>NC_084533.1:1425258-2039137 GCF_024500275.1 Phycodurus eques
TATGGTCTGGTCCATTGTTGCTATGAACTTTATGGAGGGGAGACCAGCGGCAAACTGCTCAGCTGTCTCGCCAGACTCTTTACTGCCTACCTTCAGTTATATAGAGGATTCACTCTGGGTAATTTACCGCGAGTCATTTTTTTCCCCCCTTTCCCACAGGCATATTCCGAAAAGATTTTCTTTTTCGATTAGGTGTTGAGGACATCCTGGTGAAACCGGGTGCGAACAAAAAAAGGAAACGCATTATTCAACAATCACTAAAGATTGGTGCAAGAGTGAGTTGCAGCTATTATTAATCGTTCTTGTTTTCTTCAATAGGTTAATGTAATCAGTCCTATCTCACACTGCAAACAGAGCAGTGCTACATGTGCATTGTAAAATGTTGCAGCCTTGTCAAATTCAGTGCATCCTCTTCAGTGGGTGCTACTGGCCAAAATGGCTGCCACAGTAAAAGTGTAGTTGGTGGGCCCCATTGTGCTCCAACATGGTCTCTGGGCATAACTATGTACTACACACAATCAGTAAATCGTTGACAGCGGGAAGTTTTACAGTAGCTAAAGTCGGCAATGTTTCCAAACGGTAACATTATCCTTTTTTCCATTTCTCAGGCCCTCCGGTCAGCATTCAACCTCCCCCCTGATGTGGATGAAGCAGAAGCCAGGAGCCATTGGCAGGATGCTCATCTCACCCCAGACCAACGGGATTTCAGCACGGCTGACCACAAATTCAAAGAAGTGGCCAACCAAGTGAACAATGACATTAACAAGGTAACATTCCAACTGTTATACGAGGAGTGCTATCAGCGCTATTGTTTCTTTGTTTTACTGTTGGTCTACTTTGGCATCGTAACTTATCATCAGACACAAACCTCAGTGGCAACTAAGTTTCCATGTGAAAGCCATGCGACCTTGGTCCCCTACAGCCTGCGATATTATGTTGGGAGTCAAGACTACTGTGTGGAGTAACACAACGACATTAACGACTGCATGGCCAGCGAATTGGATGAAGCGAGTTGTGATTGATATGCTCCCACCTCTCTCGAAAAACCATTTTGACAGAATTACAGGAAGCATGTTAACAGTTTGGACCGTTGAAGAACAGACATGCCTGACGAGGGTTCAGCATGTTTACCAGTGGCACCAGCACATCTTCTGCCTTTTTTTGTTTCGATGTCTGTTAGCGTTCTTCATTTCACCGTGTGAACGAGGATAAATGTGCTTAAGTTGTGCTTATTCATTTAATTTTTGCTCTCTGCTTATGTGCTGCTGCATTGTAGCATGCTGCATGGTTCATATAATTAATCAACAAATGCTATTTACGCTCCATTTTATTTGTGCAGTTTTATGCGCTTATGATGCGCTAGTCTGTACCAGAAATGTTCACATGAACCAAACCAAGGAGGCACATTATATTATTTACAAAACCCATCATCATTTGGTCCAGAAAGAGCGAACTATATATAGCACATGCTTGAAAGTACCATGACAGACACCTTACGTCATCTGGAAACAGACCGACAAACAAATGCTAGTCGAGCGAATAAGATTTATTCCCTCTGTTGGTATACAGTCCTTCCTCGCTATATCGCCGGTTTATGGAATGCAGATTTAGTGTGTCACTGTTTTATTTAAACTGATCAGTGGAGTGCAGTTACTCACTTGCACATCTCTGATGCAGTGAGGTTTATTAGCTATATGATAGTCATGTGCCAGCAATGACTCGCATAAGGTAAATTGGGATCTTATTCTTTGCAAAAAAAACAACAACAAAAAAACACGACTGGAAAGCCACTGGTTAAAATACAAGCCACAGTCAAGAGTTTTATTCAATAAATTGAGAAATACCAGCCTCAGCCCGCCGAATAGCTAATGCACACATTCCGAACAAATGAACAGGAACAAATACAAGTAAAGAGCAATGTTCAGCTTGATTTTATACAACTACATTGGTGTCGTTAAAAACATCTCCACAATAAATTCGAGGTTTCCATTAGGGATGTCCCGATCTGATCTTTGAGATCGGAAATTGGTCAGATGGCAGCAAAAAAACAAGGACTGGATTCGACTGGATCTAAAATACTACGACTACTACTCTTATACAAGAGCCCACGTGATCACAGCAACAGGTTGCCAAGATGCTAACAAAGTAGCAAGGCGTAAGAGTGAATGTTGCTTGCTTAGTCCTTTATTAACGATCCAGTTGAAGTTCACTGTAAAACTAAACTCGCATACAAAAGAATTTCACCAAGGGAATGTTCAAATACAGTCCCCTCCACATTTATTGGAATGGCGAGGTAAATTCCTTTTTTTTCTTTTTCTTTTTTTTTTGTATGCTGAAGACATTTGGGTTTCAGATCAAAAGATGAATATGAGACAAAAGTTCAGAATTTCAGCTTTTATTTCATGGAATTTACATCTAGATGTGTTAAACAACTCAGGGCAGAGCACCTTTTGTTTGGGAAAAAATATATATATATATTCTTCAAACGACTATTTTTTTGTTACTGCAAGTGTGTATCTTATTGCGTGTATCACACTGCCCCTTAGAGGCCAAGATGGGCAAAGCAGGAACAGCAATTGTCAATCAAACTAAGCCCCAGTTGCATCAAGAAGTTCAAAAGTGTATCGTACATGTGGAGAAAGCAAATGATGTTCCCACCATATACTGACCAAAAAAAACCCCAAAAAAACTGAATTTACTTTGACACTTTAATTTTGCACTTTAAAAGTATAATTTGGATTTGAGATTATGTTTATGGTTTTCTCGTTTATTTTTTATTTAATCTATTGAAACATAAACTATACTTATGTTTAGGTTAAGCAGTGGTTTTTGTTGCCATTAAAATGTCACTTTTATTTTGAAACTCAAAATTGCACTTCTGGTCACTGGCGGCTCGAACTTGACGATAAGCGCAGTGCACGTCAATTAGACTCCTCAAACAACATCACACAAATGTATCCAAAATTAATACAAGTTTAAAGCACTTAAATGATAAAAATGAACAAACGTGACTTTGTGGCCATGTACAATCTCACCGCAGACACGAGATCAGACAGCAGCCCGCACGAAGCAACTGCTGAGGAGACAATTGAGGAAGTTGCAGATTTGACTTGCCCCAGCATATAGCTGGCCCAAGTATTTGACAATCAATATTAGATTTGTGGAATGACATGACAAAAAAATATTAAAAACCTTAAACAGAATATATCATAGTCATCAGAGATGCTGATATAAAGCGGCTGAAATAAGAATTTAGCGCGTCACCATTTTTCTCACTAAATATATTTCCAAAGGTGCCAAATTTCACCAGATGTTGACAACAACCCAAGTAAATCTAGCCATACAAAGTCAAACAAATGAGCTCAGAAATGAAGTTATGTGTAATAATGTCAACTAACACAGGCGAAAAGTATTGAACCCACCAACTAGATGGCAGCAGAATTTTGTCAAGAATGTCTCTGTACATTTGCCCATTCATCGTTTCTTCAATAATGTGAAGTTTACCAGTACCATGTGCTAAAAAGAAGTCCCACACCATCATGTTCCCACCCCTGAACGTCACTGGTTGGTATGGTGTTTTGAGGGTGACGTGCACGCCACAATCATTTTACTCCTAATAGGAGTCTTTGGAGCCGTGCTTTGTCTGGAATACAGGGAAATTGTCACAACAATACTTTTGCTTTTGCCTGAGCACAAAAACAACCAATAGGCACATTTTTCAGTGTATAACTAGGGACATAGTCCCCAAAAAAACTATCTTTGAAGTGTATATTGCAGGACTCCTTAATTCCAATGAATTTATCTTGTCCTTTGTAGGTGTGCATGCCAGTTGGCCTTCACACGTCGTTCCCAGACAACAACCTCCAACTGATGGTCCAGTCAGGTGCCAAGGGTTCCACCGTCAACACCATGCAGGTAAATTCTCTCGTTGAGATGGAAATTCATTCTTAATATTCATCAAACCTTGTATGAGGTCGACCCTGCAAGCTTCTTTATTTGTGTGCACGTTTCAGATCTCATGTCTACTAGGTCAGATTGAGTTAGAGGGTCGTAGACCTCCACTGATGCCCTCTGGGAAATCATTACCATGTTTCCAGCCATATGACCCAGCGCCCAGTGCTGGTGGATTTGTTTCTGGCAGGTTCCTCACAGGCATCAAACCACAGGTGTGTGCGTGTACCTAAGCTTGGATTTTTACGAAGGATTGGACAAATGACTGCAAGCTAAGCATTTGAAGTGACTGTTAACCATGTGATCATGTTACCATCAGGAATTTTTCTTCCATTGCATGGCTGGCAGAGAGGGACTGGTGGATACCGCTGTAAAAACGTCCAGATCAGGATACCTGCAGCGGTAAATCAACCCTCGTGCGCAGCCTCCTTAAAATAGGCATGCGTTCAACAAACCCCTCTGAATCAAAAAGGCAAAAATGGGAACAAAAACAAAAAAAGGTTCTACCAAGTTTGTTGTTCTTCTTATTTATCTCATGTATTCATCCTTTTTCTTCTTTAGGTGTGTCATAAAGCATCTGGAGGGTTTGGTGGTACAGTATGATCTGACTGTGAGGGACAGTGATGGATCCGTAGTCCAGTTCCTGTATGGCGAAGATGGGCTTGATATCCCTAAGACACAATTTCTGCAGCCAAGGCAGTTTCCCTTCATAGAGGACAACTTTGAGGTAAACCAGCAGTCATTGCACATAGGCCATACTTCAATAATAATTGTCTGACAGCTCTTGATGAGTATATGGAAGAAATGGCAGCCTTGTCAAATTCAGTGCATCCTCCTCAGTGTGTGCCACTGGCCAAAATGGCTGCCACAGTGAAAGTGTAGTTGATGGGCCCCACTGTGCTGTAATATGGCCACTGGGGATAAATATGTACTACACACAGATTTTGTTGTAAAAATACACGTAATCAATTGTTGATGCCATTATTTCAGGTTTTGTAATACAACTCCAATTCCAATGAAGTTGGGACGTTGTGTTAAACATGAATAAAAACACTACACTACAAAACACTACAAAAACTATATATTTAATGTCCAAACTGATAAACTTGATTGTTTTAGCAAATAATCATGAACTTAGAATTATATGGCTGTAGCACGTCCCAAAAAAGCTGGGACAGGTGGCAAAAAAGACTGAGAAAGTTGAGGAATGCTCATCAAACACGTTTGGAACATGCCACAGGTGAACAGGCTCATTGGGAACAGGTGAGTGCCATGACTGGGTAGAAAAGGAGCTTCCCTGAATTGCTCAGTCATTCACAAGCAAAGATGGGACAAGGTTCACCTCTTTGTGAACAAGTATGTGAGAAAATAGTCGAACAGTTGAAGGACAGTGTTCCTCAACGTACAATTGCAATGAATTTAGGGATTTCATCAGCTACGGTCCATAATATCATCAAAAGGTTCAGAGAATCTGGAAAAATCACTACATGTAAGTGGCGAGGCCAAAAACCAACATTGAATGCCCGTGACTTCCGATCCCTCAGGCGGCACTGCATTAAAAACTAGCATCAATGTGTAAAGGATATCACCATGTGGGCTCAGGAACACTTCAGAAAACCAATATCAGTAAATACAGTTCGGCGCTACATCCGTAAGTGCAACTACTATGCCAAGTAAAAGCCATTTATCAACAACACTCAGAAACGCTGCCGGCTTCTCTGGGCCCGAGCTCTTCCAAGATGGACCGACGCAAAGTGGAAAAGTGTTCTGTGGTCCGACGAGTCCACATTTTAAATTGTTTTCAGAAATTGTGGACGTCGTGTCCTCCGGGCCAAAGAGGAAAAGAACCATCCGGACTGTTATGGACGCAAAGTTCAAAAGCCAGCATCTGTGATGGTATGGGGCTGTGTTAGTGCCAATGGCATGGGTAACTTACACATCTGTGAAGGCACCATTAATGCTGAAAGGTACATACAGGTTTTGGACAAACATATGCTGCCATCCAAGCAACGTCTTTTTCATGGACGCCCCTGCTTATTTCAGCAAGACAATGCCAAACCACATTCTGCACGTGTTACAACAGCGTGGCTTCGTAGTAAAAGCTTGAGGGTACTAGACTGGCCTCCCTGCAGCCCAGACCTGTCTCCCATTGAAAATGCGTGGCGCATTATGAAGCGTAAAATACGACAACGGAGACCCCGGACTGTTGAACGGCTGAAGCTGTACATCAAGCAAGAATGGGAAAGAATTCCACCTCCAAAGCTTCAACAATTAGTGTCCTCCGTTCCCAAATGTTTATTGAATGTTGTTAAAAGAAAAGGTGATGTGATGTGATGTCAACATGACCCTGTCCCAGCTTTTTGGGAACGTGTTGCAGCCATACAATTCTAAGTTAATGATCATTTGCTAAAAACAATAGTTTTATCAGTTTGAACATTAAATATCTTGTATTTGTAGTGTATTCAATTAAATCTCAATTGAACATGATTTGCAAATCATTGTATACTGTTTTTATTTGTTTAACACAACGTCCCAACTTTGTTGGAATTATTTTTTTTTTTAACCATGTGTTTAACCAAATGCGGGTGCTTGATGTAAATTAGCATCCCATTTGCTAAGTATGAAGATAAAACCTGGAAGTTGTCTTATTCTCATGAACATGAAGCCACAGTCGTGGTGTAAATTCTTCCAACTGTTGAAAAAACACACGGATGAAGGCGTTTACTGGGAACTTTTGTATAATTGAAAGAATAAACAGTTTGCTGTTGCTGAAGGTAATCAAGAAGTCCCAGGGGTTGGATGAGGTGTTGACACGATTGGACACTCAAGGTGCAAGTCGGCATTTTTCCGCCATACAACGCTGGAAAGCAAAGAGAGAGTTGACTTCCCCTCGCAGAGGTAATGACAAATGTCCGCATTTGAAATGTTACTTGTTAGGGGTTTTATCACCACCACTACTGACCACGGTCATCATATTTTATTGTAATCTGTTAAAGGAGCATTCCTATTGTTTTCCCAAAAGAAGATGGCCAGGCTTAAGCAGACCGAACAAGGAGCAATACAAAATGTGTGCGGCAGAGATATGGCTGTGCTTAAGGTATTTCTGTCATATTTTTTGTTGCCACCTTAATTAAATGTAATCCTCTTTCCAGATATTTTCATGAGCACTTTTAATCTTTCTCCAGCTGGTGGAACAGTGGCGTGCTCTTGATGAAGCTGGACGATCAAAATACAAAAGAAAGTCCTCCCGCTGCCCTGAGCCCAGCCTGGGCGTGTTCAGGCCTGACGTAAGCTTTGGATCCGTTTCTGAAAGCTTTCGTGACCTCACAGAGAAATACTTGCAGAATCGAGACCCAATGAGTCAACACAACTTGGATACAGACAGGTACACACCAGCTTGATGGCTGCAACACATTCCAAAAGGGGGGGGGGAATCCAAGTTACCTGGCCCTATGTGGAAAAAGTAATGGCCCCCCTAAACCTAATAACTGCTCAGCAGTAACTGAAATCAAGCAAAACTGGCAATAAGGCTTTCACATCTCTGTGGAGATATTTTTGGCCCACCCTTTCTTGCAGAATTGTTAGAAATAACCAAAAATGGAGGGTTTTCGAGCATGGAGGGCCCTTTTAAGGCCATGCCACTGCACTACAATTGGATTAAAGTCCGGACTTCGTCTAGACCACTTCAAAACCTTCACTTTTTTTTGTTTTTTAATGCCAATCAGAAGTTGGCTTGCTGGTGTGTTTTGGATCGTAATCCTGCTGCAGAACCCAAGTGTGCTTTAGCTTGAGGTCACAAACTGATGGTTGAACATTCTCCTTCAGGATTTCCTGTGAAAGAGCAGAATTCATGGTTTCATCAATCACAGCAGGTGGTCCAGGTCCTGAAGGGGAAAAAAAAAGCACCCCAAGACCATCACAATACCACCACCATGTTTGAGTGTTGGTCTGATGTTCTTTTTCTGAAATGCTGTGCTACATTTGCGCCAGATGTAACGAGACACACAAGGTTCACCACTGTTCCATGTTTTCTCCATGTCAGGATAAAGGCTCTCCCTGTGAATCGCTGGAATCCTAAAGCTTTAGAAATGGCTTATGTAACCAGTTCCAGACCGTTAGATGTCAATTACGTACTTTATTTCTCGACTGTTCTGGAATTTCTTTGGATCGTGCCATTTTGTTGCAGCTTTTTTAGATATTTTGTCGGGGCATATTATTCTGTTTAAGTGATTTCTTGCTCGAACAGGTCTGGAGCTCATCAGGCTTGGGTGTGATCAGTGAAAATTAACCAAAAACCTTTATTAGCCACAATTAATGACCCAACTAGGGTGGTAATTGCATTTTTACACAGGTCCAGGTAACTTTGAATCATTTTTATTTCCTTAAATGAAATCACCATTGGGGGGGGGACAGTATTTTAAGTTCACTTGGGTTGTATTTGTCTATTTGTTTGATGATCTTAAACATTAAAGTGGGTAAAACTATGCCAAAATAAAAGGCGGCGGCCAATACTTTTTCACAGCACTCTAAATATCTGGCACACAGAATTGAGGGTGTTATTTTTGCAATCATTCAACCTTTTTAAATCCTTTTTTGCACATTTCTGTTCTTTGAAAATGTAGTTTGAAGCAAAAATTATTTTTATTAGAAAAAATAACCTTTTTTTTATTATGGTTTTTGTATTTAATGTACATACAGGTATTGGGTCGATTGCCTTTTCATTCATAAAAATTTTTTAACGCTACTTTTCACAGCTTGGCCTTGGCAGAGCTCCACGCTCTCAGTGCCCTTGTTCAGAAAACACTCATTATTATCGTTAATTATGATTTGCCGCCAGACTTCGACAGTTGTTGCATTACAAGTGGCAGCGGTCACTGTGCGATCCAGGGGAAGCGGTGGGTCTGCTGGCAGCTCAGTCCATTGGTGAGCCCTCAACCCAAATGACCCTCAACACCTTCCACTTCGCTGGCAGGGGAGAGATGAATGTCACATTGGGAATACCTCGGTAATATCAATTTCAAGATGTTATCACCGTCAGTTGCAATCAATGCATGCGTTGTAAGAAAAGTTGGTCAGGGTCATCTTTTTCTTTGTCACAGACTTAGAGAGATACTAATGGTGGCCAGTGGCAAAATCAAGACGCCAATGATGAGTGTTCCAGTGCTGTACAGCAAGAAAGCCTTAAAGAAAGCTCAGAAGCTCCGTAGAAAACTTACCAAGGTCTGCTTGGCTGAGGTAAGAATGGATGCTCTTGTTTGCTTTGTGACCATCTGACATTCTTGTTTTACTTTGCATTCATTGGTTGTTTTGGTCTTCAATGTGTGTGCTCTATTTGCTGTCTTCTCATGTCTCCTTTATTTTGTCTACTGTGTGTGAGAGCAGGTACTGCACAAGGTCGATGTGGTTGAGGCGCTGCGCATTGAGGGTCACCGTCACTCAAAGATGCGGACATTTAAAATCACTTTTAGCTTTCTTCATCCTAACTGTTACGCTGAAGATACGCTGCTCTCACCCCAACAGATTCTCCACTACATGGAAACCAGGTTTACCATTAACATCCTTTCATCGAAGACATGAATAATTGCCCAAAAAAAATAAATCTTGTCAATTTGACACAGCACAGAGAACAGTATTTTAACAAGCCAGAAAAATTTGAATAATAAAAAAAAAAAAAAATCACAGTGTATAAAGTCAAGCTTCAAAATGGTGACGAATTGAGACATTCCTTCAGCCTCCAGACGTTCTGGGCATGTTGCTGAATGCTCTGAAAACGCCACCCCTGAAAACTTAACCTGTCAATCAAGTCCATGCTTTCCCTCTCAGCTCATAAGCCGGGAGAGGAGAATTCCAGCGATGCACACGTTCTCACGGGCCACACAGAGGCACTCTTTGGCGGCCAGGCATAAGTCCTGGCATAAGGAACGGCAACCTCCCCCCCCCCCCCTTTAAATTCAGCCACCGAAGGGTGCACCATATGCGGCCACAGCCCCTGGATGTTTTCCTCCCCCTCCTCCACCACGCCCTATGATGTCGGGGTCGGCAACAGTGAGGCTGACGGGCCTATCGCTGTTGCGCCGGACCTCGCTGGCGGACTGGCAAGGGGCATCCTCTTCGCCGCTGCCTCACTTCGCGCCACACATGGGGTCACAGCTTGGCAGATAAACTGTAGCTCACATCACACTTCAGGGAACATGTATTTTTTCAATTTCTAGACATACAACCCCAATTCCAATGAAGTTGGGATGTTGTGTTAAACATAAATAAAAACAGAATACAATGATTTGAAAAGCATGGTCGACCTATATTTAATTGAATACACTACAAAGACAAGATATTTAATGTTCAAACTGATAAACTTGATTGTTTTGAGCAAATAATCATTAATTTAGAATTTTATGGCTGCAACACATTCCAAAAAAGCTGGGACAGGGTCATGTTTACCACTGTGTTGCATCACTTTTTCTTTTAACAACATTCAATAAACATTTGGGAACTGAGGACATGCCCGCACTCTTCTATTACGAAGCCACGCTGTTGTAACGTGCAGAATGTGGTTTGGCATTGTCTTGCTGAAGTAAGCAGGGGCCTCCATGAGAAAGAAGTTGCTTGGATGGCAGCATATGTTTCTCCAAAACCTGTATGCGCCGGTCAGCATTAATGGTGCCTTCACAGATGTGTAAGTTACCCATGCCATTGGCACTAACACAGCCCCATACCATCACAGAGGCTAGCTTTTGAACTTTGCGTCTATAACAGTCCGGATGGTTGTTTTCCTCTTTGGCCCGGAGGACACGACGTTCACAATTTCCAAAAACAATTTGAAATGTGGACTCGTCAGACCACGGAACACTTTTCCACTTTGCATCAGTCCATCTTAGGTGAGCTCGGGTCCAGAGAAGCCGGCGGTGTTTCTGGGTGTTATTTGATAAATGGCTTTTACTTTGGATAGTAGTTGCACTTACGGATGTAGCGCCGAACTGTATTTACGGACATTGGTTTTCTGAAGTGTTCCTGAGCCCACGTGGTGATATCCTTTACAATTTGATGTCTGTTTTTGATGCAGTCCCGCCTGAGGGGTCGAAGGTCACGGGCATTCAATGTTGGTTTTCGGCCTTGCTGCTTACATGTAGTGATTTCTCCAGATTCTCTGAACCTTTTGATGATATTATGGACCGTAGATGATGAAATCCCTAAATTCCTTGCAATTGTACGTTGAGGAACATTGTCCTTAAACTGTTGGACTATTTTCTCACGCACTTGTTGACAAAGAGGTGAACCTCGCCCCATCTTTGCTTGTGAATGACTGAGCAATTCAGGGAAGCACCTTTTCTACCCAATCATGGCACCCAACTGTTCCCAATTAGCCTGTTCACCTGTGGGATGTTCCAAACAGGTGTTTGATAAGCATTCCTCAACTTTCTCAGTCTTTTTTGCTACCTGTCGCAGCTTTTTTGGAACGTGTTGCAGCCATAAAATTCTAAGTTAATGATTATTTGCTAAAAACAATCAAGTTGATCAGTTTGAACATTAAATATATTTTATTTGTAGTGTATTCAATTAAATATAGGTTGAACATGATTTGCAAATCATTGTATTCCGTTTTAACGCCCCAACCTTATTGGAATTAGGGTTGTAAATTAATGGCTAACTGCACTCTAGTGGTAGAACTGGGCCAAGCTATTATGAATAAGGAAATGGTAATTCTGCCGAATGGCCACTGCATGGAATAAGGGAGCTTGGTGTTTATATCGTGGGGGAGGGGTGACTAATGCCAGAAATGATATGCCCCAACCTGCTTTCGTTACAGGGCTAGTATTTAACCCCGCCCCAAAAATCTGGTCAACTGAGACGTAGTTTTAAGATCCATCTTAACAATTCAGTACTATATTGTTCTCAGTTTTCGCATCTTTTCAGCATTTACCTGGAAACATAATGTATTTTGAAAATAAAACAGTACCGTAATTTCTTGTCCATAATGCGCATTTTCCCCCCAAAAGTCGATAGTGCGCATTATACATAGGTATAGGGGAAAATGGGGAGGGGGGGGAAACTTTCACAATTTATAAAAGTATGCCGCCATCTAGAGGTTATGAAGAAGCTGTACATTTTCATTCCAATACCCCACCACGACCTAGAGGTTATGAAAAAGGTATAGACTACACTTTCATTTCAATATGACAGTGGTACGTATGATATATGCATATATGTACAGTTGTGCTCATAGGTTTACATACCCAGGCAGAAATTCAGTTTTTAAATAATTATACACAAGAAATTGTGGTACTTTCCTTGGTCTTTAAAACTTTCTAATCCTATTATTAATTACTCTTTCCTCAGATTTTTTGTACTGCTCCTTAAAGCCATTGAAAAACATAGCGCCAAGATGGCATCCATTGCTGTGGAGACCAGGAAGGCCACCGCCAGGGACATATCCAATGTTAATGAGGAATTGGCTGATGCAGCAGGGGTATAAATTGAAAATTATATTAACACAGTGGCTGAAACACGTCACCGCTTTTCTCACTGAATATCCTTCCAAAGGTGCTATTGACATGACATTTTCACCAGATGCTGGGAACAACCCAAGTAATCCATACATGCAAAGAAAGTAGAAGTAAGATCAGAAATTACGTTGGGTATAATAATGTGAAATGACACAGGGAAAAGTATTGAACACATGAAGAAAGGGAGGTCCAAAAAGGCATGGAAAGCCAAGACAAGACCTAAAATCTATCAATAATCAAACAGCAATGCAGCCCCTTGTCAGTGCAAATGAATATCAGATGGTTCAGTCCTAATGGTTGGCTGTGAAAAAGGTCTCATTGCCAAGGTGTGAGTCAAGACACATCTCATAATGGGTAAGAGCAGAGAGGTGTCTCGAGACCATCGCAAACTAATTCTTGGAAAACATAAGGATGGCATTGGTTCCAGGCACATATCTAAGCTTCTAGACGTTCCAGTGACCAATCATACCACCATAAATTTGCCCCGATCAGGTGCTCCTCACAGCACTTGTGACTGAAGAGTGGACAATTCAGCAGGATAATGATCCAAAACATACTGCAGAGGAAACTCTCAATTGGTTTCAAAGAAACAAAATAGATGCTAGAATGGCCCAGGCAATCACTTATAAATGGTAAATGGACTGCACTTACAGTATATGGCGCTTTATCTACACTATCACAGTGCCCGAGCCGCTTTACAAAGCCTCACATTCGCCCATTCACACACACACACACATTCATACACCAATGGGCGACTGCTGCCATGCAAGGCACTGCCAGGCCCACTGGGAGCAAATTAGGGTTCAGTGTCTTGCCCAAGGACACTTCGACATGCGGTCAGTCGGAGCCGGGATTCGAACAAGCTACCTTTCGATCGACGGACGAACCGCTTTACCGACTGGAGCCACAGCCGCCTAACTTGAATCCAATCGAAAATGTATGAAAAGAACTGAAACTCAAGGTCCATAAAAGAAGGAGCAGTCTTCATGATTTGAAGACTGCTTGTGTGTAGGAATATGCCAAAATCACACCAGAGCAATCCATGCGACTAGTTTCTCCATACAGGAGGTGTCCTGAAGCTGTCATTGCAAACAAAGGCTTTTGTACAAAGTATTAAATAAATACCAGTTTGCGTCTTCAATACTTTTTCCCTCTGTCATTTCACATTATTACTGTCGCGTATATTGGTCAAATACAAATTTTATTAATTTAGGAGAAAATAATAACCCGGCAGCGACGCTTACGTTACTTCCGGATTATCGTAATTTTATGTTTGTTAAAATCAAACTGTCTGAAAGGGCGCACCACATCACTTTTTATAAGTATAACATTTAGGGAAAATGACGAGAAACCATCAGTTATCCAAATCAGTCTCTTAATCGGAAGGTTGCTGCACTTCATGAAATTATAAGTTCTTGATGACAGAGGTTTACTTAAACTCAGAACACACGCACAAAACACAACCAAGAGTGGAATTTTCTGATTATATTGAATGACATCTAAAGGGAGCTAAAGGGAAACACACAAAGCGGTCTAACTAAAGAGAGAATAACACGACGACTGGTAAAAAGAAGGCAATTCGGCTTACGAAAAGGGGAATAGAACATCGTGTGTTGGACTAGAGTTGGAAACGTGAGCGTTTACTGTATACAAAGTTGAGATTTTTTGTCTACAAAATTTATCAACTGGGCTTAAAATCATAAAAAAAAAATTATTAAAACACTCCCAACTTTGTACTCTCACGCATAGAGTCATTGTTTAAACTGTGATCTTTGCTTATTGTTCAATACAACATTTTGTACTGTTTGATTTCAAATTACGAGGAATAGTTTTACATTTTTTAAAGAGAACCTGTGAAACTGACAATAGTGACGCAGACACCAAGGCATACATTTGGAATATTTCTACAGAGTTAGTAAGATATCAAAACGGACATTTTATCTTCCGTTAACAAACATCAAAGGCGAGTCCATGGGTTGGAGCTTGCAGTTCCTCTCAACGCCAGTGGGTGGCGCCTTACGTGCACTTTTGAGTATGAACCAAATAGTCTTCTTGGAGGGAGCGTCCCTCAACCTTTTGGTCGGGGAAGGAAGGAGTCTTTTGAAGCCAGGAATCAAGATTCGACGGGAAGCTGCAAATTAGGTTAAGGTCCACTTGACGTACACCAGGCATTCTCCTAGTGGCCGTCTCACAGCAGGGCAGTGTGGAGGAGAGGGGTTATCAAGTGGTTGGGCGTCCCTGTGGCACCTCCAATTGCGGGAGCATATCTGCTACATTACACACAACTTAATTTCTGATCTTATTTGTTCTACTTTCTTTGTATGGAAGGATGACTTGGGTTGTTCCCAACGTCTGGTAAATGTTTCATGTCAATAGCACGTTTGGAAATATATTTAGTGAGAAAAAGGGTGACGACGGTGACAGCCGCTGTATACGTTTAATAAATTATGTACTTCTTGGTTTTATCTGTTGTTTATGTTTGCATGTTTCTATTATCAGGGGGATGACGGGGAAGAAGATCAGAGAGAGATAGTTGATGACCAGGGGGATGAAGGTGATGCTGATGCGTCAGATGCCAAGAGAAGAGACAAGCAAGAAGAGGAAGTATGACGATTATTTATTAGGACTGGAAGATGTAGTCTCGTCTTTTTTAGAATAATGAAAAGTCACTTCAATTTAAATGCTCTAACTTGGGGGATTTTCTAAGTGTTCTGTCACATTCAGGTCAACAAATATTCCAACTGTCGTTCCCATCACAAAAAGCCTTATTTTAATCAAGAAATACTGGCCGTATCTAAAAGCAGCATTAATAATAACTGTGTGGAGGATGCCATTGTTAAGTTTACAGATTTCCTTGAATAACTATTCCAGAGCTTCTGTCTCTTTTGAAAGAGCCTGTTGATCCCTTGTAGTTTAATCAAAAAAAAGAAAAACTGAAATCACACAGCCATAGGTATTCAGACCCTTTGCTGTGACACGCATATATTTAACTCGGCTGCTGTCCATTTCTTCTGATCATCCTTGAGATGGTTCTACACCTTCACTGGAGACGAGCTGTGTTTGAATATACTGATTGGATTTGATGAGGAAAGCCCCACACCTGTCTAAATAAGACCTTACAGCTCACAGTGCATGTCAGAGCAAATGAGAATCATGAGGTCAAAGGAACTGCCTGAAGAGCTCAGAGACAGAATTGTGGCAAGGCACAGATCTGGCCAAGGTTACAAAAAAGTTCTGCTGCGCTTAAAGTTCCTAAGAGCACAGTGGCCTCCATAATCCTGAAATGGAAGACGTTTGGGACGACCAGAATCCTTCCTAGAGCTGGCGGTCTGGCCATACTGAGCAATCGGGGGAGAAGAGCATTGGTGAGAGAGGTCAAGAAGAATGTTCAGCCATCAGTTTGTGACCTCAAGCTCTGAAGCAAAACTTGGGTTCTGCAGCAGGATAACAATCCAAAACACACCAGCAAGTCAACTTCGGAATGGCTTAAAGAAACAAAATGAAGGTTTTGGAGTGACCTAGTCTCGTCCAAACTTGAATCCGATTGGAAAAACCAGCGGCATGACCTCAAAAAGGCCGTTCATGCTCGAAAACCCTCCATTTTTGACGAATTCAAACAATTCTGCAAGGAATTGTGGGCCAAAATATCTCCACAGAGATGTGAAAAACTAATTTCTTATAGAAAACGCTTGATTTCAATTGTTGCTGCTGAGGATGGCTCAACCAGTTATTAGGTTTAGCGGGCAATTACTTTTTCACACAGGGCCAGGTAACTGAATAGTTTTGGGTTTTTTTTTCCTCAACACATGAAATCGCAATTTAAAAACAGCATTTTAAGATCACTTCCGTTATATTTGTCTATTTACATTTGTTTGAATTGAATTTCTCGGTCACGTTATAGTTTTTTAACACAATTCACTATTACGTGCATCAGGAGGACTCTATAGTTCGCATTGGTATTTACAGTAATTTCAGTCGTAATAGTCAGGTTTAAGGAGACCATTTGCCACTCAACATTTACACTGGACCTGCAATCAGCTCTACCCTCTCTCTTCCTCTGTAGGTCGATTATGACAGCGAGGACGAAGGTGAGGATGAAGACAATGTGGCGGAGGAGGAGGAGGAGGGGAATGGGGAGATCGGTGTGGATGAATTCCATCCGGAGTCCTCGAGCGTGAGATTGCAGACGAAAAAGAGAGCAGCAAAAAGTAGGCGAGGAAAAGAGGCTACAGATCAGATGAGAGTGAACGCTGTTCTGAATTCCCACCCGGCAATAGAGGGTTACTGCTACGACGTCAAGCATGAACTCTGGTGTGAAGTAGGTTTTCATTATGTTCATGTGGTCTTGCTTTTGTTGTTAGCTGTCTTTTATGCACGCTTTGAACTTGTTCAGAGTCTCTTCCTTTCATATCTGGAGTGCTATGTAGTTAGCACAGGTATTCTTGGTTGTAATAGAAGTGCAAGTAAAACTAATTAACCCTCAGTGTTTGGAAGATTACTTTGGAAATGTAGTTGATTACAATTACAATTTACCATAATTTCTCGTGTATTATGCGCACTCATATATAATGCGCACCCCCAAAGTTGATTTAATTTAATTTAATTTTAATGGTATTCAAATTAAATGGTAAAGCATTTCAGAAAAGCATTATCATGGAACAAAATAGAACCATAAATAAATTGATAGTTGTTCAGTCATGAGTCATATTTTTTTTTTTTTTTAAAACAATATTTAAAAAATTCTACCAGGGCATGCAAACTTGTGAGTACAACTGTATATTTTATGCAGTCAAATGTAGCCCTGCCATA
Organism: Phycodurus eques; assembly: GCF_024500275.1. Classification (NCBI taxonomy): domain Eukaryota; kingdom Metazoa; phylum Chordata; class Actinopteri; order Syngnathiformes; family Syngnathidae; genus Phycodurus; species Phycodurus eques. The sequence continues at coordinate 1,442,523 of NC_084533.1, forward strand.
ATGGAATGAAAGTGTAGGCGGTGGCATATTAGAATGAAAGTGTACAGCTTTTTCATAACCTCTAGATGGCGGTGGCATTTTGGAATGAAAGTGTACAGCTTTTTCATAACCTCTAGATGGCGGCATACATTTATAAAATGTGAAAGTTTTTTCCATTTTCCTGCCATACCATAGGTGTCAAACTCAAGGCCCGTGGTCCCACCAAATCATTTTATGTGGCCCGCGAAAGCAAATAATGGTCGTCAACTAATGTGATTTTTGCTAAAATCTGTACCCAAATTCCAAATTGTCACAATAATGTTGAGCGATTGCATTTTTCTGCTACAGTAACTGAAACAATACTTGAACAAACTATTCATCCTCGTCTTCTGATTTCTAAACTCTTTATCCCTCAATTTCTTGTGTAATGGTAATATGATTTGGTGATTAAACATTTATTTGGTTTCACTGTTCTGACCACCCTCTGAGGGAAAACATAACTACAATGCGGCCCGAGACAAAAACGAGTTTGACGCCCCTGCTCTATATGTATGTATGATGCGCACTATTGACTTTTGACCATTTTTTGGGGGGTGGGGAATGCGCATTATGTACGATAAATTACGGTACCCTGTTGGAAACGTATAAGTAGTGTTATTTTATTATGATATCAGTTACTTTCTCAGTCATATAACTAGTAACTACATTTGATTACATTTTGATTGCACAACAGGACCTTAGAATGCTTCCTCTAAAAAGTGGATTAAAACCATCGATCATTAGTTTGGAATTAACCATATATTTTGATCTTTACACTAATAATAAAATAATAACGACGCATGGTGAAACGTAACTGTATAATGAAAAATGTTTGCATTATGTGGACAGCATGTGGAAAACCACCTTGACCTAATTACAAAAGTGTTTTAGAAACACAATTACTATTTAGAAAGTATTTATTCATATGACAACCCAGATAAGTGAATGTTTTATTAAAAAATAATAATAATAAAGTCCACAATTATAACGATGAAACTGTTCAAAATTCAATGTTCTTGTTTATGGTGTATTGTTTGAAAGTGTAACTATGAGTCTGACCTTTTCAAAATCTCAGACAAAGTAATGGAGTGCACCACAAGGTGGCACGTCGAGGTCATACTTGGAAAAGTATGTCATGTTTGAGACTATGACTGATTGGCACATGATCAGAGAGACCCAATAACAAGTGTGGACTTTAGGAGGAGGATGTGATGTGAACTAATGACCTTTTGCGGCTGTTTTTCAAATGTAACTAAAATTCTAATCATGGACATTTCTGAAAGCAACTGTAATTACACATTTTCTCCCAGTAACGTAATCGATTACAATTACATTTTTGTAATGATGTAATCAAGTTACATGTAATGAGTTACTCTTCAACACTCTTCACCCATCATGTCATTCAACCTACACTATTCGGTATCGCCCTTGTTAACAGGTGAACCTGGCTTTGTCAGTGAGCAAAGTGCACTTTGACCTGACATCAGTTGTGACAACACTGGCCCAGGACGCCGTCGTCATGGAAACCAGCGGCCTGACTCGATGCCTTCTGAGTGAGACCACAACGAAGACTGGAGACAAAGAGATGGTTCTCAACACGGAGGGCATCAACATGCACGAAATGTTCAAGCACAGTGATGTATGTGGACAGGTTCCTCGTTTTGCAATCTTTGATTTAGATATATATATTATTAAACATGATTGTGTTGACCATCCATATAGGCAACCAGAGAAATCTGTGCAGCAGTCATCCTTAAGAGATTTGATAACATTCATAGATGCATGTTGCAATCAGTTTTGTTAAGACTTTTTTTAAGGATTGTTTTTTTAAAGTGACAGTAGACATATTTAAGTATTTTTCTGCTATTTAAAGTCTTTTGTTCTGATTGATCAGTTTGTTTGTTTTGTATTTATTGTCAACATACAATTAAAATTCCTAAAATCACATGGAGCTGTTATCCCCCTCCAGATCTTGGATGTCAACAGGCTCTATTCCAATGAGGTCCACGCCATGGCGAAAACGTACGGGATTGAAGTGGCTCTCAAAGTTATAGAGAGAGAAATTAAAGATGTCTTTGCAGTTTATGGTATACATACGTACACTTACAAAAAAAACCGCCAAACACCTAGAAGTTCACGACGACTCTTTCTCACTGCTGCTGTCTTGCTCTAGGTATCGAGGTGGACCCCAGACATCTGTCACTAGTAGCAGACTACATGTGCTTTGAGGGGGTGTACAACCCGCTGAACCGCCATTCCATCACATCCAACTCCTCCCCTCTGCAGCAGATGACTTTTGAGACCAGCTACAAATTCCTCAAACAGGCTACCATGCTGGGTGAGCATCTGATGATTAAAAAAAAAAAAAAAAAAGAACCGTCCAAAAGAAATCCAGTGTCCGGCATTACCGGGCCATTACTACGCTGTGTCTTGCCACGTAACGAAAATTTCATGAATGAATTCGATGAAATAAACACTATATTGTTTAAAGGAAAGCTGCTTGGGGGCACCACATTCTATTACGCCTCCCCGCACCCTTCCCACACCCTTGTAAGTCCCTAATCATCGCCTTCATGGTAGCGAATAGACATACACTTCTTACCATGCTTCTTACACTTAGCGTTTACGTGAGAGTAGTGGGAAGAAAAAGACTGAAAAGCATAATAACTGTTATCGTGTCATGAAGTCGCAAAACACTGAAATAAGGGATTGGGCGATAAGAGTACACTTGTCACATAGGTCTGGCTGGAACCGCGCTATACCATTAGAGTAACCAAGTTTGAACAACAAAAGGCAATTAATACGCGTCTGGAGATATAAATGTAAAATAATTGACGGCCTCACAAGACACCCTCGGAACCGGAAATGAATTAATACGTTACTGGAGACGTCATCTGAGAACAGGGTCGGGTTACAGGTACAGTATATTATTATTACGAATGACTATTTGGAATTAGACTTCACACCGATCTGATCGGCTTTGTCATAATTCGGCGATCCATTTAAATGACGTCATTTATAGTATCTGCAAAAGACATTTACTCCATGTCGCCATCATCTACCGATCCAAAAGGTAGTTGACTTTTAGCCGTGTCGTCACGTGTCTTGTGATGCAGTACTGTAACTATTTGACGGCCAATAAAAGTTTTATTTCAATTTTATTGGTGAAAAAACATTTGGCGGTGTGGGACGTTTTTGCAGTGCCTCAGACAGACAACACGTAATGCCCGGATCAAATTTGGTCTTTCACGATGGCACTATGTCAGACTACTGCAATCAAATCTTGTATTCCGATACCATCGCATCCCGTCTTTTACCATCGTTATCGTTTTTTTAAAACTAGCTGACGGGTGATCGCCCCCAAAAATCCTGATTGTGTAAAGCCTATTTCTAATATAACATAACCTTTATTAGTCCCACAATGTGAACATTTCCATCATTACTTAATTTACTAAAGATTATGACTATAGAGTAATGATTATGTTGTGCAATTAAGCAGTATGCAGAATTGTTATCTATTTACAAAATAAATATACTGCAATAACTGTCCTGCGGTAATATTCTTGCCAGAATTTAGAAAATATGGAAATTCAGACGAATTGCATTTCTCTCGGTTGGCGGCCCTGCAATCCGTACTCGGCACATACTAAGGATGATTTCGCTCGAGCAAACGTGCCCCGCATGATTGTAAATAAACTTGACACGGTTCAGTTGCAACGTGTTTCCAATGCAATAGGCAAATGAAGAAATCAGGTTTGACTACGAACGCCATCATGATGACACTGTGTGGCATGTCAGCGGTAAGAATGTTGTCAGGTGATTGCTCAAGATGTGTTCGTACAATGCCCTCTGCCAGACATATATGTTCGTAATTCTTCGTTTATGTCTATGCACTTCAGTTACACTTGATACACTCTTTTTCTCTGTGTATTTACGTCCTTGCAAACAATGGCAGAGCAGTATTTTGTGTTATGTTGTGGCACATTTTGGTTCACCTACAGTGTAAATTCAAACAAAATGCGATGTGAGTGTTGTTGGCAATGACTTGTTCCTCATGAGCCAATAAAAAGATTAAGTGTCGGGACTGAGCTAACTCAAAAGAATTTAGAATGCATCATTAGTTCAAATCTATACAATAAAAACAGCTTTGTACATTGTCATGTCTTAAACTGAGAAAAATCTCTACAATTGGAATATTTGACTGATACAAAAGTATTTTATGCTCTTGACGTTTTGGTCTTTCAGGCTCTCGTGATCAGCTCGAGTCTCCATCAGCCTGCCTGGTGGTGGGAAAGGTCGTCAAAGGAGGAACAGGACTTTTTGAACTCAAGCAACCTCTGCAATAGAGGCGACGCGGTTTTGTGCAATCATGTGTAAATATCAACATTTTGGAGAGTCGTGCTTTTCATTGGACGGTGACAAAGTAAACTTTTATTGACATTACATAGTCGATGACTGTTGATTGCCTTTGGGTGTAAAAAAAAAAAAAAAAAAATTATATTGACAGTCTGAATCACTAACCAGTCAGCTACCGTGCCTTGTCTTTTAACAATGAAAATATATATTTTTTTCTTCCGCTACTTTTTATGACACAGCAGAAATGGTGCTAACTGCCCTCTTAAACACATTCACTGCCATTGACGGCTTTTGTGAAATATCCCATGTTAACTGGGAAAGAACTTTTATATATCCATTATCCATTTATTCATTGAAGCGATTGAAGCAAAGAATGTTTCTGTAAGGCCCAAGTGCGTGTGTTGTTGGTTTCTGGGCACTTAAAATTTTAAATGGTGGCAGGTGTGTGTGGACTCCCACATATTAATTTTTTATTTTATTTGACGAGTTTGACCGTCTGGAATTAAGAGTGCAGTTAATGTCTGTTTGACCAATCGTAATTACATTCTGAATCGTAGTTCAAACTTTCATCCATCCATTTTCTGTGCCGCTTATCCTCACTGGGGTCATCTAAAAAGTGACGTATTTTGAACTGATTAAAAAAGATATTTTGAGCTGGAATTAGGACAGAATCAAATTGCAGATAAGATTAAAGCAGGGACGCAAATGAACTGAAAACACAATTGGCAAAAGTGACGTCATTTGTTCCATTGCGGATCTCTGCAATCGTCATTGTGGAGCGTAAGATGTCGTTACGTATATATTTTTTTGACTCGGCAAACGCATCCAGTCCAGCTGTCAAACCATTCCGAAGGCGTGTCATCATCTCGCGTGGTTTTGTGTGGTTTGCAATGGTTTCGCTCCACGCCCCACTCGCTCGCTGCCGCAGTCGCCGAAGACGACCGGCAAACGATTTGAGGATGTTGCCTGGATCACGACGGTTACGTTAAATGACCTCAACCCGGAACGAAGTCCACACCGTGCGGTAGGTGGGATCCGAGGAACGGTAAGCTAGCAAAAAATAATAATAATAATTAAAAAAAAAAAAAAAAAAACGAAACTTGTTCAAACTACGATGTTCTGTTGCAACGAATTCAAGCGTAGCCGTTGTTACCTGTTGTAAGGACGGAAATGTGAGCGTTCATACTAATAGAACATTTGTCACGAGGTCGTGTGTCAACCTATTCGTTTTAACAGGATTCGTTGCTCATTTGTATGGGTGAGCTTTGTTTTGGCGTTTAATAATAATAATAATAGCCAAGTTGTTGTCTGGTGTGGTTTCATTCCTGTCGCTAAATGTGTTTACAATATTTAGGCATACTTGTGTAAATATGTCGATATCCCAATTCTATTTTCAAAGAAAATAGACATTAAGTGGGGCATTTTACCCCAGTTTACGCTATAATTTTCCTGTCATAAATATTAAAGATAAAAAAATTGTATGCATAAAATGGGTTGGGCTGGGGGATTCATGAACGTTTCGTCAAGAATTAGATTTTGGCTTCTCGTGATCCTAAAAAACGTTATCATCGAAGAAAAAAATGATAAATGTGCGCTGGTTGTGTCTGCCCAGTTTAATGCTAACAGCCAATGGAAACCCCTATTAGCTAACAGCATTCGATCAACGAGGCAGTTTTACCTTCAAATAACGAATATTCACACACAAACTGCGTCGTAACACATGCAGACACGTGATGTAATAATACTTAAAGGCATATATTCTTCCCAATCAGTGGGGGAGAAAAAAAAAACGAGTTTTACTGCAACTTTCTTCTTCGACTATTTATTTATTTATTTTAGGTGACTGTAAAATGCAGCTCCATGCATGCGTCGCACCACACTGCCCGCAAGAGGCCAAGGCGCATACAGCAGGCACAACAGTTACAATCATGGCGTAGTATGACTGTCTGACATGAAATCCAACAAAAATGTTCCCATTTTAGGTCACTTGTGGGGGACAAATATACAAATAGATAAATATACTGTATATAATTGACAATAAAGTCACCCCAGGCGTGTCAATGTTTTTAGCCATCACTATTTATTTTTATTTACCGTTTTTTATTTATTTATTTTTTAAAATATATTATTTGACTTGTGGCTAATTTATTTTCGGGTTGTTTTTTGAAGTTATATTTAAAGTTGAATTTTGGTAGTATAATCATGTTTATTAATAGTGATTTCAATAGCAATCAAAATAATCGTGACTGTATTTTTTCCATAATTGCCCAGCCCGAAAGATGGGTCAAAAAGAGTCTTTGACCCAGCCTTTTTTCCGCCGACATCCTCTGTAGGAATTTGCTCGTTCCTTTATTGCTACTCAAAGTCTCTCTTTATCTTTATGGATTAATAAGTGATAAAGTACGTTAACCTTGTAAATGCGACTGTTTCTACTTTCTTCTCAATATGGTAAAGGAATTTATATTTAATTTTTCTCTCTGTCATCAGCTTCCTACGTTGGTTGGAAGACTAAAATAAACGGTAAAAACCATCAGTGCAAAAGCGTAACCCACCGTTGAACTTGTTTGGTGCCCCAACGTTGGCATCGACGTATTTTATCGGTTTATTGGGAGAACCGGAATGTTAGTCCGGGTTCCAATTGCGCCTCCATTCTCGATGCCCAACTCTACCCTGCCATTAACCCAGAGTAAGCTGGGCTAGGCTCCAGCTCACCCATGACCCTGAACAGGATAAGCAGCACAGAATGGATGGACGGATAACCACGTAAACAAGTTAACGTTTCATTCTCCCATGTCCAGGACAAGATCCTTGCTTCATCAGAGAAATCAGAGGAGCTCCGATTATGCTGTGAACGGCGGGAACATGAGGCTCCCAAAGCGCTGGGTCGCACACAGGTGAAGTGTATGTGACGCAGTACAAAGTCGGGGTCGCGCATATTATTATCTTGCCATCAGTCACATGGTAACGATAGCCGACTCAACCGTAGTCCCTTGCATTAGCAGATGTATTAAACCAGCCATGTCTGTTGACACATTTGAATTATGCGGTTATTGTTTTGGTCAGTGGAGCTAGTCACAAGTGCATCAACTATTCAGGGTAATGATGTTGGCCTTGAATTTGCCCAAAAATCCTACAGATACAAAAACCAAAACCAAATGAACACGTCATTTTCCACGTCCGTTTAGGACACGTGCAAATTTTGATTTCATTTTAGTCAGTCTTTTGAAAAAACTGCATTAATGACGTCTTCGATTGTATATTGATAAGAAATAGAACCCAAAATCTCGTAAGAACTACTAAAAGTAAAGTACATGGGGTGTCTGTGGACAAACGGCAACACAATAACAACTTGGTTTATGAACAGTATGAACACGTCTCCCGCACACGGATGCAAAACGACAAGGAGGGATAGGGTTAACAGCAGGAAAGCCGTCGGACTTAATAGACACAAAATATCCGTCCATCCGTTTTCTGTACCGCTTATCGTCACTAGGGTCGCGGGTGTGCCGGAGCCTATCCCAGCTATCTTCGGGCGAGAGGCGGGGTACAACCTGAACAGGTCGCCAGCCAATCACAGGGCACATAGAAACAAACAACCGTTTGCACTCACATTCACTACGGGCAATATAGTAAACGCAAATTGCATTTTTCTGCTTTCCACATAAGCACTTGGGGGGGGGGGTGGTCCTATTTCAAATTAATAAGCAGATGAGTTGAGTTGCCCGTTTTTGAGGGCACGACATACCTTACACATTGGGCTACTTAATAGCATTGTTCCACGTTGCTTTGGAGACACTGCCACACAACTGATGTTGCTGGCTAGCCGTCACTGTCGGTAAAGCATTGTGATGCTGTAATATAAATGTTTATGTACAATAGTCACATCTTTTGGAATGATGTGTTGTTGGTTGAAAACAAGGAAAGGGGAGATTACAACAAACGTATTTTCTCCATTGCCACCGAGTGTAGAAAGTAAGTACTCGAGTACGATGCAGGTAAACAACAGGGGTTGTTCAATAATCAATCTGAATCAAGAATCATTTCGAACCAGAACCAAAACGAAGAAACGGAATCTGAACCAGAAACATTTCAATTCAAACAACGCCCAACTCTACTCTCCGGCGTCTCCCCTCGGCGTGGGTTCTGAAATATTATATTTGCGAGCAAAACTCCATGAGTATTTCTTCCTATTTCGGTCTCGGAAATGAAGTGAGAGGTTCTGGAAAAGATCTTGAAAAGTCATGGGAAAATATGGCTAAAAAGTGGATCAACCTTGATCAATTCAATTTGGCTGTTTAAGGACTTGTTGTAGACTCTAGCACTTTCATCCAAGGTCTTACCATTTCCATTGGCACAGGTTCAAACATGACTGCTCAACGATCCAACCGTCCATCCATTCTCTGAACTGCAACAACCAATAGTTGCTATATTTATTGCCAGTGAAATCGGTTGAGGTTGTCTTCCAGAACTGCTGCCTCATTGGAATGTAGTCGGGTAGCTCCAGTCGAAAGACGTGTGGGTGTGCCGGGTTCAGTTGTTAATTTCGCAATAAAAACTGCCGGATGCATTGAGTGGTGATAATTAAAGTAACATGATGTACTCATAAAAGGGACAAGACGCAATGCCAGGAAAGTTCTTCAACCACCTCTGCTGACATTTTGAACTTCAGATATTAGCTTTTATATTTGTCCGACAGTTTGTATGGAAGGGAAAAAAAATTATTGTTTTTGATGTCAATGTTGGTTACAGAAAAAGACAGTTGGTTATTGTGTGTTCTTGAGATTTGGTATTTCTCGCACTATTTTTAAAATTCAAGTTGTGTATGTATGTAAAAGTCAGAGTTGGCAAAAAGGAAATGGATGTAATGCTAAATAAAATGTTTGTTCTTTCTTTTGTGTGTGTGTGTGTGTGTGCGCGTCTGTCTAGACGTGCTTTTCTATTGGGAGGAGTTTTCTGTGTGCTATGTCTGGTGATAGTTTCATCTCGGTCTGGGAAAGAATCACTTAAGCCTCTGGATTGGCATCTCAACCCTGACTATAAAAAGGTGAGGAGAATAATTCCCCCCCCCCCCCCCCCCCCACTTAATGTTTGAGTATTTTATTTAAAATACATGAGAAGAAATAGTGTGCTCTGATATTATCAACACAGCACACCATACACAAAGATGATGTTCTCCCACCGATCTAGAATCTAATCCTCCAATACTGTGAAAAAAGTCCTGGAGACAGCCTTGAACTTTGTTTTTATAGCTTTTTTTTTTTTATCTTCGGCAGCTGGCTAAAGTAAAGCCACTTTTTCCCACAACAGCACTTTGAAACAGTAATCCATTTCCTTTGTCACATCTCGGCTCGATTACTGTAATGCACTTTATTTTGGAGTCAGCCAGCACTTCCTTTAAGCATCTCCAGTTGGCTCAAAATGCTGCTGCTCGCCTCCTAACTGGAGCACGTAGAAGGGAGCGCATAATTCCAATCTTGGCCTCCCTTCACTGGCTTCGTGTGCTTTTTTGAGTGCATTTTAAGATGATTTCATTTGTTTTTGATTTATTGTTCCAGTTGTTTTTAAACATTGCTCATAATCTGTTTTAATATTTCCAATTTTGAAACTGGTTTTATGTTTTATTTTCATATACTTTGCGTGCAGTAGTGACGGGAATGACGGCTCTTTTTTAGAGAACCGGCTCTTTTGACTCTGCTCACTTAAAACAGCCGGCCGGCTCTTTCGGCTCCCAAACGTCGCCGCTTAAATTAAAAGTGAAATTAAAGTTTCAATTGCCTGTTTTTTGTTTTTCTTCCCATTGCACGGATAGGCGGTTAATTCCATCCATCCATTTTCTGTACCGCCACCTCTACCCAGTGCAACTAGCAAATCACGAGCGTGCACGGTGCACCGCAAGCCTGAAGGCCTCTTTATTGCATTGCATCACGTGACCGACGAATTGCCACGCGCAGCACCTCTGCGTAGCTTGCCGCGCACTCGACAAAAATAGTTACTGGGCGTCGAACGCCACGGAGATCATCTCTCGTGATTGGTCCGTTTTAGTCACATGCCGCGGCTAATACATTGCAATTTGCAATTTTGTATTTTCGCACGAAAGACGACGCGTTCGTGGGCCACAGAAAATGATGTGGCGAGCCGGATCTGGCCCCTGGGCCATGAGTTTGACATCACTGTTTCACACGATTCGTTTCATGAGCGATTAAAAGTACTGGGAACAGCTCTCAGCACGATGCAGGACAGTTCAAGTCCATTGCAACTCCAACCGCAGCAATACGCATATCTATGATTCGCAAGACCCTGTCTCATTAGATGGTGCGAGTGGTCATCATGTCATGGCTTCTCGATGTCATCATCTTGTGTTTGCAGTTCTGTCTAAACCGTGTTGATGTTGCCTGTGTTGCAGCTCGTGCACCAACATGTTGACAAAATACTGGCGCGTGAATGTCAGCGCGGAAGCACCAGGCAGGGTCTTCTGGCTCGACTCCCCGCTTCCAGTCACCTGACCCGGCCCTTCCTGTGGAAGAACACGCCACTTACAAGCAACCTCTTTGAGTATCCACCTCCGTTCGGGTTCAGAGGTCTTAAGGGAAGAGTACCGGCTCTGCTTGACCAGGTGATCTGTGTGTCTTATGGCGACATATGGTGCATTTCAAAAGATTTCGATCCAATTGTCATTCAGTTATGCCACTTGGATATCAGCACTGTTTTGTGCTTACGTGCTAATTATTACAAACACTTCCTGGTACAGTATTTGCTCCATCACTGATATCTGTGATAAACGGCTGTGCTTAAAATTATATATTTGATTTGTGCAGCTAAGTGCTGTATTTTATTTTTTTTTTTTTTTTTACTTTATTTTGAAAGCTACCAGAGGCCACCGAAGAACCCCTGTTCAAAAAGGGTCCTAACACATGTCAGCGCTGTGCGGTCATTGGAAATGGGGGCATTTTGAAAGGCCTGGAGCTGGGTCCTTTCATTGATCGTTTTGACACCATTATAAGGTTGGTACACTTGAAAAAGATGATTCTCTACATTTTGTTTAAATAGCGATTGTGTTGGCTGTAAGACATTAAAATTTACAAAATACTGTAAAGACTTCCGACTTTGAACTCAACAAGATGGCCAACAGTTGGCCCCATGCTGCCATGGAGACGAATGAAACCCATTTTGTTGTCATGAGCACACTTTGATCTTGCATTCATCACCCATTACATTTCCGTGAACATTTTTATTCTATGTCCAAATCCACTACTTGTAGTGTCCAGGTTGCCTCTAGAGCCTAATTTAAACAGAATGAATCCTTGCGTATCCATGCGATCGAATAGATACGTTCTCAAGTGATGGTCATTATTGCTAATACAAGACCCTGCCTCCCCCCTTATCTACCGACAACGGCAGGTTGAACAGCGGGCCCCTGGGAGAGTTCAGTGTGGACGTTGGGACTCGAACCAGCATCAGGATGAGTTATCCAGAAGGCACACCCTCTCCGTGGCTTGACACAGACCCAGAAACTATGTTCGTCGCTGTGGTATATAAAGGCGTAGATGTCAGCTGGATCTCTGCAATGATGAACAAGCTCACTGTGGTGAGGGGCTGGTGTTTGACCGACTTTTGCTTTCGAAAATGTTCATGCCGTGCTGCTATGAGATGAGGCCTCACAGCTGACGTGAGCGGCGCCATTACCAATGGTTCTGTCATATTGTTTTTGTCTTGCCACACATGGTTACAGAGAGACGACAAATCTCTTCGGTGTAGGAATAAAAGTGTTATCGGTGAGACAGAATTCCGGACGATAACCCCCAAAAATTCGTGAAGGTACATCGGGCTGGCCGACATCCGTGTTCTACTTGTGTGATTCTATTAATGGTCGCTGTTAGAGCTGTGATTTAAAAAAAAAAAAAAAAAAAAAAAAAAAGTAAGAAAATGGATGGTGTGCTTTGTGCTGCAGCCTTTGTGGGACTGGCTATTCTTCTGGCACGATGTTCCAGAGGACATCCCCCTTGAACGCAACAGGCTCAGGCTCTTAAATCCACTCGTCATCAAAGAGACGGCATTGGATCTACTCAAATTCTCCCCACCGACAACACGCTTGTGGGGCTGGGATCAGGTAATAGACACCTCCCAAACCGACGACTCATTTTTACACCGAATATTAGGCTTTACACGATCAGCAGGTTTAAAAAAAAAACGATAACCCATCGCCTATCCGATCACAAGATGGAGCAATGTGTCTATTTAAATGACTTTCATTTACTGTATATACTTGTATACTGAGTATCTTCATGTCACGTATTCTAGTCAGTCAGGTCAAACCAACATTACAACATGACAGAAATAACGGGTGCTAACTTACTGTAATTTAGTCACTTTATTGTAATTAAATTACTTCACACACTCCACAACTTCAGAGCATGATTCGACAGAACCCTGTCACGTTTACGCAATCCTTGAATTAAAGTCCTCTCCCGAGAACCGGTGTCCCACCACCACAAATGTTTTCTCCATTTTGTTCTTACAATACACTCTACGCAGTCTATTGTTGTTGTCGTCGCCATGGTAACGAGTGTATCCGGTCGCGTTTAAGTTGAGAAGATCAAGCCCAGTGATTATAAAAGACGGGATGCGGTGGTACCATCTTACTGTACAGTACAAAATTGTTTTGTTTTGTTTTTCTTGGTCTAAAACGGCCGCAACAGTAAGAATTTAATGTCAATAAATATTTAAAAAAATTAAATAAAAAAAGCTTGAAATGTTGGAAAGTTTCACATATCATCCAAACTTACCACCCCCGGTGTGCTTGGTCATGGTGACGTTGACAGACAATACTCCTAGGCGAGTCGCTTTCATGAGCTGCGAGGAATTCAGAGTGCTTCCTAGTTACAAATTCATTGCCAAAGGCGAACGGCTTGGCAAAAAAAAAAAAAAAACTATCCTGTACCAAAAATAGCATGTTCCAGATTCCAAAGACTTGTGTATTCGTCAGAGCCGTGCTGCTCTCTCTTGCTCTGTGCACAATTGACAATAGCCCCATCAATGCCCCACATTCAACATGGCCCCCACATTGGCACGGGAGGCACGTCTTTTGGAATTGGATCTTGTCATATTTTACTGGATGTATGTGACCAGGGAAATACAATTCCAGTGAAGTGGGGACGTTGTGTTAAACATGAATAAAAACAGAATACGGTGATTTGCAAATCATGTTCAACCTATATTTAATTGAATACACTAACATTAACGCCATTATCCATTAATAGTCTAAATCGCCGATGTCAAACTGGTGGCCCGGGTCCAGAGCCGGCCCGCCACATCATTTTATGTGGCCCGCGAAAGGAAATAAAAATTGCTCGTGTTCTGGTGTAATACCATTGAGATATGTGCAAGCATTTTTTTTTTTTTACCAATCCCCCTTTGAAAAGAAATATAATAGTTGAAAAACATGTTTTTATAGGCTTCTGATTTCAAAACTGGCTATTGATCAATGTGTTGTGTATACTGGATGTAATTACAGTATATGAGGTAATCTTTCATTTACAACCCCAATTCCAATGAAGTTGGGATGTTGTGTTAAACATAAATAAAAACAGAATACAATGATTTGCAAATCATGTTCAACCTCTATTTAATTGAATACACTACAAAGACAAGATATTTCATGTTCAAACTGATAAACTTGATTGTTTTTAGCAAATAATCATTAATTTAGAATTTTATGGCTGCAACACGTTCCAGAAAAGCTGGGACAGGTGGCAAAAAAGACTGAGAAAGTTGAGGAATGCTCATCAAACACCTGTTTGGAACATCCCACAGGTGAACAGGCTCATTGGGAACAGGTGGGGGCCACGATTGGGTCGAAAAGGAGCTTCCCTGAATTGCTCAGTCATTCACAAGCAAAGCTGGGGCGAGGTTCACCTCTTTGTGAACAAGTGTGTGAGACAATTGTCGAACAGTTGAAGGACAATGTTCCTCAATGTACAATCGCAAGGAATTTAGGGATTTCATCATCTGCGGTTCAGAATCAGAATCATCTTTATTTGCCAAGTATGTCTGAAACACACAAGGAATTTGTCTCCGGTAGTTGGAGCCGCTCTAGTACGACAGACACTCAATTTACAGAACACTTTGGAGACATAAAGACATTGACAAAAAACAATTGTGCAAAAAGATGCAGAGCCCTCTAGCACTTAGAGCAGTTCGAATGACTCATATTGCTATAGTCCGGTGCAATGACCATTGTGCAAAGGGCGCTGAGACTTCAAGGAGTGTATCCGGTTTAAAGTGACGAGTAGCGCGATCATCTGGGACAATGTCGGTTGTGCAAATGGAGCAGATGCTACTCTGGCATGAGTGGCCAGAATATTCAAATAGTGCAGCATGGTGAGACAACTACAGTGAGTGCACGAGTGATACATAATTGGCCCCACAGAAATGTGACAACGAACTCAAGTCAAAAAATTGCCAGCTTGTTGTAATGGAATTATAGGTTAGGTGTTTAAGAAGTTGATCGCAAGAGGGAAGAAGCTGTTGGAATGTCTACTAGTTCTAGTTTGCGTTGATCGGTAGCGCCTACCTGAGGGAAGGAGCTGGAAGAGCCGGTGACCGGGGTGCAGACGGTCCGAGAGGATTTTGCACGCCCTTGTCTTAGTTCTGGCAGCGTGCAAGTCCTCAATGGTGGGTAGGGGGGTCCATCAAATATCATCAAAAGGTTCAGAGAATCTGGAGAAATCACTGCATGGAAGCGGCAAGGCCGAAAATCAACATTGGATGCCTGTGACCTTCGATCCGGCGGCACGGTGGCCAACTGACGTTAGAGCGTCAGCCTCACAGTTTCTGAGGACCCGGGTTCAATCCCCGGCCCCACCTGTGTGGAGTTTGCATGTTCTCCCCGTGCCTGCGTGGGTTTTCTCCGGGCACTCCGGTTTCCTCCCGCATCACAAAAACATGCATTAATTTGAGACTCTAAATTGCCCGTAGGTGTGACTGTGAGTGCGAATGGTTGTTTGTTTGTATGTGCCTTGCGATTGGCTGACAACCAGTTCAGGGTGTACCCCGCCTCCTGCCCGATGACAGCTGGGATAGGCTCCAGCACGCCCGCGACCCTAGTGAGGAGAAGCGGCTCAGAAAATGGATGGATGGATGTACCTTCGATCCCTCAGGCAGCACTGCATCAAAAACCGACATCAATGTGTAAAGGATATCACCACATGGGCTCAGGAACATTTCAGAAAACCAATGTCAGTAAATGCAGTACGGCGCTACATCCATAACTGCAACTTAAAACTCTACTATGCAAAGCAAAAGCCATTTATCAACAACACCCAGAAACGCCACTGGCTTCTCTGGGCCCGAGCTCATCTAAGATGGACTGATGCAAAGTAGAAAAGTGTTCGACGAGTCCACATTTCAAATTGTTTTGGGAAACTGTGGACGTCGTGTCCGCCGGGCCAAAGAGGAAAACAACCATCCGGACTGTTACAGACGCATAAAATGAGAAGTTAATGATTATTTACTAAAAACGATAAAGTTGATCAGTTTGAACATTAAATATCTTGTCTTTGTAGTGTATCAATTAAATATAGGTTGAACATGATTTTCAAATCATTGTGTTCTGTTTTTATTTATGTTTAACACAACGTCCCGCTGGGCACGGTGCCCGACTGGTTAGAGCGTCAGCCTCACAGTTCAGAGGACCGGGGTTAAATCCCCAACCCCGCCTCTGTGGAGTTTGCATGTTCTCCCCGTGCCTGCAATTGGTGCAATCTAAAAGAGGAGACCACCCCAAAAAAAAACATTTTTCATGTTGATAAATACCCAAAGATATGTAACACCTATTTTGATTGTAGAACTGATGCTTCGCCTTTGATTTTGTCTTGTTCTTCAGAATGTCCCCACCCTGGGTGTCTCCGCACTGGATTTAGCGAGTTTGCTGTGTGACGAGGTGAGCCTCGCAGGCTTTGGCTACAACCTGTCCCAGGAAAGGACTCCGTTGCATTACTACGATGAGCTCTCTATGAGTGCCATGCTTTGGCAGAAGATGCACAATGTGAATGAGGAGACCCAAGTGCTTAAAAGTCTCATCATAGAGGGAACTATCACTGACCTGACTGGGGGTGTTCACTGCTCCTTTTGCCCCTGATTGCCTCCAAACTATGTACAGTACTGTCAAGCATTTTCTTTCAGCGCTGTCAAAGGACAATATTCTGAAACCGAAACACTAATATGCGGTGTGTTTCAAAACATGAAACTGTTTCAACAAAGCATTATGCATGCATGCGAGAAACGTTCTGAGCGAATCGATGTTTTTCCAAAAGTGGTGTTCAAAATGAACAGAATGACTCTTCCTTACCATTTCTGTAAGATAGTTTACAGCAAATGTTACCATACGACCAATTTTCAAGCGACCAACGACATCTCTTTTTCTTTATATGAAATGTTTGATTCCATATATGTAGGCTATACACGAACACATTCCTTCACCAGATATCCTCCGAGCTGCCTATATTTCATCAGTCGTCATTAGAGACTACAGCTGTATGTACTTGCATGTTATTCTACTTAAATTTAGGTTGCATTGCAGTATTTGTCTTTGTCTGTGGCCTGGTACTGTATTTGTCAAAAAACAGATTTGAATAGCAGCTGTTTACATTGCGTGAAATGGAGGCTGACCCAATCGAACAATGCTCATTTTGTGTTTTGTGAAAAACATCAAGTAAGAATGCTTTGACAAAGTCCATTATTATTATTGACACTGGATGTATCTGCAACACACATTTTTGATGGATAGCTCCTGAAAAACTGAATGTCTGTTAGCCTGAGAGTCCATTTCTGATCAATGGAAATCTGAAATTTGAAAGCATTCTTTCAGATCCGTGTACAGTATATTTTTCGGCACAGCTAGGACATCACTACAACTGTGGCATCAGTTACTTGATATGCGTTTTAAGTTATTTGTTTGTGTCCTTTTCCCAGTCCGTCAATTGACACATTTACAGTACCTTCCACAAAGCTTTCAGAATAGATGGTGTGTGAAAGCTAGTTAAACAATGCCAGAATATTAATTTATGAATGTTGTCTTATTTTAATTTTGTTTTGGGGCAGTTTGCTCCGTGACTATTTATAATTTTCAGGGAAATGGCTGCTGTTTGTGCTTATAAAATCAAAGCTACTATAATGGTAGTCTTGTTCTGTTTCGATGTCCTAAAATGTCCTCTGTCTCATAAGTAGATAAGAATGAATATAGACGAATGCACTTCCATGCACTGAGTACAATGTGTTTAAGATGTATGTCTGTTGAACTGTTTTTACCTAAATAAAGGTATCTTAAGATGGGAATGAACTTCAAAATACTGTCATTGTTTATTTCCCCCTGAATATGCAATAACAAACCATTTTTTGCCTGTCTCACAAGGGGATCAAAATGTTTTTTCCCCACCACACATATTGTAGACGTGTTTATTCCCCTTTGGGGTTATAAAAAAAAAAAAAAAAACACTTTTCAAAGCTAGCTGGCCCTGTATGACAGTAATTGCTCATTTTCACTCACCACACTCAAGCCTGATGACCTCCAGAGCTGTTCAGTTAACAAATCACTTAAATAGAACCTAACAAAATTAAGTCGGCCAAAAGATCTCAAAAAGCTGCAATAAAATGCCACGGTCCAAAGAAATTCAAGAACAAATGAGAAATAAGTAATGGATGCATCAATCTGGAAAGGGTTACAAAGCCATTTCTAAAACTTTAGGACTCAAGTGAAGGACAGTGAAAACCATTATCCACAAATGGAGAGCACATGGAACAGTGGAGAGCCTTTTCAGGAACGGCCAGTCTGCAAAAATGACCCCAAAAACTCAGCAACGACTCATCCAGGAGGTCACAAAGGAAGCCAGGACAACATCTATAAAGAATTGCAGGCCTACAATTAAGATCTGTGTTCATGACTCAACAATAAGGAAAAGACCGGGCAAAAATAGCATCCATGGCAGAGTTCCAAGGTGAAAGCCACCGCTGACCAAAAGAAGAACATAAAGGCTAATCTTAGTTTTGCAAAAAAAAAAAAAAAAAAAAAATCTGAATGATTCCCAAGACTTTTGGGAGTTCATTCTATGGACTGATGAGACGAAAGTTGAACGTTTTGGAAGGTGTGTGTATTGCTACATCTGGCGTAAATGTAACACAGCATTTCCGAAAAACGACATCATACCAAGAGTCAAACATGATAGTAGTGATTGTCTGGGGCTGCTTTGCTCCTTCAGGACCTGAACGAGTTGCTGTGATTGATGGAGCCGTGAATTCTGCTCTTCAACCAAAAATCCTGAAGGAGAATGTTCAGCAATCAGTTTGTGACCTCAAGCTAAAGCGCACTCGGGTTCTGCAGCAGGATGAAGTTTCAGCATTCAGAATTTTTATACATAAAAAAGAAAAAAGGCAGCACGGTGGGCGACTGGTTAGAGCGTCTGCCTCACAGTTCTGAGGACTCGGGTTCAATCCATGCAATCTCCACACAGAGGATCCCAGATTTGAACCCACGACCTCAGAACTGTGAGGCGGACGGGCCCACCGCGCCGCCTGCTGGAAACATATACAATAAATGATCTCAACAGTTATGATTTATACTTTGTTGAAAATTGTTACTTTTTGTGAATGCCCAATGTATATTTGCAAAATTACTCCAAGATAGACTTAATTTCATACCCTGTTGCCTTACGATACATTGTTTCAAAGACGCCTGCCACTTGCTGTCACAAAACAGAACAATACAATATTTCCATTTATATAAGACGTATTATTATTGATGTATAGCTCCTTTCTTTGATGTTGTCAGCGCCAAGAATGTTTTGTGGTTAATGCGTCCCCCCCCCAGTACAAGCACTCCACAAGTTTATTCAAGAGGAAAACTGTACTTTATTATTTTTATTTTTTTTCATTGCCTGGCGTTATCAAAACCGGTATAGTATGTAATCAACACTACACAGTAAAAAGTCCTTTTTAAAAAATTTTTTTTTTTTTTACTTTTGTACCAAAATACAGTTCATTCTGCATTTTTTTCTTTTTCCTTTTGCTCATCTAAAAGAGCTGAATCAGTACTTCTACTTTTACCTTAATGTTCAACTGGTGTGTAATGTTACAGGAGCTTTTTTTCGAAATGTTACTTGATATAAGAAGTTGAAGAACCACTGTGCGACAGTAACACACTTTGTAGGTCCCCGTCACTCACAGGGAAGTAAGGCTTTTTATTTTATTTTTTTACTTCTTCAGGTTTGACCGGAAATGTACTTTGTTTTCGAAGGTTTGACCGGAAGTTGTACTTTGTGACACGCCCACACTTGGCAACGCCAAGCGTGGTCAGCAAGAAGAAAAAGAAAAAGAAGAAGAAGAAGAAGAAGAAGAAGAAGCCGGCCCGAGGACTGCTCCAAACAGGTGAGGAGTTCTCGAGCATGTCGAACATTTCATCTTTAGCACCGCTGACCACAATCCAGTACGTCGTGGAATAGTAGTGATGATACCTTATACGTTCTTTTCCTGACCAACGTAACTTCGAGTAGTTTATTTATTTATGTCTTTTTTGGGACCAATGTTTAACACGTGCTGTCATTTCAAACCGACTTTTGAGTCATTTGTAAAATTACTGTCACTTTTGCGTGTGCGTCTAGTGTCCACTGTCATTTTTTCTGCTGTGTTCCTCAGTTGCACCCACAAACGCTGCAGTCAGGGAAGCCTTCATCAATACGGCCTTATATAGGTCTGCTGTCAAATTGGAGTGACGTCATTAAAAGTAGACTCTGAACGTTTTACTAGAATAGCAAAATGCCTGCGAGTAGTTTTGCCTCACTGTGGTAACATGCAGTTGTCCAACTAGTATGACACAGTTGTTCTAATAGTGAGGACAAAGAGCGTACTAGGACATGGATGTTAAGATAGCAATGTGACGAGATTTGCCCAAAAATGTGGGGTCTGATTGGAATGGACACTTAAGCCCGAGTACAACGCAGCAAGAATTTGGAAAATTGGATGCTGGGTTCCAGAGAAACTGAGTTTTTTTGGGATCGAAGCAATTGCCTTTTTTGGGCAACGTTTTTGTGTGATACGCCTGCAAATTAGAGGAAAACATCCATCCATCCATCCATCCATCCATTTTCTGAGCCGCTACAGTAAAATGTCATTATTTTTCAACATATATCCTCGCCGGTTCATGTCGTCGTCGTCGCCTCAGGGAAACCCTTCTGGTGACAGGTTTCAGTTAAAAATATCCAATCGCTCGTGCAGGCCAAAATTCCAAGATACGTCCAAATTATTGCGATGACTTGCCGGAAAAACTCGACTTAACTAGCGCAAATAGAACATTATTGATAAGAACAGCAGTGTGGGTAGTAGAAAAGGCTAGAGGGGTCAAAAAAGTGCCTGCTGGAAACTAGGTTGGAAACTGGTCACTTCAACGGGAACAGGTCGGACTAGTTTTTGGTCAGGCTCTGAACATGTGGACTTTCCGGTCACATTTTCCATCAGACTGTACATAGTGCTACATTATGTCCAATGCACTATCATGTGCTTGGACCTTTTTAGGAGCTGGTTTTCCTGGTGATAAATGTTTAACCATGATTCAGGTCTGCTGTCTGGGAGTGCTCGTTTAACCCAATGTTGTGAACCCACTACATACAGTAGTAGTACAGGATGCATTGACTAATTTATTGAAATGTAATTTGTTGTGCTGCAACCGAAGCGCATCAATGTTGTCTGATTTCGGAATGAGCTGCTCTGTCAATCCGGTTTGTTTTGCTGTCATCAGTTGATCAGTAATTACAGTGTTGTCTCTCTGTGCACCGAGTGACAAGTTGTAATAATGTCACAGCATTCAGCCTGCATAACGGGCATGAAGCTGAAACATCGCAGCAGTCATGGGTTGAAGAGAAAAAGCCAGGAAGTCCACAAATCATTCTGCAGTGATTGTGAAACAATACCTTGCTGTGTTGGACTTTGATTTGGAATACTTAAAGTGTTGCGTAAACAACCATTCTGCCAAAGTCATCAATTAACAAGGTTTCTTCAGCCCGTTGACCTTGTCTTGCCTTTCTTAGTCCATATCAATAAGTATGTGGGTATGGTATGACTTGCCACAAATATCAATACTGTAAAAAAAATAAAAATAAAAAAATGTGTATATATATATATATATATATATATATATATACACATTTGAGGTCACCGAGGTGGTTAAAAAGCTCCTCGGTGGCAAGGCCCCGGGGGTGGATGAGATTCGCCCGGAGTTCCTAAAGGCTCTGGATGTTGTGGGGCTGTCCTGGTTGACACGCCTCTGCAACATCGCGTGGACATCGGGGACAGTGCCTCTGGATTGGCAGACTGGGGTGGTGGTCCCCCTTCTTAAAAAGGGGGACCGGAGGCGGTGTTCCAACTACAGGGGGATCACACTCCTCAGCCTCCCTGGTACGGTCTATTCCGGGGTGCTGGAGAGGAGGGTCCGTCGGAAAGTCGAATCTCAGATTCAGGAGGAGCAATCTGGTATTCGTCCTGGCCATGGAACAGTGGACCAGCTCTTCACCCTTGGCAGGGTCCTCGAGGGTGCATGGGAGTTCGCCCAACCAGTCTACATGAGTTTTGTAGACTTGGAGAAGGTGTTTGACCGTGTCACTCGTGGAGTCCTGTGGGGGGTGCTTCGGGAGTATGGGGTACCGAACCCTCTGATACGGGCTGTTCGTTCCCCGTATGACTGGTGTCAGAGTTTGGTCCGCGTATCCGGCAGTAAGTCGGACTCGTTCCCGGTGAGGGTTGGACTCCGCCAAGGCTGCCCTTTGTCACCGATTCTGTTTGTAACTTTAATGGACAGAATTTCTAGGCGCAGCCGAAGCGTAGAGGGGGTCCGGTTTCATGGCCTCAGTATTGCATCTCTGCTTGATGTGGTTCTGTTGGCTTCATCAGGCCGTGATCTCCAACTCTCACTGCAGCGGTTCGCAGCCGAGTGTGAAGTGGCTGGGATGAGAATCAGCACCTCTAAATTCGAGACCATGGTCCTCAGTCGGAAAAGGGTGGTGTGCCCTCTCCAGGTCGGGGGATGTGATCCTGCTCCAAGTGGAGGAGTTCAAGTATCTTGGGGTCTTGTTCACGAGGGAGAGTAGAATGGAACAGGAGATCGACAGGCGGATCGGTCCAGCGTCTGCAGTGATACGGACTTTGTATCGGTCCTTTGTGGTGAAGAAGGAGCTAAGCCGAAAGGTGAAGCTCTCAATTTACCGGTCGATCTACGTTCCTACCCTCACCTATGGTCATGAGCTGTGGGTCGTGACGGAAAGAACAAGATCCCGGATACAAGCGGCCTGAAATGAGTTTCCTCCGCTGGAGATAAGGTGAGAAGCTCGGTCATCCGGGAGGATCTCAGAGTAGAGCCGCTGCTCCTCCGCATCGAGAGGAGCCAGATGAGGTGGCTGGGGCATCTGATTCGGATGCCACCCGGACGCCTCCCCGGTGAGGTGTTCCGGGCACGTCCCGCCGGGAGGAGACCCAGGACACGACCCAGGACACGCTGGAGCCGTCTTTCGGCTGGCCTGGGAACGCCTCGGGATGCCCCTGAAAGAGCTGCCCCTGAAGTGGCTAGGGAGAGGAAAGTCTGGGCGTCCCTGGTAAAGCTACTGTTCCCGCGACCCGACCTCGGATAAGCGGTAGAAAATGGATGGATGGATGGATATTGACAAGAAAAAAACATTGACAAGAGTTTAGGCGGAGCATAATGCAAAGTCAATTATCTGCACTGGATTATCTATATCACTCATTGTATTGCTTCCGTCAGTGTTTCCCTCATTCAGTAATCATCTCAGCTGACCACAGAGGTCAGAGGCCACTGGGGTAAAGTTGAGTGAGCAGAGCAGCTTGTTTTGGATTTGGCAAAATACTGTTCTTTGCTTAGAAAGTTGTGCTTTCCTTTTGGATTAATACAGAGTTAAGCACAGAACTCAGTGATGTCAATGATACATTCATTGCTTCTTTGTGTCACATCTTCGAATCAATCAGGCTCACTTTATGGCGACAAGCAGCCAATAAGAACACTCACTGGAACCAGTCTGACCTTTTGATAAATAGATCAGATCAACGAAATGGAAAATGAATCAGTCAGAGAGAAAGCGCGACAGAGTGTTGTTGTGCAAAGAGCCTTCTCAAGGGCAGGTTAGTGTGCCGGTTGCTGTCGCAGCAGTCACAACAGAGTAAGAGTAGCAACGGTCTCACCTGTCTGTTACAGGTGAGTTGGAAACAATTTCTTAGACCGTGGATGCGTGCGTATATATGAGAAGTCATGTCAAGAAATATCCTTTTTATTTTTGTTTTTTCTTTCAGACAATTTTCTGAGATTGTCATAGGTTGCCTGATTGATGGAAGCATGGTTTGATTATCCCCATTTCTGGTTCTGTTGTTACATTTTTCATCCTCGGGGTTTAGATGGAGGCAAACCTGTCACGACTCTGTTTATTGTCAAACAAACGTTACCCCCGCTCTTCTAGTTTGTAACCTCGTGTGTGTGTATGTGTGTGTGTGTGTGTCGTGTTAACTTGATTGACAAGGTGTGGGAGAACCATTTGAGACTTAAAACCATTGCAATGCAAAACCCCCTGTCATTTTTTGGAGACAAAAAAAGTATTAGTCTTTTAACAAATGAATTTGGTCAATAAATTGGAATCAAGGTTTGCATGTTGTATCGAGTATTGAAATTCATAAAGCAACAGTTAACCTTAATGCTTTTGTATAAAAACAAAATCGCTTCCCAGATTGATAGCTCCATGTTAGACTTTCCTATTGATGGCGTTACAATGCTGCCATGCTGTTGGGCAGAATTGTTTTATCGCCACATTTCAAATTATAAAATCACACTCTGACTATGTCTCGATTTTAGTGTAAATGACCATTCCTGAACTGCTTAAAATGTTTTAGTATGCTACATTATGATATCGCCTGGTGGACAGACTTTCCGAGGCAGATGCCTTACGTTGGCATTGAAAGTGTGAAACTATTATCAGCAGGTGCACCGTAAGTTCATTGTGGTTAGCAATGTTATGATATGTGTACACCAACATTGACTAATTTCCTCCCCATAACAGATACACTCCTGGCCTGAAGTGCTTCATACACTCCATTACCTCAGGCCGACCTTCAGAGCCACATTCTGACTGTACTCATCACCCAATCCACCTCGCCCAAGTGAAAACGCCAAACACCACCATCTGATACCTCATCATCAGAATCATGCTGAGCCAGGAGTTCTTGCAGAAGCTGAGACTGCCAGATCTGGATTCTGTCAGTCAGTACTGCAGGGGTCTCTCCATCTCTACATTAATCAGCATGGGGGCGATCACAGCTGCAACAACCTTCTACATGGCAACACGACCAAAGGCCCTCCCACCCATCTGTGATCTGAAAATGCAGTCAGTCGAAGTTCCGGTGGGTTTGGGGTCCTTTTTCTTGGTCACACTTGTGCTTGTTCAAATGAAATTTAAATCTGAGGCCTGTTACTCTACATGCTGCATTTTAAAGTGCTCTTGCGGTCTAAAATTTGGAAGCTTGAGCTCATCACCGTCGTCTAATGCAGCCCTATGGGGGGCACAAGCCAGTAGGCCGGTCCCAAGCCCGGATAAATGCAGAGGGTTACGTCAGCAAGGGCATCCGGCTTAAAACTTTGCCAAACAAATATGAGCGTTCACCCAAATAATTCCATACCGGATCGGTCGTGGCCCGGGTTAACAAAAAAAGAAAAGAAGAGTTTGCTAAGAATGTCTTGGAGGTGAAAAGAGTATCAGATCGAGTGATGAGGCTGGAACTTGAAATTGAGGGTGTTATGTATAATGTGATTAGTCCCTATGCCACACAGGTAGGATGTGACCTAGAGGTGAAAGAGAAATTCTGGAAGGAGCTAGACGAAGTAGTTCTGAGCATCCCAACAAAGAGAGAGCCGTGATTGGTGCAGATTGTAATGGACATGTTGGTGAAGGAAATAGGGGTGATGAAGAAGTGATGGGTAAGTACGGCATCCAGGAAAGGAACTTGGAGGGACAGATGGTGGGAGACTTTACAAAAAGGATGGAAATGGCTATAGTGAACACTTTTTACCAGAAGAGGCAGGAACATAGGGTGACCTACACGAGCGGAGGTAGAAGCAGGAACTGAGGACACTAATTGTTGAAGCTTTGTAGGTGGAATTCTTTCCCATTCTTGCTTGATGTACAGCTTCAGCCGTTCAGCAGTCCGGGGTCGCCGTTGTCGTATTTCACGCTTTATAATGCGCCACGGATTTTCAATGGGAGACAGGTCTGGGCTGCAGGCAGGCGAGTCTAGTACCCGCAGTTTCTGGGTGTTGTTGATAAATTGCTTTTCCTTTGCATAGTAGAGTTTCAAGTTGCAATTACGGACGTAGCGCCGAACTGTATTTACTGACATTGGTTTTCTGAACTGTTCCTGAGGCCATGTGGTGATATTCTTTACACATTGATGTTGGTTTTTGATGCAGTGCCGCCTGAAGGATCGAAGGTCACGGGCATTCAATGTTGGTTTTCGGCCTTGCCGCTTACATGCAGTGATTTCTCCAGATTCTCTGAACCTTTTGATGATATTCTGGACCGTAGATGATGAAATCCCTAAATTCCTTGCAATTGTACGTTAAGGAACATTGTCCTTAAACTGTTTGACTATTCTCTCACGCACTTGTTCACAAAGAGGTTAAGCTTGCCCCATCTTTGCTTGTGAATGAGCAATTCAGCTCTACGCAATGATGGCACCCACCTGTTCCCAATTCGCCTGTTCACCTGTGGGATGTTCCAAACAGGTGTTTGATGAGCATTCCTCAACTTTCTCAGTCTTTTTTGCCACCTGTCCCAGCTTTTTTGGAACATGTTGCAGCCATAAAATTCGAAGTTAATGATTATTTGCTAAACACACTAAAGTTGATCAGTTTGAACATTAAATATCTTGTCTTTGTCGTGTATTCAATTAAATATAGGTTGAACATGATTTGCAAATCATTGTATTCTGTTTTTATTTATGTTTAACACAACATCCCACTGGGCATAGTGGTCGACTGGTCCCAACTTCATTGGAATTGGGGTTGTATTATGAAAGCTCAACTAGTTTTCTGTCTGTGATACTGTTTAATGTCCATCCATCCATCCATCCATTTTCCACCGCTTATCCGAGGTCGGGTCGCGGGGGCAGTAGCTTTAGCAGGGACGCCCAGACTTCCCTCTCCCCAGCCACTTCATCCAGCTCTTCCGGGGGGATCCCGAGGCGTTCCCGGGCCAGCCGAAGGACGTAGTCTCTCCAGCATGTCCTGGGTCGTCCCCGTGGTCTCCTCCCGGTGGGACGTGCCCGGAACACCTCACCGGGGAGGCGTCCGGGAGGCATCCGAATCAGATGCCCCAGCCACCTCATCTGGCTCCTCTTGATGTGAAGGAGCAGCGGCTCTACTCTGAGATCCTCCCGGATGACCGAGCTTCTCACCCTATCTCTAAGGGAGAGCCCGGACACCCTGCGGAGGAAACTCATTTCGGCCGCTTGTATCCTGGATCTCGTTCTTTCGGTCACGACCCACAGCTCGTGACCATAGGTGAGGGTGGGAACGTAGATCGACCGGTAAATCGAGACCTTCGCCTTTCGGCTTAGCTCCTTCTTCGCCACAACGGATCGATACAAAGTCCGCATCACTGCAGACGCTGCACCGATTCGCCTGTCGATCTCCCGTTCCATTCTTCCCTCACTCGTGAACAAAACCCCAAGATACTTGAACTCCTCCACTTGGGGCAGGATCTCATCCCCGACCTGAAGAGGGCACACCACCCTTTTCCGACTGAGGACCATGGTCTCAGATTTGGAGGTGCTGATTCTCATCCCAGCCGCTTCACACTCGGCTGCGAACTGCTCCAGTGAGAGTTGGAGGTCACGGCTTGATGAAGCCAACAGAACCACATCATCTGCAAAAAGCAGAGATGCAATACTGAGGCCACCAAACCGGACCCCCTCTACTCTCGGCTGCGCCTAGAAATTCTGTCCATAAAAGTTATGAACAGAATCGGTGACAAAGGGCAGCCTTGGCGGAGTCCAACCCTCACCGGAAACGAGTCCGACTTACTGCCGGATATGCGGACCAAACTCTAACACCAGTCATACGGGGACCGAACAGCCCGTATCAGGGGTTTCGGTAACCCATACTCCCGAAGCACCCCTCATACAGGACTCCACGAGGGACACGGTCGAACACCTTCTCCAAGTCTACAAAACTCATGTAGACTGGTTGGGCGAACTCCCATGCACCCTTGAGGACCCTGCCAAGGGTGAAGAGCTGGTCCACTGTCCCACGGCCAGGACGAAAACCAGATTGCTCCTCCTGAATCTGAGATTTGACTTTCCGACGGACCCTCCTCTCCAGCACCCAGGAATAGACTGTACCAGGGAGGCTGAGGAGTGTGATCCCCCTGTAGTTGGAACACACCCTCCGGTCCCCTTTCTTAAAAAGGGACCACCACCCCAGTCTACCAATCCAGAGGCACTGTTCCCGATGTCCACGCGATGTTGCAGAGGCGTGTCAACCAGGACAGTCCAGAGTCGAGGTCAGCAGAGCCCCATCCCCACTATACACAGTGTTGGTGGTGCACTGCTTCCCCCTCTGAGAGGCCGGATGGTGCACCAGAATTTCCTCGAAGTCGTACGGAAGTCGTTCTCCATGACCTCACCGAACTCCTCCCATGCCCGAGTTTTTGCTTCAATGACCACCAAAGCTGCATTCCGCTTGGCCAGCCGGTACCAATCAGCTGCCTCAGGAGTCCCACAGGCCAAAAAGGCCCGATAGGACTCCTTCTTCAGCTTGACGGAATCCCTCACCGTTGGTGTCCACCAACGGGTTCGGGGATTGCTGCCACGACAGCCAACAACCACATTACGGCTACAGCTCCGGTCGGCCGCCTCAGCAATGGAGGCGCGGAACATGGTCCACTCGGACTCGATTGTCCCCCGCCTCGGAACAGGAGCAAAGTTCTGTCGGAGGTAGGAGTTGAAACTCCTTCTGACAGGGGATTCCGCCAGACGTTCCCAGCATACCCTCACAAGATGTTTGGGCCTGCCACGTCGGACCGGCATCTTCCCCCACCATCGGAGACAACTCACCACCAGGTGGTGATCAGTTGACAGCTCCGCCCCTCTCTTTACCCGAGTGTCCAAGACATGCGGCCGCAGGTCAGATGACACGACCACAAAGTTGATCATTGAACTGCGACGTAGGGTGTCCTGATGCCAAGTGCACGTGTGGACACCCTTATGCTTGAACATGGTGTTCGTTATGGACAATCCGTGACGAGCACAGAAGTCCAATAACAGAACAACGCTATGGTTCTGATCGGGGGGGCCGTTCCTCCCAATCACGCCCTTCCAGGTCTCACTGTCATTGGCCACGTGAGCATTGAAGTCCCCCAGCAGAACAATGGAGTCCCCAGCGGGAGCGCTCTCCAGCACCCCCTCCAAGGACTCCAAAAAGGGTGGGTACTCTGAACTGCTGTTTGGTGCATAGGCACAAACAACAGTCAGGACCCATTCCCCCACCCGAAGGCGGAGGGAGGCTACCCTCCCGTCCACCGGGGTGAACCCCAACGTACGGGCGCCGAGCCGGGGAGCAATAAGTATACCCACACCTGCTCGGCGCCTCTCACCGTGGGCAACTCCAGAGTGGAAGAGAGTCCAACCCCTCTCGAGATGACTGGTACCAGAGCCCAAGCTGTGCGTAGAGGCGAGTCCGACTATATTTAGTCGGAACTTCTCGACCTCACACACAAGCTCGGGCTCTTTCCCTGCCAGAGAGGTGACATTCCACGTCCCTAGAGTCAGCTTCTGTAGCCGGGAATCGGATCGCCAAGGTCCCCGCCTTCGGTCACCGCCCGGCTCGCACTGCACCCGACCCCTATGGCCCCTCCCACAGGTGGTGAACCCATGGGAAGGGGGACCCACGTTACCCTTTCGGGCTGTGCCTGGCCGGGCCCCATGGGTGCAGGCCCGTCCACCGGGCGCTCTCCTTCAAGCCCCAACTCCAGGCCTGGCTCCAGAGGGGGGCCCCGGTGACCCGCGTCCGGGCAAGGGAAACCTGAATCCATTAATTGTACTCGTCATAGGGTTTTTTGGAGCCGTGCTTTGTCTGGTCCCTGACCTAGGACCTGTTTGCCATGGGTGACCCTGTCAGGGGCATAAAGCCCCGACAGCTTAGCTCGTAGGATCATTGGGACACAAAAAAAACCTCCACCACAATAAGGTAACGGCTCAAGGAGGGGACTGTTTAATGTATATTTTCTAATAATTTTTTGGAAAACCTTTTCTTTTACCAGTTCGTCCAATGGGCTGTCAGTCAAAGACAAAAACGGCCTTCACTGCATTGTTAACGTGTTGTCCAAAATTATATTTGGAAAAAGCAGGTGGCTGAAAAAGCCATAAAAATGATTTAAGAAAAAAGAACATGTTCTCGCCACAGAGTTTGTCCCGATGCCCTCCGGACGACGTAACTTCATTCCTTCTGCCAATAGGCTTCTCAATAGTAGAACCACGATTTTAAATGAATCCTTTTCAATCTTTTATATGATGTGGTTTTATTGTGTTCCGTTCTTAAGCCATGATTTTCATTTCTGCACTTCTTGCAATTGGTCCTGTAAACGATTGCCAGGTCGTGACGTTGTTTATTCTGTGTTGTCTGTCGAGACTGAATGTGCACTTGCACCTGCACCTGGAAACTGGAAACAAATTGCCCGTACGGAGATCAATAAAGTTGTCTGGGTCTGAACGGGCCAAAATTCTTGCCAACTATTGTGAGAAGCTTGTGGAAAAATATCCACAATGTTTGACTCAAGTCATACAGTTCAAAGGCAATGGTACCAAATACGAACGAAACTTATGTAAACTTCTGACTTTGAAGAAGAACTGTCTCCCCCCAAAATCACTGTCTGATTATTCTGGCATTCGGCAATAGAAATAATTTTAGTAATCCTAATTGACCTAAAACTGGAAAGGTTTAGTCTGATTTCATGTCAGACAGAGAATCAAAAAAAAGCATATGCGTCTGTCTATATAGTGTAAACATCTGGTTTCAGTTGTACATTTGGAGATCCAGTAGTTTGAAAGGGTAAGGAGCAGATACAAGTCGTAGAGATTATGCTAACCATCAAGTTAAATATACGAAACACACGGAGAGAGGGAGAGTAATAGAGACAGACAGACTGACAGAGAGTATGCAATTTCACAGTTATATCTAAAAATAAAAAGTTAAATGAAGTGATAAGTAAGAACTTATTTTGTTACTGGCCAAAAGTTATTACGTTAGGTCCAGGAATTTTATTACTTACTTGGCCAGTTATTACGTTATGGGCCTGTTACTGTATATTATGGCCTCTACAGGGATCAATGCCTGTAGCATAATCAATTGCCATCGTCGGTTGAATTACGAATTCAATGTTGAAGCATATGTGTCAGTAAATCAGCTTCAGAAATGATTGGAGGCTAAACTGTTGCTCTCTTAAACATTTGCTCTTTCACACAGGGAGGAGAGTTTGTATACCAATCAGCTCTGCTGAATGGTGACAGTCTCTTGACGCATTTCTATGACGACGCAAAAACAATGTATGAATTCTTCCTGAGGGGCGCTCAAGTATCCAGTAAGTGATTTGGTATATCCAGAAAACACATCGACACATAACAATTGCAATGAGGAAGCACGTGCCAAGTTAATACCAGTTTTTACCATTATGTACAGAATTTTTTTTTTAAACGTGAGAAACCCCACACATGATGAGGAAAAAAATGCCAAGTGTATTCTTACTGCTCTTATTGCGTGTGGTGTACTCGAGATGACATATACAGCACACCACACACACACGCACACACACATAAGGATACCTCCACCAGAGAAGGAGTCTGAGCTGGTGTGTGATGTAGAAAAGTTCCGAATAGATCCAGTTGGGCTTGCCTTGACACACAGCTTAGGCTCTGATAGCAGTCCTCCTGAGAGGGGTTGTTGTTGTTTTTGTTTAGTTTAGTTTTGTTCCTCATAAGATGCCGCCATGAAGTTGGCATCCGTCCTCAAGAGCTCTGATGTTTATTTGTTGTTTTTATTGTCATTTGGTGTATGTTGTCCCTTGTGTGGACCTGTGGTGGGGTGTTTACAGTGGCAGCGTGACATTCATGGGAGGAGAATGTTGGTGTTCGATGGTTATGCCCTCTCGACGGCATGCTTGCACCGTTTCTGATGAGAGTTTTTTTTTTTTTTTGCCTTGAACTACTTGAACTCCACTTGGGACAGGATCTCATCCCCGATCTGGAGAGAAACTGAGGACTGTGGCCTCAGTTTTGGAGGTGCTGATTCTCATCCCAAGCGCTTCACACGCGTCTGTGAACCGCTTGCAGCGAGAGTTGAAGATCGCAGCGTGATGAAGCCACCAAAAGTCCCATGAACTCACTTCTAAACTTTGTTGAAAGCCTTCCCACAAGAGTTGAAGCTGTTATAGCTGCAAAGGGTAGACCAATATCACATTAAACCATTTGGGTTTAGAGTGGGATATCACTTAAAATCATAACTGAGTCAAGTGGCTGGGGAGAGGGGTGGGGGCTTCTCTTATAAAGCTACTGACCCCGGATAAGTGGAAGAAAATGGATGCATGGATCTACATAGTACAGCATTCTTCAAGTTCTTTAGCATATTATTGAATTGATACATGGCAACAATTGTGTCGACTGAAAGTGGTTTTAACAAGTTCAGTCTTAGTCCAGGGACCTTTGAGCAGTAAGCAGTTTGAACAGGAACTTGAGTGGTTAATATGAAACAAAATTAATAAAGTGTTGCTTGCACGATGGCATGTGACCATCTGAGATTAACACACATGGTTTTCATAGTAGAGGCATTGCGTCCGTGACATTATATTAATATGTTATACTTGTTTTGTGACCTGTTTACAATTTTGAAACCAAATGTTGCTGTCTTTAGACCTAAAATATTTTATATGCAGGACGGGATATTGGTATTATTGTCCCATGTTATGAACTTTTATGAGGTCAGATCAGGTTGTTTAAAACTTGCGGACTGAAGCAGCAACCGTAGTGATAAATGGAAATTGGATCACTGGATTAAGTTGGAAACCTCACGGTTTATTTAAAAAATACACAACATATTGTTGTATTTTCATTGTTTTTTTTCTTTTTTTCTTTAGATAATGGTCCTTTTTTGGGCTCCAGGAAACCCAAAGGTCCCTATGAATGGATGTCCTACCAAGAGGTAAGACTTGACAGGAGTTTGCAGTTGAGACAGTTGCTATTAATTAGATTTCTCATGAAATTCTCAGAAGTGGAATAATAAATTGGAGGAATAGGATCAAGTTGTCGTGTTGAACCCATTAATGCAGTTCTAAAATGCCTTCAATGAATGTGTAGTTTTGGACATTCATGTAACAGGCAAACAACTATACTTGTTGGCTCCTTATTGCAATGAAATTGACCGAATCGAAATGTGTTGCATTCTCTAAAGTACTGTAGTGTAGTTAATTTCTTTTTTTTTTTTTTTTTTTTTTTTTTTTTTATATTTACCCTGAGGTTTCTTTATATTCAGAAAGCCAAGGGTGGATAAAAATGTTTCCGTCAGCATTATTGTTAAATAGCAGTGCTCTATGGAGGCACAATGAGCAAAAAGAAAGTGTGCACATGACACTGACGTGTTGTGCATGTGTTTTAGGTGATGGAGCGAACAGAAAATCTCGGATCCGCTTTTCTGCATAACGGACACTCCAAGGCCACTGACCCCAACATTGGCATCTTCTCTCAAAACAGACCTGAGGTAAAAAGGATTGCACTTGGTTATAGCTCAAACTTCACTTCAAAAGCGTTTGTCATTGCTTATACCTTATTTTATTTGTGTGGGAATTTAGTGGACTATCACTGAGCTGGCATGCTACGCCTATTCCCTGGTGTCTGTCCCGCTTTATGACACACTTGGTGCAGAGGCCATCAACTACATTATAGACAAAGGTGAGAGACAATCACAGAGAAATTGAGAGAAGTTTTAAGTATTTTTTTAAATGTACTGTATATACAGTATGTACTTTAGGTTATGCTTGTCACTTGATTTTGTTTGTTGCCTTTGTTGCTGTTTCCTGTAGCCTCCATCTCCACCATAGTGTGCGATGTGGCAGATAAAGTCAACCTGGTACTTGACTGTGTAAAAGACAAGAAATACACCGTGAAGACCATTGTTGTAATGGAGAGTCCGAGCGAAGAGCTGGTGGACAGAGGCGAGCAAGCTGGAATCGACATTCTCAGCTTGCGCGAGACGGAGGTCAGCAAAGCGCTTCAATTCCCTCTTGGCTTGTGCCTTTCATATGTCCATGTTTATTTCTTGGAAATACTTGTCTCCTTACCATTTCTTTCCGTTTGCCTCTGTCTTTGGTTCCGTATGTGTGAAGTAGTGTTTTGCATGCAACAACTCATGTCTGCCACTTTTAACACATTCCCTTTTGATTGTTCTTTTTGCACTTCTCATTTACTACTACTTACTTATTTCTGTTTGCTTTGATTTTGATTTGATTGATGTCGCTTTTCTTGTTGAGTAGGCCATTGGAAAGGCGAACTATCACCAACCTGTGGTGAGTGGCTATTAGCTTGTTAGCACATTTTCACCAGACTACAAGGATATATGATTCTGGATGATTTATTATTATTATTATTATTATTATTTTTTTTTATTTTTTTTTTTACCTAAACGTCACAATGTCTCCAGCCTCCCAGACCTGAAGATATGGCTGTCATCTGCTTTACTAGTGGAACAACAGGTGATGCTCCTACTGTACACACACATACACGCACACACGCATAATCAAAACATATGCTAATATATATGTATGCTTTCAGGAAACCCAAAGGGAGCGATTTTGTCACATCAGAATATTGTGTCCAACTGCTCCGCTTTCCTTAAGCTAACACGGGTGAGTATCCAATGTCATATTTGACAAGAATAACTAGCAGGCACTTATTCATTCTTAATTCTTAATGGATTGTTCAGTACAAAAGAGAGATGCATGAACATTTAGATTTCTGGAGCACGTTCACAAAATTGACGCGCACACCAAAAAGTAACAGAGAGAGATGGCAGTTAGGAGAGAATGGAATGCTCTGAAAATGCCAGCGGTAATTTCCGGTTGGGGTACAGAATAGTTACTGATGAGTAAAATGGGACATATATAGTCGAGAAGCATTAACAATGAGCAACAAGACCGTGGTTTGTGACTGAGTTTGAGAAGATGTGTGTTCTCTACTTATATTGTGTATTCCTTGAAGTAGTAGTCAGAAGACAGTGTACATGTGGCTCGGGAAATGAACTAGTACCAGTTTCAATTGTCATGTCTTCACCTGTAAGCAGGTCTTAAACTGGCCACAGTGCTATTACCAACCAAGTCTTCGCAGATTGTCATTTTTTTTTGCTTTTTGGTCCACAGGTTTAAGAGGGTAGACTAGGTTTCAACGCTGTTTTGATTTACCCCGCTGTCTGTTTGTACGTGTATCTCTCTGTGTGTCATTGGGAATGCCTTGCGCATACCTACTTTGTGTGTATTAGGCCACCTGTCTATTGGGTCCCACGGATATCCATATTTCATTTCTTCCCCTGGCTCACATGTTTGAGAGAGTTGTACAGGTATGTTTTGTTCTTTTCCCCTTTGACACCCTCAATAGAAGGCACTGCTGTAATTCTTAATATACAGTGGTTCACGTCATGTAATTAATGAGACGGCCACAGCTGCCCTAGATTCCCATTGATAGGTTAAATTGTGTTTGCTTTCATATCATGGACTTGAAATATCAATTTTTATCTTTTGGGAAACTCAGATCGAGCCATGAAATAGTCATACTTGCTGCCATGTCAAAAGCAACATTCTTTTAATGACCAAAATATTATCTGTTTATGCAATGGTAATACACCAGTATGTAGAAGGTCTTTTACCAAAATGATTCTTTGCATGCTACAATATAATTGTTATTGTTATCAAGCGCCAGCACACCCGTGACCCTAGTGAGGATAAGCGGTACGGAAAATGGATGGATGGATGGATGTCAGATTATACATTTTTTTACTGAACAGAATAATTTGTTTCAGTGGTTGAATATTATCCATTTCCATCCATCCGTTTTCAACACCGCTTATCCTGGTTAGGGTCGCAGGGCGCTGGAGCCTATCCCAGCTGACTTCGGGGGAAAGGCGGACTACACCCTGAACTGGTCGCCGGTCAGTCGCAGGGCACATATAGACACGGACAGCCATTCGCACTCACATTCACACCGTCACTGAGTGGGAACTGAAGCCACGCTGCCCGCACCAAAGGCAGGCGAGTGTACCGCTACACCATCGGTGACCCGGTTGAATATTATGCTTGATTAATTTCTGACTTCTGACAGAGGCCCACTGAGCTGGCTAAAATTTGGGTATACAAAGGTGAATTCTGTTACAAACTCATTTGTGTTCCAAATGGTAATGGGTTGAGAACTCACTGAAATTGATAGAGTGCATGCAAGCACGAATGGTTTCTTCTCATTTTTAATGACAGATGTAACTCATGTGGGAAGCACTGTAGTTTAACATTTTGTCATGCACATTTCCCTACTGATCTCTAAATTTGATATATAGGGAGTGATGATGGTTCAGGGATCCAAGATTGGATATTTCCAGGGAGATATTCGTCTTCTGATGGATGACCTCTGTACACTAAAACCTACTGTGTTTCCTGTGGTACCTCGACTTCTAAACCGGATATACGATAAGGTGGGTGAGCTTAATAAAAGTGGAGCTTTGTAATGTGCAACGATGTCTTCCTTTTGTTTGTTTAATAAAACCTCACATGAAAATATAGAAATGTATTTCTATAGATCTTTGGGCAGGCCAACACTTCTGTGAAGCGGTGGCTGCTGAATTTTGCGTCCAGTCGAAAGGAAGCAGAGATGTCGAAAGGCATTGTAAGAAGAGACAGCATCTGGGATAGATTAATCTTCAGAAAGGTTCAGGTTAGTTAAAGCTCCTTTTATTCCACTATTTAGTCAACTGCTACATGTCCAAAAACCATTTGGTAACACGGCAGAGAACGGTTGGCTCACTTTCCTCTGACTAAATTGTGACAGCAGTCTTTCCCAACCTTTATTGAGCCAAGGCACCCGTTTTACTTTTAAAAAAAAAAAATAACACAAAAATCTCACATCACAAAACAAAAATGTCACAAAAAGTATGAATGTCAAAATGATGATTTAATCACAAATGGACTAACTCAGTGTGAAATCTGAATGTGTTTCATTCAACTCAAAGCTGATATACTTGGAGGAAGGCATGACTAATTGTGTTGTATGTATGTATGAATGGCAACAGATTTATTGTACCTTCTGCCATCTACTGGAATAGCATTTAAGTCTTCTGCCTGTGACGATACATCGCTGGCATAGATAGATGAACAAAGATATTGTTGTAATAGGGAAATAAAAACTTCCGGACAAAGTAAGTGAAATTATATCATGTCCTGTGGCACCCATGATGATCTCTCATGGTAGTGCGCCACTGCATCTTGATTCGGAATCACGTTTACAGGACAGAGGCGACTTCCGGCAGTAGTTATTCTCACAATCTCTGAATGTATGTGTATTAAACAAGACACTGAGCAGGGTGGGCACTGGGTCATGAAACCTCTTCGCCAATGTGGCTAAACAGTATACAAATCCCCCAGCCACACTTGTGTGTAGTTAGCCACAGCATCACGTGTTTATGTGGCTAAACCTTAAGCCACACTTAGCCAGGCCTAGTCACTGGGAAGCCGATCAGCGTTTAACGTTGTGGGCCCAATTAAAACTACCTAGTCATCAAACAGGTTTAGAGCTGGACGATTTGTGATCATACTCTTCGACAAATATTGCAATTGCGATTGAGCATGGGATTTTTCGGTAGGAAGTTTCTTATCTTCAGCATTATTCACTGAACACAAGAAATAAATTATTCTATAATATGACCAACGCAGCACTGGACACAGCCAACAAATAACTCTTTCCTGTAGGCCAGTCCTAAATGTTATGATAATTGATATGAATAACAAATATTTATTTTACTATTGAATTGTGAAAAGAAAACCTTTACATCACAGTAGAATATGAGTTTAACTTCATGCCTTGTAAAAAGGTAAGACTGTATAATGACGATGTCAGCAGCAGTAATCACTGCTGTCTGTAAGTCGAGTACAGAGACAAAGTGGAGAGTAACACGAGTGACATTTTTCATCACCAAGGTGGTGAGTACAAAAGCGTTTGAAAAGGTGAACTATATTAAATGTTAATTAATCTTCCTATCAATGAAAGTAAGTGTTGAGATTATTCACACATTTGATAATCCTCAAGAAGGATCTCAATGACTTCACCAAGAATTTCCCGAATTGGAACTTTTTAGTTGAAGATTAGCATCCATCCATCCATTTTCTGTACCCCTTATCCTCACTAGGGTCGCGGGCGTGCTGGAGCCTATCGTAGCTATCTTCGGGCGAGAGGTGGGGTACACCCTGAATTGGTCGCCAGCCTATCACAGGGCACGTATAAACAACCATTCGCACCTAGCATTCACACCTACGGGCAATTTCGAGTCTTCAATCAACCTACCACGCATGATGTTGGGATGTGGTAGGAAACCGGAAACCGGAAACCGTACCCGGAGAAAACCCACACAGGCACGGGGACAACATGCAAACGCCACACAGGCGGGGCCGGGATTTGAACCCCGGGCCTCACAACTGTGAGGCGGACGTGCTGACCAGTCGTGCACCGTTCCGCGATGATAAACATTAGTCTTCTAAATCACAAACTAAATGGGTGTCAAACTAAATCACAGACGTCAAACAGAGCCGGTCCGCCACATCATTTTATGTGGCCCGCGAAAGCAAATCAAAACTGCTCATTGTGTTCTGGTGTAATACCACTGAGATATGTGCAAGCAATTTTTTTGTGACCAATCCTCCTTTGAAAAGAAATATAATAGTTGAAAAACATGTTTTTATAGGCTTCTGATTTCAAAACTGGCTATTGATCAATGTGTTGTGTATACTGGATGTAATTACAGTATATGAGGTAATCTTTCATTTACAATTCCAATGAAGTGGGGACGTTGTGTTAAACATAAATAAAAACAGAATACAATGATTTGCAAATCAAGTTCAACCTATATTTAATTGTATACGCTACAAAGACAAGATATTTAATGTTCAAACTGATACACTTTATTGTTTTTAGCAAATAATCATGAACATAGAATTGTATGGCTGCAACACGTTCCAAAAAAGCTGGGCCAGGTGGCAAAAAAGACTGAGAAAGTTGAGGAATGCTCATCAAACACCTGTTTGGAACATCTCACAGGTGAACAGGCTCATTGGGAACAGGTGGGGGCCATCATTGCTTCCCTGAATTGCTCAGTCATTCGCAAGCAAAGATGGGGCGAGGTTCACCTCTTTGTGAACAAGTGCGTGAGAAACTAGTCCAACAGTTGAAGGACAATGTTCCTCAACGTACAATTGCAAGGAATTTAGGGATTTCATCATCTACGGTCCATCATATCATCAAAAGGTTCAGAGAATCTGGAGAAATCACTGCATGTAAGCGGCGAGGCCAAAAACCAACATTGAATGCCCCCGTGACCTTCGATCCCTCAGGCGGCACTGCATCAAAAACCGACATCAGTGTGTAAAGGATATCGCCACATGGGCTCAGGAACACTTCAGAAAACCAATGTTTTTGGTTTTCTGAAGTCATCATGAACTAAATTCAAAGTTAATGATTATTTGCATAACAATTAGTATATCACTTTGAACATGAAATATCTTGTCTTTGTAGTGTATTCAATGAAATATAGGTTGAACATGATTTGCAAATCATTGTATTCTGTTTTTATTTATGTTTAACACAACGTCCCAACTTCATTGGAATTGGGGTTGTATATGGGTTCACAGTTGTTGCAGCCCTCCAAGGGAAGTCACAACGACCAAGTGGCCTGTGACAAAAATGAGTTTGACATCCCTGTTCTAAATCTTTGGTGGTAAATATTAGTCGACTAACTTAAGCTGTCAGATCATTCTTACAGATTTCAAAAGCAGGACAAAGTGGTCTAAATTACAAAAGGGGGGGGATGTGGCGTGTGTATGTATGCCTTGGGCATCAAAAAATGGCTAGCTACGGGCATGGTTTGAGCCAGTGCCACCGCCGCTCGGCATAACAACCAAAGTGGATTAGCGGCTTGTGCATTGATGAAGAAGGCAGCTAGCTGGCTGCGATAAATAATGTGTAAACTAGCAGGAGACATTTGCCATCGACACTTAAAACGTACGTCGCGATAGTATGCATGCTTCCATTCGGTGCCAAGCGGCATCAGGTGAGCCTGACTGCTTCTAGCGAACAGCGGCTGGACGTCGGATTGAAGCATTTTACGAAGCAGGGGGACGCCTAAACCACTAACACCGTTCATACACAGCAGAATGAACACACTCACTTTAACTTTCATCTGGAAGGGCTTTTGACGAAGGCAATTTTGATTCGCCAGCGTGGCTAACGTGGCCAATACTCGCTTCGCCATATCCTGTTTCAGTCAGCCATTGGCGAGGTGGCGAATGGGCAGCGTGAACCCTGAATGAGAGTTATGAGAGATGAGGCTAATGCAAGAATGGCTTCAGTTTTTTGAAGACTGGCCCTGCCATACAGAAAGAAGTGTTACCCAGAATAGTAAAGTTGGTAGCAATAAAAGGGGTTAGATGACTGTCATCAGCGATTGAGGAACTGACTAGGATTTTAACGGGATGCAGCTGGTAGTGTTGATTAAAAACTGAGTGTTACGCCCTCTCCAGGCTAGCCTTGGGGGCTGCGTACGTCTGATGATAACGGGGGCTGCTCCCGTCTCGCCTACTGTCCTCACTTTCCTCCGAACTGCATTAGGATGTCAGGTAACAACTGCATTTCTCACAAGGTTCTCTCACTTAGACAAAGTATATCCAGCTGTGGCATCTCATCTGTAATAACCCAAATTACAATCCTTCTTTATCGTAATCTTCCGATGTTACGATGTGAAGATTAAAACAAACTCACAATGACAGGAGCACTAATACCGGTTTTGTTCAATTTTAGTTCTATGAAGGCTATGGACAGACAGAGTGTACCGCTGGTTGCACCATGACCATGCCAGGTGACTGGACTGCCGGTATGACACTCTTTCTGAGCTACCAATAAAATATTGTTGTATACCAGCAGAAAAGTGAGGGACTGCCTTTGACCTCATTTTCCAGGTCACGTTGGTGCTCCTCTGCCTTGTAACTTCATCAAGCTGGTAGATGTGGCTGAAATGAACTACCTGGCTGTAAATGGCGAAGGAGAGGTGACAGATTTCAAATCTTACCAAATGTGCATTCACACTGCTAAGTTTGTTTGTGTGCATTTTAGGTGTGTGTGAAAGGTCCCAACGTGTTCCAGGGTTACCTGAATGAGCCGGAGAAGACTGCAGAGACTATTGATGCTGATGGATGGGTTCACACTGGAGACATTGGGAAATGGCTTCCTGTGAGGATTGGAATCTACTCTCCTTGCAGTATTTGTGATAGTCTGGAGAGGTAATGTAAATAATTTGTACCCCTGTATCATTCAAATGTGTATTTGCAGAATGGCACACTAAAGATTGTGGATAGGAAGAAGCACATCTTCAAACTGTCTCAGGGGGAATACATAGCTCCCGAGAAGATAGAGAATGTCTATGTGAGGAGTGATGCCGTGGCACAGGTTTTCGTGCATGGAGACAGTCTACAGGTAAGGAAATGGGTTTACTCTAACTGTGAGGGTGACCACGCAATATAATGATTTCAGAATTTTGTATTAGTGCAAATATTCAGTCAATTCTCTGTTATGTAATCATTACAGAACCCTTACAGCAGCTCCTCTTGAGAAATTGCATTTGTGTTCTTTTCCACAGAGTTTTCTGGTAGCAGTGGTGGTTCCGGACCATGACTTCCTGTGTGGTTGGACCAAGAGGACCATGGGAGTGGAGGGCAGCTATAATGCACTTTGCAGTAGAGCGGTAATAATAACAAACTTTGTACTACACTTCTTCTTTTTCTTTGGGCTTGTCCCTTTAGGGGTCGCCACAGCGCGTCATCCTTTTCCATGTCAGCCTATCTCCTGCATCGTCCTCTCGAACACCAACTGCCCTCATGTCTTCCCTCACGACATGCACCAACATTCTCTTTGGTCTTCCTCTCGCTCTCTTGCCTGGCAGCTCCATCCGCATCATCCTTCTACCAATATACTCACTATTTCTCCTCTGGACGTGTCCAAACCATCGAAGTTTGCTCTCTCTAACTTTGTCTCCAAAACATCGAACCTTGGCTGTCCCTCCGATGAGCTCATTTCTAATTTTATCCAACCTGGTCACTCTGAGAACGAACCTCAACATTTCCGGCACCTCCAGCTCTGCTTCCTGTCGTCTCTTCAGTGCCACTGTCTCTAATCCGTACATCATGGCTGGCCTCACCACTGTCTTCTAGACGTTGCCCTTCATCCTAGCAGAGACTCTTCTGTCACATAACACACCTGACACCTTCCTGAATCAGAATCATCTTTATTTGCCAAGTATGTCCAAAAAACACACAAGGAATTTGTCTCCGGTAGTTGGAGCTGCTCTAGTACGACAACAGACAGTCAATTGATAGAGAACACTTTTGAGACATAAAGACACCCGTTCCAACCTGCTTGGACCCATTTCTTCACTTCCTGACCACACTCCCCATTGCTCTGGACCGTTGACCCCAAGTATTTCAAGTCCTCCAGCCTTGCTATCTCTTCTCCCTGGAGCCTCACTCTTCCCCCACCACCCCTCTCATTCATGCACATGTATTCTGTCTTACTTCGGCTAATCTTCATTCCTCTTCTTTCCAGTGCATGCCTCCATCTTTCTAACTGTTCCTCCAGCTGCTCCCTGCTTTCACTGCAGATCACAATGTCATCTGCAAACATCATGGTCTACGGGGATTCCAGTCTAACCTCATCTGTAAGCCTATCCATCACTACTGCAAAAAGGAAGGGGCTCAGGGCTGATCCCTGATCCAGTCCACGTCCACCTTAAATTCGTCTGTCACACCTACAGCACACCTCACCGCTGTTCTGCTGCCCTCGTACATGTCCTGTATTTTTCTTACATACTTCTCTGCCACTCCAGACTTGCGCATGCAGTACCACAGTTCCTCTCTGGGTACTCTGTCATAGTCTTTCTCTAGATCCACAAAGACACAACGAAGCTCCTTCTGACCTTCTCTGTACTTTTCCATCAACATCCTCAAGGCAAATAATGCATCTGTGGTACTCTTTGTAGGCATGAAACCATACTGTTGCTCCCAAATACTCACTTCTGTCCTGAGTCTAGCCTCCACTACTCTTTCCCATAACTTCATTGTGTGGCTCATTACTTTATTCCTCTATAGCTTCCACAGCTCTGCACATCACCCTTGTTCTTAAA
Organism: Phycodurus eques; assembly: GCF_024500275.1. NCBI lineage: Eukaryota > Metazoa > Chordata > Actinopteri > Syngnathiformes > Syngnathidae > Phycodurus > Phycodurus eques. The sequence continues at coordinate 1,485,445 of NC_084533.1, forward strand.
AATGGGCACCAGCACCTTTCCTCCATTCTTCAGGCATCTTCTCACCCTCTAGAGTTCTATTGAACAAGCTGGTCAAAAACACCACAGCCACCTCTCCTAGATGCTTCCATACCTCCACAGGAATGTCATCAGGACCAACTGCCTTTCCATTTTTCTTCCTCTTTCATGCCTTTCTCACTTCCCCCTGACTAATCATTGTCACTTCCTGGTCCACCACACTTCCCTCTTCTACTCTCCCTTCTCTCTCATGTTCCTCATTCATCAACTCCTCAAAGTATTCTATCTATCTAGCACACTACTGGCAACAGTCAACATATTCCCATCTCTATCCCTGTCTGGCCAACCTATATGGATCCTTTTCTCCTTCTTTAGTGTCCAACCTGGCATACATGTCATCATACGCCTCTTGTTTGGCCTTTGCCACCTCTACCTTTGCCCTATGTCGCATCTCCATGTATTCCTTTCACCTCTCCTCGGTCCTCTCATTGTCCCACTTCTTTTTAGCTAAACTTTTTCCTTGTATGATTTCCTGTACTGTGAGGTTCCACCACCAAGTCTCCTTCCCTCCTTTCCTGCCAGAAGATAAACCAAGTATTGTCCTGCCTGCCTCTCTGATCGCCTTGGCTGCAGTGCTCCAGTCTTCTGGAACCTCCTCCCGTCCACCGAGAGCCTGTCTCACCTCTTCCCGAAAAGCTGCACAACACTCGTCCTGTCTCAGCTTCCACCACATGGTTCTCTGCTCTGCTTTTGTCTTCCTAATCTTCCTCCCCACCACCAGAGTCATCTTACACACCACCATCCTATGCTGTCTAGCCACACTCTCCCCTACCACTACCTTACAGTCGGTAACCTCCTTCAGAGAAGATGTAATCCACCTGTGTGCTTCTATCACCGCTCTTGTAGGTCACCCTATGTTCCTGCCTCTTCTGGAAAAAAGTGTTCACTACAGCCATTTGCATCCTTGTTGCAAAGTCTACCACTTGTCCTTCCAAGTTCTTTTCCTGGATGCCATCACTTCTTCATCACCCCTGGTTCCTTCACCAACATGTCCATCACAATCTGCACCAATCACGGCTCTCTCTTTGTTGGGATGCTCAGAACTACTTCGTCTAGCTCCTTCCAGAATTTCTCTTTCACCTCTAGGTCACATCCTACCTGGTGGGCATAGCCACTAATCACATTACACATAACACCCTCAATTTCAAATTTCAGCCCCGAAACTTCTAGCCTTAGTGCCTTTCCACCTGGTCTCCTGGACACACAATATATCAACCTTTCTCCTCATCATCATGTCAACCAACTCCCGAGATTTTCCTGTCATAGTCCCAACATTCAAAGTCCCCACATTCAGTTCGAGGCTCTGTGCTTTCCTCTTCTCTTTCTGCCGAAGAACCCGCTTTCCACCTCCTCTTCTTCTTCTTCGACTTTGACCCACAGTAGCTGAATTTGCAACGGCGCCCCGCAGGTTGACGGCGCCGGTGGCGTACGTTGTTAACCCGGGCCACGACCGATCCGGTATGGAATTCTTTGGATGAACGCTCATATTTTTTTTGGGGCAAAGTTTTAAGCCGGATGCCCTTCCTGATGTAACCCTCTGCATTTATCCGGGCTTGGGACCGGCCTACAGTTTGCACTGGCCTGTCCCCCCCATCGGACTGCATTTACACTATGCTAAAAAAATATGTTTCTTATCAGAGTAATAGCTCGGTCCCACGACAGTATTTATTGAGACTTTTTTTTCTGTCTGTGCAGGATGTCAAGGCGGCCATCTTGGACGACATGGTGCGACTCGGCAAGGAAGCCGGCCTCAAGTCGTTTGAGCAGGTATAAAAAGATCATGAAAGTATAGGTTTTGTTTTACTCACTGTTTGCGTTTGATCAGCATTCCTCGTTGTTATGGTCTCGGCAGGATTATCTTTTCTCACAAAATGTTGGTGTTTGTGTCTTCCAGGTGAAGGCCATATGTCTCCATCCTGAGCTCTTCTCAATCGACAATGGTCTGCTCACGCCAACACTGAAAGCCAAGAGAAACGAATTGAGACAACACTTTAGATCCCAGATGGATGAGCTATACGTTGGCATCAAGATGTAGGAGAACAGGAAGAAGTGCGGATGGAAAGATAGCCAAGAACGAAGGGCAGACACACACCAAATGATGGAACATGCCATTTCACTCCAAAGGAAGTTTTCACGTCAGACCTCATACTGTGAGCTGTTATATAGCTGTTAATGAAAGACTTGCATTTTTTACCCCCACAATTTAAACCAGTTCCCAAGTGTCTTAATCGTATGTCTGTGACATGCGCCTGTCCAAATACCCAAAAGATCAAGAATTATAACACACCGCAACATCCACTTTTAACACCCTGCGTGAAGTTATTCGGTTTCGATGTCCTACGGGCCCAATCCCATATGGGTTTTGTTACCATGACTACTAGGAGCCGAGCTTCTTGAACCAGAGTCTTAAAAAGTGAGGGCAAACTTGCCACAGGCACCGTATAGCCACCAGACCGCAAACTACTGGAGAGAGGACTTTTTCACTGTTCTGCAGAATTACATGTGCAAATTAGTGTAGTAGATGCATTTGGCACATACAGTGGGCACATCGCCAAACTCAATTATTCTACTTCAATTTAGCCGAATGTTTACTGTAAATAACACTCATACAGTAAATACTGTATACCAACTTCTGAATACTTTCCGTACACACTGTAAGTGCTTTTTATGAGCAGCTAATGCTAATCTATGCAACCAACAAAACTCATTGCTGCGCTGATTCTCTTTTGGCTTTGTCGCAGTGTTTCACTCCGTGTCGTCCAGCTGTTGTTTGAAAGACCTGGGCGGATAAACTGTGTGGGCCATATTATGCACATTTGACACACTATTGCATCTCAAACTGGCAAAATTCAGGATGGCTTGCCTACAGTCGCATTTTCGGAAACAGGCAGTTCACAAAATACTTACTTGGTTGTTTAATTTCATATTAATGGATTGTCGGGCACTCCAAAGGCCCAATTATTTGCACACAAACAGTCCAGAATACAGTACATGTACATTTTTCACATTATGACCCCTTTAAATGGTGATGGAAGAGTGTTTCTTGCCATAACTTTGTACACAAAAATACACACGTAATTTTTACTTTAAAAAAAAAATAATAATAAAATCATTTGCCCTACTAAATGAGTTTAATGAACAAAGATTCCATTCTTGTTTTTGTTGAAATTTTTTTGTGAATGACTAACAATGCAACCAACCAACCTACTAACTAATCAACAAAAGGAAAAATCGATAAATAATAATAATCCTCAGGAAAAGAACAATTACAGGACAAATGGAAAATATTCTAATATATGTAATTTGATTGTTTCTTTATAATTGAATTATATAATTATTGAAATGTGTATGTGTATTGAAAAGAGTTGTGTGCTTGATATAATTATTTTTACTGTATTTGTATGTATGTATTGACATTGTAATGTTTTAAATAAAAAATCATTAAACGAGTTGTCGGTGTTATTTTATGTAATTTGTACTTGCGCAGTTAAGTCATCGTTCCAAGTCGAACCCTTTTTATACACGGACGTCTGACTGTTCAGCACAGACTTGTATTAGTAGTTAGGACACGACCGTTTTGAGCTACATGCTGACGGCGAAGCTAAGCTAAAGAGGTCGAATTGTCAGCGCATTCTATGTGTGTGTGTGCGTACGGCAAGAATACCAAAAGACCAAGTTTACCGGTACATTGTGCTGCATACGGTGGCGTTAAACGGCGTACAAACGCGACAAGGGAACTGGGAGTCACTTTCACATGCAAAATATTATTTATACTAATTTATATTACGGTATGGTTTGCTTTTTAAAAAAAAAAATGTATTGACAACATACGCTTTGGCGTTGACAAAACGGTAAAGCTCATGAAAATCGATTGAGGAATAAGCAAGTTACGACTTAATTTCAGTGTCCGTGCATTGCCTTGTATCGGAACATCGACCTCCCCAACATGGCCGCTAGGCTGTTTCATTGCGCTGGCTAATCTAGCATTACATTTATGCGGAGCACAGTTACTGTTTCTCGTCGGACCCTTTTAGTTTTGACAAAATACCTTTTTTCAAAAGAACCTTACATCCTCACCAAAACTTCTGGACTTTCATTCTTCGTGCTGTTAACTGTCAGTCTCGCAGCATAAAACTCCCGTGTTGATATGTAATATTAGTGACATATTCCGTCAATTATGTGTTGGAGTTTCAAAGGCATTTTATTTGGTTAAAAAAAAAAAAAAAAAAAAACACACTCGTGTACTTTATATTAGGAATGGTACAACCCGGAACTTAAAATAATTAGCGGGACGGTTTTTCAGTTAGCAAACATCCGCGCTGTAGTTCCAACTCCGCGATGAGGTGAGGTGAATTTATGACTAACACGAACGTGGAGCTAATACCCCATTCGTGGTGGCAATTGGCGAGTACATACATAGATTAAACACGGCCTCGTATAACTACCAACGTCACATTTTTAGACTGCTACTGGTGAGGTTTTGTTGTTTTACGGTCGAATGCGTTCCCCAACTTAACGTCCCCATATTCGTCGTGTGTTTCACGTGAATTGAAGCTCTTTTTTTTCTCTCGAGGATTTAAAAAAAAAAAAAAAGATAAAAGAACCATCTTTTTAAGTTCCCCGGGGCCTCCTGAAATGTTTTTTTGTTGCCTCAGTTATTTTATAACTAAATGGAATGTGTAAAATGAATGACAAATTTCCCCCAAAATATTATATCGAATATGCATATTGATGTGCCTTATTGATTCAAAATGCAGCACTACAAAAAAAAAAAAAAAAAAAGTCAAATACAAACATAAAGGACCAGGACAAAGTGTAATGTAACTATTGTAGGAGCAGCAACAGATGCAGTACTGATACCAAGGTAGCCTTATTTCAACTGGTATCGGGTACTTGGGAAGGCTACCGATACCAGCCAACAATACTTAAGGCAAAAAAAATAACAATAATTTTATTGTTCCTGACAATAATCTGCGGTTTGACAAATGGGCGAATCACAGTTGTCTCTCGTTGTGTTCATTGAAATTGTATGTATTCAAAAAGTTGGTATCAGTATCTGTGAGTACCCAAGAGGAAATACTCGATTTGGTATCGGTCTGAAAGTAATTGGTCGCGATCATCCTTACCTCGAACTATCGGATTATTATTATTATTTTTTTTAACATTCGTATTTTCACCTTTGCCGTGTGAAGTGTCACTGAATAAAATGATAATGAAGGACCTCTGCCTTGCTTCCACAGTACCAGAAAGGGCAGAGGAGCCAAGGTGGTGCCCGCCAAACCAGTTGGCAACCAGGTGACCTCATCTTTTTTCACTGCGCTCCTCAGTATTTGCCAACCAAAATGCATTCACTATGTTGTCATAGTCATCCACCTCACCACTTGTCTTTTGTTGGAAAAATGTTAATAGATGCCCGTCATGAAATAGAAATAATAAATGCATGACTCAATATATATATGATGAAAGAAAATGTATTTTCCCCCTATGTTTGGCATCCAGAAAACCTCCCCGTTGGATTCTGACAACCAATCTACCATTGATAGTGCTATTTTCATTGAAGGGCTACAGCAAGAAAATGGTGAGTCTTTCAATGACAGGTCCATGTCACTATTGACACTTTAGTAAGCCTATCATGATCTGAGTTTTTGTCGGTATCCAGCAGTTGATTATTTCTGTTTTATTATTATTATTTTATTATCTGTTACAATGAATGTGAAAATGTCAAGGCTTTACCTGTGTTGCCTAGGTAACCCTCTGCACAGCACTGCCATCGAAGAAGATTTAAACGCACCCGTAATAGCCCAGACGACAAAAACTGGAGTGGGGAAGAACTTGACAGAGACCGTGAAAGAAACGGTCAAAACCAGGTAGGTTGTCCCATTGAAACCACTAAGGTATCATTCCAAATCATGATGTAAATAACAATTACACATTGAATGCCAAATCATCATAATAAAAAAATTATTAATAAAAAATATTTTTTGTCATATAAGTGTCCAGAAAAGGCCCCTCTGACAGCGACTTCTGTTTGACCCAGTTTTGTATCTGCCTTGTCCATATTTGGCTAAGACCACCCCCTTTCCTCTGATTGGTTGTCCCCGTGTAAAAGACTCACTTGTGAGAGAACGAGTTTATGTTGCCAGCGCTGGTTCGGGAGTGGAGAGGCAGGCGAAGGTCACGGCTAGTGACGTAGATAAGCGTGACACCACCATCGATTACAGATCACTGGTAGACCTCAAATTTGTTTTGATGTATTGTCACCCAAAAACCTTTATTGGCTGTACACGTCTCAAATTGGTCTCACAATTGTTTGACCAGCAAACCACGACACTTGAGAAGTTGCGACGTATTTGTAGTACTTAAAAGTGTGTCTCTCTTTAAGGCCTTTGAAGAAGGATCAAGCAAAGATAGGAAAGGCGAAGAGTGATTTGGCCAGTGATTCAAAGGTACCCGTCTCCCTAAAAGTATAGTGCGTACCATGCGCCACGTCTGTCGAACAAATAATGGATTTCGCTGAGTATTAATTTATCTGCAGTGTGGTTAACCAGAAGCTCATGCCACGGTGTTGCCAAATTTATGTGCTCAGGCTGAATCGGCATCTGGCCCGAGCTCCAAAAAGAACCGAAAGGAAGTCCTGTCCTCTGATGACGACACAGATGAGGACACAAGCTGGGTACGCTCTTGCCTCAGCTTTGCTGTTTTTCGGGAGTTAATTGTCGTGTTCTAATCTTGTGCTTAAATTTGCTTTATTTAGAAGCCAAGTCCAAAAAAAGCAAAAATGCTCAGTCTGGGGAGAACCAAAAACAAGTCCACAGGTAAGAAAGGGCAATGATTTAAAACCCCAGTTTCAAAGAATTGTTGGATATTGCGATTTTATAAATTTATGATATAATGATACCGCTTATATTTGGGATCCCCGAGGCGTTCCCAGGCCAGCCCGTTGACATATTCTTTCCAGCATGTCCTGAGTCATGGGTCTCCTCCCAGTGGAACGTGCCCGGAACACCTCACCAGGGAGGCGTCCAGGAGGCATCCTAATAAAATGCCCTAGCCACCTCATCTGGCTCCTCTGAATACAGAGGAGCAACAGCTCTACTCAGAGCCCCTGAGACCGAGCTTCTCACCCTATCTCGAAGGGAGAGCCCGGACACCCTGCGGAGAAAACTCATTTCGGGCCGCATGTATCCGGGATCTTGTTTTTTCGGTCACGACCCACAGCTCGAGACCATAGGTGAGGGTAGGAACGTGGATCGTCCGGTCAATTGAGAGCTTCGCCTTTCGGCTGAGCTCCTTTTTCACCACAACGGACCGCTACAAAGTCCGCATCACTGCAGACGCCGCACCGATCCGCCTGTCGATCTCCCGTTCCATTCTTCCCTCACTCGTGAACAAGAACCCAAAGACACTTGAACTCCTCCACTAGGGGCAGGCACTGAGGACCATGGTCTCAGACTCGGAGGTGCTGATTTTCATTCTAACCACTTCGCATCTCTGCTGTGAACCGCTCCATTGAGAGCTGGAGACCACGGCTTGATGAAGCCAACAGAATGACATCGTCTGCCAAAAAGCAGCGATGCAATATTGAGGTCACCAAACCGCACCCCCTCTATGCCTCTGCTGCACCTACAAATTCTGTCCATCAAAGTTATGTGCAGAATCGGTGACAAAGGGCAGCGCGGAGGAGTGTGATTTCCCCCTGTAGTTGGGACACACCCTCCGCAGGGGGACCACCACCCCAGTCTGCCAATCCAGAGGCACTGTCCCCGATGTCCACGCGATGTTGGAGAGGCGTGTCAACCAGGACACCCCAAGAACATCCAGGACGCCCCTGCTTTTTTCAGCAAGACAATGCCAAACCCCATTCTGCACGTGTTACAACAGCGTGGCTTCGTAGTAAGAGAGTGCGGGTACTCGACTCGCCTGCCCGCAGTCCAGACCTGTCTCCCATTGGAAATGTGTGGCGCATTAGGAAGCGTAAAATACGACAACGGAGACCCCAGACTGTTGAACGGCTGAAGCTGAACATCAAGCAAGAATGGGAAAGAATTTCCACCGACAACAGTTAGCGTCCTCAGTTCCCAAACGTTTATTGAATGTTGTTCAAAGAAAAGGTGACGTAACACAGCGGTAAACATGACCCTGTCGCAGCTTTTTTGGAACGTGTTGCAGCCATAAAATTCCAAGTTCATGATTATTTGCTCAAAACAATAAAGTTGATCAGTTTGAACATGAAATATCTTGTCTTTGTAGTGTATTCAATGAAATATAGGTTGAACATGATTTGCAAATCATTACATTCTGTTTTTAATTTATGTTTAACACAACGTCCCAACTTCATTGGAATTGGGGTTGTAGATTCGAGACGGGTATTTGTAATTGAATGATTTATTACATCTGTGTTCAATGCTTTCCTTGAACAAACCAGACAAGGTTGAAACAGAGAAGAAGAAAAGGCAGCAATCTCCGAGAGGAACAGAGTCGGAGGTGGTGTTGGAGGCCTTCCTCGATTTCTGTGATGAGTACAGGTACTTGGGAATTGCTCATGAAATGAGCAGTTTGGAGACTTGAAACCTTATCACACAAGTTCCTCAATTTTATGACAAAATTACGCGTGGCAAATATATTCACTCTGTGTCTTTTGTAGGGATTCCGTCGAGTCTAGAGCAGTCCAGCAGTCAATTGATTGTTTCTCCGACAATGTCAAGGAGCAACTCTTGGAAAAGGTCAGTGGACTTTCTGTCTTTTTGGGTGCTAAAGCAGGAGAAGCTGAAGCCGGAGTGCATTTTGTTGATTCTCCGGCGCTGCGATTTTCTTCCAGATTGCCGCATATAAGGAGCTCAAGGTTCTGAAACGGGAAAATGCCAAGGTAAGCAAGACAACGAGGCATATTTATTGGTTTCACAAGACGAGGAACAGTTGCATGACAGTAATTGCGCATCGGGTTCGAGCGTATCGCCGATTGCCTATTGTGATTATTCCCTTGGTTTCGGCGATGTTTTTGAATTAAAACCTCGGCAACTAGTCCTGTGAATGCCTTACAGGAACATTATTTTGCTGTTTTTACCCGTGTGTGTGTGTGTCAGGTTTGCTCCACTCTCCGTGCAAAGACACAGAGACTATTGGATGCCAAGGACGAGCTAATTAGGTGAGGCAACTATACGCTTTTCTACACAAAGTAGAATGTCCCAAGGTTTTTTTTTCTTGTTTTTTTTTTTTTTTCCCCCTCTCTCTCAAGTTCCTTAACGCTTGCAACAATAAAGATATGGATTACAAAAAAGTTCAGAGTGCGACGTCTCCCTCAGCAGCAACGCTTGTCTGACAGTGAATCAAGTAACCCTGCGTTTCGTCCAATAGCGCAGAGAGGCAACTCGGCCTGCTCCACAACGAGAAAGCCGACCTCGAACTCCGATTGCGAGATCTGCGAAGAAGCCGAGCCTTCCTCCGGGATATCCGAGATCTCAACAAAGTCTACCTCGACTACCGGCGCGCACATCCGAAAGAGAGAGAGACGGTATGAGTACACGCGTTTTGTGCGTTGTGAAGATGGCGTCGGCGCCCAGGGTGACGCACGTTATCCGTGATCTTCTTGCTCTTGCAGTACGGCGTATCCAGTTTGGCGGCTCTACTACTGGAGACCGAGCACATTCAAGGGGCAGAGCGCCAGCTGAGACTCATCAATAACAAACTGGAGGAAAAACTGAGGGGGAACGGCGAATAACGTGTTGCGCTGCACAGTCGTAACCCAACGCGCACATTTGGAGACTCAACATTCACGAACGCGTTCTTCTTGGTTAATAATGATAAATGCACCGCTGTTTACAAATGTCAAAATGGAGTGTGTTTCCGAAGTTCGGGCGGAAGCAGAGTATTTTGACGCTTCTGTTTCAAAACGCCGCGCGCTGCACTGACGCGCTCGTTGATTGGCTCCCCCTGTGGCCAATCGCGCGCGCCTCGAGTCCAAATGTTGCCCAATCGCTGGTGTGTTTCGGCAAGGTGTCCCGACGTGCAAGCGGCGTCTGATTGGCTGGGAGTTTCGGTTCGTGCCGGACTCGGCAGTCGGCAGAGCTCGCTCGCAAGTCGTGTCACGTAAGTCTGTGCTCCGGGAGCCGTCTTTCAAGTCCGCGTTTGTTTCACTTGTGGGGAATATGTCGCGTTGGTTGTTTCGCTCGCGTTTCATACCGCTTTGCTAAGCGTGTGGCGAAAACGCTCGCTTGTACTAATGGGCCACAGTGAGAGCATGGGAACTTGTAAGAAGTTTTTTTTTTTTCTTTTCTTTTTTCTTTTATTTGCTTCCTCCAGTCCTCCTCCTCCTCCTGCTGCTGGCTTCCGAGGAGGGCGCAGGGCAGACAAGCCTGCTGTTGCCCAAGACATTTGTCTGTATACAGTCGCGCACTTCGTTTGTCCGAGCAAAGGTCTTTCGATCTTTCATTCGCTACCCGGCAACATGATCAGATACACGAGTTTATTGTTTTACAAGAATTGGGGGGGGGGGGGGGCGGGTAATATCCAAATGTGTTGTGTGTATAATATATATATATATATATATATATATATATATGTGTGTGTGTGTATGTGTGTTCGGTTAGAATGTGGTGTTTTTTTTTTAATTTTTTTTATTGCATTTGAATATTTCCTCGCTTTTCCAGAAATGAAAGTAACTTTTGTGAACTGAAGAATGTTTAAAAAAAAAAAAAAAAAAAAACCACCGCATTCTAACCCAACACACACACACACACAAAGGGTTGATGTTTAATATAAAATTGTTCTGACATGTCCCACGAATTCAACCAAGCAGGAGTTTGCACATACTCCCATCCCCTCTTTCACAGCAGCAAGGCGCTTTTACTGAAATGTGCAAGTGATTGACTTCGACTCAAGGCAGATATTTTATTTTTATTTTAAGCAATGTTTGTATTTGTAGTCTGTTTTGAATGAATGTACTATGTTCAAGAGTTTGTCATCCTGCAAAGGAAGGAATTTATGTATTTTATATATTCACATTTTCCCTGCCTCTTCTGTATTAAAGTCTGAAGAAAACATGGCTGAAACAGGAGATGCTCATTGTGTGGCAGTGGCTGAGGACACTTTGGATGCCTTCAACCTGTTTTCAAAGAGGTACATATTCTGCACCCTAATTCTCTGCAGGCATGGGTGACTTTTAAAAGTAGGGTAAGGAAATATCTACCTATCCATCCATCCATTTTCTGAGCCGCTTCTCCTCACGAGGGTCGCGGGCGTGCCGGAGCCTATCCCAGCTGTCATCGGGGAGGAGGCGGGGTACACCCGGAACTGTTTGCCAGCCAATCGCGGGGCACGTTTAAACAAACAACCGTTCGCCCTCACAGTCACACCTCCGGGGCAATTTAGTCCCGTAGGTGGACCTTCTGTGTAAATCAAGCTACGATGTCACGCTTGGTACAATAAAAGATTGTCAAATGAACAACGTACACGTTTATTTACCGTTTGGGGTTTGAGTCATGGAAAAAACAGCTGCTGTACTCAGTCAGCTGTAGTCATTCGGTCTGACAAAACCATGCGATTGGTTCGCTGAGCCGCCAAATCGAGTTGAAGGGAGCATTTGAGTTGAAAGCTGCGGAGCAGGTTTCTCAATTTGTGACTGACTGCGGGCCTTTTTCAGGAAGAATCCATCAAATGCAGAGAGTAAGCGAGCTGAGGAAACCGACTCGCTACCCTTCAGCAAGGCGTCAGCCTGCAACCCGTATCACTACAAGATGGACTACCCGCACATGGGACTCTGCCTGATTATCAACAATAAGAACTTCGACAGCAGCACAAGTAAATACGCCCGTTCAACCTGCCTGGTGGACAATTGTGTACACGGCTGTCCAATTCAGTTCATAGCCACTTTGACAAATGTCTGTGGGCCAACATTTTTGTTTTGTTTGTTTGTCAGGCAACCAATTAGTAAGTAATTTCCCCAAACTGTCAGGCCTTTTTTTTTTTTTTTTTCCCCTCCCTGAGCTAATGCTTTCAACATAACAAACGCGTGTGCTTCTCACAAGTGGGTCTTCTACACGGCGGCAAGCAATCAGAGGAAAGGGGGACGGTCTTAGCCAAATATGGACAAAGCGAATACAATACTCGGTCAAACAGAAGTAGCTGTCAGATGGGATTTTTCTGGACACTTGTATGAGCAACCCAAGCTATTGTTATTTTTTTTTAAATTATGAAATTGACACTTTAATACTAAATCCATGTTAGTCACGCTAGGGAGGTCAAAATAACCAAAAAACAGGACCTTTAAGAAAAGGCAGCGAGTGCTTTTGCACACTATAATAAGTTGTTGGAATTTTTTTCCATACATTTCGGCCATAGCTTCAATATGATCTAAGGATCAGCTGATTGGATTTGGATCATGACCTGGCTCTGTAGATTGCTCAAAGTCCCGATTTAGTCGTCGGACTCTTTATTTTGTGCCATGCCTTGTTTGATATGAGCAGCTTGCAACGTATGAGGGTTTTCACCGCTCAGTGTTTCACTGGCTTTATCGAGAAGCCGACTGGGACCGAGTAATGACTGCAATCTTCCGCTTAGCATTGTCAGAAATGACAGAATTGTCAACGTGTGGAGGAGGATCCGTACGTTCAGTCCTGAAGAAACCCCGTGCCTCGTGGTTTCATAATGCGTATGTCTCCAGGGATGAGCACTCGTAACGGGACGGACGTCGACGCTGCTTTTGCCATGAAGACTTTTTCTGGGCTTGGTTACACTCTGAAAATGGCCACTGATCAGACTGTAAAGCAGATGAAGAGTCTCATGCTAAGTGGTAATTGAGTTTTAATTATTTCAGTTCTTACTCTGTCATCAGTATAAGTCTCATATGAATTTTGAGTATTGAGTGCTGCCATATAAATCCCAAAACAAAAGCGTTTTTTAATTTTGTTTTAAACGATGTAAGTCGGAAAGAAGGTGGGTTAAGTCACTGCCGTGTTTCTTTTTGTCTGCAGTATCCCAAGAGGACCACAGCAAGAGTGCATCGTTTGTGTGCGTGTTGCTGAGTCACGGCGAAGAGGGTGTGATTTATGGGACCGATGGATTTGAAATGCTTGAAAACCTGACAAAACCTTTTAAAGGGCATCGCTGCAGGTCTCTGGTGGGAAAGCCAAAGCTGTTCTTTATACAGGTTAGTTAATAGAAGTCTAAAAGAAGGACACTCATTTGCAACAGAACACCCCCCCCCCCCCCCCCCGACCGTTGGTCCAAATTACAACCGTCTTTTAAATAATTTGTGATACTTATTTAGTTTTTTCTCAAATGTGAAAAAATCTAAACTAAATAAACAAGATTTGAACAAAGAAAACAAATAAAAAAATATATATATAAAATATTTGGAGCAGTAAGAAGTAAAACTCGTACCTCTTCCGTATTATCCTATAGAACAGGTGTCCCCAACCACTGGTCTGCGGACCAGTACTGGGCCGCAGAGGGAAAAAAATGACCAATTGAGATCATTTCTGTTGTATCGCAATTCGCGTGTCAGTGTGTTTTATTTTGAAAATTGACCAGTTCTTCACAATTGACACGTCGAGACCGCACAGAACGCTTTCCGTTTCCGGCTAACGGCGGCGGAGCTCAAAGAACGAAACCGTTTCATAAACTAATTCAGTTCATTACATTGACTGAAAAGATTTGTTCTTTTGAACGAAATGTTCGCGAGCGAAACAACACGATATCAGGAGTCCTACTTTAAATAAGGGTTTAGGCAACAGTTAACGCTCACGCACCAAGTCCGCCCTGATACAGATACAGTCGTAGGTTTCTGCTCAACACGGGCAGGACTGCAACGTACTTTTACGGAGTTAAGTGTCTACTTTCATTGAGGAGCTACGGAACTGCAGTCTGGTCTGGCTGCCTACCGTATTTTCACGACCATAAGGCGCACTTAAAAGTGTGAAATTTTCTCCAAAATGGACGGGGCGCTTTATAATGCGGCGTGCCTTATGTCTGCACCGAGTTCCAAAATCTATAAGTGTTGTTATGTGATGAGCGCTCCGCTTGACTGACTGGGAGCATTTCCTGCCGACACGCTGCTTATACAGAGGAAAAGCTGACGTGGCTGAAGACCGCATGCGGACGTTAAAGGGGGGAGTGTGCGCGTGAAGGAGGACGCTAAAGGCACGCCCCCTAGTAGGTATATAGCGCCGGTATGTACATTGCGCAAAACATCGGTTTGGCTAAGGACCCCCGAAAATGTCACCGACGAAGAGACGCTCTAACGAAGCACAGTTTAAACTGCAAGCTATCAGTTACGCGGAGGAACGTGGGACTCGAGCAGCCGCGAGAGAATTCAAGATCAACGAATCTATATATACATATCTTCACAGTATTCGAATTTTTTGAGTCCCTGATTTTGTGGGTTTCATGAGCTGGAAGTCCAAATTATGTAAAAATCAACACACTTGAAATAGTTTAAATTGTAATCACTGGTGGTGTAGTGGTACACTCGCCTGACTTTGGTGCGGGCGGCGTGGGTTCAGTTCCCCCTCAGTGACGGTGTGAATGTGAGTGCGAATGGTAGTCCGTGTCTAGATGTGCCCTGCGACTGACTGGCGACCAGTTCAGGGTGTCGTTTAGCTTTTGGAATGGAATAATGGAAATAAAGAAACTTTTCCATGATATTTACATTTTCTGGGGAAAAGGGTTTGTATTTTGAGTCTCGTGGTAAGATTCACGACGGGTGTCAACCTTCAGATTCCATAGTTTGTGATAAAATCTGGTCAAAGTGACTTTTATCGATTTTTAGGATGGTATGTTTTTGAGTCTCTGCCCACTCATCAAGTGTGAAATTAAACTTAAAACAAAACTTTGAACTGTCTATTTCTGGGAAAAAAATGGTTTCAGCAAGCCATTCTGCACTTTTCAGCCCTACCGGAACGATAGTCTCCAGTAATGCCACAAAATGTATCGCTTCGTGGCTTCTTTTGCAATGTACGTCTCAAATGTACAATGCACGTCTCAAATTTAAAGTACTGTTGTTACTCAAATGTATACAACACATTCATTACGGAAGATTTCATTTTGCTTGACTTAAAAAAAAAAAAAAAAAAAAAAAAAAAAAAAAAAACTTAAAAAACTAAATCTGTGTGTGTTTCAGGCATGCCGTGGCTCAGAACTGGATGAGGGGACCAGCATCCAAACCGACAGCGTGGTGGAGCAAACGTCAGAGAGAATTCCTGTGGAGGCCGACTTCTTGTATGCCTATTCCACAGCTCCAGGTAACCTGCGTTATGCTACAAAAGTCATCGCAACAACATTTGGGCTAAGACGTTTTCTGAATAGAGTGTCAAAATATTCCGAGTCATGCGACATCGAAACATCGAATGTCGTGACACGATGCTTCATGGCGAGGGATGAGGACCAATCCTAACGATGAAAATGATCTAACAGGCTATTACTCATGGAGGAACACCCAAAATGGTTCTTGGTTCATGCAGGCACTGTGTGAGCTGTTGCATCGTTTCAAAGGAGAATTGGAACTGATGCAGATCATGACTCGGGTCAACCACAAGGTGGCGATGCACTTCGAATCCAGCTCCAACCTTCCCGGTTTCACCGGCAAGAAGCAGATTCCCTGCATTGTCTCGATGTTAACCAAAGACCTTTACTTCCCTAAATGAACTGATACTGATATAGTGTGAACATTACAGAGCAGTGGCAAAAAAAATAAAAAATTAGGCCATGAACTCGAGCACTATCAAAATGCTTCTGCATTTTCATTTTAACCTAGTTTGTCTTTTTACAACAATTTGTGCTTTCAAGGAAAATTAGTGGTGTATTCTGTTCCCCCCCCCCCGTCACTGTCCAGTTTGAACATTTCACAACACAATTTAAAGAACTTGCATTAGGATCCCAATAGAGTGAGTCAAGGGTTTTTATTTTAAGTGTGGGGGGGGGGCACAAGTGGTGGTGGATATAAGGTCTTTAAAACAAATCTTGTGCAATTCCTTTATGTAGCTATGACGACGACATGCCGTTTTCACACACAAAAGTGTCTGGCAACACATTCTCTCAGTTTCCAAACCTGTGCTGTCCAATAAAATGTTTGAAATGTATTTTCTGTGCTCCAGACAAATCGTGCATTAATAACTGAAAAAAACAAAAATAAAGACGTGCGAAAGACGACTTGATTACTTTCATGACTCGCCGCTCTTTTTTTTTTTGTATCCTGCATTACATTTATACTGCTAGTTTGGAGATGGCCCCTTCCTGTTCCAACATGTCTGTGCATCAGTGCACAAATCAAGGTTGATAAAGACGCAGATGAGAGAATTTGATGTGGATGAACTTGACTGGCCTGGACAATCCTGACCTCAACCCTTATAGAACACTGGTGAATTAGAGCGGAGACTGACAGCCAGACCTTCTCGTCCATGCTGTGCGTCGAAATCTGAATTGACATATCTGAATATGATGTTATGTTCGTATTTATTTTGTTTTTTAATCTTATTTTTATTTGGAGGCCGATGTAATCTATATAGTCGTATCTATGTATTATATGTGAAATAAGTGAAACCTTTGAACTCAAGTTCTCATTCATATAATAGACTGCTCTGACTCACAAAACTACAAAAAGTTAAGTCGCTGACATTTCTAAACAGACGAAACAAAAAAAATGAGGTGAGTACATATACACGTGGACCATTTTTTTTTATTATCCTTGTGTGAATGAAAGAAAACCTAAATTAATAAATACAGAAAAAAAATCATATTTGGCTATTAACCGGTTCCACGTCATGTATTCATTTTTTTGTTTTTTTTTAATTTAAACAAGTTGCGATTGTGTGGAACAGAGAATTATGCTGTAGGTTCTTACTTGCGTTATGAGCGCTCAAAGTATCTGCAGTCATACCCTAACTCGCGGCCGTGTGCGGACTGAAGAAGTAACTTTGGTTCGACTGCACTGGATCTGAATTGTGCGCTTTCGTTTCCTGCGACGAGGTGACCGAAAGCAGAGGCAGGAAGGAGGAAGTGAAAACCAAACGGGACGCAAAGATCGTCTATGCGCGTGCGACGGCGCGTGTGGCGAAACATTTCGCGGTTCGCCAGCGCCTCGATTTCGAGGGGGGGGAAATCGCTCGGTGTGACTCATCTTCCGCCGCCGAATCGTTTCACAGACCCACTTCCGCGCTGCGAATGGAAAGATAGCCGAGCAGGGGGGAGGAGGAGGAGGAGGGGGGGGGGGGATTTCCAGCTCCGGGCCCTCGCTACCCTCGTTTTGCTTTCGCTCTGGGGCCACAAACAGAACCGAACGCTCACTCTCACTTTCCCTTTTTCTCCTGGAAGTTGCCCAACGTCCGCGGCTCGCGTTAAAAGTCGGGGCCCCGACTCGAGCTCGGCCGAGCTGTCCCGAGGCAACAGGTAAACAGCATTTCCGCATCTCGCCGTGGCTGCCTCGCATTGGCTCGACACCGAAAGTACTCCTTGTTTACATGGAATGGCTTTTATTTTCACTTTTGCCGCTGCTGCTGTGCGCGCGCGTGTGTTTTTTCGTCTTTTCGCCCCCCCCCCGATAGCGTTTAAGCGGTCATGCATTTGGTCGTACACTGGATTTGCAATCACCTTCGTGATGTCGTAACATTTCCCCAACATTTCTCTGTCGATTACATGTGTGTGTGTTTTTTTTTTTGTTAAGTAACATTTCTTTTATTTTTTAGCCCCCCACTCGCATTTAAACAAACGTGCAACGAATGTCTTGACACCTCTTCTACGTCAGCCTGATACAGTTGGGAGTTGACTGTTTGGTAATGAAGTGCAGTGTCGCGGTGACATTCCCAAAACATGTCGGCGAACAGTCAGTGGCCCATATTGTGCAATCTGGCTACTCGCCGTGGGCGTGAGTTAATGGTTAAACCGCAATTGGACTGACTTATGAAGTACAGCCTGGTGTTGGATGAAGACACGAACGAGAGTATAGATTTATTTCCCCTATCCGACGGGGTTTCACCCGGTTCGCCCTGTTCAGTTGTTGTCGCTTTGCCCCCACCGGCTTATCTGGCCTGACGGCCGCACGTTAACACTGTCCCGCCTGTCTGCAATATGTTTTGAGGATTTTTTTTTTGTTTTAATATTCAATCTATATTTCCATAGCTTAATTGATGTTTGTGTGTTAAATACAGGATATAGTTTTGCTGATCCCATCAAACTGCAGCTGCAAGCACAAAGTGAGGCAGACAGTATTTTGCCTCACGAAGCCAAATACAGGCAATTGCCTGGAGCCCCAAAGATCTCACCAAAACTGATTAACCACGTTTTTTTCTTCAATTTAAAGCAATTACTTTTGTTTTAGCCTTCATTCACGTGCTTAAGAACCAGTGATCCCAAAAACCGGCATTTAGCAAAGTAACGCGTTGCTTTGGAAGACCAACTCGAGCATTGGGTTAATGAGCAAAGAACAGCCGGGAGAAGCGTCGCTACAGTCACTATTCGACTGAGGGCAATAACGCTTGCGGAAGAAATGAAAATCGAATATTTTCAAGGAGGTTCGAGCTTTCGCGAAAGCCGGCGTCAATTCCGCTGCATTGTTTTAGCGCAGCGTATGTTTTAAGCTAACGCATGTTTTACCATGTCGGCGCCCAATAACACGGTGCGCCTTGTGTATGTGTTAAATACAGCAATAAACCCCGTAACTGAGACTGCGCCTTTTACTGCGGTGCGCCCTGTGGTCGTGGAAATGCGGTAGTTACTTTTGCGTCATCAATGTCTCTCACCAAGTGCTAATTCGTAGCTGGTGATTCGAACAACGAGCAAGTCCAGAACTTTCAACTTTGTCTGGAGTCTGGACTGTGAGCTGGATTAATGCGCTTGCACGGCTGACGTCACGTAGTCGGTGCTTCTCCCCCCTGTCGATCGCCCGCAGTTTTGCTCGTTAAACAGCTGATTAAACCTGTCACGGGGAGGGAAAAAGTTCTCTCGCTAAAGTTACTAAAAAGGGACTTTTTTCCAACTTAGTTACTTTTGAAATCAAGTAATCAGTAAAGTGAGTTACTTTGTCACGGTAACTGTGGCAACCCTGCTAAGAACACACAAACATGCTTTGTCTCCAGTGATGGTTTCAACTGCTCCCCCTCCCATTCCGTCAGTGGACTATTCCATCTTCTCATTGTAAATGTGCAGACCATGATTCAGGGTTATGGTAGCGAAACAAAGTTTTCCAAATCCGTAGCATTTGTCATTGCCACGCGGGCTTTTTCGCAAAAGACATTCCATATACACCCACTGCACATGCAGATCTGTATATCTGTGTTCAGATACCAAGATGCCCGTTGATAGAATGAGGATGCGGCCATGGCTGGAGGAACAGATCAACTCCTGCCAGATACCGGGCCTCAAATGGGTTAACAAGGTAAGAACTTTGCCTCTCTGAGTACGCGCTGAGTAAATGCTTCATTGAAAGGTACGGAAGTGGCAAACCGTTATTTTACAACATACTTTGGGGAAATGCACAATCCACCGACGGTACTTCAAGTGACGTTCATCTTGTTTCTAGGAAAAAAGAATCTTCCAGATCCCTTGGATGCACGCCGCGCGCCACGGCTGGGACCTGGAGAAAGACGCTCCTCTCTTCATGAGATGGGCCATACACACGGGTGAACACATTGGATGTATTTTTTTGTCACGACTGGAAAAGTCAAACATGCTATAAAATTAACGAAATGGGGAAGATGTGTGCGTAATTATTCAGGGAGTGGCTGTGAATGTGCTACATAAATACATAGTCCTCATCAGTTGGCACTTTGCGCCATGATTTTGTTATGTCTAGGCAAATACCAGCCAGGAAAAGACCGGCCAGATCCTAAGACTTGGAAGGCAAATTTCCGCTGCGCGATGAACAGCCTGCCTGATATCGTGGAGGTGAAGGATAAAAGCAATAAGAAAGGAACAAATGCCTTCAGAGTCTACAAGATGCTGTCGTCTTCGGAGGGAGGTACGAAGCGAGGTAAGCGATGCGTGTGGTCATCGGCGACTTGGCGCGACTTCAAAAAGGAAGTCTCCTCCGCTTCTTAGCACAGTGGAACCTCGAAGGTCGAACCGAGGGTGTTCCGTGATCTGTTCCAGAGTCAAGTAGTGCAAATGTTATCACCGGAAATGGGGCAGACCTGATGTGTTTTTGTCAATACTGTAATTTGAATCGACGCAATTAAAACACAACCTGTCGGCTTTTCGCAAATTGCTGGCAAATGTTCCGTTCTGATTTCCACATCTTTCCCTCGCACGGCCGCAGGAAAAAAAAGACGGTTGTCGAAACAATCTCTATCGACTCAAGATGCATCGGCATTCATCCAGAATTGGTCATCGAATCGAATCGAATCGCATCGTAGCCGTCGCACAATCAAATTGACGATTCTCGACTTCAGTGTGATTTAAGCGGCGTACTCGACTCAAATTGCGCTCGAATCCATTATTGGCTCTTAACACCGATGATGCGGTCGACTTTAGAGGTTCCACTGCAATTCCGTTTGCTTTGTACTAAGGAAAGTTTCTGGCTTTTTCCTTGACTATCTTAATGGTGTTTTCCTCTGGCTATCCGTTTATAGGAAAGAAGCTGACCGACCAAGAGAGTCGGCCCAAAGCGAATAAAGAGGTAGACAAACCCAGTCATGCAACCCAGAGCATCGTCAAGACAGCAGTGTATTGTTTTTGCATACAACATACATGATTTTGTTTTTTGTTTTTTTTTATCTATTATATATATATATATTTTTTTTTGCTCACCACAACCGGCAGCATTGCTGCGGAAGTGCTAAAAGAAAACTGCAATTTCACACGTGAACGACATGCTTGTTCCAATGCTGATGTTATGAGGTCACTGCCGCTGTCAGAGTTGGCGGACAGTTTCGCGTTGTCTCAGTTAAGCGTTCTACGAATCGCTTTACGAATCCCAAGTTCGGCGTTTTCCGACGAGTTGCTTGTAGCGCTTTGTAGCATGATGCGTCAGCAATCAAGTCAGAGCAAAAAAAGAAATGCAGCGTAACATGCCGTAGCAAGAAGTGACTTACCTGTATAATATGATTCTTATCAACACTAGACGGTCGATGACAGTATCGGTATCGAGGTACTGACTTGCCTGTCTTTATCGTTGCGCTCTCTCGTTCTCTCGCTCTCTCTCTCGCTCTCTCTCAGGTAGCGTCGCTGTCTTTTGACAGGACGCCGCTTGTCTTTCAAGCCGTGCACGTTGAGGACATCAAACTGGAATCGCAAGACGCAGTCGAGATGCCCCACACGACCAAAGGTGTAATTCACTTGTGTTCAGTTGTACTTCAGTCCAGACACATCACATTTGTTTAATATATACAACTTGCACGGGATATATTGTCGATATTTAAAGGACAAGGGAACGGAAGGAATTCCACCCTTTCACGAAAAAAGAGTCACAATGTAGCGTTTGGTGTATTTCGTCTATTTAATTTGGACATGAAGCTGTGACAGTAAGTGATTCAAAAACAATTCCACTGATGCCTTTTGTGTCCTTGTGCAGATATTCCCGGTGACGAAGATCATGTGATTGCAAGTGAGCTGCTGCCATTTGTGTGTCAGACAATCGAAGTGAAAACTGAGAACGAAGAGACCGTGAGCTCGTCCCACTTGTACCCGTTCCAAATCTCCCCTGTGTCTTCATGTAGCGGTGAGACGGCACACAGGCACAACACGTTCCACCACCTTTTTTACAAGTCGATCGGTGACACGGACCGAGGTTTCAGAAATCCAAACCAGAACCGAGCAACGCATGCTTCTATTCTGCTATCAATATTGTTCACCGACTGCGTGTCTCGAAGTCTGGATCTTTCAGGATCTTCTCCGGCCAATCTTGTCAAACAACTGACAAAAGACTTGCCTATTTTCGTCCGCCTCATCCACCCCACCCATCTTCTTTACCGCTTCTCCTCGCAAGGGTCGCGGGCGTGCCTGATCGGTCGACTCCGAGCTTCAAAACGTCGATGCGGAGGAGTAACGTCGAGTCGTCGAACTAATTTGTTCAACCCCGGAGCGCGCGGTGCTCCACAAAAGCCTAAAAAGAAGCACAGTGAGAGAGGTGAACAACATTCTAGTCCAAGAGTTGCCAGATGTTACGGATAACTGCCACAATCAGTTAGCAAATTGGCAATGAGTCATGAGCGTGGCTGCTACAGTCTTTTTATTTTTTATTATTATTATTTTTTTTTTTATATTTACAAGACATCCACATCACACGCACGAAACTGACAATATGGTTCATTGTTGGCTCGGATTCTTGTTGATTGTTTTTGAAACGCACAACACAAGGCAAAAAAAAAAAAAAAAAAAAACGTGGTCCCTTGTCCACCACTACCGGTCTTTCTTCCCACTATTTTCCCATGTTACATAATTCATTTTGTGTCAGCAGGTTCTGTGTAGTAGCATTCTTCTTATCTTATCTTCATGCGGGAACGGCGCTTAGACTCGTGAAACAGCCCATGACCGCTAACAGTAGTTTCGTGTTCTCAGCTTGTCGTCGCAAGCCAAGTGTGAAATGAAAATACCAGTGACATCCCCGACGACGCGGTTTCTTGACGCTTCACACGGAGCCGAATTTCACAATTCCCTTTCTCTCTCTCTCTCGCTCTCTCGATAGACGCGTGTCCTTGCTGCTCTTTTTTGCTTCTTTCGTGGAGCTTGGCTCTAAATTTGTCGTCTGCTGAGCGCAAATTCAATTGGTATTTCTCTTTGCAGGCAGCGACACCGACAGCGAAATTGAGGACACCGAGCAGGTGAGTCTCCTGTTCTACACACACACACACACACACACAATGCTCTTGCCCAGGAACTCTTGCGATCAAACATTAACAGCCTTACTTTACACAGAAGTTCAATGTACGCGTACCTGCAATGAATGTAACGCACACGTGAAATTGCACGAATCCATTTCCAACTTGACAAAATAGTCATTTTGACTGTTTTGGAAGATGAATCACATGTAGAAATAGAATCTAAATTAGAATGTACAAAAATACCGGCGCTGACCATAATTCCATCACATGCACGCTGCCAATCAGAAATGGCCACCGTGTCGATGTCGTTTTGCTGCTAAGCAATTTACCATCCTCATAACGTCCTGTCCTTTGCCTCGGCTCACAGGTTGTCAATCCAGCCTGGAGGCGGGATCGTGGCAGGTCAGTTCTTAAGGTGTCCCCCTCTTGCCTCCCCGGCATGGCCACCTTCGTTAGAGGAAGCAAACCTTACTGCCGAATAACCACCATGCGAGACCCTGACCCCCACATCAGCTATCGCAGCGAAAGCTGGACAACGCCTTGCAGCCAGAACTCACTCGCGTCTCCCCTACCCGGCCACACTCATGAGATGCGGGCCAGCGTCATTATGAAAACCTCCGATGTCACCTCCTGTTAACCTCAAGACGACAAGTTGCTAGATTTATTTAAGTCAGACATTACCCTTTTTTTTTTTTTTTTTTTCCTGCAGCCAATTGACAAATGTGCCCTGTTTGCACTTGTCTTCTGCCGTTCTCTGCAAATGCACCGCCCACATTTAAGACGACGCACAGGCATTTTGGTTTCCTTAGCGTCTCAACCGGTGTAGGGCACGACTCCTCAAACTTGAATTCAGTGTGACTCAAACCATTGCTTCAGCAACCTTGTTAGTTCCCCCACGATCTGGCACTTAACACCACGGTAGAAGAAGTGACGACCGACAAGTGCGGTTTAAGGACGGTAGTTGGATGGCGGTATGCAGTACAGTACCGATGCATAGAACCAGTCTGACCAGCTTGCGTTCATTCCTCCGGTTCATACTTTTGCCATAAGGTTATACCTCAGTATAGTTAAATGCCATTCCGTGAAATGTCTTTTGTCCAAAAAGTATATTTCAGTGTTTTATTTCTGGCATTCATTTTGAATTGCCGACCCTGATATTCCCCTTCAGTAATTGAAATTCAATTTAGCACACAGCTGCGCAAGGACTGTCCTGATATTTTACTTTGAGAAGTCATTTAATGGCCATTATGAACGGGAGAAAAACATTACTTCCTGCAGAAACTGTTCAAGCATTCATGTGAACCCCTGACTATTGTTTTAAGATATACTACTGTACTTGAAAAATTGTCAAGCCTGTTTAACTTGTACTTCTTATGAAGGAAAATATTTGTTTTTATTAAGAAACAACCAAAAAACGTATTTTAAACTTTTTTTTTTTTTTTTTTTTTTGTGCTACTACTAAGTTATAACTGCACATTTGTCACGGACTATTGCGGGAATGCCGAGAGATCCTGTTGTAGAAAGCGCAAAAAAATACCACCGGAAAAATTAAGTCAGGGAATATCATGAGAGCATATCGTTAATGCCCAGATGCCATGCAAATTTGTCCCTTTGGGCCCGCTCACACAAGGAAATCGTTCTGTGCTTGCATTGTAGACAGACTCGTATGTGCGGTTATAATCAGTCGCACTCAAACCGATTCGCCGTCGCGAAAAAAAGTTCCAAATTTGCAGTAGCTTGCCAAAGAACTAACAAAACGACAGCGATTTACGTCGCTCCGCACAACGAATATGAACAACCGTTGTTTTATGAGTGACGAATGAAAAGTTTGTACACCTCGAAAAATACAGCGCAGCGTGAGTTCAAGAGGAGGGAGGGGGGGGGGGGGGCAAGGGTTAGCATGGAACAGGTTGTTGTGAGTTTGCCTTCAGGGACAATACCATGGCGTCACTGCTGTCCGTCTGCTTAACTTCTCAGCCGCTCGCGGGAAAATGCTTTGTCCATCGCTCAGGGCCTGATTTGCTCAAGGTACGCATGTGCAAAACCGGGCCGCAAACCCGCAAGCGGACGTTTCGCTCGACGAACACGGGCGCGCCCAGAATGGCGTCTGCCGATCGGGCGAAATAGACGTGCAATCCAGTTGGCGTATTTGAAAGGCAGAAGACGGTTTCTATATTTCTAGTGGCCACTAAAAAAAAAAAAAAAAAAAAAAAAAAATCTTTTTAAAGTGCATCTAAGTGCAAAATTATAAAGAGAATTATTTACTTCTCTTTAAATTGTTAAACAATTTAGACTTTTGAAAAAATAATATAAATGCAAAGCTGGTATAGAAATGTCGATCCATCCATTTTCTGTACCGCTTCTCCTCACGCGGGTCGCGGGCGTGCCGGAGCCTGTCCCAGCTATCTTCGGGCGAGAGGCGGGGCACACCCTGAACTGGTCGCCAGCCAATCGCAGGGCACATAGAAACAAACAGCCAACCATTCGCACTCACATTTACACCTACGGGCAATTTAGAAACTTCAATTAACTTACCACACATGTTTTTAGGATGTGGGAGGAACCCGCAGTACCCAGAGAAAAGCCACGCCGGCACAGGGAGAACATGCTAAAATCATTTAATTAAATTTTTTTTCCCACATTAATGTACACACAGCACCCCATATTGACAAAAAAAAAACGAAATTGTTGAATTTTCTTTTCCAGATTTATGAAAAAATGAAAAGCTGAAATATCACACAGCCATAACTATTCAGACCCTTTGCTCAGTATTTAGCAGAAGCGCCCTTTTGAGCGAATACAGCCAAAAATCTTTTTGGGAATGATGCAACAAGTTTTTCGCACCTGGATTTGGGGATCGTCTGCCCTTCCTCCTTGCAGATCCTCTCCAGTTCTGTCAGGTTGGATGGTGAACGTTGGTGGGCGGCCGCTTTCAGGTCTCTCCAGAGACGCTCAATTGGGTTGAAGTCAGGGCTCTGGCCGGGCCATTCAAAAACATTCACAGAGTTGTTCTGAAGCCACTCCTTCATCATTTTAGCTTTGTGCTGAGGGTCTTTTTTTGAATCAGAATCATCTTTATTTGCCAAGTATGTCCAAAACACACAAGGAATTTGTCTCCGGTAGTTGGAGCCGACAATCCTGCAATTCTCAGGACCTTGAAGGTCTCGACGGTTGACACAAGGCAGCTGGACAGCGTGAGGGGCAGCTGTGGCGAAGGACGCCTCGTGAAGTCCACCATCATCTCTACAGTCTTGAGCGTGTTCGGCTCCAGGTTGTGTCGGCCGCACCGCAGCTCCAGCCGCTCCGCTTCCTGCCGATATGCAGACCCGTCACCTGGGAAACATGATGAGGCCAGTGACAGTGGTGTCATCTGCAAACTTCAGGAGTTTGACAGCCGGGTGCGATGAGGTGCAGTCGTTCGTGTAGAGAGAGAAGAGCAGCGGAGAGAGGACACAACCTTCACTCTTGGGACTGTATTGGACAGGTGATGAGCAGTGCCTGGTTTTCTCACCATCTTGTAGTCCTTCAGGTGTTTTTTTTTTTTTAATTTTGATTTTGATTTTTGATTTTTTTAAGCAAACTCCATGCGGGCTTTCATGTGTCTTGCACTGAGGAGAGGCTTCCATCCTGCCACTCTGCCATAAAGCACCGACTGGTAGAGGGCTGCAGTGATGGTTGACTTTCTAGAACTTTCTCCCATCTCCCGCCTGGAGCTCAGCCACGGTGATCTTTGGGTTCTTCTTGACCTCTCTCACCAAGGCTCTTCTCCCCCGTTGGCTCAGTTTGGCCGGACGGCCAGCTCTAGGAAAGGTTCTGGTCGTCCCAAACGTCTTCCGTTTAAGTATCGTGGAGGCCACTGTGCTCTTAGGAACCTTAAGTGCAGCAGAACTATTTTTGCAACCTTGGCCAGATCTGTGCCTTGCCACAATTCCGTCCCTGAGCTCTTCAGGCAGTTCCTTTGACCTCATGATTCTCATTTGCTCTGACATGCACTGTGAGCTATAAGGTCTTCTATAGACAGGGGTGTGGCTTTCCTGATCAAGTCCAATCGGTATAATCAAACACAGCTGGACTCCAATGAAGGTGGAGAACCATCTCAAGGACGATCAGAAGAAACGGACGGCACCCGAGTTAAATGAGTGTCACAGCAAAGGGTCTAAATACTTAATACTAATACTGCTGTGTGATATTTCAGTTTTTCTTTTTTAATCAATCAGGAAAAAAAATCAACAATTGTATGTTTTTTTTCTGTCTATATGGGGTGCTGTGTGTACATTTAATGATGAAAAACAAACCAACTTAAATGATTTTAACAAATGGCTGCAATATAACAAAGAGTGAAAAATGGAAGGGGGTCTGAAAACGTTCCGTCCCCACTGTATGACTAAGTTGTGTGTATCATTATGGGATGACATTTTGGAATGCAAGGCACAGAATTGTGATGAAAATTGTATATTATCACTCATGAGGAAAAAGGTTATCCTTTAAAACGTTAATTTGAGCAACGTTTATATTTTCAGTACCACTAAACTGGGCCAAACTTTCTCTTTGTAGTATGGATGACGCAATTTGAATAGTCCCTTTTAAATTGCCCAGATCATTTAATCGATGTCCATTTTTAGTTTACGTGGATTGCATTACGGACGGCAAAGTTAATGTCAAAGAGCGACAGGTTTATCAGTGCTCATGAAGTATATCTCCGAAGACTACTCAAGGTATCACGTGCTGATTGGGAGATGTTTCAAGAACACAATTTACTGGTGAAAGTCTCCTTATTTGGTGACTGAATGGGTTCGCTAAGGTCCTAATTTCCAAAGACGGTGTGATGGAACACACGGAGGGACATTTTATGAAGAAAACATTAGTTCCTGGGAAACATTTCTTTGAAGGACACCTGTGGCCACTAAAACTACGGAAACCCTCGTGTGTAAACCGGCACGGCTATCGCTCACAAAGATTGGGGTTATTGCGCCAAGGGGGGAGGCGTAGTCAAAAGAGAGCCTCATCAACATCTGCTATTTAGCAATGCAATTTTCGAGCTAAGCTCTAAGAGCTGACTTAGAACCAGTCACAAGAAGGAGTCATGCCGTATCACCTACGTGATTTAACAGTGGCGAAATATCGCCTTTGTCTCCGAAACATTTACCTCGGCTGTCCCTCTTATGAGCTCGTTTCTAACTATCCCACCCGGTCACTCCTAACGAGATCCTCAACGTCCTCATCTCCACCACCGTCCTAGCAGAAAGCTCTTGTATCACGCAACACGCCCTGGCACTTTGCGCCACAAGTTCCAGACTGCTTGGGTCCTCGGTGAAAACTGCCGCGCGCAATTAATTTGGCGCCCGTTTATTTGGTATCTCAGTAAATCAGGCCCTCGGTGTTTGAAGATGGGGGAGGTAATAGCTTGCACATTGTCTTCTTTGATTGATTAACTGTAGGCATCGGATTATCTCTGGGCAAATCCCCTCCAATGCACAGACAGCTAAACTGACAGACTCAGCGACACGCTCACCCCTGGGTCTTGTTGTTCAATGTTTCGATATCTCGCGTTCGCTTGCAAGCCGCTCCAGCACTTTGTATTCCGCGCGCGCGCGCGCTGTATATTCTTAATGTGTGCCTTTGATACGGTGTGTGGCGCCAAGCCGTCTGTGCTTTCGTCGCCAGTGACACAATGCAGGTGAGAGTAGATGGCCTTGCAGGAATACGAAACGTTGCAGATGTTCTTCGCGCGGTTACTCAGGTCTTAGTGTAATAACTCCTCAAATGGAGGATCCTCAGGGCTTTAACTCTTTACCCAGGCACCTTAATCAGTGAAGGTTTGTGGAGACCATTTAAATGACTTGAGACGGTGACACCTCCTTGAAGTTCGAACCAGAAGTATTTTGACAGAAGAGTTTTGAATGATTCGTTGTTACTTATTCAGAGCATTCAAACAAGAACAAAATAGGATTGAAGACTAAAAGCAATTGGGTTGAGATCGCTTGACTGCTGTCAAAGAATCTTCTGATGATCAGTTTTGTAGCATTTGCAGCAATCTGTTGTTTTCCTTCTCGATGCTTTTGTCAGGGCGGCACGGTGAACGACTGGTTAGAGCGCCTTGCCTCGCAGTTCCGAGGGCCGGGGTTCGATCCCCGGCCCCGCCTGAGCGGAGTTTGCATGTTCTCCCCGTGCCAACAAATTGGTGGGTAACGAGTTTTGAAATCAGAAGTCCGGGATAATACAATGTTCAATGATTTTTCAATGTGCTGTTAAAAACGGGTTTGGTACGAAAAGCAGGCTCGCAGTAGCTCAGTGTTATTTATTACATAATTGGAAATGTTGGCACCGTCCAAATTTGAGCAAGAATCATAGAAGTTAGCGCGCATTATTTAAGATTTTAAGATTCACTCGTCAAAATACTTCTTGGTCTCAACTGTATATGGAACAGATGACGAAACATGCTCACCAAAAGTTTTACGTTCTCATCAATTGACTAAATTTGCAGCCAGGCATTTGTGTCAGATAGCATAAAGTCAATTGGGATTCCGTTATTTCTTAAACCAAAGTAAAAACAAAAACAATTTACACTGGCAGCACAGACAGTAATTGTCATGATTCTTCAATGTAATGTATTTTTACAATGAAATTCAAAATGGTTTTGAGATTGCAGAGGTGGGACACACTTAGCAAATGTGCTTTTTATTTTAATTTTTTGGAAGTCTGTTAAATATGTCAGCAATTTTCATCCTCCAGATATTGCCTTCCTGTGTTTGTTGTATCATGTGCATGCAGTAAATGTGCTAAAGGGCTGCTGGTATAAACTCTCTTGCCAATATAATAGGTACACCGAGGTGAAACGAGTGCATTGTAATGCAAGAGCACTTAACGTGTTTTTAACGTCCTGTGTGGAATTGCTAAGAAGTTTTGAGTGTGCAGTTTGCATTGTTAAGGGTCGTGCGTTGTGTTAGATATGTCAGGATCTGCGCGAACGCTGTTGCGTTTGTTTTATCGGGGTGCAGTTGGCAAGTGAGTTCATCAGTCGACCTTTAGCGACAACGCAATACTAGCGTTGACGTCGCCAGTACGACGTCAACGCCGAACCACTCGTGAGGCAAGACGCCCAACGGTGAACTTGGGTCGTCTGCTGTCAAGTAATTATAAAGAACCTGCATAATGTACAATGTAATGTACTCTATGAATACACAAATGGAAAAACCATTGCATTTAAGTTATGCGTTTGTCTCACCCGTAAAGGGCAATTGTTACTTGAGTAGAGGAAAGAACAATCGGGCTTGTGTGTGCCAAGTTCTGGGGGTATGATAATGACTTTGTAAATCCGAATAAAGACTCTTTTGTATTTTTTTCCCAGGTACCTCCTTTTTACGACGTCGAACTGATGCAGATAGCTATGATCTTTTACACTCGTAAAGGTCAGAGTCCAGTTTTATGTGGCTTCCAAGAGAAATGACTTCTATGTCTGTTACCAAAAAAAAAAAAAAAAAACAATTCCTTCTTACGACTACTGCCACTGTTGGACAGGCCCAGGACTGTGCGCCATTGTAGGCAAAGATACAGTACACATTTACTTTGCGAAGGTTTACAAGTTTGTACGTGGTTGGACCGCGCAAGACAGAATGAAGTTTTGCTGGACGGCCACAGAATTGTTCGAAGTGATGCCGATGGTCCCGTTTTTCACAGATTCACTCGCACGTCTCCTCCGGTTTGAGCAGAAACTTAACTGCCGTTTCAGTTTCAGTTGCTGTTTCTCGTGTTTCAACTTCCTTCCCGTCTTTCGTGCCAGCGCCTTGTTGCCTGCTCGCCCAAACAACTCTTCACCTCATTTTCTTCCCCCTATTTTATATGACACAGAATAACCTTTATTTCCATACGTTGTCAGAGAAGCACAACAATCTCGACAAATGATTTGAGCATAATCGGGAGACCGCGTTGGTGTCTGCTTCTATGGTTATTTCAATTCACCAGCAACCACTTCTTAAATTGTGAGAATAGACAGGGTGATTTAAAAGTAAATCCCGATTTGAAAATACTTATTTATTCATATGTTGTAATATTTTTCATATTACAAGTACTTAAAAATAGGGAGTTACTTTTCAATCACCAATATAATGGCAATTATTGGAATCCTGACAGAATGAGACACGTGGTTCGTGGCCTTCTAACTCAAGATATTCTCCTTTTCAGATATTAGAATTAGAGTTTCAGATAAAGAATTCGGATATTATACGTGTTACGGTACGAAAAGTATACCCAATATTATGTTAAATACTGAGCATTTACGTATACATAACCCTTCCAAAAAAATGCTGATATAGGCCTATATACAGTGTATGTATGCATGTGTGTCTGTATACAGTGTGTATATATATATATATATATATATATATATATATATATATATACAATGGGTACAGAAAGTATTCAGACCCCCTTAAATTGTTCACTTTGTTATATTGCAGCCATTTGCAAAAATCATTGAAGTTAAATTTTTTTTTCCTTATTAATGTACACACAGCACCCCATATTGACAGAAAAAAAAACAAAACGGAATTGTTGAATTTTTTGCAGATTTATTAAAACAGAAAAACTGAAATATCACACAGCCACAAGTTTTCAGACCCACTCATATATTTAACTCGGGTGCTGTCCATTTCTTCTGTTCATCCTTGAGATGGTTCTCCACCTTCATTGGAGTCCATCTGTGTTTGATTATACCGATGGGACTTGATAAGAAAAGCCACGCACCTGTCTATGCAAGACCTTTTAGCTCACAGTGCATGTCAGAGCAAATGAGGATCATGAAGTCAAAGGAACTGCCTGAAGAGCTCAGAGATGGAATTGTGGCAAGGCACAGATCTGGCCAAGGTTACAAAAAAATTCCGCTGCACTTAAGGTTCCTAAGAGCACAGTGACCCCCATAATCCTTAAATGGAAGACATTTGGGACGACCAGAACCTTTCCTAGAGCTGGCCGTCCGGCCAAACTGAGCAAACGGGGGAGAAGAGCCTTGGTGAGAGAGGTCAAGAAGAACCCAATGATCACTGTGGCTGAGCTCCAGAGATGCAGACTGGAGATGAGAGAAAGTTCTAGAAAGTCAACCATCCCTGCAGCCCTCCACCAGTCGGGGCTTTATGGCAGAGTGGCCCGGCGGAAGCCTCTCTTCGGTGCAAGACACATGAAAGCCCGCGTGGAGTTTGCTAAAAAACACCTGAAGGACAACAAGATGGTGAGAAATAAGATTCTCTGGTCCGATGAGACCAAGATAGAACTTTTTGGCCTTCATTCTAAGCGGTATGTCTGGAGAAAAGCAGGCACTGCTCATCACCTGTCCAACACTGTCCCAACAGTGAAGCATGGCGGTGACAGCATCGTGCTATGGGGGTGATTTTCAGCTGCAGGGACAGGACGACTGCCGCCCTACAAGCTGAGAGTCGTAATCTCTCCAGCGTGTCCTGGGTCGACCCCCGGGTCTCCTCCCGGTGCTACGTCTCCGGAACAACTCATCAGGTGTCCAGGAGGCATCCCAAACAGATGCCTGAGCAACCTCATCTGCTTCTTCTCAATGCGGAAGAGCAGCGGCTCCACTCTGAGCCCCTCCCGGATAACAGAGCTTCTCACCCTATCTCTAAGGGAGAGCCCGGACACCCTGCGGAGGAAATTCAGTTCGGCCGCTTGTATCCCGGATCTTGTTCTTTAGGTCACGAGCCACAGCCATAGGTGAGGGTAGGAACTTAGATGGACCGGGAAATTGAGAGCTTCACCTTTTCGGCTTAGCTCCTTCTTGACCACAACGGAGCGATTCAAAGTCTGCATCGCTGCAGAGGCTGCACCGATCTGCGATACTTGAACTCCTCCACTTGGGGCAGGGTCTCATCCCCGACCCGGAGAGGGCACTCCACCCTTTTCCGACTGAGGACCATGGTCTCAGATTTGGAGGTGCTGATTTTCATCCCAACTGCTTCACACAGGGGCGAACTGCTCCAGTGAGTGTCGGAGAGCATGGCAGATGCAATACCGAGGCCGCCAAACCGGACCCCTCTCTGCGCCTTGCTGCGCCTATAAATTCTGTTCGTAAAAGTTATGAACAGAATTGGTCCAACCCTCACTGGAAACAAATCCGTCTTACTGCCGGCATTGCGGACAAAATTCTGACACCGTTCGTACAGGGGCCGACCAGCGTATATACTGTATGTATATGTACGTGCGTATGTATGTATATATATATGTATGTATGTATGTGTGTGTGTGGGGATATATTACACAAAAAGCATTGGAGAATTTGTATTTGAAATCATGGCTCAACAATGCTGAATTGCAAAATGCTTACCTGATCAGCACGAGTCATGCACGATGAAACTTGTCAGGAATGCTAATCACCTGGCAAAACTTCATGCCAATTGCACATTTATTTTTATTTTTTTTATATTTGTGTATGAACTGTAGTTTAAACAACAACACATTCACGTAAAAATTAATGTGTAAACTATACATGAAATTCACATTTTAAAGAAGTATTATTAGGGTTCACGTATAGCGCATACAGTATAAAAGTTTTATATAAAAACACAATAATCTTTCTTTGCTTCTTCCGCCTGTGTGGAGTTTGCATGTTCTCCCCGTGCCTGCGTGGGTTTTCTCCGGGCACTCCGGTTTCCTCCCACATCCCAAAAACGGTCGGTTTATTGAAGACTCTAAATTGCCCGTAGGTGTGACTGTGAGTGCGAATGGTTGCGAGCCATTCGCAACCTTAGTAAGGAGAAGCGGCTCAGAAAATGGACGGCCGGAATACAACAGGCACCGCATGGCTCGCTACCCGTTTTTAAGGACCTTAGCCACTGACTGCACGCTGTAAAACATTAGGGGTTGTTTCAAAAGAAAAGATGTAACTTCAACCCCAATTCCAATGAAGTTGGGACTTTGTGTTAAACAAATAAAATCAGAATACAATGATTTGCAAATCCTGTTCAACCTATATTTAATTGAATACACGACAAAGACAAGATATTTAATGTTCAAACTGATAAACGCTTTTTTAATGCAAATAAACATGAACTTAGAATTTTATGGCTGCAACACGTTCCAACACAGCTGGGACGGACGGGGTCATGTTTACCGCTGTGTTGCATCACCTTTGCTTTGAACAACATTCAATAAACGTTTGGGAACTGACGACACTAATTGTTGTTGTCGGTGGAATTCTTTCCCATTATTGTTTGATGTACAGCTTCAGCCGTTCAACAGTTCTGGGTCTCCGTTGCCGTATTTTACGCTTCATAATGCGCCACACATTTTCAATGGGAGACAGGTCTGGACTGCAGGCAGGCCAGTCTAGTACCCACACTCTTTTACTACGAAGCCACGCTGATGTAACACGTGCAGAATGTGGTTTGGCATTGTCTTGCTGAAATAAGCAGGGGCATCCATGAAAAAGACGTTGCTTGGATGGCAGCATATGTTTCTCCAAAACCTGTATGTACCTTTCAGCATTCATGGTGCCTTCACAGATGTGCAAGTTACTCATGCCACTGGCACTAACACAGCAATTGTACGTTGAGGAACATTGTCCTTAAACTGTTGGACTATTTTCTCACGCACTTGTTCACAAAGAGGTGAACCTCGCCCCATCTTTGCTTATCAATGACTGAGCAATTCAGGGAAGCTCCTTTTCTACCCAATCATGGCAATTGCTACTTTTATTTTAAAAGTTGAGCACACACCTCGTATTTTACACTATATATATATATATATATATATATATATATATATATATATAGTGCATTCACTCATGAGCTTAATAAAACCCTTCTCCCCCTCAATCACATCTTGCATATTTGCACCGTGTGTGAGCTATGTCAATAATAACTACGATCAGGAAAACTTTATGTATATATCTTTATCAAAAATAGAATGATTACATTTTTTAACAAATGAAGTAGTACTTTACACTGACTTGATTATGATAAACAAAATATATACTTGTGATGGTCCAGCATTGCAACTCTCCAGCAGATGGCACTGTAGGTTTAGTCATTGCCTTCTTGTGACTGAACTGTGACCTCTCACGTTGCTCAACATTGTATGCCTTTCATCTGTCAAGGACACTTTTTTTTTTTCCATATTTAATTATTGAGTTAAATACTCCAAAAATATATATTTTTTTGCTCTATTTCCCACATGGGGTAGATACTTCTCGTTCAAGAAATGTTGTGCATTTGAAGTCCGATTGATTGCATATTCAGTATATTCTGTGTACTATGGAAAGTGCTTTCCATTGTGTACTTTGTACTAGAACCAGTTTCAGTTGGAGAACCATGCTCCCGTTCCTGGTGCTTATTTCATTATTATATTGTTATAATTATGTTGCACTGCAATGGAAGCATTTCACCCAATCATTCATGTACAAAGAACGACAAATGTGCAAATGTCACCGTTTGACCCCTGCGGAGACTCCCGAAGGGCAATGTTGCAGCTGCGTTTTAATGAGCGAGCCAGACACCGCGTAAAGCGGCTAGTTACCACATCCAGTGACTCATCAGCAAAGGCTTCATAGAGCTCGAGCGTGAAAGACGCCAACTCGGGTTTATGGAGTATAGGATAGAGGGGGTGGGGGTGGTGCTGGGGGGCGGCAGGCAGTGTCACCAAGGCGAGAGTTAAATGACATTAATGATGCGTTGGTGTGAAGTGGCTGCGAATCCCAACGGGCTCATGCTCGTTTTGTTACCATGGTTGCAGCCGTTGACATTGTGATCGCAGAGCACATATAATGAAGTCAGGTTCGTGTGTGTATTTGCTGGGGACTGGGGATGCCGATGGGGGGGGGGCTCTCATCTATGCATCTGTGATGGATCCTACCGCAGTAGATTGGTGTTTATGCCTTTTAGTCGATCCTTTTTTTTTTAAATGATTGTCTGGGTCAGCGAGCCTGCGCTAAGCCAACATAAAACAGCTGGGGCCTCCCCTTTGACCCTCACCCCTCTGTTAATCGCATTCGAAATATTATAGCCAATAAAGTGATTGTGATTGTTGTGGGATTCATGCTGAAAAACGACCGTTACCCCCGTGTCGTCGACGTACCTGAACCAGTGGCTGGGCTTAGTTCCTCCGAAGGATTCCAGCTGCTGCTCAGGCACATGGCGCAGCATTGGCGGGGGGTGGCTTCTTCAGTTCCAGAATCGGCAGTTCATTTGCGTCGCAAGAAGATGGGACATTGCTTCGAGGACAACAATGTCCAAACTCTGGGTCGGCTGTTTTGAAAGAGGTGTAAAATCAAAATGACCGCGCGCACACACACAGCAGTTCATAATATGCAAGGTTTGAACACAAGCTTATAAAGGCTGACAGAGGCAAATAGCAATAAAAAAAAGCCCTGAATCAAATGGTCATATTAATTCTTGTCAGTTACCCTGGCAACCACCGACGGAGAAATAAGATAAAACGAGAGATGGAAGTGTGTGTGTGTGGGGGGGGGGGGGGGTGAAGGAAACAAAGGATAAGCATAAGTCTAACATGTTGGACATTTTTTTCAAATAACTGCAAAAAATACATAAAATTCCTGCAGTCCAAAATTTTTTTTTTGTCATGATGCGACAGGTCTATGATGTACATTATTAACCTGCTGTCTCTTTTTTTTCCAGCCAAAAAACAGCAATCTGCTATCATTATTTTGGTAGCGGTAATTGCATGAAGAATTACATGGAATATGGACAACTGCAACTCAATAGATTACAATATCATAGAAAAGTTCATTTGTATAAATAATTCAATTTAAAAAGTCACATTTCTATATTGAGGCCCATTGCTAGCTAATTTCGATATCGAAAAGCGGATTTATTGTTTCTTATGTAATAGTCTGATTTCTTGAGATGGTGAATTGTGTGTGTGTGTGTTTTTAAAAAAAAAAACTTTTAAGCTATAATCAATATTATATCTTTTTTTTTTATTGACACACGGTAAGAATTAGGTATATACGCATACGCACATTTTGAGATCTTGTCTTCGTCACAGGGGAAACATTTACTTTAAAGCCGCCATCTCACTATACTACTGTTGCCTTTTTATTTATTATTTGTATTTTTTATTAACCTGACCAAAATCCTTGAGACTCGATAACAATTTCCTTCTTCTCCAAAACCCCACCACCCATCCTCAAACATTTATTTGATCTAAACAGCTTACAGAAGATGACTTCCTGACAATCGTAAACCCCGCTGGCTGTTAAAAGAGTTCATCATATCCAAAAATTGAAATTCTTCAGGTGAAGCGTAACGCTAATTTTTAACAAGGTTGATCTAATTCACCCGAACTTTATTGTTTCTCAGTAGTGGCTTAATGAGTCCCGCTGTTCCCAACACTATTCGTCACGTTAATGAAATGGTGATATTGTGTATTATTACTGCAAACTGTTGTGATCTTAATGAGGTTCGAGACAGTTCCCATCATCATTCATTCATCAACTGCCATCAAATAAAATTCATGAAGCTCACAAACTGCATGTGAAAAATGGAATGGAAATGGCTTCCACCCGTTCCAGCCCCCGCAAAATGCCCCCAAAATACATTTGGAACGTGTTCTTTTAACAAGTAAAATAGCACTCTCCAGCAGAAGTGCAGAAGTGCTCTTTAAAATTAAATCGATTTGTGAAGATAAATGACTTTACTCCCATTCCATTTTCTTCCTTTGTCCCCCTACCAAAATTTGTTTTTTTGTTTTTTTTTTTACTTTCAAATTCATCCTGCGGCCTGGATTGTACCCCGGAGTGTGCATGCCTTGGCCACCAGG
This sequence comes from Phycodurus eques, assembly GCF_024500275.1. Lineage (NCBI taxonomy): Eukaryota > Metazoa > Chordata > Actinopteri > Syngnathiformes > Syngnathidae > Phycodurus > Phycodurus eques. Next base: position 1,523,022 of record NC_084533.1, read on the forward strand.
GGGCATATTAATAGATACATAATTTGTATTCAAATATCCGTTGCCAAAACAATGACAGTTTTGTTCGCCCTTCTATGGTGTTTTGCATTATGTGTTAACAGAGAGCTCGCAGACTATCATAAGCCAGAGCTGATGCCCCCCCCCGGAAACACTGGAACATAAAAACTAAGAATAATAATAATTCAAAAAATTAATCGTAAAGACTACTGCATAAAACGTAAACGAGCTAAAATAACCATAACAATAATCATACAAAACAAATTGCGTAAAACAAAGAAATAAAAGATTCAAATGCACCATCCGGCCTCTCAGGAGGGGGAAGCAGTGCACCATCAACACTGTGTATAGCGGGGATGGGGCGCTGCTGACCTCGACTCGGGACGTTGAGAGTCGGTGGGGAGAATACTTCGAAGACCTCCTCAATTCCACCAACACGCCTTCCCATCAGGAAGCAGAGTGTGGGTTCTCTGAGGCGGGCTCTCCTATCTCTGGGGCTGAGGTCACAGAGGTGGTTAAAAAGCTCCTTGGTGGCAAGGCCCCGGGGGGACCGGAGGTTGTGTTCCAACTATAGGGGGATCACACGCCACAGCCTCCCTGATAAGGTCTATTCAGATATGCTGGAGAGGAGGATCCTTCGGGAAGTCGAAGCTTAGATTCAGGAGGAGCAGGCCATGAAACAGTGGACCAGCTCTACACCCTCGGCAGGGTCCTTGAGGGTGCATGGGAGCTCGCCCAACCAGTCTCCATGTGTTTTGGGGACTTGGAGAGGGCGTTCGACCGTGTCCCTCGGGGAGTCCTGTGGGCGGTGCTTCGGGAGTATGGGGTACCGAACCCCCTGATACGGGCTGTTCGGTCCCTGTACGACCGGAGTCAGAGTTTGGTCCGCATTGCCGTAAGTAAGTCGGACTAATTTCTGGTGAGGGTTGGACTTTGCCAAGGCTGGCCTTTGTCACCGATTCTGTTCATAACTTTTATGGACAGAATTTCTAGGCGCAGCCGAGGCGTAGAGGGGGTCCGGTTTGGTGGCCTGAGTATTGCATCTTTGCTTTTTGCAGACGATATGGCTCTGTTGGCTTCATCAAGTCGTGATCTCCAACTCTCATTGGAGCGGTTCGCAGCTGAGTGTAAAGTGATTGGGATGAGAATCAGAACCTCCAAATCTGAGACCATGGTCCTCAGTCGGACCCTCTCTGGGTCGGGATGAGATCCTGCCCCAAGTGGAGGAGGGAAGAATGGAATGGGAGATTGACAGGCGGATCGGTGCAGCGTCTGCAGTGATGCGGACTTTGTATCGGTCCTTTGCGGTGAAGAAGGAGCAAAGCAAAAAGGTGAAGCTCTCGATTTACCAGTCGATCTACGTTCCTACCCTCACCTATGGTCACGAGCAGTGGGTTGTGACCGAAAGAACAAGATCCCGGATACAAGCGGCCAAAATGAGTTTCCACTTCAGGGTGTCCGGGCTCTCCCTTAGCGAAAGGAGGTCATCCGGGAGTGGTTCAGAGTAGAGCCGCTGCTCCTCCACATTGAGAGGAGCCAGATGAGGTGGCTCGGGCATCTTTTTAGGATGCCTCCTGGACGCCTCCCTGGTGAGGTGTTCCGGGCACGACCCACCCGGAGGAGACCCCAGGGACGACCCAGGACACGCTGGAGAGACTACGTCTCTCGGCTGGGCTGGGAACGCATGGGGACCCCCTCGGAAGAGCTGGAGAAAGTGGATGGGGAGAGGGAAGTCTGGGCGTCCCTGCTAAAGCTACTGCCCCCATGACCCGACCTCGGATAAGCAGAAGAAAATGGATGGGCGAATATATATATATATATATATATATATATATATATATATATATATATATATATATATATATATATATATATGCCTTGACTCACATTTACATTTATATGACGTCCCAAATGTTGTGAATTTCAAAATAATTTAAAAAAAAAGGATTACGTGTTCAAATAAAGCGCTTACCTTCAGAATAATTCTTCGGGAAAAAAACTAACAAAATACAGATAATACTTCATGTTTTGATCATATGGGTAGAAGCAAAATCAAGCATTGTAAAAATACATTATACATAGGTAGAAGGGTTTTCCAGAATTTTGAGGTCAACTTTGGGGGTGCGTATTATATTGTGATTGTCAGTGTACAGGCTTGAGCAACTGCATGCATGTAACAGCGTTAGCATATGTAATCAGTACACAGAAAATTAACTATAATCTGGTACAGTTACAGAAAAAAACCCAATCTGATGACAGGTACAGTTCTTAAAAAATGATATCTCACTGGATTCCATTTTTAACGCGGGAGGCGTTGATTTGAGCCTCAATAGCTTTCATACTATTGGGACAAGCAAACTTTTCCAGAGTTAGCAGCACAAAATGTGGATAAATGGTCCCACAATGTCGCCCAATGGACTGCAGGGATTTTTTGGGGGGAGCCAACCAAAATGATACAGGCCACTGAATGTCCATGTTGGCTTCCCAAATGCGGCTGGTTTAAAAGGGACTCGGGGGTGGGGGGGGGAATGGACGGTGACTGGGTGGATCGTATTCACTGGAAGACTTACTATATTCATTGTGGATAACATTTACAAAGAATAATGTGACCTGTCCAAGTCACCCGAACTGCTGGTGACGTCGGCTACGGAGGAACTCGCGAGCCAGCCTAAGAGTCCTACGGCCGCAACTTGTAACAATTTCCGCGAGCCCACCATCACAAATCACCCACTGCTTGGCATCGATTGCAGTGACGGTGACGCCTCAGTCAGAACCCTGCGTTCACCGACACTGCGCACTGCTGCAGTGGAGGAGTGGCGGGGGTGTCTGAGCGCTAATCACCGAGTACCTTCTTGCCAGCTACCGCTCCCAACTAGAGGAAGAAACAAAGGACACGTTGGACCACTTTTTTAATTGTATTTTTCACGCATTGTATTTTGAACAGCGCTTTTCCGGGTTTGTGTATATTACTGTCAGCCATGTCGATGTCTCCCTCCATCTACGACATTACGCGAGCAACATTTGCGTTCCCGATGATGGACGATATCTGCGTGTTCCTTCGTGTGAGTCCGAGTGTGCTCCTGCCTCACGCACGAGTAGCAGCAATACTGTCTCAATGGCTCTCAATTCTTCTTCTATCAACTTTTAATCCTACCACTTCTTAAAACATTTGTCTTTCTGTACTCCCTGTCGTGTTTTTTTTTTTTTTTTAGTACACTGCCAAGGCCGCCAACCAATATTCCATTCCTCATTTCCACCTCATTGATAAGCAATTTGATTTTGGTCTCTAAAAACATTGGTCGATAGGGCTCTGAGATTTGCAGACTCAGGTCAGATAGAGAAGCCCAGAGTTTAAGCTAAATATGGTGAAAATAATCTAGCTTTTATGCTTCACACAAATTAAATAAACTGCCAATAGAAGTGAAGTCAGCTCCAAGTGTGAATGTTGTTAAATCCATGTTAAAGGTTTTTTTCCCCCTTCATGCTTATGATTGAGCTCTTTTAAAGCACTTTTATTTTTATGGTTTTTTGTTTTTAGCTTTTATTTGCTTTGTATGTTCTTTTAAGTCTTTTTCTGTACTTTGTTTTTAAAGTTGTACTTTTGATCATGTCAATTTCTATGACGTGTGACCAAATTCTAATTTCTCGTTATTTTACCTGGCAACTAAAGTTGAACTTTTCTCATCTGGTTTGATTCCCTCCCTACTCAGTGGCATTGTACCTAAACTGGCCAAGTTATGCCACACACTGGGCCCAGGTGATCTTCAGAGGGTATACATACACACATGGATAAAATTGTTGGTACCCCTCTGTTATTGAAAGAAACATTCACAGTGGTCACAGAAGTAACTTGAATTGGATGAAAGTAATAATGAAGTAAAAAATATATATTTAAATTAACCAATGAAAATCAGACCGCTTTTGAATTGTGGTCTATCAGAATTATTTTATACAACAAACTCAAAACAGGCCTGGACAGAAATGATGGTACCCTTAACTTAATATTTTGTTGCACAACTTTTTGAGGCAATCACTACAATTTCTCACTGAATACCCTGATAGTCTTGAATTTTTATTGAACTCTGCACAGATTCAAGACACCCTGTGCCAGGTGCAGCGTAGCAGCCCCAAAACATAACAGAGCCTCCTCCATGGTTTACAGTAGGGACGGTGTTCTTTTCTTGGTATGCTTTATTTTTGCATCTATGAACATAGAGCTGATGTGCCTTGCCAAAAAGTTCCAGTCTTGTCTCGTCTGTCCATAGGACATTCTCCCAGAAGCTTTGTGACTTGTCAACTTGCAGTTTGGCAAATTCCAGTCTCACTTTTTTTTACGATTTCTTTTCAACAGTGGTGTCCGTCCTCCTTGGCCGTCTCCCATGAAGTCCACTTTGGCTCTAACAACGAGGGATGGTGGGATCTGACACTGATGTACCTTGACCTTGGAGTGCACCTTTAATTTCTTTGGCGCTTGTTCTGGGCTCTTTTGTTACCGTTTGTATTATCAGTCTCTTCAATTTGTCATCAGTTTTCCTCCTGCCGCCATGTCCGGGGAGGTTGGCTACAGGCCCATGTATCTTAAATTTCTGAATAATATGTGCGACTCTAGTCACATGAACATCAAGCTGCTGGGAGATGGTCTGATAATTTTCTTTCTAATCTTCAGAGACTATTCTGTCCTTCACTTCCTCTGCTCTGTATTTAGTGTGATACACACCATGTCACCAAAGAGCACAGGGATGACTAATCACCCTTTAAATAGGCCGAGTGACTGATTACAAGTTTGAGGATCTTAGTAAATCAGACTCTAAGAGTCTTAATTAACTTCACCTCAATTAGCCTAACATGCATGATTTTTCAGTGTTGGAGGAAACCAGAGTGCCCTCCAGAAAACCCAAACAAGCATGAGAGAGCCATAGCGAATCACTCTCACGATGCAGTTTTTCCACCGGATGCCCTTGCTGACGCAAACCACCCGTTTTTTTCATCAGGGCTTGGGACCGGCAAGCGCTAGCTATCGGGGCACTGGCCGGGTTTCGGAGAGACAAAGAGCTTGTCTGACTCTCTGTGAAAATGTCTGTCTAGTGGGTTACAATGTTCATTATTTGATACCGTGGTATTTTTAACCAGCTGAGACGTCCCAAAAAAGATTTGAAAATATATTTCTAAAAGCCCTTTGAAAAGCATCCGCACGACACACTTTCTGACAGTGACGAGCTTGAGAGAGATGGACCGGGACCCGCTAATTTAACTTGATAGGTGCACACCAAAGTTTGAATGATAGTGTTCACACTTGACCAAATGAACATAAAACATTGAGGTAAATCTGTCTTTTTCCTTTGGATAAAGACAAGATACAGCATGGTCCTGATGGACCATGTGATTGTGACTTATTGTGACAATGACAAAGGAGGACACATCTGTAGGACACATTCAAAAGGGGCCTTCACACTTCACACAGATGTTCACACTTTCTGCCGTCACCATTTTTATTTTCTCGTTAGGCTTTCCAAATGTTTGAAAATTACTCATGTTTACTGATTGCAATTCATTCATTATGATAGGAGTCAGTTCATGCTTCGTAAGACAAGCCTGAAAATGAATGAGAAGAGACTTCTTGTTTCATTGAAACTAAACGCTCGCACAAGGTTCGGAGGTCCACGGAGACATATGATGAAAAAAGAAGTGAGTCACACCATCTCACAGCAGCCGCAATGACTCATTCTCCCACTCAGTCAGCCTTCACACACACCTGCTAAAGCCAATGAAATCCAATAACACAGCAATTTAAAAAAAAAAAAAAAAAAAAAAAAACGGCCTTGACACAGAAAATAATAATGTTCCGTTTTGGTTGACACTTTCAGTGTTTTTATTAAGTATTTCCTTCTGTTTACACACTCAACACAGTCAATAATACAACAATTAACAAAGGAGGTGAAGGGAAGCTACCGTGGATATAAATGTTCAAATGTCATTTTTGTCACATACAGTGTTCCCTTCGTTATATCGCAGTTCACCTATGGAATAAAATGTACATAGTGTACTGTACTACTGGACAGTCCTATATGTTTACGAGTTTTAAAGGTGTTTAGGAGTATAAAAATGCAACAACATTAAATTCAAAATCAAGAGATGCTTTAGTGACTGGAGAAGATGTGAATGTCAAGGAAGGAACAATATAACTCCTCTGCTTAACATACATGCTTTTTTTTTTTTTTCTGGGGGGCAAGAAATACGTGTGCTTGCACGTGTGTAAGTGTGTGTATATGTCGTGAGGCCAAAGGACTGTCCCAGTAGAATCATGAAAGACTCCAGATGTGAGTCATTGACTCGAATTATGATTTAATCTGCATGTGGCTGAATAATAAGAGGGAGGATGTTAGTCACAGGAATACTAACAGTGTGTGCACAAACACACAACACAGACTGCTTGCCCAAAAGGTTCCGATGCTTAATTGCGGACATCTGTTCTATGAATCAAGTGATTCATTTTCATGGTCAACACATTCAAACTAGGACCTACAATTCACTTAGCTAGACGTGGGCAAAGTAGCCAAATATTGTACTCGAGTAACGGTACTTTTACTTGAGAATAATGACACTCAAGTAAAAGTACTTAATATTCCTCCAAATAGGTACTTGACCAAGAGTAAGTACTCTGTGAAAAAGCTACTCAAGGACTGATTACCGTAATTTCTCGTGTATAATGCACACCCCCAAAGTTGACCTCAAAATTTTTGAAAACCCTTCTACCTATGTATAATGCATTTTTACAATGCATGATTTTGATTCGAATTATTCTGACGTTAAGCACTTTATTTGAACACATAATACTTTGTTTTTTGTTACTTGCTCTCATTTTGAAATTCACAAACCTACTTTTATTTAGTAAATGAGAAAAGGCACAGTTGTACTCATATGTTTGATTAGCCAGGCAGAATTTGTAAGATGGGTACAATTGTTCAAAGAAAACATGAAGGGCCAGGCAAATTCTGCCTGGGTATGTAAACTTATGAGCACAACTGTACGTATATGCGGTCATATGTACCCCTGTCGTATTGGTAGGAAAGTGTAGGCCACACCTTTTTGATCACCTCCAGGGGGCGATAGCATATTGGAATCCAAATCAGAATCAGAATCATCTTTATTTGCCAAGTATGTCCAAAAAACACACAAGGAATTTGTCTCCGGTAGTTGGAATGACTAATATTGCAATAGTATGTAAGTAATAATGGAATGAAAGTGTCCAGCTTTTTAACCATCCTAACATTTTATTGCATCTTTCTCTCCCTGTAGAGATATTGTCACATTTCTACACTGGACTCTGCAAAAAGAATGACTAACACCACATTTTCTAATTTTAGCTCAGTCTAATTAAATTGTTACATAAAAAGGAAAACGGTTCCATGAAAGTCTTACTAATGCAGAGGGGAGATTCATCATGAGCACCTCATTCCAGGGCAAAGATAAATTAGAGTGGAGTTAAGTCCCGTAATATAAATGTTTACTGTGGTAAAAAGCAACCCAGAAGCAAATTGAATGTGCTTGATTTATGTCAAACTCTTTAGAAAAATATAATATTCCCACTGCGGCACAAAATGTCTTTTAACTATGTCTCAAGCTCGATTCCCGTAGATGTTTTTTTGTGTTTCCCCATATTAATAGTTGTCAATGTGTGTTTTATTATTTGTTTCTCACCTGTCGGTTTCGTTTTCGAGTCAGTTGTGCTTCGCAGTAAAGTACAGTTTCCCATCACGATGAGCGCGCGTTGATCGTGCACCAACGGCATTAAGTTTTGAAATGACTGTTCCCTGCGTATTTGTTAGCGTTTCAACTTTAAGGAACACTATAAAACTCCTCTCTCTCCTTTCACAGTTGCCTGCTCTGCCAAATCACAGAACCGAATGTATGAGACAAACTAAAACATTAGATATTGCGACAGCCAATTTATTGCTCTGAGAAATTTGAGAGGAAGCTTGCTGAGAGCGACTCATTCAGGGTGCGTTCCGAACGGGGGCGTGGCGTTTTAAACAGTCACATACTGTTCATGTAAAATCAATGTTAACTACTCAAAGAGAGAGGAGATACCTTCTTCCCTGACAGCTTTTGTTCTTCTAGTTTGCCCCTCTAGTTTGCGCTCAACTAACTACCTGGGGATATTTTTGTCATTTTTCAAAGAGTTACTGCAGGAGCCTTTTAAACCAAAGATGCAACACATTGCACACTGACAGTGTTTATTTTAAAACAATCTAAACTATACATGCTGAAAAACACAAAACTGTGAACATCTCCCTTAATAATGGCACCAAGCCAAAGTCTATCGTTTTGTTAGAACAGAATGTAAAAACTTGGCCTCTCGGGTAACAAGGCTTCACGTGAATTCTAGCAAGCCACTTGGTAATCCTTGCAAAATTTGAGAAGCTTGTAAAAATAACAAGATTTTTTTATGAAGACCTCTCGCCCGAAGTCAGCTGCGATAGGCTCCAGCACACCCAGGACCCTAATGAGGAGACAGTAAGTGCGATAGAAAATGGGTGGATTTATCAATTTACGTTTTGTGAGATTTAAATGCTTGGTCTAGACCAGAGTATTGAACTAGAAGTGCGAACACAGCCTTAGGTCCCAAAATCAGGACGTGTCCCAGGAGGGTCTGGGATGGTCACAATGCTGATGGAACAGTGATACACAGCTTTGGATGCACAAAAGTCTGTCCATCACACATGTACAGCACCAGTATACAAAGGGAAAAGAACTTTCTGTCTGTCACATCCGTTACATGCCAATCAGATCAAACTGTTGACTACGGTTCGTCATTCCCACGCAAAGCACTATTCAGAACTGTCCTGCTATTGACTGGCACCCAATTCAGTGTGTAGTCCTTTTTAAAGTGTACTAAGTTTGGAGGGATGGATACTGTAGATGTTTGATTGACATGCAACATCCATTCAAACTCTATGGTTCATAATGTTCCCTTTCTTAACCAAAACTCCACAGCTTGTGTCTTTATCTCTCGGACAGTGATTGGTGTGGGACTCCACAATTTTATCCGTTTGAAGCTTGGGTTTTGCGTAATTATATGGCTATAATCTGGTGAATCCAGTTGCCTCGGAACACTGGCTGTGGTTTAAACAAACACAAAACGCTGTCGTCTTACAGTCACTAATACTACGGGGTGTGATAATCTGACAGCCAGGATTTAAAACAGGCTGGATTTACTGAGCAGATACACAGTGTACATAAATGCTGTCGTAGACAAATGGTATTTTATGTCTGTTGGACTCTTAACAGCATGCTGAAAGGTTTCCCCCCCCCCCCCTTCATGATTTAAGGGCACCTTGTACTCTCACAGTGCTTTTTCTCACTCCGTATTCTGGCTCAAATAAGCGTGGTTAAGTAAATCTCTTTTTCGATATCTGATTGAACTCTTGACTGATAACAAGCGGACAGCAATCTTCTAGGTCTGCAATTTCAAGATATTCATTCTTAATTTTTTTTAATAATAATTAAAATAAAATTCAGAGTTGTGCTGTCAAGGACACCTCAGTTGTAAGACAATGTTTTGTACTTTAAAAAATAATAATATACAGTAAATGGAAATGGTACAGAATGGTATGATGTCTGTAGTGACTAAGATCAGACTTATGTTTAGCTGTTAGTTAAGATGGAGACAATAAACTTTTTCATGATAAGGATTGCTAAGTGTCATTTTAAGATAGTCTGATTAGCCAAATTAGACAGCGAGCAGTACAAATTCACATACAAATTTTCATTTAATACAGAGAAATCAAGTTCAATATTACTAACAAAGACAATCTTACTGTGGAACTTTCTTTTTAATCTGACATTTCCCTCTCTGAAAGTACATTATAGGTCAGTGTCCAAAGCTTTTGCATCCAAGCTAATCCTGACAACTGTCTCAGCAAGGGCATGTCTCCAAAGGGGAGACAAGACAACAATAAGAGAGAAGGATAATAATCTCTTCCCCTCAGAGAGTTCTAGTTTATTCAGTATGAAATGATCCTCTTTGAATGCACATGATAGTGGTGGTGGACATATTCCCTTTTTCTTGATGTTACATGCAAAATATCCACTGCAGTGCATGCAGGATGAACCATCTGGTCATGTAACACTTCGTCATGAACATGTTATACAGTGCTGTAAAAAAAAGTATTGGTCTTCTTCTCAAATTCTTTTCTTTTTTTGCAGTTTCCCCACTTTAAAATCATCAACCAAATGTAAATATCGAACAAAGAAAACCCAAGTAAACGTACGGTAAAAAAATTGTCATGAGCTGTGCCTTGTAGTCTGTTGTTGGGGCTTCGGTGGCGCTTTGCGCTACTCTCGCCCTCTCTCTCGCTCCCTCCTTCTCTCTCTCTCTCTCTAATCAGCTCCACCTCAGCCGCGCACCTGTCATCAATCAGCCCTCATCATCACCTGCATAAAAGCCTGCCGGATATCGGAAACTCTTGGTAGAGTATTAGTTTCTCTCCTGCGTGAGCCCTCCATTTTCCCCGTTGTGCTGCCCTCCTCTGCCACGCCGCCAAGCCACCCAAGCAACCTGCGAATAGGGCCCAAGGATCCATTCTAAATATCCGCTTCAATACACCTGTCACCACAATCCTTTCAGCCTCCGCTTGCTTCTGGGTCCCATTAACATCATATCGTGACAGAATTCTCTGGCCAGCATGGACCCAGCAACTCCGGAGGCGCTACAACAAGCACTCACCCTCCAAGGCGCCCGCATAGGGAGACAGGACAAGGCTCTGCAAGAGACAATGGCATCCTCACATTCCCTCACACAACAAGTCTACCACCTTACCACAAAAATGCAATCCGATCTCCCGTAAGTAATCCTTCCGAGCCCGCAGCCTCCGAGCCACCCCACCCCCTGTACAAAGAACCTCACGTCCCTCCGCCCGAGCCCTACTCTGGGGATTTAGGTGTATGGAGCCAATTCCTTGAAAATTGCTCCCTAGTTTTCAACCTACAACCGCTAAGTTATCCCTCTGAACAATCCAAGGTCGCGTTTGTCACTAACCTTCTCTGTGGCAAAGCAGCCAAATGGGCAACCACACTATGGCACAACTCTTTCCCAGTACTCCTGTCATTTGATTCCTTTTTCGCCGAACTCAAGAAGGTTTTTATCACCCCGTTCATGGCACAGAAGCTACCCGCCGCCTCCTTACGCTCACTCAGGGCGCTAGTTCTGGTGCTTCATATTCCGTAGAATTCTGTATGTGGGTGGGATGACGCAGCACTGAGGGGAATATTTTTGAAGGATGAGCTCACTGCACGAGATGAGCCCTCCTCTTTCGAGGATCTTATTTCACTTTCCATCCGTCTTGACAACCGGCTACGGGAGAGAGCTCGAGAGAGGGGGGTTAGAGTGCGCAAGATCACTTCCACCGTGGGCACGGGACCGTCAGCATCTCACCCGCCTTCTGCACCTCCGACTGCCCCTTCGTCACTCCCCCACTGCACCAGATAAGCGCATGCAACTAGGTAACACACGACTAGACCCTCAGGAACGTCAGCGTTGCGTCACCCAACGACTGTGTATTTATTGTGGTAAAGCCGGTCACTTCATTGCTTCATGCCCCTTACGCCCAAAAGACCAGGCTTACCACCACCTGAGAGCACCGTGGTGAGTCAAACTACTACGTCCTCAAGCTCTTCTTCCCGTATGACTGTTCCTGCTTGCATTCTTGGTCCCACTCACAATACACCCGTAATTGCCCTCATTGATTCTGGTGCAGATGACAATTTCATCCATGAAGGACTGGCATTTCGGCTCCAACTCCCTCTCCACCCACTTCCGTCTCCCAAGAAAGTTACAGCCCTGGATGGGCGAGTCATATCTCCTGTCACACACCAAACTGTTCCATTCACCCTGATTATTTCCGGTAACCATCGTGAGAACATCCCTCTTTTTGTCATCCCTTCCCCTGAGACGCCGCTAGTCCTCGGAATTCCCTGGCTCAGAAAACATAACCGTAGACTGGACAAGCTTGTCAATCACTGGCTGGACCCCTCACTGTCATTCACACTGCCTGCTCTCTGCCATACCGCCCTCCTGTAAACCACCACCATCTGCCACACTTGTTGACCTCTCCCGAGTACCTGAGGAATATCATGATCATGAGCAAAGACCTGGCCATTTGGATCCTTTTATGCGGCTAACCCGGCGAAACCTAGTAGGACGCCAGGAGGCGGGGTACTGTCATGAGCTGTGCCTTGCAGTCTGTTGTTGGAGTTTGCAGTCTGTTGTTGGAGTTTGGGAGGTGCTTTGCGCTCCCCTCATCCTCTCTCTCTCCTTCCCTGTCTCTAATCAGCTCCACGTACCTGTCATCCATCAGCCTTCATCATCACCTGCATAAAAGCATGCCGGATATCGGAGACTTGGCAGTGTGACTTGGCATCCATCCAAGTGTGACTTGGCATCCATCCATTTTCTGTACCGCTTTATCCTCACAGGGGTCGCGGGCGTGCTGCAGCCTATCCCAGCTAGAGCGAGAGGCGGGGTATGCCCTGAACCGGTCGCCAACTAATCGCAGGGCACATATATACAAACAACCATTCGCGCACACATTCACACTTATGGGCAATTTAGAGTCCTCAATCAACCTACCGTGCATGTTTTTGGGATGTGGGAGGAAACCGGAGTGCCCGGAGAAAACCCACGCAGGCACGGGGAGAACATGCAAACTCCACACAGGTGAGGCCAGGATTTGAACCCTGGTCCTCAGAACTGTGAGGCAGATGTGCTAACCAGTTGGTCACCCGTGCCGCCAAGCCCGATTACCTTGTAATGGCGTTTCACTTTTGCATGTTTAAGAAGTGTTGGCCCTGGTGCACATTCCTCCATGTCGCTGGTGTCCATGTTTTTTTTCCTGCAATACAAGTGTATAAATACAGTATACATTATACATACACATGCATATATCCTAATGTTTGTTTTCCTTCAAAACTAAAATATTTCAGAGGGGAAAACATTTTATATGAACACAAACTTAATATTGACATAAACCCTAATATTATACAAATATTAGGGTCTAAAAATCTATATCTGTAATTATTTTCTTTTTGTCAACACCTATTAAGAAAGACTGGCTAACTTTAAAAGTGGATATTGAGTATAATCAAGCTATTTTATTTAGGATTTGTGCTTTTCCTTTATGATAATTCCGTCTTTAAGCCGTACTGGTAATAAGTGTTTAATTTTATTCAGTACTGTAATTCTCAGCTCATCTTAAGATGATAAAGAAATGTGGCCAATGGCCATAATAGTATACAGTACGGTAGCTAACCTTAGCAATATAGCTAACGGTTATTCGCTGCTAAATTGTTGATGAACTGTGGCTGTGCGCTTCTAACATGTTATTAGCATAATGTTACAACATCCCTACTTCCTAGTGCAGTAATTTCAATATATATGATAGATACACTTCCTTAAGGTGATCAAAAACTGGACCTTGTATTCTTGTCGCTGGCTCTGCTCAGTGTGACACGAATATAAAAAGAAAAAGAAAAAAATCACATACGGAGGCATTAGCTGTCACTCAAAATGAATTAGCCAATGAGGACGCATTCCTAATAAAGCCCTGCTCAGTCCTCAAGCTCTTCTTCCCGTATGACTGTTTAAAATTTTGTGATATAATCCATAATCGTAATTCTCTTTGCTTGTGATTGCATTACATTGACGTTCCACAATAAAAAGATTCAGTGTGACATATAATGGGTGCGTATTCATTAATTTTGAATAAATTGGTTACTATGTATGATTTGTTGATGTTTTTTTGACAGTTTGCAGCAAATTTTACGGTATTATGTTGATCGATGTAATTTAAAGTGGGTGATAAGAGAGATATATTTAAGGGCAGCAAAGCCAGGGTACATAAAAGGGTAGCAAACAGTCATAAAACATAGAAAACAAACATTAGTGCTGAGGGATTAATATGGTGTGTCGCGATTTGCAGAGCACGGGGAGAGTATCGTGATGATTGTGTGTTTTGCGTGTGTGAGTGCGAGGAGAGCAGGGAAACAAACGGAAAGCAAAACAAGTGAATTAATGTACTGTATGTACTAAACATGAACCAAAATCAACTGCGATAAAGTGGGTTCTGTGTCCAGGGTGGTCCACATATAATACAGATTACGAAAGTAGATGATCCAGGGTTGCTGTGGCAAATGCAGCGAGGCTTTTTTCAAACTTTACTTTCACTGTGGCACTTGGGACAACTTTTAAAGAAGATGTTTCACAGCAGGAGCAGATAAGACCAAAAAAAAAAAAAAGGACTGAACAAAGACAAATCAGGAGGGCAGAACGTCAAAAAAAAATAAATGATTATAATAATAATTAAAACCCATCCCAGAATAATCATACAGCTCATGTCTGACCTCTAACGGCCTGAATCAAAAGCCCCTGCTATGATCATCTCAGCACCCATGTTGATAAATCACAGCATTAATGAAAAGTGCCCTGTGTCACAGCACAGTGCTGGTTGGCTGCAATGTGGAGCAATTTGTTAGATCAGTATCCTGCGGTTTTCGTGCCAATTCGGTTCTTTGGCGACCTCTTCTTTTCTATTACCGCCTCTTCCTACTGTATTGTCCTCAGCATCAGAGTTGAAATGTTATATTACAATTGCTTACTCTTCTATAAAATATCACATCGTTCTAAAAGTCTTTCTCAATCTTATTTTGTTTTTACGTCGCTATTTGGAAGGTTTTCGTCACCCGATGCGCTGCGTCGTTCGATGAAAAACAAAATATTGTCATGTAAACACAGTGAACCTCCTCATATTCCTGGGTTGGCATTCGCAAATTCACCTCTTTGTACATTTAGCAGTTTTCGTGCTCAGACCGCAGCAATCAAAGTATTACTTTGGCACCGAGGAACTATGTTGAAGTATTGTAAATGAAGGGGCTTCATTGAGACAAAAGTCGTTCTTTGCTCACATCTTGATCCCAAGGAGCAATGTTGAAGGGAGTTGAGGCATTTCATTTCGACAAAGATAGGACCATCTTTTGACATCTGTAGGTAGTTATAAACCTTTTTAGGAGGGTATATATATATATATATATATAATATATATATTTTTTGTAGAATAGCAGCTATGTTTAGAACAGGTCCCCGGGCTACTCATGTGGTCCTTGGGAACTACAAATTTGATAAACAAGTTCATTTCATTGAATGACCCTCCAATTGGTTTCGTCTTTTAGATTTCTGAAATTCACATTGTGCATATAGCTGGAAACTGCATCTTCTTGTCGACAAACATCTCCAGTGAGGCAATTTCGAAACAAAAAAAATAAACACAAATATGAATAGATTTCAGTTTCAAGTTGTCATTGCTCGTGAGTATCGAAAACATGAGGCATTAATGAAAAAAGGAGGAACACAGGTTTGTCCTCTTGTTATAAAGGCACAATTTTATCCAACTGTGCTATCTCAGTCAGAACACTAGAGGGCACTATGTAAAAATACTCTATTACGTCAAAAAGAGGCAAAGAAGAAAAGGACACGAAGACAAATATAGCTTCATGTCCAATAGATAATAGCTGTGTGCTGATCGGTAAATAATGTGAATAAAAAAAAGACTGATTGTCGCTCACACAGCTAGCTGCTAATGCTAACGGAAACTTCGTGGAATGTGTACCTTGATTAACTGCCACATTTATTGTTGATTTTATTGTTGTTTTTTTACATTTTTATTGATTTACTTATTTATTTTTGTGCGTGTATATTTTTTTTTAATGAAGGTAGCGTGGGAAAGAGTGACCTCCTGGTCAATTCCTCCACAGGAACATGGCCATCAGTGTGATAACTGTTCAAATATAATAAAAGCCTGGAAAGAAAACTTTAGTCTTAACATTGTAGGACATTTGCAAATGAATAATAAGTGTTAAAGAACAGCAACTTCATGGTTATGTCACTCATTAATTCCTCTCGACCAATAGCACTGTAAGTGGCAAGAAATAGAAACAAATAAATACTATTGAGAAATAGTCAAATCAAAGTCTTGGCTTTTGTTGTGCCTTTTCTCCCATTTTGGAATACAAATATGAAAAGCCTCCCGTAGACAAGTCCCTTTCTCATCTCCTATTTTGCAAATGTTTAGTCTTGGTGTCAGTTCTTTCTTGACAACAAGTTGAAGTTGTTTGGAGTTTAAAACAAGTTTAGAGGGACACTCAGTTACTAAACTACATGACGTCACATACTGTACTGTATGTGACGCCAACTTCTGCTTATTGGACTTCTCTCTTTACCATATATTAGCATGTAATACTTCATTAATAAGTTGACTTTGGACTTGACTGATCAGTGATGATCGAACAATTTTGAACAGCCACTTTACTCGCATGTCATGGTCAGACAAATGCAACAGAAAGTTATTACAGCCACAACAAATCTACTCACCTACCTACTACTATACTAAGTGTTCTGTAAATTGACTGTCTGTTGTACGAGAGCGGCTCCAACTACCGGAGACAAATTCCTTGTGTGTTTTGGAGATACTTGGCAAATAAAGATGATTCTGATTCTGATTCTACTGATTCAACCCAGAGAAAAACTCAGTTTGAGTTTTACGCACCGCGGCAGAAGTACACTGCCACACTCTCGTCACAGCCTGACCACAACTGTTTAAATGGTTGCGAGGTCATCGTAGTGTTGGTCTGGGGGAATTTAGTATAGATTTGCCAACATGTCTGCCCCCTCTTTCCGCCCCGATATTCCACCAAGGCTGGTTCCCTGTCACACGCCCTGATCTTTTTAAGGTTAGGACAGCTCTCGCCAGACTAGTCTGTCCTAACAACATTTGATTAGTTTTTGTTTGTTTGTTTCTATGTTTTGTCATTTCTTCACAATAAAAAAAACCCCACCTTGAAACAAACCCAATTTCATTTTACAGTCCAGAGAAGTTAAAAAATGTGCACAAGAGTGAACCAAGTTGGAACGAAGCAGTAGGTGAAAAGATGGAGCTTATCTCCTGCCCGATGCTCAAGTTTCAGTTTGAACACAAGCATTATGAAGCTGTCATCACAATCACGGTAATAGAATACCAGACCTGATCCAATCGTGTATACAAAAACACAGAAAAATAGGGGCCTTACCTTTTCTACTTCTCTGTCTCTTTTTGGCTTGATCACAGGCCATAAAATTAAATCGTATTGGATTTCATATTTGCCTAATCATATTGCACCGATTCCCACGCTTTGGATTGAATGCTTCTTAGCATGCATATCACAGCTGCTTGCGGTGATTATGTATATTCCTACTCTGTGCAGTGTGTGGATGGAATGGTATTGTAAGGATTCACAATTGCATGGCGAGATGTATTACTGAATGAATCCCATCCAATCTAATGCAGACGGCTCTGTGCCAAGGATTGGGATCAGCCTCAGAATGACTTCAGAGTTGTTCAAAATTCACGTGATGGATCAATATTCCGCAATGCATCAACAATACCAGAGAGGTATCCAATTCATCGTATCAGATCACAACATTTTTCAAGTTAGTCAAATGTATTCATTCCATAATCTTCAGTGGTGGACTGTCTGGTCCAGCAACGCCTTCTCTGCTGGACGAAAAACTATCAGAAGCATTGACATACAAACCCCAATTCCAATGGAGTGGAGAAATAGTGTAAAATGTAAATAAACACAGACTACAATGATCGGCAAATCGTCATCGAAACAGATGCTAGCGTTTGAACTATGCGCTGATAACAATCCAAAGACGATTTCCTTCATTACCAAAAGCAATTTGAAACGTGGACACTTTTCCACTTTGCGTCAGTCCATGTCAGAAGCGCTTGGGCCCAGAGAAGCCGGCGGTGTTTCTGGGTGTTGTTGATTTATAGCTTTCGCTGTGCATGGTTGAGTTTTAACTTGCATTTGTAGATGTAGCGATGAATTGCGTTAACTCACAATGGTTTTATGAAGTGTTCCTGAGCGCACATGGCAATACCCTTTACACAACGTGGTTTTTAATACAGTGGCATCCAAGGACTCGAAGTTCACCGACATTCAGTGTTGGTTTTTTGTCTTGCTGCTTATGTGCAGACATTTCTCCATATTCTCTGAATTTTTGGATGAAATTATGGACGGTAGATGACTAAATCCTTGCAATTGTTGAGAAACGTTGTTGTTAAACGGTTGGACTATTTGCCGATGCAGTTACTCACAAAGTGGTGAACCTCGCCTAATCTTTGCTTGTGAACAGCTGAGCTGCCGCCACTATGTTCTTGTGTGTGTGCGCGTGTGTTAGTGTGTGTATGTTTCTGTGGGAGGAGAAGTGGGACCTTATTTTAATATCCAAGCCCAGCATCTAATCAGCAAACGAAAGAAAGGAAGACTGCAGGTGGTTTGGGAGGTGATGGGGTGGAGGGGAAGGCTTTGAGAGGATGAGAAGATGAATGTGAAGACAGAAATAACCACAAGGGAGACAAGGAGAGAAAAGAATTGGCGGCGCATCTTGGATGTCTGATAGCATGAAGAATATTGGAGTCTTCTCTCAATGGATGTAATGCCACATACCATCAGTTGTTCAGTATCTATTAAAAAACACCTCCGTGGAAACATCCCTCAAAGTGATTTCAGACTACGGTTGGATTCAAATCCATTTACATCTCCTCTTTTACACAGGGATACAATAAATAAATAAATAGCAGCGTCACCGCCTGAAATGTTCCGACATGCGCACAAAAACCCTCTTCCTTATTTCTGGTCTTCACTGTCTCTCCGTCACCACACCTTTGCCTCAAGGGAATGAAGAAAACATTCTTTTTTCTCAATGTGAAGTTGCTCAATGATTCATAGTGGAGGCGCGCAAGAAAATCCTCTTTTGGCACGCTGTCCTCCAGCGTTAACAACAAGCGAAAGAGGAGTGAATGGGACAACGTGTGTGCGGCTGTCGATGCTGTCGAGTCACAACAGCGCACACACACGCTGAACTAAAAAAAAGATGTGGTCAGACATTAAGTTGGATGTGAAGCGGAGGACAGCTGCCCACCGCCAAAGTGTGGCCAAAACAGGCGGAAGAACCGGCGTGCAGGGGCTCACCCCGTTTGAAGAGAGAGTTGCTGCGATCATGGGTAACACTGTTCTCTCAGGGGCGCTGGGAGAACGTTTCTGACTCTGATCATCCCCAAGGGAAATACTATTTACTTTTATAACTCACAACAAATGTGTTCATACAGTAACCTCCACTTTTGAATTCAAATAGAAACATGTCAGCATATTAAAGTGGAGATCAAAAACTTTGACTCCTGACATGCGGTCGCAGGCACTTGCTACACTTAAAAAAAAAAAATAAGAGTCCTTTGAATTTACTTGATTTGAACATGTACATCGGTTGCACATAATTAAAATGTATTAAAATGACATCATGTTTTAGGAGAAGAGGGGTAAATTAAAAAAAAAGTAATATTGACAGTAAAGTAAAATATTTCTAAATATACAAATGTATATCTAATTTTGGATGGGCATGACAAATACCCATGCAATTATTCAACCACTCCACATTATTAGTACAGGACTATTTCAGTTTGTGGGTGGAGGATATTCAAGTTTGACAATCAATGTGTCGGTATGGGTGCCCTCTGCACCTGTCTTATGCAAATGAGACACTCGTCAGGAAAATTTTATACGGTAAGTCTTAATATATTATATTTTGTTATTAAATGTATTGATTACTGAAAGTATTTTTTTTTTACTTTCAGTAACAATCCTAGTCTTTACTTGTTTATTATTACCAATGTTTTGCCTTTTCATCTATGCAACAACATAAAGGTGTACATGAACCAGTTCGAAATATTTTTCCAACAAATATTCCCATCAGATGATCAAATAACGACATTGCGGCTGACAGAAACGTTGGATACAGAGGGAACTTTTCCCCCTGTCGTTATGTCTGTGTCGCAAAACAAATGCAAAGTTCACAGTTCCCTTAAGACATTTCTGAAGACGCTGGTTCCATGTGAAAATAGGCTTCAAAGAGCTTCTTTTAAAGAGCCTTATATCTTGGGAAAAGCTGTGGAAGTTTGGATATCACAGGCAAGAAAAATCAAAACCACACACACATTCCTGTTTCATCTTGATTTGAACTATATATATATATATATATATATATATATATATATATATATATATATATATATATTGTTTTGATTTAAACTGGTATAAATGACTGAACCTCTTATGGTTCCTGAAGTGGCATCACATTAGCATCGCGATGCCAAACAGGCTTTTTTGACATAGGTGGAAAAAATATTTTAGTTTTGTATTGCCATTTTAACATGTCATTTACAGTGAAAAACATGTACATCAGTGGTGTGCACTGAAGGCCTAAGACTTACGCTGCTGGTCTAAACACTATCGGAATCACTGGCCCACATTTACAACTTAATTAAATTATTATTATGTATTATTATATATATAGAGATAGATACACACATACACACACATATATATATAAATACTGCACATATACATTATGTGTGTGTGTGTGTGTGTGAACATTAGACAGGACTAATGTTGCCAGATGCACTACCAAAACAACTACAGAAACATCTGCAACTTACCGCAAGGTGTTTTCTCAATTTAGAAATGGGCTGAAACATCCAAGTTTGGGCAGACACAATTTAAAAGCTGCATTACGAAGCTGTTGTTTTTCAGAGTCTGTACGGAAACAGTCAGGCGACTTTTTTTGTTCCTAAAAATTAGTCGATTTGATTGGCCCGCGAAAGCGTTGTGTGCAGTCATGTGACTGCCTTGTGCTGTCTGATTGATGAATTGGGGTCAAATGACACCAGTGATCAGGTTGGATTGGCGCAACGGCGCCCTACGCGCAAGTCAAAGATGGAGTCTAAAATAAGATCGCGCATGCAATAATTGATAAATAAAAGTTGCGAGCAGCATGTTAATCATTGCAATGTAGTAAAAGTATCGATTCTTCTTCACAAAAATACTCCAATAAAAATTAAAAGTATGGTGCATTTTAACTACTCTGATAAATCCAATTTATCCAAAATGTTACTTGAGTAAATGTAACGGAGTAAGTCTCGCGCATTACTACCCACCTCTGTTCACACGCACA
Source organism: Phycodurus eques (assembly GCF_024500275.1). Taxonomy (NCBI): domain Eukaryota; kingdom Metazoa; phylum Chordata; class Actinopteri; order Syngnathiformes; family Syngnathidae; genus Phycodurus; species Phycodurus eques. Next base: position 1,544,119 of record NC_084533.1, read on the forward strand.
AACCGATGTTTACCGAAGCTTGAGAGCATGATTCGACAGAACACCGGCAAGTTTATGTAGAACCGTTAGTACTAGCACTAGCTTCCTTGGCTACTGTACATAATGTTTTGTCGTGTAGTGTTGCCACTGCCGGACTACAAGATTTTATGGCAGTAGTCTGACATAGAAGACATAAAGGCCAAATTTGTCTTGTAGTCTGATCCCGGCATAAGCCCCCACTGAAGGCCCAGGTCCGAAAAGCACCACACACAGTTGTACATATACATTGATAACAATGTTCAACTCTAATTAAATACCTAATCACATTGTGCAGTGGGTGGTCGTGTTTTTACGTGTGGGATAATACTGTGCCAGAGAGAAAAGGAGGTATTTCTGTTGAAACCGTTCTTTATTAGAGCCAAGTGATTATGCCATAGTCACATGATTAAACCCCAATACACACACCCGTGGGACCAAGAGAGTCATAGAGATGGAGTGTATTTTTATCTGGGTGTCCCCTGTGTACTAGTTATTGTTCTCTTCCAGAAGCAGGCATTCTCATTTGTTCCTGTAGGGTCCAAACACACTCAAACATGCGCAAACTGTGTTTTTAAACCAAGAATATGAGCTTAAATATGTGCTCACAGGAACTGAATTTGAATTGGTCAACTTGAATAATTGTGTTCAAAAAATTAATTTGAATAACATAATTTAAATTTCATTCATTCATTCATCTTCCGTTCCGCTCATCTTCACTCGGGTTGCGGGCGTGCTGGAGCCTATCCCAGCTATCTTTCTTGCGAGAGGCGGGGTACACCCTGAACTGGTCGCCAGCCAATCGCAGGGCATATAGACACAAACAACCATTTGCACTCACATTCATACCAACGGTACCAATTTAGAGTATTCAATTAACCTACCCTGCATGTTCTTGGGATGTGGGAGGAAACCGGAGTGCCTGGAGAAGACCCACGCAGGCATGGGGAGAACATGCAAACTCCACCACACAGGCGGGGCCGGGATTTGAACCCCGGTCCTCAGAACTGTGAGGCAGATTTGAAATTAGATGTGACAGACATCCGGGTACTGTCGGAATAGCAATCGAACGGCGATACACAGATCTCCGCTTCGGCCAATCAGCACTTTCGTTTTTGAGCATTTAACATCGGGACTCTCTGGAACGTCAAATCTTCGAACCAGGTACAGTATTTTAACCTTTATACCATCTTTCCTTAACCTTTGTGGAATGCGTTGTAGAAAGAGATAAAAAGGTGCTTCCTTTGGAACATAGGAAGAGACAGTGTATTGTATTGTATGCATGCCCCCAGTTCAAAGGGTTCTGTTTTACCTACCTGTTGTTCATACCTATGATAACAATAGAATAAGAAGTGGAAAAGCATCCGTTCTTTTTCAGCCACTTCCAAATATGAGCAAGCTTCCACTGAATGTATCTGACTGAAAAATAATTTTTTGACGATTACTGACATAAAAACAAAGGAACAGAATTTGTTGTGAAAATGATATAACTGCTGCTTGCCAAAGAGAGAGGCAACAGCAAAATTCAGATTCATTACAATAAGTTTTCCTTGAACTGAATTTGAAATTTGAATTCTTTCAACACAGTGATTCTGTGAGGAATGGCTGTGTGGTTCATTTTGTGCACAAATAAAAAACTGTATGTAGTAACTTTTTTTTAACTTGAAATAAACCATATTTTATTTCTTCCATATAGGATGGGTTCCGTGAATGCACGTATGAAACCATTTTGTCTGGCAATTTACAGAAAACAGCCAGTCTAGTACCCGCACTCTTTTACTACGAAGCCACGCTGTTGTAACACGTGCAGAATGTGGTTTGGCATTGTCTTGCTTAAATAAGCAGGGGTGTCCATGAAAAATACCTTGCTTGGATGGCAGGATATGTTTCTCCAAAACCTGTATGTACCTTTCAGCATTAATGGTGCCTTCACAGATGTGTAAGTTACCCATGCCATTGGCACTAACACAGCCCCATACCATCACAGATGCTGGCTTTTGAACTTTTCGTCCATAACAGTCTGGATGGTTGTTTTCCTCTTTGGCCAGGAGGACACGACGCCCACAATTTCCAAAAACCATTTGAAATGTGGACTCGTCAGACCACGGAACACTTTTCCACTTTGCATCAGTCCATCTTAGATGACCTCGGGTCCAGAGAAGCCGGCGGCGTTTCTGGGTGTTGTTGATTACTTGAATATTGCTTTGCATAGTAGAGTTTCAAATTGTACTTACGGATGTAGCGCCGAACTGTGTTTACTGACATTGGTTTTCTGAAGTGTTCCTGAGCCCATGTGGTGATATCCTTTACACATTGATGTCGGTTTTTGATGCAGGGGTCGAAGGTCACGGGCATTCAATGTTGGTTTTCGGCATTGCCGCTTACATGTAGTGATTTCTACAGATTCTCTGAAACTTTTGATGATATTATGAACCGTAGATGATGAAATCCCTACATTCCTTGCAATTGTACGTTGAGGAACATTGTCCTAAAACTGTTCGACCATTTTCTCATGCACTTGTTAACGAAGAGGTGAACCTCGCCCCATCTTTGCTTGTGAATGACTGAGCAATTCAGGGAAGCTCCTTTTCTACCCAATCATGGCACCCACCTGTTCCCAATTAGCCTGTTCACCTGTGGGATGTTCCAAACAGGTGTTTGATGAGCATTCCTCAACTTTCTCAGTCTTTTTTGCCACCTGCCCCAGCTTTTTTGGAACGTGCTACAGCCATAAAAGTCTAAATTAATGATTATTTGCTAAAAAAAAATAAAGTTTATCAGTTTGAACATTAAATATCTTGTCTTTGTCGTGTATTCAATTAAATATAGCTTGAAAATGATTTGCAAATCATTGTATTCTGTTTTTATTTACGTATAACACAACGTCACAACTTCATTGGATGCATTCAATTTCTATCCCTCCAATCCTGTTCAGGGTCACCGCTTAGGTGGGAGCACTTCGATGAGCAAAATATAGGTATTTAATCCCATCATCCCATGTACAAAGGCAATTTCTTCAAATGGCAAAATGTTATTCTTTGAAAATAAAAAAAATGTCCACTTTGACTCAATATTTATACCAGGAAAGAAAGTTTTGTAAAGGAGACAGGCAAAAGAGTATGAGAATAAGAGCATGTTCGACTGTGAACATTGTCTAGGAATTAGCTTCAATTCCCAAAATCCCATGGCAGATTCAAATGTTAACTCTCCTTCTCTTGCTGCCTATCTATTAAAGATCTGTCTCTCCCTTAGGGCAGACCCAACCTTTATGCTCAAGGATGTGAGCTGTATGTTGATATGTGTGCATGCCTGTTTGGGAATGTTAACAATAAGAGCAAGATATGGCACTCAATTGTATTATTCGACATGTTCAAGAAATTGTTTGAACATTTAGATGTGTGTGTGTTTGTATATTTGTTGTATGTATACATGTCTGATAATTCACTTGTTATAAGACTTCTTACGTATATGAAACACCCCACCTTTCCATACATTCACAAACCTAATTCTCAAGACAAGTATAAATAATTGACCTTGTTTCCTTTAAGTTTTCTCTATCTGGGTCTGGATATTTCTCCGTGTTGTGGGCATGGTGTGCATCAGCCTCCCAAGAGGACACATACAATCAGTCATTGCAGCAAACTGGCAATCCAATGACTTCATTTGCTCATGGCGAGATGATGGTAGCTATTCTCTCGCATACAAAAAGACATTTCTATGATAATCTCTAACTGTGATTTACCGTGCTCAAATATATTCTCCTTTCCATGACCATGTCTCCCTTTGTCTCTTCATATCTGCACATTACACTTGCCACCCTGTGGTATCCAAAATCGCAAATCACCTACTTGCTAATACATCTTCACTAAGCCCACTGCACAAGCCCCTCTCTCCTTCTGCTTTGCTATCCTGCTGGCATTGCAGAAACTAAATTTTAATCAATAGTAAGCCGAAAGTTTTTTTGTTTTTTTTAAATCAACGACACTTCTTACGCCCAACCTGAGACGTTCCATTTTCTTTTTCTTGGTGGCTCTCTTCTCTTTCTCAACAGAATTGTGCTGACTGTCCTCAGCGCAGAAGTCTCTAGTCCAGAGTCCTTGACTATTTACAACAACACGATACAAGACTGTTAATTCTGGAAGTGTCATTGTAAATAACTTGTAAGATCCAGACAGATATATCATTTAATAAAACACCCTTAGTGTTTCCATTATGCCAGGGCAATCAGAGTAAATGAGTGAATAGTGAAGCCTTCAAAGGTAGGTAAGGTAAGTTGCGTCCACAGTCAGTGGCTGTACTGTTAGAAATGTAACAATTCAATATGGTTGTGAGTGTGGAAAGGCTTGAAATGATAATTTAATAATAATAATAATAATAATAATAATGACACAGTGGATGACCTGCTTTCTCCAGGTTGAGGAAGAGATCCTGCCTGAAGTGGTGGCGATGAAGTATTTCGGGGTCTGGTTCACGGGTTAGGGGAGAATGGAGCGGGACATCGACAGGCAGATGGTGTAGTATCTGCAGTGATCTGTATCAGTCTGTCGGTAAAGAAGGAGCTGAGCTCTCGATTTACCGGTCGATCTATGTTCCTGCCCTCACCCTCAATGGGGTGAGAAGCTTAGTCATCCGGGAAGGACCAAGGATGGTGTTGTGTCTTTCCAACAGGGATTTCAACAGTTCTGCCAAGTCCGTCCCACTTATTTGTTATTTTTACGTTACTGCAATTCTCAGAGCATTGATTCGATCGCAAATGAACAGTTCTGGTTGTCTTAAAAGACGGTTTGCTTCTCACCTGAGCAGACTCCATCAGCATCATTGGTGGTTTGGGGCATGCCTCCAACGTGACGCAATAATAGTTGAGGTTTTTTTCCCACTTGAACTTAGGCTAGTGCTGCCCTAACTAAGCTTTGTGCATGAACTGATGAATTTGCTCGGATGAGAGGCAAAACGTCTTCTAAGAACACCAGAACAGTCCAGTTGCGATCGAATCAACGCCCTGAGAATGAGATAACCTGGATGAATGAGAATATTCACAGGCAACGTTACTACAACATAATACGCGCATCAAGTGCTGAGTTTACCTGGGATCCATGTAACGCTGACTTGAGACATTAGTGTGTCGCTTTATCTTATGGCTGTATCGCTAGTCAAATCAAAAGTTAACTAAAGAGTGACAGTAACAGATAAAGCTTAGCTGTGGCGGACGAAAACTGGTAAAATAAATATTTACAAAGATTTCCTGTGCCATATACCCCAATTTCATTTTCAGAACAAAAGCTTGGTGGCAGCTACCATGAATGTCTTTTTTCTTCTTGTTTTCAGAAGAAGTCAAAGCTGTTTGCTCTTGAGGGGCTATTTGCTGATGAGGACATGGCAGTAAAAGTAAGACAAGAGAACATCCTCAGCACCACAGAGAAGGTTTGGAATGAGATAGAGTGGGACAGAGGTCTGCCATCTACTGTCAGGAACACTCTGCCAGTGCTATCAAACTTGCCAGTTCGGCATCTCTGTTTGCAATCATAATCCACATACTCAGAGCGTTCATTTTCTACTGCTGACACCATTAAGCGAGGAGTGAGACGTTGATTTTTTTTTTTTTTTTAGAGAAAACACAAGTCAGAAGGTCTTCTGTATGTAGCAGTGTGCATTGGACACTGACCCATCCCTTTTTTGCAGCTGTTCATTTGCACTGGAAAGTATTTGTTGTCTGTTTTTTTTTTTTTTTTTTTTTTGACGTAAGAAAACTGCTTGGAGTTGCAAAATGCCAAAGCTAAAAATAAAAATCAAGACTTCGACGGTAATGTGTTTTTTAAATTTCTATTTTGTTCAAACTGATATTATAAAATCGGTATCATAAAAAGTAGCTTTCAGGAACAAGTATCGAAGTGAAGGTATTGCTCCAGGCAATGTTGGAAAGTTCAATTTCTTGCTGAAGTAGTTCAAAGTTCAGCTCACCGCTACTAAAATGAAGTAGTTTATATTTCATAATTCATCCATCCATCCATTGTCTGAGCCGCTGCTCCTCACTAGGGTCGCGGGCATGCTGGAGCCTATCCCAGCTATCATCAGTAAGGAGGCGGGGTACACCCTGAACTGGTTGCCAGGCAATCGCAGGGCACATACAAACAAACAACCATTCGCACTCACATTCACACCTACGGGCAATTTAGAGTCTCCAATTAATGCATGTTTTTGGGATGTGGGAGGAAACCGGAGTGCCCGGAGAAAACCCACGCAGGCACGGAGAGAACATGCAAACTCCACACAGGCGGGGCCGGGGATTGAACCCCGGTCCTCAGAACTGTGAGGCTGACGCTCCTCAGAAATGATGCCAGCTTAGTAGTCCTTGCCCGGATGGATAAATGTTTCATAAAACAAAAACCCCACAACGGACCTCCTTGAAAATGTTCAATTTTCATTTCTTCTGCAAGCGTTATTCCCCTCAGTCTGACAGCTTGCAGTTTAAACTGTGCTTCGTAAGCGTGTCTCTTCATAGGTGCCATTTTCGGGGGTCCTTAGCCAAACCAATGTTGTTTTGCACAATGCCCACCCCGGCGCTCTACACCTAATGGGGGCGTGGCTTTAGCGTCCTCCTTCACGCGCACCCTTCCCCCTTTACGTCCGCATGCTGTCCTCAGCTGTCCTCCTTTTCCTCTATATAAGCAGCGTGTCGGCAGGAAATGCTCCCAGTCAGTCAAGCAGTCAGTGAGCGCTCCGCTCATCACATAACACTTATAGATTTTGGAACTCGGTGCAGACATAAGGCGTGCCGCGTTATAAGGCGCCCCATGCATTTTGGAGATAATTTAAGACTTTTAAGTGCGCCTTATGGTCGTAAAATATGATACTGGCATTTAATCTTCTCATTGTTGTCACCCATTCAGTCCACACTCGCAACCAGCTGCAGCTTTCACCTTACAATCTCAAAAACATGAAGAAAAACTTCATTACTGCTTCATTAGTCTTTTTTTTAAATGAGGAAATGAAACAAAAACAGGACTTTTGTCCTTACGGTGCAAACAAAAACGCAACACAGTGCGACAGGAACGATGGTTAAAGGACAGTGATAACTGCATTTCTCTCAGCTCTGGGTGACTATTTTAAAAAAATATTGTATCTTTATCTATTCTTATAATACAAAAACAAAATCAACTCCATATTATGACAGTGTGATCGTGCAGTGTTTTAACTACAGCATTCTGAAACAAATAATAATTTTCCTAATAATAAATTTTTACATTTATGTTCCTAAGAACACATTTGCTCCTATTTACGCAGTGTCCCTGAATGTACCTCGAACTCTCACGCAGTAAACATGATGTAAACATGAATGGTGGCCGTGGCTGCACTGAATGTGTTGCCAAATACGGCATTTTTATCCTGAGTTGGGGAAACAATATTAGCCAAAAGTACTCATACCAACCAATTGTGAGTTCATTTATTTGAGGAAAGACTGATGAAGTTCCTGGAGACCAAATCGACGGTCGTCTGTTGTTTGTTGGCAAGGAGTAACAACACGTTGGAGACCGATAGTTTCACGAGTTGGAGACTGTCTGTCTAAACAAAGAACCACTATCTATCTTATACTCTGAGTGGGGAGTGGGGTGGAATGTGCCAGAAAGTTGCACTCCTTATAAGGCAAACAACAGATGTTACAACCTCCAGAAACAAGCCCAAATAAATGACTTATACTTGCGAATATACAGTACACAATCTTTTCTGTTCCTTCTCCCAGGGTACGCCTGTCTAGATCTCACACAACCTTCTTTATTTCTTTTGATATGCAGGCATTCTATCTTTATAAAAAATATATCAATATGAAGACTCGTATACACTATAGTGTGTTTGTCCTGGAAGTCCCTAACAAAACCTGGCACTCTTGAATGAAAATTAACTGGAGAAAAACTGTTCACAGACCCCGAATGAGCATGTTCTCAATAACATTCATCGGGCATAAATGTAAATTCAGTTCACGTTCACCCAAAACATGAACTAGTTCAATGAACTTTCGTTCATTGAACTCGTTCAGGTACAACACTGGCGATAGCTGTAGAAAATATTTGATTGATACACAACTCTATTTACCCACTAACAAAGAAGAGAGATTACACACATTTACACTGATTGTGGGTTTATTATAGCTGTCTATAATTAGCATTAAGCCAGGGTGGAAGCGGTCTTAACTCTGTCTCTCAGGTTATCAGATGACTGAGCACCTGACAGCCACAAGATTTATCAGCCGGATATTACATTCCCATTAGTCCTCTCCGTCCTCCTTGATAGGCACATTCTCCGATATTTGAACTCACCTCCAAATTGGTCTTTCTGTTCCACTGTCATATTCCGTCTCTGCAGGCAGTTCTCCTTTGTCTCTCAAATGTCATTGTATTCGATGCAATCTTAAATTCTTTCAAGGAAGTTCACAGGTCAGTTTTCCTCAGGGAGCATTCAGTCCTAACCCACAGATGGGGTATCGGTGCTGTCTATCTGTCTGTCCGTCAGTGTCACATGTTTGAAACAATAACAATGCACATAGCATTAAGTATTAATCTTAAGTTTTTTTTACACCGCTTAAATTTGAAATATACCCCTCTTCATTGCAATGATTTGAGAAATAATTTCTGACAATTATTGGTGCCGTAGGCAGAGAGTGCATAATTATGACAATAATAACTGCAATGATACAGAGCAGAGCGCAGACCACCGCTAAGGTTTAAGAGTCATTTTCTTATCACTTTATTACAAAAAGGCTGCTGAAATGCAGTAATACTACCTTGGGGATCTGGAAGCAAATACAGCAAGCTTTTGGATTACCAAAGTTGATTTCCCCAATGATTAGTTTTGCATTATTGAAGACTATGAAAGAGAACTTCTCCATGAACGACTTGAAATTGACATCAGAACAGCTGAAGATTGCAATTGTTCTTGCCAAGTAAGACTTCTTCGGGTACCTACGACTGCCATTTTTTTCTCCTTTTTTTAATAACTCACAGTAAATGGTGAAACTTCAATAAACCTATCAATTTACGGTAGACGTTTTTCTAAAAATATATAAAATGGAAATGGTAACATTATTAGAATATTCTGTAACAGTATCCCTCAAACATCCTTACATGATTGTCTCCAAATAAAACCGAGGTGGGAGGCAGAAACATGCAGAGTTGGGAGTTTCTAAAGGAAATATGCTATGGGTCACATGAATGAAAGGATCTGATCCCAAAATACAAGCACATCTGTGAAGTTCATTGGAGGTAATGTCATGGCTTGGGCTTGCTTAGCTTCTTATGGGACAGGCTCACTAATCTTCATTGATGACCAACGTGATGGGTGCAGCAAAATCAACTCAGAAGTCTACAGAAACTTGATAAAGTCAGGAAAATGTAATAATGTAGTCAATGGGTCACAGGAGTTATGCAATTATTGCAAACAAAGGATTTGCAATAAAATATGAACTCTTGTTCATTTAAATCTTTTTGAATCTATCTTTTCCAATAACTTTGCTCACCTAAAAATGTGATTTTTCATTTTTAAAAATCTACCTGCAAATAAAAGTTAAATCAGGACTGCTCATCTCATATTCTTTTCAGATCATTTGAGACATCTTTTGATGTCAAACCCAAAGATTTTCAGTTTCAGGCAAGAACAAAGGAATTTGCTTCACGGTTCCAATACCTTTGGAGGGAGTGAAAGTCTCAACCTGGGCCAAATTTTAGTTTAGTTAGGGCAGGTACCTTGTCTCCCTTAGTGATAAAACTTGACTGGCATAATAAATCACACGCAGGCAAAGCCTTCCTGCACCTGGTGCAAGACTGACCCCAATCCTGTTGTGCTTGCCTCTGTGTGTAATATACAGTATGTGGCAGCTTTGGATTGGCATATCCAAGAACAGGTGCATTTTTCAACTTGGAGATGACTGTGCCAAAGGTAATGAACACTGGTCTAATTCCCTTCAAAGGGCAGCTTTGATTTGAAGAATTGCCTTCCAGGGTTTATTACTCTGGCTGAATGGCGGATGGAGCATAGTCATGTTGAGTGGTTTAACGATGGCAGCGTAATCTTTGATAAATCTTCTATAGTATCCATCAAAGACCAGAAAATATTGCAACTCCTTCATATTACTGGCCAGGATTTTAAAGCTTCTTACTTTTCTTGACTGGTCTCAGTGTCCCTCTCTGGTTTAACATCCATCCATTAATTTTCCGAACCGCTTATCCTCACGAGGTTGCGGGCATGCTGAAGCCTATCCCAGCTATCTTCGGGCGAGAGGTGGGGTACACCCTGAACTGGTCGCCAGCCAATCGCAGGGCACAGAGAGACAAACAACCATTCGCACTCACGGCCAATTTAGAGTCCTCAATTACCTACCATGCATGTTTTTGGGATGTGGGAGGAAACCGGAGTACCCGGAGAAAACCCATGCACGCAAGGGGAGAACATGCACACAGGCGGGGCCGGGATTTGAACCCCGGTCCTCAGAACTGTCAGGCGGTTTAACATGCCTCCAATAATTTACAGAAGATTGGAGAAATTTGCAATTGTGAGAGCTTTAATTCAAACACTTTCAAATGGGTTAGTACACAAAGGAACCGATTCTCATGTTCCTGTAGGGTTGCACAGAAGACGATGATGTCATCCTAGAAGAGGAACGACTTCCCAGAGGCATCAAACAGAATTCCTGACTGAGAAAATGGTCAAAGCGGTCATCATCATGATTTGCCTGGCTTTCTTGATGACTTGTTTTTTTTCCCCAGAGAGAGCTCAGGTCATCCAAACTCCTACAATCTTGGAGCAGACATTAACAATGCTGTTGAGGCAGTTCTTGTCCTTCACTGACAATCCATTAAAAAAAGGCTTTCAATAAATTCATGTATCCATGATAAAAAGCAGAGAAGAAAGTTGGACCCTCTGGGACCTTGATCTGGCTGGCCAGGATGCGGACTAGTATTTGACTCCTGCGCTGCCACCCCAGCCTCTGTTCATGTCTTAGTTAAGTTTAATAACTGCTCGTTACCTGCGGAGTCCTGGCTGGAATGTGGAATGACTGCCACTGCAGTGCTTATACAGGGGTGTTCATTCTGATGAGCACAGGAAACTGTTAAGGAACGTGATGGTAAGCTCCAAATATAACAATGTCTGCTCAGCTGTGGCTTCTACTTGGAGCAGGTTCTTGAGAGGTTTCCCAAAATGGTCACTGAGGTTTTCATTGTCGAAAGAGACAGAAATGGTGGTCACCTGAGAGCCAGTGTCCAGCTTCAACAGCTACAGTTGATCCAATTAGGCCTTTAGGTAGCTTCCACAGTCCTCACTTTAATCTTGGTACAGATTTGGCCCCTCTTGTTCCCGCTGGTCCCAAAACAGGAACCTTGCTTAGTTAAACTGATAGTAGTTGGATGTAGCTTGTCGTTTTTTAAGCACTGTGGGAGAACATGGCCATCTTCAACACAGCCAAAGCAGAACCCAGGTTTTCATGTAGGTGGTTGGGACTGCTGGCACTGCCTCAATATGGCCTTTCTTTGTGCTGGCTGCCTTCTGTAATTGGTCTGGGAATGAGAAGTGACTTGAAGATGGTTTGTTTTCAGACTGGCCAGATGCCGCTGCACACCCACCAGCTGCTTAGTTAGCTGTTGTACAGTGCTGGTTAGTGCAGTGACCATCTTCACCGGCAACATTGCCGAACTGCGCATGGGTTGTGGCCTTCTGCTTTATCCGGAGTTGGAGTTTCATTCTGAAGGCTTTAACTGCCTTCCTCAATATGGGGAAAGAGCAACAGTTCAGTAAATGTGGACAGATTCAACTTGAACGACCTGCTGAATCCTGTAAAGTGTTTGAAATAAGTAAACTATTCATCCTCGCCTTGGACAGCCAAGTTAAGTTTATTTGTATAGCCCTAAATCACAAAGGGGTACACCCCGAACTGGTTGCCAGCCAATCGCAGGGCACATAGAAACAAACAACCATTCGCACTCACATTCACACCTACGGGCAATTTTTGATTCTTCAATTAACGTACCATGCATGTTTTGGGGATGTGAGAGGAAACCCACGCAGGCACGGGGAGAACATGCAAACTCCACACAGGCGGTGGAAAAACAGAGAGAGGTGCAGGCACCAGAAAAAAATCTGGAAAAGTTATGCTCACGAATTCTGGTCTTTTGTGCAGGTATCCTTTTTGACACTTACCACCTACTGACTCGTAGAAAGTGTACCATCAAGTGAAAGTTAAGCTGCCTCTTTCAGCAAGAGAGAAAGCTTTTCTTTGTGCTGACATGGTTCAAGAATGGCTTTAAAGCAGGGGAGTCAAACTCATTTCAGTTCGCAGGCCACATTCACCGCAATTTGATCTCAAGTGGGCAAGACCAGTATATCCGTGGCCTAAAAATATATAAATATCCCCTTTCATTGTTATAATGTTGCGGCAAATCTTGTTTCAAATTATATGAGCAACCTGAAATGTCATATAAAAAAATAACTCCAATTATGAATCAGTGTTTTCATTTCCAGTTTCAACTTATAGCTCACCGTTGATCGATAAACTGTATGTTCCACCAAATCAACCTCTGTTGAACTGAATCTGTTGACTGATAATTTGCAATATTCAGTCTCTTGAAATATTTGTATGGGAGGTATTCATTTTCACAGAACAACAGGTGGCACAGCGTTTGATAGGAAGTAGGCTTACTTTGCTCCTGTAATGTCTTCGTTTAGCTTTCTGGGAACAGATGATGCAAGACGTCTTCATTGTAGTTTGCATGGTTAAATTTACAGCCTTGACATCAACACAATGAACAAAGTTAAAACGAAATAAGGAAGGCAAAATTAATGCATTAGCTATGCCTATTAAGGACATAGGGCAAAATACAAAAAATAATTCGCTGCTAATATAATAGTCACCCAGTAGCTTGCCATAAAATGCTGAAAACACAAACAACGAATCTATGATTTAGCAACCCCTATCCAACTGTTATCATGCATCAAGTTAGCCTGTAGCCTACATCTGGCCAAATAAGTGACTTTCAGCTTTTCCCGCCACAGCGAGGCACTCGCATGATTTGTTTGTCTGACGTGACCCAACACTTTTTATCCTGGCTTTAATAAATCCAGGTCCCAATTACTTCACAAACTCGTTTTTAACTGCACGTGCACATGAAATTAGTTAACAAGCAATACATAATATAGATATTGGTATTGCTTCTGCGGGAGTTACAAAAGTCTCTTAAGGCATATGGATTAAAGGTGACCCAGCACCCACAGACGAGGTGGGCGTAAATTGAAAAGAAGTAGAAGAAGAGTCAGCATGTGAGTCAGCACTTCGGCTTCTCTGGTGCTTGTGTCAAAATAAAAGCCAGAGTTTCAAAATAAAACTACATATGTATAAATAAATTAAAAGTTCAGAACAATGTCCACGGGCCAGATTGCACCGTCTGATGGGCTGGTTCTGGCTGTACGTTTCACACCCCGGGTTTCAAGAACCCACAAGTGAGTGTGTTAGCCTCGAAATAACGATGATAATGATAATAATAATAATAATTTTTTAGATTGACTAAGATTGAACTCGACTTCGGGGAGGTGCCCCGGGGTGGTGTTTTCTGACAACTTGTTCTTATTCAGGCTTCTGTCCTTCTAATGCTGTATGACATTGGCTACAGCCAATGAGAAAATGTCTCTTTCAAAAGTAGTTGTCAGTAACAAATGCTTTGCGGTTATCATTGCTCTTGTTCTATGAAATAATGACGGCTGAGGCAGACTTTGTTGTATTGGTTGAAAAGCTTTCTGTTTATTTTTGTGTCTTCTTCTGTCGAATTAAAGTTATTTGCTCATGCAAGTAACTCTGTTTGAATGCACTTCAGTTGACTTTATCCCAACTTCCCCATTAAATTGTCTGTCTATCAGATTCACCTGACTGTCCTTTCCATCAGAATAAACAGCACCTTTGGCTGTCAACAAAACATTCTATCAAACCTCTTTGTATAATGAGTGTGCTTGTGTGTGTCTGTGTGTGTAGGTGCGTGCGTGTGTGTGCGTGCGTGTATGTGTGTGTGTGTACCGCTTATCATCACTAGGGTGTGCTGGCGACTATCCAAACTGACTTTGGGCGAGAGGCGGGGTACACCCTGAACTGGTCGCCTGCCAATCGCAGGGCACATATAGACAAACAACTATTCACACCCACATTCACACCTACGGATAATTTAGCGTTTTAGAGTGTATATCCACAATTCAACACACATACAATGGCTCACATTTCAATCTATCAATAATAGTCACAGTTGATACTGTTCAAGCATATTTGAGACATATCCTACAGAAAACGTGTCCCACAAAACATTTGTGTGGACTAATAGATCCTGTATCTCTGGTACATTGATCAAAATTACTCATTTGCATGCTTTTTGCCTTTTGGGAGCTTGTCACGATGAAACTCTATATGACAGATATAAGACAGTTACTAAAATGATTCATTTTGGACAGGGGATTTATTGACGGTCTGAAAAATGCCCAGTGTTTTGGCAAATCTTTTTCCTGACAGAATAAGTAAGGAAGCAATCTTGTCTTTGTGGGTTTTTATTACAAAAAAAGAAAGAAAAGTCTTTGTAAAGAGAGGAAAAGGTACAAGTCTTACGAGTCGTCACCCCTTCCTGAAGCCCAGACGAAAATCCCCCTTGTTATATCGAAGTGACGATTTGTTTGCCCATCGGCAGATCTGGTTTTGGTCGACCCGGATGGATCCGGTCCAATGGAGTGCCTGCAAAAACAATCTCAAAAAAGGATAGCGGGCACACGCATCCTCATATATACCTAATTTAATTGACTTCGCAGTATTTATTTGTGGGTGGTAGCTACCATGTGTGTTTAGGTCAAATTGAAATCTGTCAGAGAAAAGCTTTCGAAGAATTGTAATACATTTCTTGAATTAATTTTGGTCAGTTGTGCTCCCACCACTTACTTTGATTCTTACTGTAACATGTCTACCATATCTAGACAGCATTTTTTATTTCATTATATACGTTATCAGTACAGCGTCAATATGGTCCAACCCAATATCCATTATCAACTTTATACTAACATAATTATTTGTATATTATCATCATTATTATCATTAGACTGATAATCAAAACATTACAAAATGTAAATACTGTACATAAAAAATGCTCTTGACCACATTACAAAAATATGGGTGGAATAAAATCTCCAGCTAGGTACTTTTCCCTTCCCCCAAAAAACAAAAATAAATGACTCCAGACATCACCCCCCACACCCCTTTTGATAAAGTGACACATCATCCCACCCATGCTCACGTTAGCAAAATACAAAATACAAAAAAAAAAAAAAAAAAAAAACATTCTCGACAACCAAAAAGCAGTTAATACTGGACAGAATTTGGCCCAATGAGTATCGACTCCAAAACTGGACAAATATCGTCAACATCCGTGCAAAATGGATGCTGGGAGTGTTGGTGGATGGGTAGTTCAAGTTCAAATGAATCGGCGGATAGTTGATCATGCGACAGTATTTAAAACAAACATTGTTTCAAGCAAAAGTGGAAACAAATCGTGGTTCTGAACTCAGTGGCGTGAATTGCACAACAACCATTCGCACTCACTTTCACACCTACGGGCAATTAGAACCCAAAAAATAATAAACCTTTGTTTATTTAAAATTTTCAATCATCAATTAAAAATATTGAATTATTTTTCCCTGCCCAAATAGCAACGAGTGAATAGTTTTTCGAAACCTTGAAAAATTACATATCATCTTACATTCCGAGTGATTCCTCGATCACCTTAGGTCCCAGACCAAACATCTACACGGGGAATAGATCCTCAGACAATTACAAGTAATAATTCTACATTTAAGGTACTTCGATTTTCAATGTATCTTTGTTATCGCTCGTCTTTTGTTGTCATGACAACAAAAAACAAAAACAAACAAAAAAAGAACATAAACAGCAGCGCTGAGAGATCCAAATACAATGCTAATTCTGTCAATTTGGACTGGTTTTGGAGAGGGGGAGGACATATTTCTAATTCAAAGGGATCTGTCAATTATACATCATAGTTGCATACGTTAACTCCATAAGTGTGTGTATGAATGTCTGGTGGTGACTGTAAATTAACTAGCCTAAGTGAAGCAGTGTTATCAGTGCCAAGCATGTCTTCATTGCAGAAAAATAACAAAAAGAAACAGCAATGTCAGATGCGTATGTGTGTCTGCATATCGCCAGTAAGGCGCTGTTCTGTCAATGGGGCCGCCGGGAGTCAGGCAGAGGTCCGACGAACTGGGTCCCCCCACCATCGAACACCACCGTGAGTTTTTTTCCTCCTTCGGACAGTCTCTGATCCAATGTCTGTCCAATGACCCTTCTTTCCACAATGAAAGCATCTTCTCGCACCGTCCGCTTCCCCCTCCCATGTTCAGCGCCCAATCTCAACCTCCTCAAATCTGGTTCAGCTGTTCGGTGCTGGACAGGAGGGAGGAGGCTGGTGTTGTTGTGACACTGCAGCAAGCTGTGTGAGAAGAGCGGGGACGACGACCGCAGAAGTGCGTGCTATGGTTCGCAGGTAGCGGTTGTGTTGTTGGTCTTCTTCCAGATTGCATTCTTTTTTATCTTCGTCGTCGGGTGATTGACTTGTGGAGGCCACTGTGGAACCCAGCTCGCGACCACAACCCACTCGTACAAATCAGACCACAGGCGATACACACTCATCAGTAACTCCCGGGGTCCCCTAGATCGTCGATCAATCCTAGAATCCCACTTCTGACACCAACTGTTTTGGCAAATATTTTCCTGACAGAATAAGCAAGGAAGCAATCTTGTCTTTGCGGGTTTTTATTACAAAAAAGAAAGAAAATACTTTGCAAAGAAAGGACAAGGTACAAGTCTTACGAGCTGTCACCCCTTACTGAAGCCCAGACTAAAATCCCCCTTGATATATCGAAGTGAAAGAGAGAATATATATATATATATATATATATATATATATATATATATATATATATATATATATATAAATGTAAAAAACATTTTTTTATCTATGGCCAGCTGCAACTTTATTATTACGCACACAGAGCTATTAAGCATAACAAAACAACATAACGATAAAGCATGTGAAGGTTGTCTAAAACTAATAGAAGTAATATTCGATATATATATTAAACATAAATTTTTCAACACACCAGTATAAATTCATCCATTCATCTATCCCTTCTCTGTAGCGCTTCTCCTCACACCTAAGGACAATTTAGCCTGAAATTATTAACATGTTTTTGGAATGTGAGCGTAAGCACGAATACCAAGAATACCTTCAGCATGTTGTTTCACATTTCTTCTGGCCATTAGAGATATCGTCAGTATTTTTTTAATATGGCATGTTTGCTGTAGTGAGAACTCGAATCTGGGATACAGCAGCGACTTACTTAATATACTTAATTCCATCCAATTCACAGTTTGAGCATCCACCTAACCCAGTAACATTTGCAAAAGAAAATGAAAAAGTCATCCAAACAGGCCAAATGGACTGAAGATGGGCCCTAAAAAGGGTGAAAAAGAAAGAAAATGCACTCATTATCCATGTGTCGCCATGCTTTCCTGGTGAATGTATGGAGGAGAAGGACAATGATCCAGAGCCACGATTGATTCCATTTTTACCTTATTTTTTTGACAGCCTACAGACTGCTGCCCAGTGCTGTTAGGCTTGTGCACTGCCAGAGCAAATTAAATCAGTCTCAAATGCATTTCATTAGCTATTTGATCAGTTGTGGCCACCAACTGCAACAAAATTAAAATGTTCCGACTACATGCAAAGCGGCATTGTAGATTATCCAGCCTCCAGTGCACATTGCTATGTGGCCTGCTGTTTTTTAGCCTGCATTATATTTTCGACACTGGGTGGAACTGCTCTCACAAGGCGGAAGTTGAGAAGAAGAAGAAGAGTAGGTGTGGTGTCATGTCAGTGGTGTTAAAACTATTCGAACAACAAGCGATGAATATTTAGACATGCTGGAAAACACCATGAGGTCAAGAGGAGGTGTAAATGTTTAATATGCAAGAATGTTGTAGCAGTAATTAAAGACAACAATGTTCAAAGAAAAAATAAGTTTATATCAAGAAGACTCCCCTCCTTGAGCCATCACCTTCTCATGGTGGATTGGTTTGTGTGTCCCAATGATCCAAGGAGCTAAGTTGTCTAGGGCTTTATGCCCCTGGCAGGGCCATCCATAGAAAACAGTTCCAAGGTGAGGTACCAGACAAAGCACGGCTCCAAACACCCCTATGATGAGTAAAATGATTGTATCGTGTTTTCCCTTGCCTGGATGCGGGTCATCGGGGCCCCCCTCTGGACTCAGGCCGGGAGGCGAGGCTCGAAGGGGAGCACCTGGTGGCCGGGCCTGCACTCATGGGGCCCAGCTGGGCACAGGCCGAAAGGGTAACGTGGATTCCCCTTCCCATGGGTTCACCACCCGCGGGCGGGGCCAGAGTGGTCGGGTGCAGTGTGAGCTGGGCGGTGACCGAAGGGACCTTGGCGATCCGATCCCCGGCTACAGAAGCTGGTTCTAGGGATGTGGAATTTCACCTCTTTGGCAGGGAAGGAGCCCGAGCTGGTGTGTGAGGTCAAGAAGTTCTGGTTAGACATTGAAGGGGCGAAAACTAAGCCCCCCCTTGAGGATCGCCTTTGAAGATGCAAAAATTTTGATCAGCCCTCCAGTTTTCTTATTCAGGTTCAATGCATTTGTTTTATCAATTATATTTTTTTTTGATAAATGAGTATGGATTTTAAAATACAATAAATATATAAATATTTAAATATGATATATTAAAGATATCAGTATATAATATATTAATTACATATATAAATATTACATCTAAAATAGCTTATTACTTTGTTGTTAAAATGACTTGAAATGACTCTAAACTCAAAGTGTAGGACTTGGGACTTGACTCAGGACTTGAGGGCAAAGACTTGAGACTTACTTGTGCCTTGCAAAGCAATGACTTCGTCCCACCTCTGGTAGTTCTTGATCATATTATTAAGATGGTACATTTGTGTTGAGTTTCACAAATCTCTTGTAGGGTATTACAGGACGATGCAGCAGAAAAACTGAAAGAGGTTTTACCAAATTCAGTTTTAGTCCAGAGAACTGAGCAGTAAATGTTGCCATTCAAGACTTTGTACAGAAGGTGGCTATCCCACCTTCTGATATGAAACACAAACACAGGAAGTATGTTTACAGCATTAACCACAAAAAAGAAAACATATGCATGTTTTAGGGATGTGGGAGGAAACCGGAGTACCCGGAGAAAAGAACATGCAAACTCTGGACAGGATCAAATCTCAAAATTGAAACAGGATATTCATCCTGATCCTAGTAAAGTATATAGGTGTGATTCTCAGTGTGAAATACCACTGGGAAAATGGTTTCAGCATTCAGTGGAGCAACACAGGGTCCTGCACAAATCTACTGAGGAAAAATTGGAAGCAAAGAACTATTGCTAATACAATCATGAAGAAACATTTCATCAATACACCATCTGCACTTTGGTGATTATTTACACACACATACAATCCCGATCACACTTACGTCATACCACCTACGCATGTGAGGAAAATGTTGGCTGAACCATGTGTTAGTCACATAATGTAGCCATTTATCAACATTCACTCCACAGACATGTAGGTGGATGATGAGTAATCACACAATTTCACACATTTGCTTTCGTTCTTCTGATTTCAGTGAATATTTCGATAATGTAATTGTAATTAGTCTCATGGTGCAGAAAATGGAATGGGGCAGTATGTTGCTGTCGGTAAGGACGACAAAACACACTGGTCACGTGAAAGCAACCTAAGAAGACAAGTTCAGATTCTTTAAAAAGGACAATGTGAAAACATCATACATTTTCAATCATATCAGTCTTGCAGAGTCTAGAGTAGAAAAAAAAGGCAAGTTTCAAAGTAAATATAAACAATATGTTATAATTGCTAAGAAAATAAAAAAGAAAAAATGCCTTTGAATGGAATTCGTTTTTTCACTTAAATAGCAATGAATAGAATTTCCACCCATCAATCCATCCATCCATTTTCTACCACTTATCCTTTTCACTGTTACAGGAAAGCTGGAGCCTATACCAGCTGATTGTGGGCGAGAGGTGGGGTAGACCCTTTAAAGTAACATTTCCATGCATCCATTTTATACAGTGTTTCTCCTCCTTCAGGTCTTGGGTGACGGGGAGCAATCCCAGCTGACTTTGGTTGAGAGGCTGGGTACACTCTCACCTGGACACAGGGCACATACAGTATAAACAAACAACTATTCAAACCTATGGACAATTCTAACCTTCAGTCTTGCATATTTTTGGAATTTGGGTATACCCGGAGAAAACCCACGCAAGAACGGGCAAAACATGCAAACTACACAGTTAAGGTAGGAACCGAGATTCAAAGCCTGAACCCCAAACTTCAGAATTCTGAGGCGTGTTCACCACTAACAACAAACCACTGCGAACCACTTCAGCGAGAGTTGAAGATAGCGACTAAAGAACAGGGTTTACACCTTAACAGGGAGACAGGGGAGTGTGATCTCCCAAAAGCTGGAACACACAATTTCTTAAAAGGGGGGACCTCCCCCGCGGTCTCCCACTCCAGAGGCACTGTCCTTGATGTCCATGCAATTTTGCAGACGCGTGTCAACCAAGACAGCCCCAAAATGTCCAGAGCAACAAGGACAACAAGGAGCACCATAGAGTAAACAGAATTTAACATAAAAGATAATGTACTGGTACCAAGCCTGGGCAATAAATATGCTCACACCTGCTTAGCGCCTCTCATCAGGATCATCTTTAGCGTGGAAGAGAGTCCAACCCCTCTCAAGAGGACTGGTTCTGGAGCCCGACAGATCTAGCCGGAACCTCTTGACCTCGCACACCAGCTCAGGCTCCTTCCCTGCCAGAGGTGATGTCCTACGTCCCAAAAGCCAGTGTCTCTAGCTGGGAATTGGACCTGCACCCGTCCGTCTCGGCCCCTCGCACAGCTGCCTTTTTTGCCTGTACCCCTCAGGTGCAGCCCCACCCACCAGGCACTCGCCATTGAGCCCTACCTCCAGGTCTGGCTCCAGAGGGGCGTCACGGTGATACACGTATGGGTGAGGGTTATTTAGTTCCAAGCATCTTCGGTCATTTGAGCTGGGGTTTGTTCCTTTTTTGTTTGTACAGTATTGTGTATCATGCTTTTTCTTCAAGGCAGTCAGTGTTTCAACTGTACATTCAGGGACATTGATTACAGGTAAACCCACCAAAATTGGAGCAACACATTAGGAATAATTGCAAATGAAATATCCTGAAATTTTAATGTCTGAAAGGCAGTTTAAAATAGATGCTAAAATTATTTACTGACTTAATGCATATCTGCCCACTCAAAATATGAGTAACTCATACTCTTATGTCATTATAATAAAATTGACAACAGTCACTGAACTATATTTCTCATTTTGTGTTATTGTAGCTAAAGTAGGAGATGAAGAAAAGAAGAGATATATTCACGGATTTTACTTTTTATGTTCTTTAGTTAGAATATTTCTCAGACACCCAGAGGAATAAGTTACTGAAATCTCCTTGAAAACTCATCAGCTCCAGGCTAAGTAATTCGTGATTCAAATGAGGGTATATGGGCAAATAAAGTCTGAGGTGGATTTTTGTGTTCAACTGAGTTGTTTCCATAGACAACAATGCAGTCCGAGAATGTTCGGGCTAAGAAGCTGCACATTAGCCAACGTTTGGGGTCTCTGGTAGCAATGGGTATGAGGTGTATGACCTTTTAATTACTTCAGAACATGTTATTTTATTATCGCAGTATTACATCCTTGTCTAAATTTTAAAACTACCTCAAATGTGTAATGAATGAATGAGATCATATACAATAAATAGTTAAATGAAGAATTCAAGAAAGAACGTTCTGCCACCTGAAATTTGACCATACTACTTAATTAGAAATATGTTTAATGTAATGATATACAGTAGGACGAGAAAATTGGACCGGCACACAATTGTTTTTTTCTTACACATTTACAGTAACCATATTTTACATCAAAACTCACCCTAAATAACTTAACTATTTCATAAATTACTCACAAAAACAATTTAGAATCTAACATTTTAAACATAAAAAAGAAGGTGGATTTTCAGCTGGTGATTCTTTTTTTGACCAGATGCGCTATTATTTCTGTGAGGTTTGTGCATGTTGTTAACATGTGAAGAAAGTTCAGGGACATGAGAGAGAGTGACTTTGAAAAGCTGAGCGAAAAGGTGGCTCGGCAGCTGGGCTGATCACAGCCAGAGCGAAAGTGAATCCAAAATAGAGAAACGACAGTGAGCAGGCGGCACAGAGAGAATAATCTCAGGAGGTCTGGAGATGAGATTCAAATGCCACAGGGGGGTGAAATTAAAATTTCACAGAATTTAAAGTAAAGCTTTTTCATGGGAGTCATTTTGATATTCATATAATATTTCACACCACACACACGCACATGCAGAGCATGCATGCCACAAGTATATCCCCTGCTGATAAGTGGCGCCGCAGAAACATGGCAAGTCATCTGGCACAGTGTGTGCAAAAGTGGAATCCTGAATTAGCAAAAACTTACAATGAAATAAATAAAGAAAACCGAGTGTCCATTTTTATTGGGCAAATTTACATTAAATGCACAGAGGTCATAAGATTCCTCAGCCTTACACAACCAGCTTGCAAATAATTTAACAAGTGGAGTTAAATCCAAATCTTTTTCTCCTCTACCTCTTGCAGGTACCATGGCTATACAGTGGACCCGAACGTTTTGTGAGGGAAAGGGGCTGAGCGATTACCGAATTTCTGCAAATAATTGACATCACCCCAAGAGATACTGTAATTTGTGATAAGGGATGAAGTTATAATTGCCTATATTAATAGATTAGACCAGTGGTGTGGCACGCTGAATGACTGGTTAGCACATCTGCCTCCCATTTCTGATTTGGGGGATTTGATTTGAACCCCGGTCCCATTTGGGGGATTTGATTTGAACCCCGGTCTGTGAGGTTCCCATCTGTGTGGAGTTTGCTTGTTCTCCCCATGCCCGGGTGGGTTTTCTCCGGGTATTCCGGTTCCCTCCCACATCCCAAAAACATCCGTGATCGGTCGATTGAAGACTCCAAATTGCCCGTAGGTGTGAATGTAAGTGCGAATGGTTGTTTGTTTGCATGTGCCCTGCAATTGGCTGGCGACCAGTTCAGGGTGTACAACGCCTCTCGCCCGAAAACAGCTGGGATAGGCTCCAGCATGCCCTGCAATCCTAGTGAGGATAAGTGGTTCAGAAAATGGATGGATGGATAGACCAGTGGTTCTCAATTTTTTTTTTACATCAAGTACCAGCTCAAAAATACTTGGCTCACCAAGTACCGCCATAATCAGTAGCAGTTTCTGATATGGGCAATATGGGCAGCCGCCTCGGGTGGCATTCTGTGGGGTGGCTCGCCATAAAGCAGTAAGGCTTGAAGTTTCGGGGCAGGGTTTAAATTATTTTACGATGGTGTAGATGGGAAGATAAATGGAGTCGGGGTTATTTTAAAAGAAGAGTTGGCTCAGAATGTCTTGGAGGTGAAATGAGTATCAGATCGAGTGATGAGGCTGAAATTTGAAATTGAGGGTGTTATGTATAATGTGATTAGTGGCTATGCCCCACAGGTAGGATGTGACCTAGAGGTGAAAGAGAAATTCTGGAAGGAGCTAGACCAAGTAGTTCTGAGCATCCCAGACAGAGAGAGAGTCGTGATTGGTGCAGATTGTAATGGACATGTTGGTGAAGGAAATAGGGGTGATGAAGAAGTGATGGGTAAGTACGGCATCCAGGAAAGGAACTTGGAGGGACAGATGGTGGTAGACTTTGCAACAAGGATGCAAATGGCTGTAGTGAACACGTTTTTCCAGAAGAGGCAGGAACATAGGGTGACCTACAAGAGCGGAGGTAGAAGCATGCAAGTGGATTGCATCTTGTGCAGACGTTGTAATCTGAAGCAGGTTGCAGACTGTAAGGTAGTGGTAGGGGAGAGTGTGACTAGACAGCATAGGATGGTGGTGTGTAAGATGACTCTGGTGGTGGGGAGGAAGATTAGGAAGACAAAGGCAGAGCAGAGAACCGTGTGATGAAAGCTGAGACAGGACGAGTGTTGTGCAGCTTTTTGGGAAGAGGTGAGACGGGCTCTCGGCGGACAGGAGGAGCTTCCAGAAGACTGGACCACTGCAGACAAGGTGATCAGAGAGGCAGGTAGGAGAGTACTTGGTGTATCTTCTGGCAAGAAAGGGGAGAAGGAGACTTGGTGGTGGAACCTCACAGTACAGGAAATCATACAAGAAAAAGGTTAGCTAAGAAGAAATGGGACACTGAGAGGACCGGAATACATTGAGATGCGGCATAGGGCAAAGCTTGAGGTGGCATAGGCCAAACAAGAGGCATATGATGACATGTATGCCAGGTTGGACACTAAAGAAGGAGAAAAGGATCGATACAGGTTGGCCAGACAGGGATAGAGATGGGAAGGATGTGCAGCAGGTTAGGGTGATTAAGGATAGAGATGGAAATATGTTGACTGGTGCCATTAGTGGGCTAGATAGATGGAAAAAATACTTCAAGTAGTTGATGAATGAGGAAAATGAGAGAGAAGGGAGAGTAGAAGAGTTCAAAAGGCATTAAAGAGGATGAAAAATGGAAAGGCATTTGGTCCTGATGACATTCCTGTGGAGGTATGGAAGCATCTAGGAGAGGTGGCTGTGGAGGTTTTGACCAGCTTATTCAATAGAATTCTAGTGCGTGAGAAGATGCCTGAGGAATGGAGGAAAAGTGTGTTGGTGCCTATTTTTAAGAACAAGGGTGATGTGGACCAGGAAAGAGAGCTCGAGGAAGACCAAAGAGAAGGTTGATGGATGTCGTGAGGGAAGACATGAGGGAAGTTGGTGTTCGAGAGGAGGATGCAGGAGATAGGGTTACATGGACAAGGATGACACGCTGTGGCGACCCCTAAAGGTACAAGCCCAAAGGAAAAGAAGATTGTATTTGAGTTAAATGCAACTGAACTGTACTTAAATGTGCTGTGGTGAATATATAAAAGTTTAAACCTGTGTAAACATTTCCAAAATTTACAACAAGAGCAGGCGGAGGCTGATGTAAAATGATGAACAGTTTACTGAGCAAAGGTTATGGAACTGGTCCTGGATGTGTTGACAGGCGGCGGCGTGGACAGGTGGCAGGCAGTGGACAGAACAGGGGGCTGGCAGGAATGACGTGGGTCAGGAACACTGGGAATGAGGAGACACAAGAGTTAACAAGAGAACGAGCAGTTGAGTAGCTTATGTGAGTGTTGGATCTATCTCACCCAACACCTACAAAAAATAGACACAAAGGAATGAAGATGCTGGTTTCTTTTTGCTCATGAGGTGGACGTATGGGAGTTTGTTCAATTAAAGTCTCCTATCACGCTCTAAACAATCTCCCCCGTTGCTGCTGTATTTATTTGAAATAGGGAGGTATCTAAGTTACAATACATAACATACTAAGTTACAAGACATAACACACTAAGGGGCGGGTTTCAAGGTGAAGACATGAGACCAGCACCGGCCACGTGTCCTTGGTCAAGGCGCCCTTCTCTGACGATTCCCGCTGAGTTATCGTCCAGAAGGCGAGACATCTTCCTTTCCACCACGGTCAGCAAGCAACCATCAAAATCGTCCATAATACTAATGCAAGCTAAGCAAATAAATGATAACTTCCATCCATCCATTTTCTGAGCCCCTTCTCCTCACTAGGGTCGCGGGCGTGCTGGAGCCTATCCCAGCTGTCATCGGGCAGGAGGCGGGGTACACCCTGAACTGGTTGCCAACCAATCGCAGGGCACATAGAGACAAACAACCATTCACACTCACAGTCATGCCTACAGGCAATTTAGGGTCTCCAATTAATGCATGTTTTTGGGATGTGGGAGGAAACCGGAGGGAGTGCCCGGAGAAAACCCACGCAGGCACGGGGAGAACATGCAAACTCCACACAGGCGGGGCCGGGGATTAAATGATAACTTCTACAATTTATTTAACATTTCCCTCCTGTTTCTCATGTATTTGCACAAATTCTCATATCATCTTACAGTCACTTCATTTCGATTTTTAACTGTAGAATAATTTTTATGGAACAAATCCATTTACACTCAGAGTAAACTTGTCATACATGAATGTTGTAGTTTAAACATTGTAATCACCTGGATCAGGAAACAAATCAGGTAAAGCAACATCATCATCATCATCATCATTGTCATTATCAACAACCAGTAAAGGATACATCTGTTCCATACGGTTCTCCATGGGGGTAATTGCTGTGGTGATTAATCTACTGATTAAAGCCCGAATGCATGGGACACAACAACATCCACACAATGTCAGAATGGCTGCAAAAACAGCAATTGATATCAATATTGGTGAAATTAGGGTTTTGTATTTACCAAAAACGTCCATCAAGCTGTCCGACAAGGAGGTGTCTACACCAGAGTGGTTCTTCATCTTGTGATTGAGGGTCCGTAGACGATCGATGGCTCTGGTCAAGCTGCATTCTGAAGCAGTATTGTTTGGAATGTATGTACAACATTGTTCTCCAAACATACCGCAAACACCTCCCTCTCTTGCGAGGAGCATGTCGACAGCTATGCGGTTTTGGAACGTCATTAAAGAGGTAGTCTTGAGCTGCTCATGCACAACTTCCAACCCACTCTGAGTCCAATTTCCTAATCTCTGTACATTGAAGTGGATATAGTTTATCCTATCAACATTTTTATTAATCGTACACCACCAGCATATGAAGGACTCAAATCCTCCTGCAACTTGGTCAGCTAATTTGTATTGACTAGGAACCCCACGAGGAACACCTATGGCGTCGATGTATGTTTTATGTTGGATCATTTTGCCCCTGCCAGGATAAATCTCTTTTTTGTCTATGTTCTAGATTTGACAACAACATTGGTGCTTTTTTTGTTTTTTTGTTACGGGATATATAGGATCCCATGATTTACACCTCTCAGTTGGTATCATTCAGGGTGGGACGTCCCATATACCACATAAACAAAACCAACACCATAGTAGCCAAAGTTGCTATGTAACAACCTATCGAATCTCGTAACCAACACGGGTGTGCCATTTTGCTGAGTTCTCACTAAACGGGTTGGTGTCTTTTTTCTTCACTGACCAGCAAGCGTTTTCAGAATCTACACATCTGCTCCCGCTCCGTTATCAGACTTTTGCTCACCTTCCCTATTTGAGTACTCAGCTGAAATAACTCTTTTACAGTGTGTTAAATGAACCCACGTGTTTTTTCTGCTATTTTTTAGGGCTGTAAAGTGTCGGTGTATCTGTGCCACCATCCCTCCGGTTGAGACATGTGACACACGATGGCTCAATATAAGCAGCCCATTTGAATAGTTTTTTTTTTTGGAAGTATTTGTTTCCCTTCTGTGCTAATGTAAATTTCTTTTTGTAGTTTTGCACTTTGTTTTTCCCAATAATTGCGTTCTTGTTGTGGAATATGCATATTGGCTATCAGTATAGATTGTAACATCTTTATTTATCATTAGTTTGCATGCCTCGGTTAATGCTACTAATTCAGCAGCTTGTTCAGCCAATTCCTGACAATCATGCTGCGTGCCTTCATCAGGTAAGGGTGTTAGTGTGGCTGGATTTAAGGTTGTGCATCGCTCAACAGTCAAATGTGGTTGTGACAGCAAGATGGCCATGCAAGATAAATGTCTTGCAGGTGATAAAAACGCCATATTCGTTTGCAATAGGAGAACAGACACTGTATGTGGAAACTTAAGAGTTAATGGATGAAATAACACAATTGTGGAACTGCTCTCCACTGCCATCGGGGCTGCCACAACTGCTCTGACACAATGCGGTAATGCACACATTACGCCGTCCAATTTAGTCGAAAAATAAGCTATTGGTCTTAGCTTATCACCGTATTGTTGTGTAAGTAACGGAGGTCATGTAATAGCTTTTACAATCTACCATTTGAATAAATGCTTTATCATAATTTGGAAGGGCCAGCGCTGTACTGGACACCAAATGCTGTTTAATGTCACAGAAGGCCTTTTCTGCCTCTGTATTCCATTGAACAGGTGATGTCATTTTAAGGTGGTCTTCATACATTAATTTTGACAACGGTGCAACAATTTCTGCATAGTTTGGAATCCCTGCTCTACAATAATTTGTCAGACCTGAAAATGACATCATCTGTTTCTTCGTCTGTGGTGTAGGGGCTTTTAAGACTATAGCTTTTCTGTCTTCTAATATAGTCCTTCCTCCTACACTTAAATTATGGCCTAGATATTTGACTTGCCTTTTACACAATTGTAATTTATTTTTGCTAACTTTATGTCCCTCTTCTGCTAGATGATGCAGTAAGGCCAATGAATCTTTGATGCATGTCTCTCCATCTGGAGATGCCAGGAGAACATCATCTACATACAGTAAAATTTGGCTCCCTCCTGGGGGAGTGAATTTAGACATGCTTGTTGTCATGACTTGTGAATAAATGGTTGGACTTTCACAGTAACCTTGTTTTACTAATGTTCCCATGTTTCCACTGTGACTCATAATATTTGCACAATGAAATGTGTGGGACACTTGTATTTTTATACAGTTCCTTTAAATTGTCTGGTAAAATGATTCCTGCCGCGACTTTTGCTTCATTGTCTGAGTATAGATAATCTACAGTAATTTTAGCAGGTGTCGCATGTCGTAACGTTTTCTCATATCAATGTCTACTTTGTAGGGTGTGATGCCGGCTACGGCCTTTTTCACATCCTCATTAGTCCAGGTCCTATAGACCAAAATAGTTTATTTTTGGTTCTCTTGGACGTTTGGATTTGCCACCTCAATCATTGGATATAAATCCATGTCTCCCTTGTCTGTGGTTATATTTGTTATTTTGGGAATGGGAGACAATGTTCCTCCCATAGTTTTAGACCAATTCAGTTTTGACCCTCCTGATCGTAAAACTCGTTGAGGTTCTGACTCATGAGTTGGAGGAAGTTCCTGAGGTGGCAAAAACGGGTACAAGGGTGCTGATGCCTTTGTTTCCTCATTCTTTTCACATTTTTTCTCAACCATATTTTTCTCACTTACTCTTACTACTGGTCCTGTCTCGTCATCTTCCTGTCTTTGAAACAAAATTTCTTTGTCCCTACCTGTCTGCCTTTTCTGTTCACTTTCTAAGTCCTTCTTTTTCTTACTTCCTTTTTCTCTTTTGGACGCCATGTTTAGCCGGAAGAATAAGTCGTCATATCCCCCTTTTTCGATTTTTGATATATTATTTTTGTGTCGACATTTTATTTCGTCTCGAAGTTGAACCAATTTTTGTGAATTTAGCTGACCAGCGAAACCGTATTTGGTTATCCATGTGTTTAAATGTTTTATTTTGGAAGGGTTTTGGAGTTGAACATATTTCCAGTCTTTTCACGTTAAGCGTTCTTTTGGATCTGTTTTACTGTTATTTTTTCCCATTTTGTGGATTTGGAAGTCAGTTTATTTGCATCTAGAGTGATCTAAATACTGACTTTATTAAAAATTACAGGGTGACAATGAACTTCTGGGTTTTGGTAATCCTCAAACTTCTACCCAACACGGGGCGGAGGATTCTTGCATCTGCTTCCAAACCCAGTTGTCACTTACAATCCTGTCTTATACATTCATACTTTTACACATTCACACGATACTAGTAACGTTTTTACAAACACATGGAAACACGGAATTTATGTATGTACAGGACTCCACCGTCCTCGTGGAATTTCTCGGACTCCGCCGTCCCTCTTGTACTTGCCAGTGACTAGTATTACACAAGGTTTATTCTGCCGCAGACTTCTTTGTCGCGCAATTCACTCACTCTTTAATCTTTTAAAAAAAAAAAATTTAACTCACCAAAGTCGTCTTCAATCCTGTGGATTGTCGTCAACCTTCAGATCCCAGTTGAGGAGAATGAAGACCAGTCCCGTAAAGGGTCTTACTTGCCGTGGCCACGGTCTCTTAACTGGAAGTCGACTCCACAACTGGAATCCTCGGGTGTGTTGAAATCCGGCTCGAAGGACCAATTTAATGTTGGATCTATCTCACCCAACACCTATAAAATAGACACAAAGGAATGAAGACGCTGGTTTCTTTTTGCTCATGAGGTGGACGTATGGGAGATTGTCCAATTACAGTCTCCTATCACGCTCTAAACAATCTCCCCCGTTGCTCCTGTATTTATTTGAAATAGGGAAGTATCTAAGTTACAAGACATAACACACTAAGGGGATGGTTTCAAGGTGAAGACATGAGACCAACACCGGCCACGTGTCCTTGGTCAAAGCGCCCTTCTCTGACGAATACTAATGCAAGCTAAGCAAATAAATGATAACTTCTACAATTTATTTAACAGTGAGTACCGTGGCCCGTGGTACCGCTAGGAGAGGCTGCAATACTTTGGCGAGGATTTCCGGGAACAGGCAGGCTTAAATCTAAGTGGTGCTGAGGGTTGATTGGCGTGGCTTGATGAAAAGCTGAAACAGAGAGGGGAGGGGGAAAGAGAGAGGACGAGAGGGCGCAACGCGCCATCCGGGCTCCAAAACACTACTGCTGGGCAGTCCAAGACACATGGGACACAGGAAAAAGTGAAACAAAACAAAATGTACATTAATCTAAACTAAAACACAGACATGACACACCATATCTGATGCTTAACATAATGTACTGTAAGGATTTGCGCCGGCTGTTTTGTATGTGTATATATTTTTAGTATGAGTGAAGGTTTATGTGCATTTTGATTGGCTATAATCAGAATCAGAATCAGAATCATCTTTATTTGCCAAGTATGTCCAAAACACACAAGGAATTTGTCTCCGGTAGTTGGAGCCGCTCTAGTACAACAGACAGTCAATTTACAGAACACTTTGGAGACATAAAGACATTGACAAAAAACAATTGTGCAAAAAGATGCAGAGTCCTCTAGCACTTAGAGCAGTTCGAGTGACTAATATTGCAATAGTCTGGTGCAATGACCATTGTGCAAAGGGCGCTGAGACTTCAAGGTGTGTATGCGGTTTAAAGTGACGAGTAGTGCGATCATCTGGGACAATGATGGTTGTGGAAATGTTACAGATACTCCTCAATTAGTGTGCAAATGGAGCAGATGCTACTCTGGCATGAGTGGACAGTATATGCAAATAGTGCAGCATGGCGAGACAACTACAGTGAGTGCACGAGTAATACATAATTGGCCCCACAGAAATGTGACAACGAACTCAAGTCAAAAACTTTCCAGCTTGTTGTAATGGAATTATAGGTTAGGTGTTTAAGAAGTTGATTGCAAGAGGGAAGAAGCTGTTGGAATGTCTACTAGTTCTAGTTTGCGTTGATCGGTAGCGCCTACCTGAGGGAAGGAGCTGGAAGAGCTGGTGACCGGGGTGCGGAGTGTCCGAGAGGATTTTGCACGCCCTTGTCTTAGTTCTGGCAGCGTGCAAGTCCTCAATGGTGGTTAGGGGGGTACCGACAATCCTTTCAGCAGTTTTGATTGTCTGCTGCAGTCGGAGTTTGTCCTTTTTTGTAGCAGCACCAAACCAGACTGTGATGGAAGAACACAGGACTGATTCGATGACCGCTGTGTAGAACTGTCTCAGCAGCTCCGGTGGCAGGCCGTGCTTTCTCAGAAGCCGCAGGAAGTACATCCTCTGCTGGGCCTTTTTGAGGACGGAGTTGATGTTGTTCGCCCACTTCAGGTCCTGAGAGATTGTAATTCCCAGGAACTTGAAGGTCTCGACGGTTGACACAAGGCAGCTGGACAACGTGAGGGGCAGCTGTGGCGAAGGATGCCTCCTGAAGTCCACGATCATCTCTACAGTCTTGAGCGTGTTCAGCTCCAGGTTGTGTCGGCCGCACCACAGCTCCAGCCCCTCCGCTTCCTGTCAATATGCAGACTCGTCACCGTCCTTGATGAGGCAGATGACAGTGGTGTCATCTTGAAAAGTGTTTTTCTATTTTACTTAAGGGCTTTTCACACTGCACTTGCTCAGTGTGAAATGACGACGACAACGACGACGGCAACGGGGGTGCAGCCATCCCATATTTAGAAGAGGTGACGCAACCATCTCGAAGGAAGTCGGAAGGCTCTAAATTGCACGCTGGTGTCGATGTGAGTGTGACTGGTTGTTTGTTTCTATGTGC
The DNA here is from genome assembly GCF_024500275.1 of Phycodurus eques. Classification (NCBI taxonomy): domain Eukaryota; kingdom Metazoa; phylum Chordata; class Actinopteri; order Syngnathiformes; family Syngnathidae; genus Phycodurus; species Phycodurus eques. The sequence goes on from NC_084533.1 coordinate 1,576,392, forward strand.
CCTGCGATAGGATGGCGACCAGTTCAGGGTGTACACCGCCTCTCGCCTGAAGATAGCTGAGATAAGCTCCAGCATGCTTGCGACCTTACTGAGCGTAAGCGGTACAGAAAATGGATGGATGGATAATTTTACAGCAGCATTTCAGAGTTAAAATTAGTTTGTGAGTTTTCTAGTTCTGGGAAGACCGCTTCGATGTGTATTTTAGGTTGAGCAGAAGCTATTGAAGGGAGTTTGAAAGCCTCCCGCAGAGGCGTCTCGGTATATAATTTTTCTATTGGCCTAAGGTTCGGGATAGTAGGACACCGCATTTATTACATGACCATGTGTTTTCAAATGTGGGTTTTGGAAAATACTTTTGACCTGTGGGTGGTGACTTAATGACAAAATGTGGGTCAGGGGTTGAGGGTTGAAGGTTGTGTCCTGTGATTGACTGGTGACCAGTCCAGGTGACCTGCTTCGTACAGGGAGTCTCGAATATCAGCATCCTTCTTCTAAGTGTGAATGACATTCATGCACAGAGCCAAAATGGGGGAAGAAAAAAAAAAAACGCCCACCAGTAGAAGTCTGTTCACCCTGCTGCCATCTGCCAAATTGCAAAGAGAACAAAGATTCAGCTGCTCTACCGCAAGAGTAGTGTTTTTTCCCCCCGTCAGCCTATGAGACTCATTAAGCTATTCTCCACACATTATACAAACTCGTCTGCTTTCTGACTTCCAGCACATTTATATTTCCCAAAAGTTAGCATTTTAGAAGTTTAATAGTGTGTACAAAAATGCGACACACATTGTTTTAGAGTTAAAAACAGTAGTAGTTGTTGCTGTCGGCTTAAATATTTCATTTCAGGGTGTGAAAAAAAGAAGCCCCAACTGATATTGATGTTTTCATTGTCAATGTAAACAAGTGTCTCGAAACAACATACGCAGTTGATGAGCTAAAAGCTGTAATGGCCAGGACAATTACAGTCTTCAGCTTAATTTTTGCTCAGTCAAAACATTTAGACATGCCTAATGAGGAAGCAAAAAATAATGAACGAAGAAAAAGGCACAGAGATGGATAATTAGCCACCTGTAACCAATTCTGTCACAAACAAAGAAGCACCTGTGCAATCCCGTAAGTCAAAAGTAATTCCTGAGGTTTAGCTTTCTAATTACTATTAAATTAGTAACTCAGCCACCCATCATGCAAAGCTTTTATGCATGCTATGTCCGCTCCAAAAGGAGGAGAGTCCTCATATTCAAATATGTTGTTCTACAATTCCTATGATTTGAACACAATAATACTTAAGTAATTGCTGGTTTAGAAAATATATAGTTAAACTATGTCCCTGCAAGTGATGAATCCGCACCAAATAAGGCCAGATTCCTCATCTTTTGCAAAGAAATTATACTGTATTGTCATGCAGGTGAGCCTGACTTATTTATGAAAGCAGGAAGAAGGGCAAAGTAGTAATGGGAACGGTAGTTCTTTTGACTTCATTGAATCACGATAACCAGTTACATTACAATTCACCATTACAATGACTATAGTTGTTGTAATTAGCGTGAGCCCGAGTGGCAGTTTAAATACTTTTGACATAAAGCTTTCTGGAGTCACTTTTACAGTATTATTACTCTTTTACAACATTATTACTATGATTGGTGTATAGTGTCAGTCTCCTCTCCTCACAATAATTTATGTGTAATCTGTTAAAATAATGGGCACATACGAATTTAGTTAGCTTTTCCCCTTAAAAAGTATTGGTAAGGCATAGGGGTCATTGGTATGGCCGGCGAGCTGAACCTTTATGTGAATAAGGTGTATGGACGTGTTGGTTTACTGCCTGAGACTGGCAAAAAAAATAATAACTCAACTCATCTGAGTTTTACAGGTGATGCAAAACTTTGCGTAAGAAGCAGCTGTGTTGTCGCTCAGCTATTTTTCCTGAGATGAGTGGGCGTGTAGCAATCAAGAAGTGGGAAGATACTTGAATGATTAGTAAAAAAAAAAAAATTGTCACAAACACACGTAAATTCGATCTGGTCATTTCTAAAGTCTGTGCCCCGCGACTGACTGGCAACCAGTTCGGGGTGTAATCCGCTTTTCGCCTGAAGTCAACTGGGATAGGATCCAGCGTCCTGCGTCCCTGACCAGGATAAGCGGTGTTGAAAATGGATGGAATGGATGGATTTTGAAAGCCTTATGCCATGAATTGTCTTTTACATTCAGTCGACAAACTGAAAACTTAAACTAGGTCACAGACTCATTTTGACCTTCGTTAAGGGTTTACGCGATCAGGATTTTTGGGGCTGATCACCGATCAGCGAGTTTTAAAAAATGATAACTGATCACCGATCTGATCACAAGATGGAGCAATATGTCTATTTAAATGAATGAATTTACTGTATATATGTGTGTACTGTATACTGAGTATCTTAAAAGTATTCCTTCTCTCAGTGATTCCCAACCAGTGTGCCATGGCACATTAGTCTGCCTACCAAGCGAACAGGTCTGCGGATGATGCAGTCAACATGGGACTGCACTTCATCCTAGAACACCTCGACAGTGCAGGGACCTACGCGAGGATCCTGTTCGTGGACTTCAGCTCAGCGTTCAACACCATCACCCCTGAACTCCTTTCAACCAAGCTTCTCCAGCTCAGCGTCACATCTGCTATCTGCCAGTGGATTTACAGCTTTCTGACGGGCAGGACACAGCAGGTCAGGCTGGGGGAGGCCACCTCATCCACACGCGGCATCAGCACTGGGGCGCCCCAAGGTTGTGTCCTCTCTCCGCTGCTCTTCTCTCTCTACACGAACGACTGCACCTAAGCGAACCCGACTGTCAAGCTCCTGAAGTTTGCAGATGACACCATTGTCATCGGCCTCATCAAGGACGGTGACGAGTCTGCATATCGACAGGAAGCGGAGCGGCTGGAGCTGTGGTGCGGCCGACACAACCTGGAGCTGAACACGCTCAAGACGGTAGAGATGATCGTGGACGTCATGAGGCATCCTTCGCCACAGCTGCCCCTCACGTTGTCCAACTGCCTTGTGTCAACCGTCGAGACCTTCAAGTTCCTGGGAATTACAATCTCTCAGGACCTGAAGTGGGCGAACAACATCAACTCCGTCCTCAAAAAGGCCCAGCAGAGGATGTACTTCCTGCGGCTTCTGAGAAAGCACGGCCTGCCATCGGAGCTGCTGAGACAGTTCTACACAGCGGTCATCGAATCAGTCCTGTGTTCTTCCATCACAGTCTGGTTTGGTGCTGCTACAAAAAAGGACAAACTCCGACTGCAACGGACAATCAAAACTGCTGAAAGGATTGTCGGTACTCCCCTACCCACCATTGAGGACATGCACGCTGCCAGATCTAAGACAAGGGCGTGCAAAATCCTCTCGGACCGTCTGCACCCCGGTCACCGGCTCTTCCAGCTCCTTCCCTCAGGTAGGCGCTACCGATCAACACAAACTAGAACTAGTAGACATTCCAAGAGCTTCTTCCCTCTTGCGATCAACTTCTTAAACACCTAACCTATAATTCCATTACAACAAGCTGGCAATTTTTTGACTTGAGTTCGTTGTCACATTTCTGTGGGGCCAATTATGTATTACTCGTGCACTCACTGTAGTTGTCTCGCCATGCTGCACTATTTGCATATACTGGCCACTCATGCCAGAGTAGCATCTGCTCCATTTGCACACTGATTGAGGAGTATCTGTAACATTTGCACAACCAACATTGTCCCAGATGATCGCACTACTCGTCACTTTAAACCGCATACACACCTTGAAGTCTCAGCGCCCTTTGCACAATGGTCATTGCACCGGACTATTGCAATATTAGTCGTTCGAACTGCTCTAAGTGCTAGAGGACTCTGCATCTTTTTGCACAATTGTTTTTTGTCAATGTCTTGATGTCCCCAAAGTGTTCTGTAAATTGACTGTCTGTTGTACTAGAGCGGCTCCAACTACCGGAGACAAATTCCTTGTGTGTTTTGGACATACTTGGCAAATAAAGATGATTCTGATTCTGATGAGCAATCTTCAGGGGTGCCGTGGTAAATTATCAAATTTTACTTATCTGCTTAAGAAATTACTAATTTACAAGAAATAATGTATCTTTGTTCCTCTATTTATGCCAGTGAGGCATAGTGACAGACAGAACAAATAAATGCGCTTCTATTAGATGGCAGGAAGTACATACAGTAATTACTGTGTATCTACGTTTTGTGACATTTTTGTTTGTTGGTGTGCAGAGATATTTTCCAATTGTAAAATATGTGCCTTCGCTCCCTAAAGGTTGGAAATCATTGTTCTCGTCAGGTCATGTATTCTAATCAGTCAGGTCAAATCAACATTACAACATTACATAAATAATGGGAGCTAACTTACTGTAGTTTAATTACTTTATTGTAATTAAATTACTTCACACACACACCAAAACCTTAGAGCATGATTCGACATCATGCTGGGATGTTTACGCACAACTGTTAGTGCTAGCACTAGCTTGCTAGGCTACATAACATTTTGTTGCCTGCTTGCAAGCGGTATTGTATTAAAAGTACGTGAACATACCTTAAGCAAGTCTTAAATGAACGTAATCTCCCGAGCACTGGTAATCACCAGCATACGTATTTCCCCATTTTATTCTTATACTACACGCGTCGCGATGTCGTCGCCATGGTAAGTGTATCCGGTCGCATTTATGAGTTGACAAGCTAATCCCAGTGATCGAAAAAGACGGGATGTGGTGGTATCTGAATACAAGATGTTGTTGCAGTAGTCTGTCTTTGTCTGGTAGTCTGATCCACGCATTACATGTCTGTCTCAGACGTGTTGTTTGTCCCACACCGCCGACATGTTTTTTTTAAATAACTTTATTGGTTATCAGATATTTACAGTACTATGTCAAAAGACACACGACAAGGCTAAAAATACACTAGCTTTTGAATTCAAATATATTTTACACGATGTCGACGCGGAGTAAATGTCTTTTGCGTAGTGTTTTTCAATGACGTCATTGATCGGATCGGCGAATTATGACATTGAAGCCGATCAGCCGATCAGCATAAAATGCTAATTATTGTCCGATACCGATCAGGGCGATCAGATTGGTGTAAAGTCTACCTGATTTGTGCATAAAATAGTGGCAAATTTTGGATTTTAATGGAAGGGGACCTTACAGCAAATGTCAGACATAACACTTTTACCCAATTGATGATACGTACTTTGCAAAGTGCCTTTTACTTCTACCAACATTATTGTGTCTTAACTTACCTGTAATTTTAGCCAAGTATTGATTTCAGGTACAGTGTTTTATATACTGTAAAACTGGGTGTCGCGAACCAAAAAAACTGACTCAAACTGAGTTGTTAAATTGAAGTAGGAAGGAGTGTCAAATGTGAAAGAAAGAAAAATTCTATTTAATAATGATTTAATAAGGCCCAATAAAAATTTGATGTTTAGGTCAGTATATTATACAAATTCTTAAACTCCAAATGTTAAACCTTGCTCGCATAACACAGAAACGTAAACAATCTATTGTCCGAAAATGCTGCGGCGTCTTCTGCCAACTCCCAAGCTGAGTAGACTTTCGAAAAAGCCAGCACAGCTGTGAAAACGACAACCAATCATCTCTCACAGGTGTGCTGCCAGTCAGTCTCTGGAAACTCACATGGGAGTTAATTAATTAAAGTTTAATTATCTTCAATGGTGAAGCAGCTGTCCTGTTGAGTATTTAGCAAATCTCCGGCATCGACAAGGAGAGAAACATCTTGCTTTACATCCCAATTGGTCCTGTGTAAACAATTAAACACACCAGAAATCACATTTGCATTGGAAATCACTCAAGTTGAAATTGATGCCTTCTATCCATTTCCCGTAGCGCTTATCCTCACTAGGGTCGCAGGTGTGCGGAGCATATCCCACCTGACTCCCTGACAACCTGAACTGGTCGCCAGGCAATCGCAGGGCACATACAGACAAACAACCATTCACACCTATGGAAAGTTTAGATTCCTCAATCAACCTACCATGTATGTTTTTTGGGATGTGGGAGGAAACCGGAGTATCCACAGAAAATTCACACAGGCACGAAGAAAACATGCAAACGCCACACATGCGAGGCCGGATTTAAACTGTGAGGCAATTATGCTAACCAGTCGCCCTGATCTAACAATGTCATAATGTAATCCACTTTGACAGTTTATTGACTGACTGATTTCAACATGTGTAATCTTACATATGCAAAAAAGTCTTGATGCCTTTGTCATATTTGAATCTAACATACATACTCCAACATTTAGGAGCAACCTTTTTTTTATCAGTCCACAGAGCCTACATGGTTTAAACAGCTATCACAAATATATCTTTGAATTTAAAAGTCCTCTTTGATGAAAAAGAAAATTCTACCAGAGATAATTTGTGCGGCCATTCATCTTCATTTAACTCCATCCATCCATCCATTTTCTGAGCCGCCTATCCTCACAAGGGTTGAGGGAGTGCTGGAGCCTATCCCAGCTATCATCGGGCAGGAGGCGGGGTACACCCTGAACTGGATGCCAGCCAATCGCAGGGCACATACAAACAAACAACCATCCGCACTCACATTCACACCTACGGGCAATTTCAAGTCTTTAATTAACCTAGTATGCATGTTTTTGGGATGTGAGAGGAAACCGGAGTGCCTGGAGAAAACCCACGCAGGCACGGGGAGAACATACAAACTCCACACAGGCCGGGCCGGGGATTGTACCCCGGTCCTCAGAACTGTGAGGCAGACGCTCTAACCAGTCATACACCGTGCCACCTTCATTTAACTCAAATAAACAAATTCATTTTTGTATGCTTTGATTGCAACACACTAAGAAGTCATTTGACTATTTTTTCAGCAGACACAAAACTGCATACTTTCAGTATCTCAGCCTCTAAATTGTAAAGATATAGTGTGAATGTTTGTTAGTCCTGTGACTGACTGGTGATCCATTCAGGGTGTAACCAACCTCTCCCCCTAAAGCAGTGCTTCTCAAATAGTGGGGCGCGACCTTCCGCTGGCTTTTGTACGTTCTTCAATGTTTATAGGGATTAGATTAGATTATCCTTTATATACAATGTTCTATAGAGGTGTACTCGTGTGGGCTGCGGGTTGGTGGGTGGGTGGGTGGTGGGGGGGTCACAATTTTTTTTCTTCTTCCTGGGGGGTCGTAACAGAAAACAATTGAGAAGCACTGCCCTAAGGCAACATGGATAGGCTCCAGCCTCTGCACTGGATTGATGGTGTAGGATATGGATGGATATATCTAATGAGGCCATGAATTAAACTGCAGTAATTAATGTATAAATGAGCAAGATGTCTCCGTATGTGCAGTATCAACATAAGCCTGCTATCTGGCAGCATTAATTGGTTAAAATGGACGAATTATATCCTCTTGATTAATGCTTAAAATTTGTGACAAAAAATGACAAAAAGAGGTGCATGAATGTTATGTGGGTACTATCCTCTCTGTGGAACTGACCTGAAGGTAAAAGACAACAAACCTCTTCCCCAAAACTACACTGCAAAAGTATGACTATAGAAGGACTACGATGGTAGGACTGGACTTATTACCGACAACCAAATTGTATTAAATGAGGACAAACAAAGACTTATCCAGAGAGACTTTATCTACACCCATAAAGAAAAAGAGCCCACTGATTATTGGACTACCACAGCGAGAGGGCTGCGCAACGGTAACCTAGAGGAAACAACAATACAAAAACCCTATGAAGGTACTACCCCGGATTTTCACAAATACACTCATTTTTTCCCTCAGAGTTACTCACCAAAGGGGCAGCCGTGGTCTGCGGCGCATGAAGGTGAAGGCGATGCCACAGATGGAAGAGAGTCGGAATGCAGGTCAAGCTCCGTAAGAAAGAATTCCATACCGTTCCAGTCGATTCAAATTGACAATCTACGCTCCCTTACCCAACAAAATGGACGAGCTTCATCTTCTCACAAAGACAGACAAGTAAAGACTTCGGACGTTCCGCTGCCCTGTGCTTCACGGAGACGTGGCTTTGTGAACGCATCCCCAATGGTGTCATATTGCTTCCGGGATTCCAACTACACCGGGCAGACAGCGTCATGGAGTTACTGGGGAAAATAAAAGGCAGTGGGATAAGCTTCTATATAAACGAAAAGTGGTGTACCGACGTCATGGAGCTCAATACACACAGCAGCCTGGAGTTGGAGTCACTGTTTTTGAAATGTAGGTCATTCTACTCACCACGCGAGTTCACTTCTTTCATCCTCGTGGGGTCTACATTCCACCTGCTGACAGGAACGCCGCATTGCTAACGCTCGCTGAACAAGCAAACGAACTTGAACAATAGCACTCCGGTTTCCTCCCACATCTCAAGAACATGCATGCTAGGTTAATTGAAGATTTGAAATTGCCTTAGGTGTGACTGTGAGTGTGAATGGTTGTTTGTTTGTATGTGCCCTGCGATTGGCTGGCAACCAGTTCAGGGTGTACCCTGCCTCCTGCCCAATGATAGCTGGGATAGGCTCCAGCACGCCCGCGACCCTAGTGAGGAGAAGTGGCTCAGAAAATGGATGGATGGATGGATGTTGGTGAAGGAAAGAGGGGTGATGAAGAAGTGATGGGTAAGTACGGCATCCAGGAAAGGAACTTGGAGGGACAGATGCAAAAAGGATGCCAATGGCTGTAGTGAACACTTTTTTCCAGAACAGGCGGGAACATAGGGTGACCTACAAGAGCGGAGGAAGAAGCACGCAGGTGGATTACATCTTGTGCAGACGATTTAATCTGAAGGAGGTTACCGACTGTAAGGTAATGGTAGGGGAGAGTGTGGCTAGACAGCATAGGATGGTGGTGTGTAAGATGACTCTGGTGGTGGGGATGAAGATTAGGAAGACAAAGGCAGAGCAGAGAACCATGTGGTGTAAGCTGAGACAGGACGAGTGTTGTGCAGCTTTTCGGGAAGAGGTGAGATGGGCTCTCGGCGGACAGGAGGAGCTTCCAGAAGACTGGACCACTGCAGCCAAGGTGATCAAAGAGGCAGGCAGGAATGTACTTGGTGTATCTTCTGGGAGGAAAGGGGAGAAGGAGACTTGGTGGTGGAACCTCACAGTACAGGAAAAAAAAAAGGTTAGCTAAGAAGAAATGGGACACTGAGAGGACCGAGGACAGGTGAAAGGAATACATTGAGATGCGGCATATGGCAAAGATAGAGGTGGAAAAGGCCAAACAAGAGGCATATGATGACATATATGTCAGGGTGGACATTAAAGAAGGAGAAAATGATCGATACAGGTATCCCAGATAGAGGGATAGAGGTTAGGGTGATTAAGGATAGAGCTGGAAATATGTTGACTGGTGCCAGTAGTGTGCTAGATAGATTGAAAGAATACTTCGAGGAGTTGATGAATGAAGAAAATGAGAGAGAAGGGAGAGTAGAAGAGGCAAGTGTGGTGGACAAGGAAATGGCAATGATTAGTAAGGGAGAAGTCAGAAAGGCATTAAAGAGGATGTAAAATGGAAAGGCAGTTGTTCCTGATGACATTCCTGTGGAGGTATGGAAGCATCTAGGAGAGGTGGCTGTGGAGTTTTTGACCAGCTTGTTCAATAGAATTCTAGTGCGTGACAAGATGCCTGAGGAATGGAGGAAAAGTGTGCTGCTGCCTATTTTTAAGAACAAGGGTGATGTACAGAGCTGTGGGAACTATAGAGGAATAAAGTTGATGAGCCACACAATGAAGTTATGGGAAAGAGTAGTGGAGGCTAGACTCAGGACAGAAGTGAGTATTTGCGAGCAACAGTATGGTTTCATGCCTAGAAAGAGGACCACAGATGCATTATTTGCCTTGAGGATGTTGATGGAAAAGTACAGAGAAGGTCAGAAGTAGCTACTTTGTGTCTTTGTAGATCTAGAGAAACCCTATGACAGAGTACCCAGAGAGGAACTGTGGTACTGCATGCGGAAGTCTAGAGTGGCAGAGAAGTATGTTAGAATAATATAGGACATGTACGGGGGCAGCAGAACAGTGGAGAGGTGTGCTGTAGGTGTGACAGAAGAATTTAAGGTGGAGGTGGGACTGCATCAGGGATCAGCCATGAGCCCCTTCCTGTTTGCAGTGGTGATGGATAGGTTTACAGATGAGTTTAGACTGGAATCCCTGTGGACCATGATGTTTGCAGATGACATTGTTATCTGCAGTGAAAGCAGGGAGCACGTGGAGGAACAGTTAGAAAGATGGAGGCATGCACTGGAAAGCAGAGGAATGAAAACTACCCGAAGTAAAACAAAATATATGTGCATGAATGAGAGGGGTGGTGGGGGAAAGTGAGGCTACAGGGAGAAGAGATAGCAAGGGTGGAGGACTTGAAATACTTGGGGTCAACTGTCCAGAGCAATGGTGAGTTTGGTCAGGAAGTGAAGAAACGGGTCCAAGCAGGTTGGAACAGGTGGAGGAAGGTGTCAGGTGTGTTATGTGACAGAATAATCTTTGCTATGATGAAGGGCAACGTTTATAAGACAGTGGTGAGGTCAGCCATGATGTACGGATTAGAGACAGTGACACTGAAGAGACAACAGGAAGCAGAGCTGGAGGTGGCGGAAAATAAGATGTTGAGGTTTGCTCTCGGAGTGACCAGGTTGGATAAAATTAGAAATTAGCTCATCAGAGGGACAGCCGAGGTTCGATGTTTTGGAGCCAAAGTTTGAGAGAGCAGACTTCCGATGGTTTGGACACATCCAGAGGAGAAATAGTGAGTATATTGGTAGAAGGATGATAAGGATGGAGCTGCCAGGCAAGAGAGCTAGAGGAAGACCAAAGAGAAGGATGATGGATGTCGTGAGGGAAGACATGAGGGCAGTTGGTGTTCGAGAGGAGGATACAGGAGATATGCTTACATGGAAAAGGATGACACGCTGTGGCGGCCCCTAACGGGACAAGCCCAAAGGAAGAGAAGAAGTTATTACTGCTTGACACCATGTGTGGTAACCCTGATATCAATAATAATTTATTTTCTTTTCTTTATAATTATTACTTTTTATTTTGTAATTGAATGCCCCTGACAAGACTGTGACTACAAACGTGTTTATTTGTTGTGTTGTACTTGGAGCTGCCAAAGTGGACAAGGAAATAAAAATTGTTAACATAGACTTACATTTGTCTTTTTCTTTGTCCATCGCTGACATGTTTCTTCCTTCTGCATTGATTCACATTTTTATCGTGCTCTTTTATATGAGTTCAATGCTAAAGTCTATAGAAAAACCGCAGTCTTCACGTGGAGGTAAACTGATGTTTACTACAGTGAGTAGTACATATAACTCACAGGCAAAACTATGTTACCTAAATTCATAAGTAAAATGAGGTTATTGCCTTCTGCACTTATCTTTGTGGTTATCTGTTTTTATTTTAGCTCATTAAATATATAATGTATCATATTATAAGTATGAACAGCTCTGGTACTGGAAGTCTGGTCATTGCCAGGGATTCTTTCAATGCTTGGACAAGTGAGACTTTACCTTCATTTGGCTCTACTTTCCTGTCCCAGTGAGAGACTGGATCACTGTGGGGGGGGGGGGGGGGGGGGGGTCTTGTTGCATTTACCTTCAGAGGAAGGGGGGGGGGTGGTTGACATGTTTAGGGTAACTTGGGTGCATGGAGCGCTATTATGCTGCACTGGAAGCTGACTCAGAGGCAAAATGCCCTTTACTTCATTATCTCTTATTTCAGCATTCAGTTTTGATTTCCTCTTCAGCATACACATTGTATTCAGCCTCTATGGCCTCAAGATCCCTTTGATCTTCCAACATTTTTAACCTCTCTTGCTGAGCTAGAATCTCCTTTCTCTAGGCAGAGATTTCCATTTCTCTGTTTATTTCAGCCCGTTTTGATGCCAAACGTGCAGCTGCGTCTGTCTTCTTTGCAGATACATGACTTCCTTGCTGACTATGACTTCACTGACTACTACGCTTTGCTCTCGACACACTTGATCCATAAATTGACTTTGCATCTTCTCTTTGGAGTAACTGAAGGAGTGATTCTTTCACAGCTACTGCATCAAACCCCTTGGTATCAACATCTGCATAAAGCCTTTTCAGGAGCAGTTATTTCAGTAGTAACTGAAGTGCAGCTATCCATCTTCCTTCTTATGCCTTGAGATGGTGTGGTCAGTGCACGTCATCTCTCATACTCTTGCTTTAGTTCTGACTCGCGTTTTTCTACTGATTTGATCATTTCACCTAACTCAGCTTTAGAGCATTCTTCCTTAAGTTTAGACCTTATCAGTTGAATCTCTGCTTTAAAGTTTACATATGTTGACATCAACTTTCTTTCCTTGCTTGTTCTTTCATTCCTTTTAAACGCAAGTATTTTTCCTGTTAGGTGTCGTTCCCTTTCTGAGCGTCACACCTCTGTTTCAACTTGAGACAGTGGCTGAGGCAGCCCGATCTTGTTCTACCGGCATTACCAGATAACAAGCAACCCTTTATTGCTCAGTGACTGTTTTTTGTCAATGTCTTTGTCTCAAAAGTGTTCTCTGTCAATTGACTTTCTGTTGTCGTACTGGAGCGGCTCCAACTACCAGAGACAAATTCCTTGTGTGTTTTTTTGGACATTAATGCAAAACTGCACTGTCCCTTAATGTTGCCTTGGTCCCTCATGAACACAACTGGACTGGGCCACTGCAGCTCGAATGTCCAGCTGATGCAGGAATATGCAGGAAGATAGTCATTCAAATCCTTGAAGCATGGCCGTGCAGGAATCTCGCTTCCCACTCTTGGAATGGCAACATTTTTCACAAAACTGCTCCCAAAGTGTTCTCCTGGTACAGATAAGCCACGCTCCAACTGAAGTTTGACCAGCATTTATTTTCTTCTTTACACCAGCAAACACAGTGAAAAACGTGTGCGCCTTCTGACGAGAAATTTAGGAGTTGTTCCAGTCCTTTAGTGTCCATTTTCTTGTTTTCACCAACCAACCTCTGTCCCCTGACAGCACGTTTCCTTTTTTTTTTTTTTTGGGACATCATGTGACGCTGCATGCTGACTATTCAGCGCAACATACAATGTGACCAGTAGGTGGTAGTAACATGCCACTTGTAGAGATTACATTTAAAACAAGACATTTTCTCTGTAGTAACATAAAACTCTGTACAAAAAGAAACACTTTTTGTGACAGCTACAGCACGTATGCATGTTGTGAACAATCTGTATTCTTTGACAGTTAAACAAAAAAACGTGCCCAATTAGTCGTGCGCTGACAGATAAACAAAAGCCTTATATTCTTGTAATCGCGCTTCGCCAGAGAAATGTCCACATAAAACATACAGCTGCGCATAAATACACAGACAACACAACATAAAAACAAAAAACAAAACACACAGCTGCGCAAAGTCATGTCTGCAGGCTGCAGCATACAACAACAATCCAAAAATATTTTTCCCCAACTTATTTTCCTCTGCAGCAACAGCTCACAACGCATTGCTTCAGTAGTAACACGCACACAGATACATACAGTAGCCACAGCGAACAACAGATCTTTCTGTAAACAAACAATGTACTTTCATCAAACACTTGGCCAAGATTCCAGCATTCGTCTCTCAAACACCACACACAGACCTAAACATACACGCACCAACACAGCAATAATCAGCAAACCGCACAGTCACTCACACCAAGTCCTTTTTGTGCATAAGTTCAACACACATCTTGTCAGTCAGATAGTCTTGTCTCTTCAGTCTCAAATACCTTTTGTCGTCATTTTAATTTACCACCAAGCCTAGCATTTTTAATTTATAAAAGGTGCGATGTAAATACATTTCCTACACATTCATTCACAACAGATAGACTGCAATAGCACCAAACTTTCAGACCTCCCATTTATCAGCACAAGTCTCAAATGCCCAAATTGTTTTAAAAATCCAGTTATTGCTGCTACTTTATCAGCTTGGTGGAAAAGTCTATAAACCACGCATTCTCAATCAGCACCATATTATTCCTCCCCAATCTGGCACAATATCAATTTTGAGATTCACAAAATTCCCCTTTTACGACAGCTCACGGCTCTGCCCGCCTACATCACTTATTCAAAAATAATGTATTCGTGTCACGTGACTCCATGTTTATTTGGAAGATCTATACCTTTTAAATCACCCAGCAGACAAAAGATTAGGACAAATCGGAATCCTACAGTTCAAAACTGAGGAAAGTTTCTGTGTAACTAGTGACCAGAAGGGTCGATGGTGCCAAAGAGCCTGTCTGGAGCGTTTTCAGTGCAATGAGTGCATATGTTTGATTTTGAAGAGCCCATTTTGTGCATACTATATTGGGTAAAGTGTGATCTACGGAGTACTTTGAACTGGATTAGCTGTAAATTACTGTTTTTTTTTTTGTCAGTGAGAATGTGGGCCACCAATGGGCTTCCGCTTTTAGAAAATCAACAGTATTTTTGTTTTTTAGTATGTACGTTGTACTGTTTTTTGGTTTGTTTTTGTTTTAAATGAAACTATTGCTTTAGGTACTATGTGAAAGAATGACGTTGAGTTTGAAAATTGGTTTTATATATACCAAATATTACTTCTATTAGTTTTACACAACCTTCACATGCTTTATTGTTACATTGTGGCTACTAGCTTTTTCCCGGCTATTCTGTGCGTACTAATTGTTCCCAGCCATGTTGTGACGACAAGCTGTTTTTCGATAAAGATAACTTGAGTGCAGCTGGACAAAGATAATTGTTTTACTTCCCTTTGCCTCCCTGTCTCTCTCACTTCTGTATTACGGAGGTGATTGTTTTGCTTAGACTTCAGTAAGGGGTGACAACTCGTAAGACTTGTACCTATTCCTTTCTTTGCAAAAACTTTTCTTTCTTTTTTGAAACAAAACCCACAAAGACGAGATTGTTTCCTTACTTATTCGGTCAGAAAAAGATTTGCCAAAACAGTTGGTGTCAGAAGTGGGATTCCAGGATTGATCGCCGATGCAGAGGCTCTCCGTACCAGTGACTGATCATCCGGGACAAGCACATTAGCCCTTCCCTAGCATTAGGACGGGGGACTGCCCGGCCGGGCTCTTGGATCGGCCATCACCTCGGGATTCCAAACGGACCAGAACAGAGAACTACTGCAAAGAATTTAATCATTTTTGATTTTATAATAGTAGTGTACTTTGTTTGGAACAATCTTGTCTTTGTATTAAGTGATATTGGTATTGTTGCGCTACCCACATTCCATTGGTATCGTCTTGTTAAGGTCTAGGTTAGAGAATCTTGTTACAGTCCAGGTTAAAGGGTCTAGTTAAGGTTGAAGCTCTCCCAGTTGAAGTTCTGGGATTAGGATTTAGGTCCCCAACAATTTCGAAGACGTTCGAATATTGTGGAAAAAATAAAAGCGCTTCTAACGGGTATTGGAAAATGGAAAGTGGAAAGAGCAAAAAAAAAAAAAGTACGGCTGAATTACCAGTGTACACATCACTATTATGTCTCGTGAATGTAATGAAATGAATTTGGTTTCACAGCAACAGGGAGCCTGTGTACAACCAAAAAAAAAAAAAAAGTTGGTGAACAAAGAACAAAGAATTAGTCAAGGATTTGGAACTTTTAGGTAAAACTGTCAAATGTCTGGAAACGTGGTTGACTAAGATTTAGATGTGAGGGGGGGGGGGGGGGGGGGGGTCAGGTTGTGGTCGCGAGCTGGGTTCCACAGTGGCCTCCAAAAGTCAATCACCCTATGACAAAGATCAAGAAGAATCCAATCTGGAAGAAGACCAACAACACAACCGCTTCCTGCGACCCACAGCACGGCCCTCCACACGCAGCACTTCTGCGCCCCCCCTCCCCCTCCCTCTTCTCACACAGCTTGCTGCAGTGTCACAACAAGAGCAGCCTCCTTCCTCCTACACCGCCAGCCCTTGTGGGATGCACAGATTTGAGGAGGTTGAGGCTGGGCGCTGAACATGGAATGGGACGCGGAAGGTGCAAGAAGATGCTTTGATTGTGGAAAGAAGGGTCACTGGATAGACATTGGATCAGAGACTGTCCGAAGGAGAGGGAAACAAAACTCACGGTGGTGATCTATGGTGGGTGGCCCAGTTTGTCTGACCTCTGGCTGACTCCCGGCGGCCCCACTGACAGAACAGCGCCTTACTGGCAATATGCAGACACACATACGCATCCAACATTATTGTTTCTTTTTGTTATTTTTCTGCAATGAAGCAGAATGCACTGATAACGCTGCTTCGCTTAGGCTAGTTATTTAATTTAAAGTCACCACCAGACATTCATTTACACACTTATGGAGTTAATGTATGCAACTATGAAGTATAACTGATAGATGCCTTTGAATTAGAAAGATGTCCTCCCCCTCTTCAAAACCAGTCCAAATTGACAGAATTAGCATTATATTTGAATCACTAAGTGCTGTTGTTTGTGTTCTTTTGTTTTTCTTTTGTTTGTTTTGTTGTCGTGACAACAAAAGACGAGCGATTGCAAAGATAAATTGAAAATTGAAGTACCTGAAATGTAGACTCATTACTTATAATTCTCTGAGGATCTAGTCTGCGTGATAGATGTGGATGTTTGGTCTGGGACCTAAGGTGATCGATGAATCACCCGAAATGCAAGACGATTTGTAATTTTTCAAGGTTTTGAGAAACTATTCACTGGTGGATATTTGGTCTGAGAAAAAGAATTAGAAATGCATATTTTTAATTGATGATTGTTCATTTTAAATAAAGGTGTTTTTTTTTTTTTGGTACTAGATAAATCAATATTCTGGTTAAACTCATGGTTAATTCCACTGATATAAATAAATTAACACAAATGTGAAAAGCAAAATGTTAACTACTTACTGTGAGGGGTGAGAATATCGGTTTTGTGAAAATGCGCAATTCACAACATTGAGTTCAGAACCACAATTTGTTTCCACACAGAGTTAACAGTTTTGTTTGAAACAATGTTTGTTTCAAATGCTGTCAAATGATCATAGGAAATGTATTTACATCGCACCTTTTATCAATTAAAAATGCTAGACTTCATTCATTCATTCATCTTCCATTCCGCTTATCCCCACTAGGGTCGCGGGCGTGCTGGAGCCTATCCCAGCTATCTTCGGGCGAGAGGCGGGGTACGCCCCGAACCGGTCGCCAGCCAATTGCAGTGCCCATAGAAACAAGCAACCATTTGCGCACGCATTCACACCTAAGGGCAATTTAGAGTCCTCAATCAACTTAGCATGCATGTTTTTGGAATGTGGGAGGAAACCAGAGCACCTAAAGAAAACCCACACAGTCACGGGGAAAACATGCAAACTCGACACACTAGTGTTGGAGCAAGTACTGGTACCAGTACTGGAGCGAAGTATTTTGATGTAAAAAATAGAACGGATATATTTATGCATTAAAATAAAAGTAAATCAAATGGATTAATAGGGGGGGTCATCCGATGTAGCTGATTGTCCATTACATTGAAGCACTTTTTACAATTTTTTTTTAGAGGCCATATGCACCCATATACATACATAAACATAAGTTTATAGATTTAAAAAAAATATATTTATAAAAATATCAAGGTATTTGAAGTTGTTTGGCCAGTTTTCATTCCAACGCTTCATATAGACACACAACTATTCCCTACCACATTTACACCCATGGGCAATTTAGAGTTTTCAGTTGATAACCATGATAAAACCATGAGACAATATTTAAAAAGTAGTATGTACAAAGGATGGCAATGAATAACTGATGAGTGTTCGTGCATGTTATTGAGGGAGTGCTGGTCTGACAGAAATGTGTGCAATTTAGGACTGACTAAGGACAAAATGGACCGCGTGTTTATTTTACTAAATTAGATTTTTATTCCTGTTTGTTTTTATTTCAGTGCTTTGACAAAGCTCGTCATCTCTTTTTCCATCTGCCTCAGCTTACTGATGTGTTTCTCTGCGACATGTCTGCCTTAGGTGATATAGGTTTGTTGGCAGCTATTGAAACACTGCAGTATCTCACACATCGCCAACACGCTAGGTTACATAAGGGAAAATGACAAAGATACTTGGCAAAGGTGTCATGTTTGTTCTCAAAACCCATGCTTTTAAGGCTAGCAAAAAAATAAAATAAAATAATAATAATAAAGCCGATAAGTGGATACATACAACTAGGGCTTAATTTGCGAAGATGCAAAATAGCAGGCGCTAAATTGCGTGTCACTCTAAAAGATTATCTGTTTCTGATTAGCTGTTGGTAAGCACGTTGCTCGTGGTCTACTAAGACTGCAATCTTTTACCAAGATCCAAAATAGTGGGCCATAAATTGCGTGTGCACTCACTCTATCCGGTTGCGTACACCGTTGGAAACTGGTGTAAAAGAAGTAAACAAAAAAAATGTTTTGCGCTGGTTTTCACCATGGAACTTTTGAGAGAGCTGTGTGATGGCCATGGAGCACTGACAGCAAGAAAACAGTTTAAAATGCAGAAATTTGAACAATTGAGGACATCTGTGAAAAAGGAACCCAAACACTGTAAAAACAAATTCATATTGAACTCAGAGACAATTATTTATAATTGAAATTTATCAAATTTCTTGACATTACTCATTAATTCTGATGAAACTGAACTTTTTCATGTGTTTTCTTATAGGAATTGTGTTTTGAGGTGCAATCAATAGTTTTTACTCAAACCAACTGATTTTGAATGACTAATTTACCAATATTAATAACAGTAAATTGTAGTTTTTCATTGCTTATCAAACAATGTCAGTACATTGGTCCCGCCCCGGCCTCTACACAGGTCTGCCAAAAATCAAGTTTAAGCCAGTTTTGACAGAGTGGCATTGGTCGATGAGATCTGATTTTGAACTTTGTGAGACAAACCACACTGTTAGACAGTCCTGTAAACTCTACAGTTATTTACCACTTTCAGTGAAATACTTTTTTTTTTTTTTGCACAATCTGTTTATTGACATTTTCAAGTATAGAGACAGAGAAGTTTGAGATGTAGAGGAGCAAATCGTCTGCATAAAGAGATTCTCTGTTCAATCCCATTTCTGAAAATACCTGTGATCTGTGGGTCACAACGACGTGCAATGGCGAGGGGCTCAATAGCGAGGGGCCCAATAGCTATGGTAAACAAAAGGGGACTCATGGGACAACCTTGGAGAGTTGAACAATGAAGGGGAAAGTAAGCTGACTGGATGTTATTTGTTCTCACTGAGGCAAATGGGAATGAATACAATAGTTCTATCCATGTGATGAAATTCTTGCCAAAGCAAAATTTTTGTAAAGTGTAAAATAAATATCTCCACTCCATGCGGTCAAAGGCTTTTTCTGCATCTAATATAATGACAGCTTCTGGCCCAGAGGTCGTTGGGCAATTATAAATTGAAAAAAACAGACTCCAAACGTAAGGCAAGGTGCTTAGAAAACAACTTGAAATCGACATTTAACAGACTGATTGGTCGGTAGGAAGAGCAGGCAAGGGGATCATTATTTTTTTAAGGATAAGAGAGATAGAAGCTTGATTAAGTGTTGTGGATAAAGTAAGAGAAACAAATGAGTCAATCATATCTGTCAAAGACGGGGCTAGTTTTTGTTGAAAAATTCTATAAAACTCAAATCGGATAGCCATCGTGGGCTTCGGCCACTATGCATTGACGTGATGGCAACTGAAGGTTCAGCAGTAGTTACTGTATCGGCATTTCTAATATTTCAGTCATATCAGAACTAACCTGAGGGACTTTGAGTGTACTGAAAAAATAATTCTAAATCCTTTGTATCCAAGATTGTTTCAGAAGCGTATCATGAGGCATAGTAGCTTTTAAATACATCATTAATCTTTATGGGGTCCAATGTAATATCCACAGCCGTTTTAATTTGGTGGAGTTGGTGAGAAGACGTGCATTGTCAGAATTGGTGGGCTAGCAACCTGCTAATAACTACTTCTGGATTTAGGAAGTAGTTCAACAGCATGCTCTGTAGTAAGCGTATTAAATTATTATTGGAGAATGAGGCGTTCTTTATACAAAACTGGAGTTGGTGATTCGGCGTACATGCTGTCCAGCTGGCCAATACGTTTTGTTAATTCAGCTAATCTTTTTCTTTTCTGTTTTCTCTCAAAACTTACAAAATATTTTTTTTTGTACTCTAAGATAAGCCTTCAGTTTCCCACAATACAGACGCCGAGACATCGGGGGTCTTGTTCATACTCAACAATATGTCAATCTGATTAGAAATCCATTCTACTAAATTTTCATCTGAAAGCAAATGAGTATTGATTTGTTCAGGGTTTGAACAAGAGCAGTCCCCCGAAAGTGGACACTCATAATTTCCGGGGAATGAGCAGAAATTACTTTAGGTTCATTTGAACATGACCCCACTGAAGGGAGAAACCTGTTATCCACAAGAAAGTAATCTATTCGAGTGAACGTATGATGTACATGGCGAAAAAAAGGACAATACCGGAAGGATTTAAAAAACACCAAGGATCTGAAAGTGCAAATTCGTCCATGAAGGTTTTAATTAAGATAGCCGATCTCGAGAGTATGGTGGCCGCCATTGAAGACAGGTCTAGATCAGGGCAAAGCTAACAATTCAAGTCACCTCCTAAAATAAGGTGTGAGGAAGTGTCAAGGAAGTCAGAAAAAAGATGCCTGAAAAAAATCTGGGTTATCCCAATTAGGAACATATACAGTATGTTCACAAGTAAAACTGGAGTGTCGTACATCCTACGGTGATAATTAGATATGTGCCCCCTGGATCAGAGACCACCTTCGAGTATACAAAGCGGACGGCTTTGTGTATTAAAATCACAACACCTCTCGACATACTATGAAAAGATGAATAGTGATCTTGACCAATCCAACCACCCTTAGTTCTCTAATAAACAGATGTTTTAAAGTGAGTTTCTTGAAGAAATATTACTTGGGCTACAAAATTTTGAAGATGATGATATTGACACTATGGTGCCTCAGTAAACATGAAACATGAAATGAAATGTTCTACGCATTCTTGAGTTACAGGTACAGTTCTACCAAGAGGCCTGAAATCAGATCATTCAATTTTTTCAAGCTTATCTACATCACTAGTGAAGATTTCTGCGTACCTCTCTGCTCCCCAGCCAGTGCTGTCAACATAACAAACACGTTCTCTCACAAGTGGGTCTTCTACATGGAGGCAATCAATCAGAGGAAAGGGGGCGGTCTTTGCCAAACATGGACAAAGCAGATACAAAACTGGGTCAAATTAGCTGTCAAACGGGCCTTTACTGGACACTTGTATGACAAAACCAAGGTGTTTTTTTAAAGGAAATTTACTGTTTTATACTAAGTCCAGTTTTCAGAGTCACTCTATGGAGGCCTAAATAGCCAAAATACGGGATCCTTAACATCACTATTTTGGCTTCCAGTTTGTTTAAGAATTGATTTCAAGATTTTTCTGATTACTTTTAAAGTACGTGTGGGCCTGGTTCTGAGCTACTGTACACAATAATATTTTTAACCCTTTATGAGCCAGCCCGCAGCCTCAGATCCTCTGGTGAGGGCCTTCTGGTTTTTCCAAAGTGGAGGCATTCTCCATCAGATCGCTTTGACTTTGGAATGACCTGCCCGAGAACCTGAAATACACACAATCAGTGACTTCTTTTAAATAACTTCTTAAAACTAATTTTTACAGGCAGGCTTTGAGGTGATGTGTCTCCCACCATTTATTATATTTTTTCCGTTAAAGACGTATTATTAAGATTTATTTGTATTTCAAAATCTATGCATTCATCCTTTTTTTCTTACCATTCCACATCAGCCCACCTGGTTTCAGTTGTGTCTGTGAGGTTCTCGCATTGCCCGTGTTCCTCATAGGGTTGGGAATCTCTGGCATGAGGCCGATTCAATACATATCTAGATACAAGCGTTACGATTCAATACAAAAAACAATTTATTTAAAGGTGAAACGATTTGATTCAGTTTGGGAACGATACGATATTACGATTCGATATGGGAAAAAAAGCTAGCTTTATTACTGTTGATGTAGACGTTAATCATAAAAAACCCAATTCTATAAAATGACGTAACAATATTTTCAAACATGTAAAAGAGGACTTATCGCTGAGCATTGTTGCTTTATGGCACTGTAAAAATAAACAACAAAATCTCATGTCAAAGTATTTATTCTTTGACATGGAATAAAAACATCATAAGGCAACATACTTTTTGTTAGATGGGATCAGAAATGGACACACGGGTGGATGTACAGTAAAATAGAACATACCCATCGACAATATACTATTTCAAATTAATCTTCGAAGTCCAGAGCGAGAATACAGTAGATTTAGAGTAAACAGAAATTTGCTTGTGTATACTCTACTGTTTTGAACAATCGATAAATTAGGTAGGTCATAAAAGTGCAGCATTTCAGCCTGAGTATAGCCTAGTGCTTTGAAGACAACAGGTAAGTGCAACGTTTCAATGTAAAAAAATTACAGACTTACAAAAAGCAGCAGCCCTTTAAAAAAAAAATGCTATCACCCTTTACAGCACTTATGATTGTGCTTTGTACTTATGCTTTGTATATTTTATTCGTCATCACTGTCCACATCTTTTTATGCAGGGCAGATTCTTTTTTGCGGAAGATCAACTGATCCACATGCTCATGTTTGAGTGGACTACGTTTGTCTCCTGCAGTGCTAAAATCCATTTCAGATGACACACTGGCGGCTGGTATACAGAGATATTGTTTAGCGAGCGATGACCATATCCATTCATCGTCCTTTTAAAACATGTTGCTGCGTTGCTACTCTATGTTGTCAAGGAGCATGCACAAGGGTCGTTACGTTAGCTCTCGCGTTGTTTTTAAGAGGAAAACACTAACCTCAGGCAAACGGTTCCTTGTCTCGCGATAACCGATCCACAGCTCAACAATCGATTTATCTAAGGATCCCCAGCAGATTTTGTATCGATAGAGATGTCTGGTACCGATACTGTCGTATCTCTCGCCTTCACGACTGGATATCTGGTTGAATCGGTTTATCTGTCAGTTTTATTGATTTTATATGTTAGAGCATATGACAGTTAGTATCTTATTTTGTTTTACAGGAATGTATTTTTTTCTGTCTGACAAAGTGCTTTTTTAAACATATTTTTTAATGTGCTATTGGTTTTATTATTATTATTATTATTATTATTATTATGGTGGCATGGTGGATGGCAGGGTACAACCAGAACTGGTCGCTATCCATTCACAGAACCCATATAAACAAACTACCATTCGCACTCACATTCACACTTATGTGCAATTTAGAGTCTTCAATTAACCTACCATGCATAATTTGGGGATGTGGGAGAAAACCGGAGAAAACCCACGCAGGCACGGGGAGAACATGCAAACACCACACAGCTGAGGATTTGAGGATTTGGGTTCTCAGAACTGTGAGGCAGATGTGCGAACCAGTCGGCCTACCGTGTCGACATCAATGAAATGCTATAGGGAAAACAAAAGTTTATTTGTACTTGCAACAACAAATATTATCATAATATTATCAAAATATTAACGCTATAATATCGTTGAATGTTAATGTTGAGTCTTTGAGTCCCCTTTATAGTCAGGTAATAAAAAGCCAAACAAAATATCCACTTACAGAAAACCAAAAATGCCGTTTGCTTCTGTGTCATCATCATTTTATCGCATGTACTGGAGCGTGCAGTC
The DNA here is from genome assembly GCF_024500275.1 of Phycodurus eques. NCBI lineage: Eukaryota > Metazoa > Chordata > Actinopteri > Syngnathiformes > Syngnathidae > Phycodurus > Phycodurus eques. The sequence continues at coordinate 1,600,065 of NC_084533.1, forward strand.
AACCTGAATGCAAACAAATATATATATTGTCCTATTTTTATTGTTTGATAAAAACATTGCCTTGGGTCCCTGTGCGATTAACCTGCAAAAAAATGCTCCTCAAAATTAGAAAGTTACTCCTCAAATGAGGAAATGATTAGCAAAACTGCTCCTCGAGCCTTGAACTTAAACACAGAGATTTCTGACCCCTCTGCCCAAAGTAATCAAACTCTTTTACGCTTTTTTTAATTCATAGACATTTTTAGGGATGTACAAAAAGTGCCTGTTCTGAATTTGAATATCAGATGTGATTTCATTAAAAGTATTAGTCAGTATTTGTTCTTCCACTATTCTGGTACTTGTTTTACTATCTTCCTGCATAGTTAGACAAAACTGTCTGTGGCCTTTTAGTACCGTTAATGTAATCATTGGGGGATCCACATCAGACATTGTCAACTGGATGATTATCTAACAAATGATGTGTTAAGTTTTGGAAGTTACATGCCCGGCGTGAGGGGCTTTTCCACCACAACCCTTTCCGTTCAACAAATAAATATTTCCAATGTACAGTCTGTTTTTTTTATGCAAAACACATTTACAGATACCAAATACTTCACACTGCTGTGATAAAAAAACTGAGAGCTGTCCATTAAGTCAGCCATGTGTTTTTTAAATTTTATTTATGTATTGAACCTTATCCAGGTAAGGTATTTGCAATGCCAATCTGGTTGCAGACAACAGAGGAAAACAAAGCAAAATAGAAGCAAAATACATATACAAACTGTTCAATGTGATATAGTAACAAGTTAAATTTTACATTACATCGTAACACATGGTGAATAAAGGCCCCTAAAAGGCATGTGAGTGGACGTTCTGTAAAGCTGGAGAAATGTAATCGCCTGAATGACAAGACATAAGAAAAACTTCCATCCTTCCCTTTTCTGTACCGCTTATCCTCACTAGGGTTGCGGGTGTGCTGGAGCCTATCCCAGCTATCTTCAGGCGAGAGGTGGGGTACACCCTGAACTGGCCGCCAGCCAATCGCAGAGCACATATATAAACAAACAACCGTTCGCATTCACATTCACACCTATGGGCAATTTAGAGTCTTCAATTAACCTACCATGCACAGGGATAACATGCAAACTCCACACAGGTGAGGGCAGATTTGAATCCGGGATTAGAAAAAAAAATCTTTTTGAATGAATAAATAAAAAAATGCAGAAACCTCCAGATGACTATAGATCTGAAAAATGTGTAGTGGAACTGTGTAAGGATACAGGCTCATGTCCCTATTGCATTTTCCAGCTGATAAATCACATGTATAGTCATCTCCAAGGTTTTGTTGCACAATCTATTTACGTAGGTATGTCAAATCAACAAAACAGAATAAATATATTCTGATTTATTTAAACATACCTGTGTTTAATAAAACTCACTACCTCAAACGCTGTCTGCAGCCAGGTTGGCATTGGAAATGTGAATCAGTTCTAAATTTCCTCACCTGGACAAAGAGTTAGGTTTTAAAGGTATCAAAAATAGTTGAAATTTAGATCCATCCATCCACCCATTTTCCTCCGCTTATCCGAGGTCAGGTCACGGCTTCGCTCCTTCTTCACCACAACAGACCGATACAAAGTCCGCATCACTGCAGACGCTGCACCGATCCGCCTGTCGATCTCCCGTTCCATTCTTCCCACACTCGTGAACAAGATCCCAAGATATTTGAACTCCTCCACTTGGGGCAGGATCTCATTCCCAACCCGGAGAGGACACTCCACCCTTTTCCGGCTGTGGACCAAGGTCTCAGATTTGGAGGTGCTGATTCTCATCCCATCCGCTTCACACTCGGCTGTGAACCGCTATAGTGAGAGTTGGAGATCATGGCTTGACGAAGCCAACAGAACCACATCATCTGCAAAAAGCAGAGTTGTAATACTGAGGCCACCAAACCAGATCCCCTCTACGCCTCGGCTGCGCCTAGAAATTCTGTCCATAAAAGTTATGAACAGAATCAGTGACAAAGGGCAGCTCTGGCGGAGTCCAACCCACACCGGAAATAAGTCCGACTTACTACCGACAATGCGGACCAAACTGACACTGGTCGTACAGGGACCAAACAGCCCTTATCAGGGGGTTCGCCACTCCATACTCCTGAAGCACCCCCAACAGGACACCCCGAGGGACATGGTCGAACGCCTTCTCCAAGTCTACAAAACACATGTAGACTGGTTGGGCAAACTCCAACGCACCCTCGAATACCCTGCCGAGGGTGGAGAGCTGGTCCACTGTTCCACGGCCAGGATGAAAACCACACTGCGCCTCCTAAATCTGAGATTCGACTTCCAGACGGACCCTCCTCTCCAGCACCCCTGAATAGACCTTGGGAAGGACCAGGAAGGCTGAGGAGTGTGATCCCCCTGTAGTTTGAACACACCCTCCGATCCCCCTTTTTAAAAAGGGGGACCACCACCCCAGTATGTCTCGGATGTCCATGCGATGTTCCAGGGGCGTGTCAACCAGGACAGCCCCACAACATCCAGAGCCTTTAGGAACTCAGAGCAAATCTCATCCACCCCCGGGGCCTTGTCACCGAGGAGCTTTTTAACCACCTCGGTGACCTCAAGGATAGGAGAGCCCACCTCAGAGACCCCAGGCTCTGCTTCCTCATGGGAAGGCGTCAGTAGAATTGAGGAGGTCTTCGAAGTATTTTCCCCACCGACTCACAATGTCCCAAGTCGAGGTCAGCAGTGCCCCATCTCCACTAAACACAGTGTTGATGGTGTACTGCTTCCCCCTCCTGAGACGCCGGATGGTGGACCAGTATTTCCTCTAAGCCGTTCGGAAATTGTTCTTCATGGCCGCAATGAACTCCTCCCACATCAGAGTTTTTGCCTCAGCAACCACTGAAGCTGCATTCCGCTTGGCCAGCCGGTACCCATCAGCTGGCTGAGGAGTCCCACAGGCCAAAAGGGCCTGATAGGTGTCCTTCTTGTGCTTGACGGCATCCCTCACCGCTGGTGTCCACCAACGGGTTCGGGGATTGTCGCCACGACAGGCACCGACTACCTTACGGTATTAGCTCCGGACGGCCGCCTGGATGGCAATGGAGGCGCGAAACATGGTCCACTTGGACTCATGTCCCCCGCCTCCCCTGAGACATAGATGAAATTCTGCCAGAGGTGGGAGTTGAAATTCCTTCTGACAAGGGATTCTGCAAGACGTTCCCAGCAGACCATCACAATACATTTGGGCCTGCCATATCGGACCAGCATCTTCCCCCACCATCGGAGGCAACTCACCACCAGATGGTGCCCAGTTGATAGCTCCGCCCCTCTCTTCACCAGAGTGTTCAAACATGCAGCCGCAAGTCCGAAGACATAACCACAAAGTCGATCATCGAACGCTGACCTAGGGTGTCCTGGTGCCAAGTGCACGTGTGGAGACCCTTATGCTTGAACATGGTGTTTGTTATGGTGATCCGTAGTGAGCACAAAATTCCAATAACAGAACATCACTCGCGTTCTGATCGGGGGGCATTCTTCCCAATCACGCCCCTCCAGGTCTTACTGACATTGCCCACGTGAGCAGTCCCCCAGCAGAACGATGGAGTCCCCAGCGGGAGCGCTCTCCAGCACCCCATCCAAGGACTCCAAAAAGGCTGGGTACTCTGTATTGCTGTTTGGTGCATAGGCACAAAAAACAGTCAGGACTCGTCCCCCCACCCGAAGGCGGAACGAGGCTACCCTCTCATCCACCGGGGTGAAACCCAATGTACAGGCGCCGAGCCAGGGGACCATAAGTATACCCACACCTGCTCGGTGCCTCTCACCAAGGGCAACTCCAGAGTGGGCGAGAGTCCAACCCCTCTCGAGAGGACTGGTACCAGAGCCCAAGCTGTGTGTGGAGGTCGATATCGAGAAAGAGGTCGAGAGAGGTGACGTTCCACATCCCTAGAGTCAGCTTCTGTAGCCGGGGATCGGATCGCCAAGGTCCCTGACTTATGTCACCTCCCAGCTCACAATGCACCAGACCCCTATGGCCCCTCCTGCAGGTGGTGGGCCCATGGGAAGGGGGACCGACATTACCCTTTCGGGCTGTGCCTGGCTGGGCCCCATGAGTGCAGGCCCGGCCACCAGGCGCTCGCCTTCGACCACCACTTCCAGCCTTGGCTCCAGAGGGGGGCCCCAGTGACCCTCGTTCGGGCAAGGGAAAACGCGATAAAATAATCTTTCTCATCATATGGGTCTTTGGAGCCGTGCTTTGTCTGGTCCCTCACCTAGGACCCGTTTGTCATGGGTGACCCTGCCAGGGGCATAAAGCCCCAGACCACTTAGCTCCTAGGATCATTGGGACACACCAACCCCTCCACCACAATTAGGTAATGGCTCAATGAGGGGTGAAATTTAAATTAAGATATAACATAAGACATTCAAAGCTTGAAATACCAGCATTTTTTCATCCAGTCGGTGTCAGTAATGAGCAACATCAGCCTCATTTGCTTAAGCTACCCTGAACTAATTAGTGTGATAGAAACACAGAACACAACTTTTAGCGTGATAATTGAGGTCCCACATTGGTTTAGGTTTTCTATGAGACCTATTTCCTTAAATTGTGTACACCCTTTTTCCTGCACTACCCCTGAACTAATATGGAATTAAAATCAATGACTAAGGGCATTTTCCTTGCTGTTCCTGGAAAAGCACATTGGAAAAATGCTATCAAGCTACAGGCAGAGCTAACTGTCAGAAGGCATTCCAAAATGTCCCAAGGAACAAAGGGAATTGTAAAAAAATAGCGCATACCGGTCAACCTTCTCCAGTGAAGTAGGACTTTCAGTTAACGGATCAAGTATGGTAAAACGTGGATGCCCTTCACAAGGTTGCCTGTCACCCTTATTTCAAATGTTTTTGGCAAAATTGGATATTGTTCTAACATAAACATTGTTTTATGTTTGACTACTTCTCTACAGATACATATCACAGCTCTTTGTGTACTGTTGGTGTATGGTTTATCTCTCTTGCAGTAGCAACAGGGGCCTGCAGTCATCCAGTTAGAGGAAACATTCTCAATCTAAATAAAAGGCAAAGAGATTATTCCTTCTGGCAAATCTGCAGTGTGTGTGTGTTTATATGGCTATTTGTGCTTGTGTGTTTGGGTGGAGTCCTGAGGGAACGCAAAATGTAATCACAAGAGGTGATTACTTGGTAGCACTTGGATGTGTGTTGTGTTGATGAGAATGTGCAAGTGCTAGGAGAGCAAGAAAATATAATCACAGGAGTTACCCAACGGCAGTCAGGTGTGTGTGTGTGTGTGTGTGTGTTTGTTTGAAGTGATAAAATCGCATCTGCAGAATTACAAATTGCTACTCTTGAGTTATGTCAGAGGGGCCAAAAACACCAGTACAGACTACAAATCTACCTGCAGCACTGTTTCCCTGTTTGTAAGTTAAATTGGAACCGGGAACTTTCCTCCAAACTTTGTGTTTTCTGAAAATGTTTCATGATTTTCACACATAAGGGTTTGTGTAAAATGTTCTGTCTTGAAGTAATGGCTGGTGAGTTAATGCATATTAATAACAGAAATTCTTTATGACACGTTATTTTTTCCCAAAAATATGATTGAGGAAGTCCCTGATGGTGTCGTGGTACATTAGCCTGACTTCGGTGCAGGTTCACAGTCACACTGGATGAATTTTTGGCTAAAAAGTTACTGAATTGATTTCCAGCAACTAAAGGGTTTTGGATCGGACCATTCTAAATGAACTAGTATCGTCCTTGAATCGAATCGGAAACCACGAATCGTGAAACGAATCGAATCATTGCTAAAACGAATCGTTTCACCCTTCAAACCGTAAAAACGGTTCAGTTAAACTGTTTCAGTTCGGTCGAAATGTGCCCCATCTGGTTTGGAGGCATGGGCACTCTTTTTTTTTCTCATTTACTAATGTGGCGAAGCAGTGAGCAGTAGCGCTACCAACGCTAAAGCAAGCCAAGACGACAGCACGTAGGGTTGCGGCGCTGCATAAATGGTGGGTTCGGAAATTCTATCTGACGCCCCAACGCTACTCTGAGAGTGCACATTCCAACAGCGCTCTGAGTTTCTAGTAGATTGTAGCTGAGCGCAAGTGTAGGATATTTCCAAACGCACCCTACAACGTGCCTGAGCAAGTGTTGAATTCTGGGTATAAGTGTCACCTACTGCACCAACCCGAGGATATGTAAAATTCATTATGAGCCGAAAAGATGAGAATAGTGTCCATCCATGTCCCATGAATGAAGAGACAAAAGTTTATGGGGTGAATTTTATGCATGAGCTGCATTCATTCCTGAATGATTTCCATCATATAGATAATATACCCCTACCCCTGTTGGATATGAATTATGAAACTTTTCTGTCAATGTCATATAAGACTTATTCAAAAACTTGGCGGTGTAATTAATTGTTAAACAATTAAATGGCTCTTGCGAACTAGGGTGTCAATGTTCATCACGTAACTTTAAAAGTACTTGAGAAAGTGCGTAGAAGCAGTAATCGAATAGAACAAAATTGTTATCAAATATTGTGTACAAATTAATTCGATCAAATTAAAATTACTGCGTGAGGTTTAGTTTAATTTAATCTTTGATTTGAAACAATTGGGAAGGCATCCAGGTGGAGTTAGAAGAATCAGCTTGTCAACTAAATTTGAAACTAATTTAATTTATTTATTTAGCTTTGATAAATAAAGAGACAGAAAGAGAAAATGGTGACCGCCACACACGCCACATGTTTCTCCCACACAAAAGAGTTACCACTCTACATTTACTGCGAGGCTAATCTTAGTTTTCTCACAATTACAAGCACTACAACCCTGTGTCTCCAGTAACTGAATCCGGCTCACACATAGATGACGTTTGGACGTGCCTAAACATGTCGGACATACCCGACACAAGATGGTGGGCGATGGCTTGTATTTTTGTTTGTTTTGAATTTAACAAACTTGTAATCTCCTCACACGGGGGACACCCATATGTAGCGTATATGGTTGAATCAAAACGTAATTACTTTAGGAGAAAATAATAAACTGGAAGCGACGCCTGCATTACTTCCGGTTTAGCGTAATTTTAAGTTTTAATTGTTAAAATCAAACTATTTTTTATTTTATTAAAGGGGACCAACGTCACTTTTTATATGTATAAAATTTAGGGAAAGTGACAAGAAACCTTTTTATCAGTCTCGGAATCTGAAGATTACGACACTTTGTGAAATTTTGAGTTCAAGATGACAGAGGCTTACTTAAACTCAGAAAACACACAAAATACAACCAAGAGTGGAATTTTATAAAATATTTAATGACATCTACAATGGATCTAGAAGGAAACACACAAAGGGGTCTAACTAAAGAAAGAAAATAACACTAACAATGGCAAAAAGAAGGAAAATAGGCATACGAAAAGGGAAATAGAACATCGTGTGTTGGACTAAAGTGGGAAACGAGAGCGTTTTATGCGTCCATTCCAGAAGAGCGAGAGAGAGGGAGGAGAAAGTTGAGATTTTGTCTGAAGCTAGTAATTCCCCCGAAAATTATCAGGCACTAATATTGTCCAGTCTGGCAATCACTTGCCGTGTCTACTCACGAACGTAAATGAACTGGCCTCTGGGAGTGATCTTGCTCTGGGCACGTCTCAGAAGCACAGAGACAGGGTTGGTTGCGGAAGAAAAAGATGCACAAAATTGAAACAAAACAAAAAGAGGCTGAAGAAGAAAAAGTGTTGTTCGTCACACCTTGTTGGGAGAGTGTGACCCCCTGATTCGACTTTGCAGCTTCTCTCGACGCCAGTGGTTGTCGCCTTGTCCCAACAATTGTTCCTATTCACAGGGCAGATGTTAATTAGTTTAGGGTCCACGAGGGTCCCTACACACATCAATGCATCAACAGGCAAAATACTGATAATCATGTTCCAGTTGGTTAAGAAAAAGTGCAAGTGTATAGCAACATCACTAATGGTCGATCAAACGAACCTGTTTTATTCTGTTAAGATTTGTACTTTTTTTTCAAAGGTCTGCAGCCTTTCTTGAAACATTGCTTTGTCAACATGTTCAATGGCTACATCTCTTACAATAGTGAGTAACGCTATACCGTATAGAATGTGAGCATACTGTACGTACACCATATACGCTAACCCTTAGCAGAAAGACACTCACAAATCAGCGAAAACACTCGGGTGGTGCGACAGACACAAACACGTTGATTGTTTCCAAAGTAAAAAGAATCGATTGTTCGCGACATCTTAGTAAGCGCTCGTCAGTAGCTTGCTAGCGGATAGGTGGCTAACGGCTAACTTCGAGAGGGGTCGGAGGTTATGTAATGACGCAAACGTCCATGAGGTGGCAGTCGAGTGCGCAGACCAACCGAAGAAGCTGCAACCACACAGTGACATCATGTGGAATTTTCGCAGCAAAGGTGGCGAACTACGGAAGCCTCTAAGTCTTAAGCGAAGGACCACATAGTGATCTCGTGGCTCCACTACACAAAGCTGACAGAGAAAATGGTGGCCGCCGCAGATGCCACATGTTTTCCCCCACACAAATGAATTAACACTCTAGTTTTACTGAGAGGCTAATCTTTGTTTTCTCACGTTTACAAGCACTACAACGCTCTGTCTCCGGTAACGGAATGCGGCTCAACACTGATTACGTTTAGACGTGTCGATCCTACTGAAAATATCTTGCATTTTTGTGTGTTCTGAATTCAACAACTTGAAATCTCCTCACGCGGATTTCACCAATATGTAGTGTGTATTAGTCAAATAAAAACATTATTAATTTAGGAAAAACGAATAAACCGGAAGCAACGCTTGCGTTACTGCCGGTTACCGTAATTTTTAATTTAACTGTTAAAATCAAACTAATTTGACCTATTAAAAGGGGCACCAAGTCACTTTTTATGTATAAAATTTAGGAACAATGACGAGAAACCTTTTTATCAGTGTCGTAATCTGAAGGTTGCTATACTTTATGAAATTTTGAGTTCTAGATGACAGAGGTTTACTTAAACTCAGAACACACACACAATACAACCAAGAGTGGAATTTTATAGTATATTTAATGACATCTACAAGGAACTAGAGGGAAACACACAAAAGGGATCTGACTAAAGAAAGAAAATGGCTACTAATGGCTAGGAAAAGCGATCGAAGCCACATGGCCGGCTTCTTCGACCGAAAACGCCTTGGTTGCGGCAGGCGTTAGCGCACGTGGTGGCACCGGAGGCGCCTGAGGACAATAAAAACAAAAGAAGGGGTAGGGGGTTGGCCGAGCTGCCAGCAAAACAAGAGGAGAGGAAAAACACAAGACGAGAGGGAGAAGGTGTGAGTTAAGAGTTAAATACTCCAGAGGCGCGGCGTGGACAAGAGGGATTGCCGACTTTGGGAAGACTACACCCATCACCCTGAATCTTGTCTACAAATTGGATCAAATGGGTTTAAAATCATATTAATCTAAAACACTCCCAACATTGTACTCTCACGCATGGAATCATTGTTTAAACTTTGGTCGTGGCAGATCGGTTGCTTATTGTTCAATAATAATATTTCAAACCAAGAGGACCTGTAAAACAGACAATAGTGACACAGACACCAAGGCATACATTTGGAATATTTCTACAGAGTTCGTAAGATATCAAAACGGACATTTTATCTTCCGTTAACAAACATCAAAGGCGAGTCCATGGGTTGGATCTTGCAGTTACTCTCAAAGCCAGCCTTACGTGCATGTTTGAATTTTAACCAAATAGTCTTTTTGGCCGGAGGGTCCCTCAACCTTTTGGTCGGGGAAGGAGTCTTTTGTAGCCAGGAATCAAGATTTGACGGGAAGCTGCTAATTAGGTTATGGTCCACTTGACGTACACCAGCCATTCTCCTTGTCTCACAGCAGGGCAGTGTGGAGGAATGGGGTTATCAATATGGGGTTACACCCACTTCTCCGCTTCTCCTCACTAGGGTCGTGGGCGTGCTGGAGCCTATCCCACCTATCATCGGGCAGGAGGCGGGGTACACCCTGAACTGGTTGCCAGCCAATCGCAGATATATATATATATATATATATATATATATATATATATATATATATATATATATATATATATATTACACTTTTATATCAAAACTTGTTTGTTGAGTGTTGTTTTCTTATTGCTTGCATTTCAGTGTAACAAAACTAATTTAACAACCAGACATTTACACATATACTTTATTTGTTGATTTGACAGACATGCGTGTTCGAGGTCAATCAGCCCTGCAGGGTAATACATCATATTATATTAATTGTATATACAGGAAGTCCTCGAGTTACGACGCACTCGACCTACGACATTTCAACTTTAAGACGCCCGTGCCTCGTGCGCCATTTTGTCCCAGCAGCATAGACTTTCTTCTTAGCTAGTGCATAGTGCTTGTCTGTGTCCGTGCGTCGGGAGTATCTTTGCCTTTTTCGCCCTCCTTTTTTCACACTCTCAGCAGTCATGGTAAGTACAGCATCTTATTTTTTTATTTGAATGTATTTTAGTTTCTTTATAAGAAGTGTTAACCTTTCCTGCTATGGTCACCTGACCGTGGTTGGGAGACCAATAAAGGCACAAAGCTCCGATTTGCTGCTTTAATGGCTTTATTAGCTCCTCTGCACATTCGGGTCCTCCGCTAATCGCGACTCTTCCCCGGTCGCCGTCACTACACTTGCTACTGTCCTCCTTCGCAGTCCCATCTCACTCACACATCGACGCACATGCCCACACACACTGAGCTTGCTGTCACAATCACGTGCGACAATACCCGTAACAGAAGTATTTCGCCGTAAATTTCGACTTTAACGGTGAAATCCGACTTACGCGGAAATTTGTGTTACGTCGCCAGCGTAGGAACGGAACTCGTTTGTAAATCGAGGACTTCCTGTAATTGTATATATAAATACAATACATAAACAGGAGAGTGATTAACAACATTAGGATTTTCATTTTTTTCCCCATTTGAGCTCAGCTGTGCCAAAGGAGAACTGCAGCGTACTGTTACTCATTCTGAACTTCCGGCCAATGACCAATGAGCAGCCAGCGTCAGGCAGCGCCGCTCAGGCGGGGGAGGGACTGAATTTAACTGAATGTACTGAAGAACTGAAAGTGAACTGAATGTACTGTCAGACCCGACTGATTCGTTCGATTAAACTTCTTCGTTCGCGATCCGCCAAGGACAAACGTACTAGTACGTATGCAGTCAACTGTCGTGCTGTTGAGTGACTCAGGCGGAAGTTCACTGCGAACTAGTACGATGAATGATTCGTTCGTGCAAGGAACGACATATTATATAGTGAAAGACCTGACTGATTTTAACCGTTCCTCCTCACGGGTATAACTTTCACTTGCATCCGTTTCTCCAAGTTAACAGCTAATATTGAGTCAGTAAAAAAATAAATAATAATAAATAAATAAATAAATAATTTAAATTGTAATAAATGTGTATATGTAACCATATCATCCCCTCTGTGTCTCTTATAGGATCATTAAAGCTTTTTGTTAATAATAATAATAAACATATATAGCACTTCTCAAGGCACTCAAAGACGCTTTACTTTAATCAGATTACAATAACAGTAAGGTGGCTGAGCAGGAAGCTCGCATGCTAGTCTCAGCGACGCTGTCCACTGCGGTGACAAAGTCTCGCTGGCTGGCGGGAGCCAATGTGGAAGTAGAGGGGACCTGGAAGGATACGTGCGGTAGCTGAGCTCACAACTGATACTGGGTGTTCAAGAGCTTGCTGCGAGAGAGAGAGAGCGATAGGTAGGTGATAGCTTTTTTTTCCTCCCCACCTTTCCTAGTTTGTAATACGTGACAACAACAACATACCGTTCTTCAGTGAACCTGAACGTGAACCTCAGGGATGAACCATTAACTGAATGAGGAAGCACTTGAATGATTCTGTGAAAAAGAACTGAACGATTTGGTGAACAAATCTTTTGAACAAACCTTTTTAACGAACTGATTCTCGTGATTCACGACACTCAAAAGAACTGCCATGCCCACCACGACTGCTGTGTTTAGTTGTAAACATAGCGTTATCTGCGGAGCACAGCACGAGACCTCTCGCGCTTGTTTTACAAGATAAAAACCATAAATCCTCAGGCAACCGATTTCTAGCCTCACGGACATCCGGTCCACAGCTTTACAGCCAATATATCTAAGGATTCCTGGCGGATTTTGTATCGATAACGGAGTCTGCTACCGACACAGTCGTATCGCTCACCTTTACGAACGGATATCCGGTCACATCAGTTTATCATTCCCAACCCTAACAGATAAGAAGCGATAATGCGGCTTCCAGTGGAAATTTTACTGTTGAAATGGTTTGCCAAGGCCCTGTCCTTAAGACCAGCAGTCAGATACCTAAGAAATCGGAAGAGCTCATCGATGATTTGCAATGCTCGACTCTGGTGAGAAAACACACACTATACAGTAAGACATTCAGGATATTTGTTCAACTAATAGGAAGCTGTACAGTGATGTGATAGTAATAGATCTGATAGATAAAAGGATGTGAAATTTGTCATCATTGCTGGAGTTTGTATTATTCAAAACATCAGCATTTACTGACATTCATGTTCATTTATTTCCACAAAAATGAATGCAATACCAATAACCATGTACAGGACTATGAGACACACTGCCAATGCCTTTTTCCCAACTTACCTTGTAAAGAATCAAATGTCTTTGTCAGATCCGGCAAATGTTTGTTCTCCAGAGGTTGAGTTTATTTTTTTATCTTGGATCTTTCTTTAAACAGTCTATTTTTTCTTTTGACTCAATGTTTTTGCGAGTACTGAGACAGAGCAGTAATCGTGATCGGCAGCAGGAGAGCATTCCATAGGCTACTCACAGTTTTCATCCTGCTCAGTTCTGCTTACTTGAATTTAGCAATCATTCCACTGGAACAATACCTTTCTGTAGTTTATTACTTTTTGGCGGAATAATCTTCTCTGGGGTGAAGTCCAGACTGCAGCAGACCTTGGTGTAGGATGTGACAATAAACTTGTCACAACGAATATTCACTCCACTTTCGTTCGACATCCGTGGTAACTTAAAACACCATTGTACTTTGCCGAAGATGAGCACGTTGAAACAAAACAATGTGCATGGTACTGTTTATGTCCCTTTTGGAAAACAAATCAGTCTTTCTCATTCGGCTATTTACTATAGGCTCTAGTCAATATGGCGACGACACCTGAAAAGCATGAGCCTCAATACTAAAAACGGATATGACGTCATAGTTTTTTTTTTTTTTCTTCAAAGTGCCCATTGTGAGTTAGTTAGTTATCATAACTTGGACCGTTACAATGTATTTGTGTGGATGCACTCTCGATGCATGGAGTGAGGCTATGGGAAATTAGATGGGTCAGCCACCGGTCTGCGAGCCCACTGGCGGCCAGTGGCTCGTAGCCACAAAACACTTCAGGGAAAGTTAACTGTTTATTAAACACAGCGGCACACGTAATTCAGCCTATAACTCACACAACAGACATTTGAGCAATACTTTATTCATTCAAATTCGACAGCCTTGTAAACAACAATGCTTTCTGTTGTGTGTCAAATTTATAAGCTATTTTCTCTTTTGACAGATCTGCCTTTCCTTTAGATGAATTGCGACTGCATTGGAGATGGCCCATGCCGTCGCCTTCCTGGACACCATTATCTCTGCTGACCTCTCCTGGTCTGGAAACACATTTGTAGAAGAAGAAGGCACAGCAGCAGCTGCACTTCCTGAGGGTGCTCAAGGAAAACAACATCTGCCAGAAGCCTCTCGTGACCTTCTACCGCTCGACCATCAAGAGCATTCTGACATGCTGCATCACAGTGTAGTTCTCCCACTGCACTAAAGCAGACTGGAAAAGACTCCAAAGATTGGTCAAGACAGCACAGAGGATTATCGTCTGCCCCCTCCCTGAAGGACATCTACACGCCCGCTGCTTCATGAGAGCTGAGGCAATCACAGGTGACAACACGCACCCCGCTCACCACCTCTTTGACCTGTCGCCCGCTGACAGGCGCTACCGGTCCACCAGGACCAGTGCAAACAGACTCAGAAACAGCCTCCTCAAACAAGCCATGACTGCACTGAAGTGACAATAGCACCTGCAGTCATTAAAACATTAAAACATTCATTAATGCGTCGCTACTGTACACATAACGTGTCTCACTGCCATTTGCACTGCATCATTTAGTATTGCTTAGAATAGCCTTTTTAAAAATGTGTTCTTCGATTCTGTTCTTATTTTATATTCTTATTCTTGAAACACACTTGCACCCCAATTTCATGGTATCTGCACCAAACATTGAAAATTAAGGCATTCTATTCTATTCTAGAAGATCCATTGAAATAGATATAATCAGTCAACCCGACAATGTTTATGGTATCCAAAATTAAAGGCGTATACAAAAAAATTATATTGTGTTGATTAACCACACACATGAATATAAAATGTTATTTTGTTTTTACAAGCAGTATTTGCTGGCATTTACAATTGTTACAAAATTGTTTTGTGTGTGTGTGTATGTGTTTGCATCGGGTCTCTTCAAAATGTTTTAATTCATCCTGTAGAATTGCTTTCTTTTCATGTCTTCTCTTTTTAAATGTTAAATAATGTTTTTCTGCAGGGTCTATTAAGTTAGAATAGATGTCAGTGAGACAGCAAGATATGAAATACGAACAACTGCAAGAGTAATGCACACGATGTTGAACTTCTGGTTACATTATTACTTGCGTTGGAATTATTTTTTACAAATATCAGCCCCAATTAGTTTTTATTTAGCTCATTAGTTGCAATATATCAGTAAATGTTGAATTTTTCATTCTGATGAACTGATTCTTTTTGCCTTTGCCATTGTTTGTCCCAATAGTCAATAACAGTTGGCAAGGTTTCAATTCCATTCCAGTTTAATATGAGCACCCTGCCACCTACGACATGTGTCCTGAATTAAACTAATGAGGCTAAAACCGGTTTTCTCATTTAGGTCAATTTACGTCATTTCAGGACTGTAGTTGCAGATTAATTAATGTTAATGTGTTGCTTTCAAAATATATAAACTACAAAGTAGCTGCCTAAGCAAGAGCAAAGGAATAAAAAAAAAAATGCAGTTCCTTGTAAAAACAGACGCTGCACTTCAGTTGGCTGTGGTTTAAATCATGTAAAAGGAAATGATGAAGCCCGTATAAATCCAACTGGTCACAGAAAAAAAATACCTTGAAATCTTCACAGAGAGAAAAGTGCCAGACGACATCTTAATGCAAAAAAAAAATACATGACGATCAGTGTTGCAACAGTGGCACTGATCTTCAGCAGGCTTTCATCTCGGGTGCTTAAGCAATTTGTATGGTGGACTATTAAGTAACACTTTGAAAGCAGCAGACAGGGGATATAATGGAAAATGCAAATGAAAGAAGATCAAACTAGCTATTGAATGAGCACAGTGACACATCTAAATATAATCATTAATGAAAATCCTACTTGGGGAGAAAGCCTATGAAAAGCTTAAAATATGGCAAGGAACAGCACGTTGTGCCACTCATACTCTACACCCTTAGCGTTAAAAAATATATATTCATTTCTTGCATGTAAGATGAAAAAGTTTGAAAAACCACCAATGCCAAAAGCACAAACAAATGTTATCAGGATTCCACTGATAGTTAAATGTACTGGGTAAGGGAAATCCCTTAATACAGGGGTGTCAAACTCATTTTTGTCACGAGCCACATCGTAGTTATGACTTCCCTCGGAGGGCTGCTACAACTGTGAACCCATATAAATGAAAGATTACCTAATATACTGTAATTACATACAGTATACACAACACATTGTCATGCCGCATATATATATACACACACATATAAAAAAATATATATATAAAAACCACAGTATATATATATATATATATATATATATATATATATATATATATACTGCGTTTAAAAAAAATAAAAATAACTATAATTCAGAATCAGAATCATCTTTATTTGCCAAGTATGTCCAAAACACACAAGGAATTTGTCTCCGGTAGTTGGAGCCGCTCTAGTACAACAGACAGTCAATTTACAGAACACTTTGGAGACATAAAGACTTTGACAAAAAACAATTGTGCAAAAAGATGCAGATTCCTCTAGCACTTAGAGCAGTTCGAATGACTCATATTGCAATAGTCCGGTGCAATGAGCATTGTGCAAAGGGCGCTGAGACTTCAAGGAGTGTATGCGGTTTAAAGTGATGTGTAGTGCGATCATCTGGGACAATGATGGTTGTGCAAATGTTAAAGATACTCCTCAATCAGTGTGCAAATGGGGCAGATGCTACTCTGGCATGAGTGGGCAGTATATGCAAATAGTGCAGCATGGCGAGACAACTACAGTGAGTGCACGAGTAATACATAATTGGCCCCACAGAAATGTGACAACGAACTCAAGTCAAAAAATTTCCAGCTTGTTGTAATGGAATTATAGGTTAGGTGTTTAAGAAGTTGATCGCAAGAGGGAAGAAGCTGTTGGAATGTCTACTAGTTCTAGTTTGCATTGATCGGTAGCGCCTACCTGAGGGAAGGAGCTGGAAGAGCTGGTGACCGGGGGGCAGACGGTCCGAGAGGATTTTGCACGCCCTTGTCTTAGTTCTGGCAGCGTGCAAGTCCTCAATGGTGGGTAGGGGGGTACCGACAATCCTTTCAGCAGTTTTGATTGTCCGTTGCAGTCAGAGTTTGTCCTTTTTTGTAGCAGCACCAAACCAGACTGTGATGGAAGAACACAGGACTGATTCGATAACCTTTGTGTAGAACTGTCTCAGCAGCTCCGGTGGCAGGCCGTGCTTTCTCAGAAGCCGCAGGAAGTACATCCTCTGCTGGGCCTTTTTGAGGACGGAGTTGATGTTGGTCGCCCACTTCAGGTCCTGAGAGATTGTAATTCCCAGGAACTTGAAGGTCTCGACGGTTGACACAAGGCAGCTGGACAACGTGAGGGGCAGCTGTGGCGAAGGATGCCTCCTGAAGTCCACGATCATCTCTACAGTCTTGAGCGTGTTCAGCTCCAGGTTGTGTCGGCCGCACCACAGCTCCAGCCGCTCCGCTTCCTGTCGATATGCAGACTCATCACCGTCCTTGATGAGGCCGATGACAGTGGTATCATCTGCAAACTTCAGGAGCTTGACAGTCGGGTTCGCTGAGGTGCAGTCGTTCGTGTAGAGAGAGAAGAGCAGCGGAGAGAGGACACAACCTTGGGGCGCTGATGCTGCGTGTGGATGAGGTGGCCTCCCCCAGCCTGACCTGCTGTGTCCTGCCCGTCAGAATGCTGTAAATCCACTGGCAGATGGCAGGTGAGACGCTGAGCTGGAGAAGCTTGGTTGAAAGGAGTTCAGGGATGATGGTGTTGAACGCTGAGCTGAGGTCCACGAACAGGATCCTCGCGTAGGTCCCTGCATTGTCGAGGTGTTCTAGGATGAAGTGCAGTCCCATGTTGACTGCATCATCCGCAGACCTGTTCGCTTGGTAGGCAAACTGCAGGGGGTCCAGCAGGGGACCTGTGACACTCTTGAGGTGGTCCAGCATGAGACGTTCGAAGGACTTCATGACCACAGATGTCAAAGCGACAGGCCTGTAGTCATTCAGACCAGAGATTGCAGGTTTCTTGGGGACTGGAATGATGGTGGAGCGTTTGAAACAGGATGGAACTTCGCACATTTCCAAAGATCTGTTGAAGATCTGAGTGAAGACTGGAGCGAGCTGGTCCGCGCAGACTTTGAGGCAGGATGGGGACACATGGCCCGGGCCTGCCGCTTTGTTAATCTTCTGTTGTTTGAAGATGTGTCTCACATCCTGTTCATGGATGGTTAACGCAGAAGTCAGAGGTGTGGTTGTGGTCGCGGGTGAGGCCGGGTGGGTGTGTGGTGTGAAACTGTCCTTTTCAAATCTGCAGTAGAAGGTATTCAAGTCGTTGGCTAGTGTGCTATTGTTCTCAGCTTGGGGGGATCGTCGCTTGTAATTAGTCAGCGATTGGAATGCATGCCAGACTGATTTAGAGTCGTTCATGCTAAACTGTTTTTCCAACTTTGCTGCATAGATCCTCTTTGCAATGTTAATTTCTTTAGTAAGCTGTTTTTTAGCTCGATTATACAGGGCCCTGTCCCCGCTCTGACATGCATCTTCCTTAGCTTGGCGAAGCTGCTTAAGTTTAGCAGTGAACCACGGCTTGTTGTTGTTGAATGTCCGAAATGATTTTGTTGGTACACAAACCACTTCACAGAAACTGATATAGGATGTGACAGTGTCCGTATATTCATCCAGGCTGCCAGCTGAATTTTCAAAGACACTCCAGTCTGTGCAGTCTAAACAGCTTCGAAGTTCCATCTTGGCTTCATTAGTCCACTTTTTGACTGTTTTCACTGTAGGCTTTGCACATTTAAGTTCTTGCCTGTACGTCGGTATTAAGTGAATTAAGCAGTGATCAGACGAGCCCAGGGCTGCACGAGGTATAGCACGGTATGCGTTTTTTACCGTAGTGTAGCAGTGGTCTAAAGTATTATTTTCCCTGGTAGGACAGTCGATGTGCTGCTTGTATTTAGGGAGTTCGTGGTTGAGTTTAGCTTTGTTAAAGTCCTCGAGAATAATGAGGGGTGAGTCCGGGTGTTTTTTTTTCAATTTCGTTGACTTGTTCGGCGAGCGTTAGCAATGCGGCGTTCGCTTGAGGCGTAATATAGACTCCAACCAATATGAACGATGCAAACTCACGTGGCGAGTAGAATGGTTTACAGTTCAAAAACAGCGACTCCAAATGCGGGCTGCAGTGTGTGCTGAGCACCGTGATGTCCGTACACAATTTTCCGTTGATATGGAGGCATATCCCGCCGCCCTTTGTTTTCCCCGATGATTCCATGTCGCAGTCCGCTCGATGAATGTTGAAGCCGGGAAGCATGACGGCGCCATCGGGTACAGCGTCGCAAAGCCAGGTCTCCGTGAAGCACATGGCCGCGGAACGTCCGAAGTCTTTACTGGTCTTTAACAGAAGATGAAGCTCGTCCATTTTGTTGGGTAGTGAGCGTACATTCGCGAGGTGGATCTGGAAGTCCCACAGGATCTTGGCCTGGTTGTTCTGAACCACTCTGGGTGGTGTCTGCCATGTTTATTCTGGGACCTCCAGTCCATAAATGGTACAGATGTTCCTGTACACTATTCCTGCTAGCTGGTTGTCGCTCCATGTATGCCTTCCCTGCCAGCATTTTACACTCTGCTGTGATGTGCTGCACTGTCACTGGGGCTTCTTTCCAAATCCCATCTGCGCCCCTGGCATAATCAGTCGTAAATATATTTTACAAACATTCGTCGAATTTGGCTCGATTTTCAGTATGTCTGTACAAATCACACAGATCGCCCCAAATAACTGACTGAAGATACCACAGGTCAATCTAAACCGTTATCTAATAAAACAGCTCAGGTAAAACAGAACACCACGCAGACTGAAAAAGCATGCGTGTGTGTTAGGCAGACTGCTCGCACAAACAACCAGCTGCAGTGAATCAATTCAGATTTGCACATTTGAATCCCTCATTGCTGGCCTCAGTTGATGATATTTAATCTCCTATCTGAACTAAACTCCAGCGCTCTTATAATCTTTAAACCTCAGTGTTGCAGCTGGGTATGAAAACTCTACATGTAATTTTTTACTTTGTAAATGCTCTTCATTACGAACCAATCAACGATTTGACTAAGAGGAAAACATTTCACCATCCATCAATCTTCTTTCTCTTATACGATTGTTGAATTATGAAAGTTTTTGAATGTTATTATGTAGCGGTTTGTTGTATTAGTCCCTGTTGTCAAGATACCCTTGTGAAGAAAAATCAATAGTTTACAAAGACTTTGAATATAATGCATTTATTCTATACCTCCACTCTGCAATAATACAGTATATACTGTATCTCTGTATTCCTCACTGATATAATCCCTGAAACATCACTAAATCCATCTTTTTCACACAC
Source organism: Phycodurus eques (assembly GCF_024500275.1). Taxonomy (NCBI): domain Eukaryota; kingdom Metazoa; phylum Chordata; class Actinopteri; order Syngnathiformes; family Syngnathidae; genus Phycodurus; species Phycodurus eques. The sequence continues at coordinate 1,620,075 of NC_084533.1, forward strand.
TCACATTTACAAACCCATACAAACATCCTTAAATATTATACAACTAAAAACAATCCATCTTACAGTTCCAATTATCTGTCTCACAAAGCGAAATATACCTACAACAATTCAGGAACACACAGAGAAGGGTCAGAGACATTCTTCTCGCTAGATAGAAAGATCACTATGTCAACAATTTTAAATGACTGGTGGCTATTAAACTCCAGACTGTGCTTTGCCCACAACTGTTAGTAAAAAAATATGATTTTTTAAAAATGTATTTATTTATTTATTTATTTTACACTTACACATGAGTGGCACGCTGGGCGACTGGTTAGAGCGTCAGCCTCACAGTTCTGAGGATCCGGGTTCAATCCCCGGCCCCACCTCTGTGGAGTTTGCATGTTCTCCCCGTGCCTGCGTGGGTTTTCTCCGGGCACTCCGGTTTCCTCCCACATCCCAAAAATATGCATCAATTGAAGACTCTAAATTGCCTGTAGGTGTGAGTGCGAATGGTTGTTTGTTTGTTTGTGCCCTGCGATTGGCTGGCAACCAGTCCAGGGTGTCCTACCCGATGATAGCTGGGATAGGCTCCAGCACGCCCGCGACCCTTGAGAGGAGAAGCGGCTCAGAAAATGGATGGATGGATGGATGGACCTATACATGATGGTTGTTTCTGGGGTCTAGTTCCATCTTAGAAACACAAGCCAGCATTAAGCTTGTGCTTGACATATCCTTGCGGTTGAAGCCAAGTTTCAAGTTGCTGTCAAAGTAGGGGTACTCACTCCCTACCTCCTCAGGTTTCCCGTGACTTGTGTTGCAAGGTGTTTTAGCCAGCTCCCTCTCCTTGCTGGTTACCCCCCCTCTCTTTTGTTTTCCCCACATTTAACTCCAGATAGTACTATCCCACCACTCTACAATGAAAGACGGAGTGAGGGGCCTGACAGGAGAAGCACATCATTGGCATGTTTGTCCAAATGACAGTCTGGATGAGTGAACCTGTAGTCATTTAGGTAGTGGATAAAAAGCAGCAGGAAAATGTGGGAGCGAGCAGAGTTGCATGTGTGGTCGTTGGTCCGCTGCGTCATGTTTTTGGTAATTGCATTCCTCCTCATCGCTGGGATGGGAAACAAAGCTGTGGGTTTTAAACTGGGGAGATAAAAGGGAGACAGCCAAGATTCCAATGACAGGATTGCACTTCTCTCTGCCACTTAAGTGCCACTGTGTGCGACAAATACCAGCGCCGTGTTGTTAATTGGCGAGCTCTGAGTATTGGTCCAGTCTTAAGGGTGAGCCAAAACAATCAATGTGAACTGCTCATCATTATCCCTCTTATTTAACCATGACTCAGTGAACACAATTGAACCATAATGATTGAAGGGATTGTTCTATGTTTATACTGTATTTACTCCTCTCCTGCACTGTAAAAATGAAATTGTTGGCTCAACTTAAAAAAAACAACTAACATGGCTGCCTTAAAATTTTGAGTAAAGAGAGCTAAGCATTTCTAGTCCTTTACACTTCCATGTAAGTTGATGCCACTTGCAATAATAAGTTAAACTGACAAATATGCAAGTGATAAACTGTTAGATAAACTTAATATTTTAAGTTCTACTAACAAGGACATTTTAATTATATGAACGAAAAGACTACCTGAGGTGACATTGTATTAAAAGTCCAAACAACAAACGTGTATTTCTGCATTTGTTTTTCAAACAAGGAAACTTAAGTTGTTCCAACTAAGCCCATTAGTTGAATCAACGTAAAATTTGAAGGCAGCCGCGTTACTTTTTCAGTCGAAGTTGACCTCACTAACAATCTTGAGTTTGATCAATCCCTCCAAATCACATTATTTGTCAGGTCAACTAAATCACTTATTTTCTAAAATGACTGAGTGGAATACATAAAGAAATTACATTTTACAAATACCATTTATTTAATCATAAAACTATAAATTCATAAAACAATGAAAATGTAATTAAACATTTTTAGAGGAAATTTAGAGGTGCTTAGAATAGCTCATCTCCAAAAATTGTGACTGAGTCAGTTCTCCAGACAGAAGGTGAAAAACAAAAAAATCTGGTTTCCACATCAAAAGATTCGAGTCGGCTAAGTATCTGCAAATTAAGGCGACGCTCGTATTTGTATAGCCTTTCTTTAACAAATGGTTTGTCTCAAAGAGGTTTACACAGCATCAAAGCATCCTCTGACCTTAGACCCCCATATCAACAGAGGAAAGAACAAAACACAAAACACTCCCCTCTCTGTCTCTTTCTCTGCTGCTGCCTGCACTGCTTCTGTTAACAGCTTTAGCTGGACAGCAACCTTGACCCTGACTGCTCTGTCGACGATGGGTTTTGTAGTCTTTCAATGCCAGCCATGATGGGTTGTAAATCCGTTTTGCAGCCACCCAGAGGAAATGTACTTCCCCTCTATGGCTGTGTTTGGAATCTCATGCCAACATATTATTAATACGAAGTATGATGTCAAATTGAGTATGTGATCTTCACTCTGTACAGTATGGGAGAAATTCCTAGATGTAAACTAGATTATCAAGAATTTCTGTGTATGTGGTGGGAGGTTTTTGTACTTTCCCACCCTTTATCATGTAGTGTATGTTTTCCGTCCTGTAAACCCTTTCTGCATCATGTTCACCCATTTTGGACCGTGACATTCTTTAGCGGAGCATATCGGCGCTTGCTGTTGTGTACGCCTTCACCACTTCACCACTTTTCCCCTTACACTCTCCACCCTTTTTGCGCCATGCTGGGCCGTTTGCACTATTGCAGTGTTTTAAAAGGCTGTGGTATTTTAGTGAGCGGAGAAGATCAGCGCCAGTGTACTCCGGCCATTTGTCTACAATGCTGAAAGCATGAGGAGATTACCCCAGCATAGAGCCCTCCGATCGACATCCACTCGGTGAAGAATTCATCCCGGAGGAGATATGGAAAACGATGACAGACGGTGATACAACAACGTGAAGTGACCAAGGGAACTAATTGGGGCAGGAGAATTGAACCATTCCTTGTGTGTGTGTGTGTTTTACTCACCAATGAACGAGTTATTGGCTGTTGAAAACTGAAGTTGTTTGTTTACATTAATTATTGTCGAAAACGTGTATGAGGTTCGTTGTTTTGTGCTTTAAGATCTGCAAGAGTCCCTGTTGAGGACTAACCATGTCGGCAGGCAGCCCAGTCAAGCAAAGTCAATATTTTTTTTTGCTGTCTATAATAGTCTTGAAATGGACTTTTTGTTATTCCAAATCGGGATTTGGCAGGGCAGGGGGTGTATAAATCCTTCTCATTCTTTCTTTGTAGAAAACATAATTTAGGCATTTTAATTCGGTATTTAGGTATCTGAATTCTCATAATATTATACTTGGAACAAAGTACATTTGTATTGTACACCTAGACCCAGGATCCCCATCACGCCGCATGGTTGCTCTTCTGCAGCTTCCTCTGGTTTTTGAAAATAACGATGAGTATTTAATCAAAATAGCTGGGGTAGGCTTCGGCGCGCCTGCAACCCTTGTGAGGATAAAGCAGTACAGAAAATGGATGGATGGATGGATGTCTTTTTTTTTCTTTTTTTAAATGTATTTCAAAATTTGAAAAATAGGGTGATCTTGTAACATTTCTCTCCCTAAAATATGTGCCAATGTGAGACACCCACCCGCATGTCTCCCAGTCCTGATGCGTGTTGAGGAGAACCAGGTGTGCAGCTCAGTCGATGGACTACAGAAGTGGTACTCAATAGGCAGACCCCGGGCCTTAATTTTTAAAAATATTTCAAAAATCTTTCCCTCTTTGATACAAACTCGTTTATGATGTCCTCATATGATATCTGCTCCTCAGATGTGTAGTTGATACTTATGATGCTGAGGCCAGTCAAACGTTCCTGGGACATGTTGACCTCGATTAGGATTTTATTCATTAGACCTTTAAAAAGGTCCTCTCTTCTTGAGAAAGTGACAGGAAGAGTGAGAGAAATTCTAAGACTATCGCAGAGGTTGGCTTATATGTCTGATCCTTCCCATGTATGCATGTTAGGAGACAAAGGTGGTTCTTCACCGCTTGCTCAAGCACTTTGCTCTCTAGATTAGAATGCACCTCGAAGTGCAAGATGGATCCAATTACCTCACATTTTTCTGTAAACTCCTCATCAGAAAGGCTTGGGAAATTTGTTAAAACATAAAATTTCTGTCCAACATTTTCAATTGCGGTTCATTTTTCCTGTATGGCTGAGGTGGCTGTATCCACAATGACACTGAAAAATGAAAGCTTCAGCTTCTTCAGGGCATCACTGGCTTCATAGAATTAGTTGCATTTTGCACACAGCCTCCACCTTCATGTGGATATGCATATGTCCTTGGTTACTACCTAAGCAAATGTAAAGCCAGTTGCCCTTTAGGCCGACTGCTTGAGGCGTTTGTCTGCCGTTTCCAAAAGTCTGACTGCAACATCCACTGCCATGGTGTAGACTGCATGTGTTTGTTGACATGCTGGATCTGGGAGCCCGCAATCCGAGTGAGGATAATTCGTTCAGAAAATGGATGGATGAATCTGAGAGAGGATGTCGTACCAGACAACTGTGCTGGTATTGAAGCGGTACTAAACATCCTCCTCTGACAAAGAATGGGCTTCAAACGTTATTGCGGGGTCTTTGGTGGGTTCTGTCCCCTTGATCAGTGCTTCTGGCACTGCTGCTGCATGGTACCTCGTGAGCTCAGTGCCCTTAACTTTGCCCCACCTTGTTTCTGTCCACATCTTGAAGGTGAGGTTCACATGCCTTATCAGAGCAACTAATCTTTGTGTGGAAGAAAACAGGTTATAAAAATTTTGAATGACACCAAAGTAGCCTATGACTTCAATTGATTCCTCGGGAGCATCTGAAATGACCAAATTCAAAGTGTGTGCTTCACATGGCAAAAAAAGAGCTCTGAGATTATTTTATAAGAGTGTGGGTTGAACCAGATTCTGCCCCATTGTCATTCGACTGTCCTCTGCAGTCTTCAAATTGAATTTCTAATTCATCCAATTTCTTTAAAATCAGGGATGCCAAATGTTTGCTCGTGGTGTCCACTAAAAAAAGTTGTCTCTTCCACTTCCCATATGCAAATAACACCTGGCAATTGTTCTGTGTGGTCGGCATCAGCAGTGTAATCAGAATTACAATTTTTTTTTTTTTAAACTTGCCTGCTTTATTTCACTCGCTATTGTTGAAATGATCTTGCTTCTCTACAAATGAACGGGCTAATTTGGAAATGCTGATCAAGGTAGGTGGTGTGACGGGCAGTTCCTCTTTCAATATAGTTAATGTGTTCATGTTTGTGTCAAACATGGCTGTATGTTCAACCTCTTAAAAAAACATTCAGTGGTGTGAAAACTGTTTCTGGTGTCCCCTGAGTGCCAAGTTACAAACTACCAGTGACTGTTCAATAACAGTGAGATGTGTCAGCACTGCTCTCCATCTCTCCCGCTCAACTTCCAAAAGTGCCATTTCTTAATTTATCAATTGTTTCCCCTCTCGTTAACCTCTTTCCATGTTTTCATTCAGTTTATGTGCTCATGGTTTATTTTATGTCAGATGAGTAAAGTCCTTGCATGTTTCCAAATCTGCCAGTCGTGAAGTTGTCAATTATATCTTCCTTTTAGAAAACAACTTACAGTAGAAGCAAAAGGGGCTGTTGTACTTGGAATCAGCATCAAACTCCTGACCCTATTTTCCCCATTTGTCAGTGTTCTCTGAAATAGTGGCAGTGACAACTTCTCCCATCCCTGTTATTCCTGGGGAAAACCAAGTCCGCTGGAACCTTACTTGTTTCTCTATAAAGCAGCTCTGTGCAGATGCTTTTTTTGTCAGGTGGTGATGGCAACTTAGCGGGGTCGGTTGAAAGAGGCTCATCCTCAGTAGTGGGACTCAGTGGTGGTTGAGCCTCCACCATCTCTATTGGACAGCACTTAAAACGGAAAAAAAAGACAGAAGTGGACCATATCACATATGCTGAGATAATATAGTTAATTCATTTTTTTTCTCTGCAAAATACTTGTAGGAGGCAGGCACACACGCACGCACACACACGAGCTCACAAACAAGGGTTGAAGAACTTCACATTTGTTGATGATAGTCGAGTCTTCAACTCATCATTGACATTACTTATATATATTTTTTGTCATTGAGCTCACTCACTCTCCCCACACGCCGACTCTTTCATCTAGTCACATTCAGACACTCACTTATTCAATCACTTTTCAGATAACTTCATGGCCTCACAGACAGTCAGAAATTGTGAAACGCTAACATAACACAACTTTTGGGCCGCTATTCACTACGCTACACAACAATAGTATACGATTTAAAAAACACTGAAGGGAATGCTTTGCAATAATGTATTGTAGCATGTTTCAGTCGTGTGGATTGTTACAAGAGTTTTAAAAATATGACTGCCTTTGAGACCAGGAAGGTGTCTGTGATTTGGATGAGGGAGTCGAGAGTGGGAGGGTGGTGCCAGTGGAAGGAGGTAAAGGATTGCGAGCGTCTCTACTGTCTGGGGGATGAAGGCTGACAGTTGAGAGTAATGCTGGTTGAATATTTTCTATGGTGACTAGTCATTAATTTTTGCAATATAGAGGTTATTGGTCGACCACGACAGGCTTCTGCTACTTTTTTACTGTTCCAGAAGGGAGTTTGGTGAATTTGCTAATGCTGACGTAAGGACTTAAGGCTGCTCATCAACTAGCGTTAGCACATGTCTTTTCAGATGGGCTTGCGTTGTTATATTTGAGCTTAGACCTGTATATTTTGCAAGTAAACGGTCTCATGTGTAGTAAAATAATGCTATATGTGAGGTTAGTTTGCTGCAGACCCACTGCTAGTTTGCTGCAGACCCACCACCTGTTGATTTCATTTAGGTGTCCGTGTTTTTGCCAAAACACGATTGACGATTCATTGACCTCAACCTAAAACTGAGATTGCAGCGAGCTAAAGTCTATGCAACCGCGACCTGACTAGTCGGTTCAATCACTAAAACTGCTGAGGAAGGGAAGAAGCAGACTGGCCTTACTTAAGACTCAATAAGCTGTGGAACAAGACGCTCCAAACTATTTTGAGTACACCTGATGTTGCATACAAATACAGTACAATTGTGATATTAAACATGCATGGATTGAACAGGACAATATACAATAAATACAGTAAGACTACAAGCACAACCCCATTGACGCACTTCTGACCTCGCCAGTGATTGGCAAGTTAGTTGGGCGGCTTTGATTTTGGAATTCTTTCAGAATAAATATCTGAATAGATCACTGAATTTAAGTGGACTTTACGGGCCAGAAAAAAATAATTCTTGATCAGTGTAATTTTCTGCTTGGTTATTGGTATTATGTTGATTGTGCTTTGCATTGTATTGTCAGTATTATCTTTTTTTTTAACTGTGCAGTGTGTTTGTTGAAAAATATATTTTAATTTCAGTGAGGCTTTTAATAAACCAAACCAAAATAAATCTGTCATGCAATTGATGTTCATTGTTTCTTAGAATTGGCTTCATCGCCAAGTATGTGTGTACCACAAACAAGACATTTCATTCAGATTGTACCAAATGTGCAATGATGAAAATAAAACTAAAACAGCACTAAATTTAATTAAATTGTCTTGTGCAATACTGGTAACAGGATACAAATCAATGTCAGTTAAACAAATATTTTGTAAAACATATTTACACATTACCGGTGTTCAGCAGTGGTGTGTTTCCAATCAAATGCAACCAGGTTCTAGTGCTCTGCACAACATACTTGCCTGGAGCTCAACACATCATCCCAGCGGAGCACGGGAGGATATCCTGTGCAGTACAATGGGGGAAAGGTTTGGGAATTAAGGGAGTGCTTACTGACTCAAATCCGTTGGAGACCAGTGCTGTGTGTATAACAGAAACATGGCTGCAGGGGGACTTCCCAGATCAGAGTTACTCCATACTGAGCTCCGGTTCTATTCAGTGGGACACAGGCCTTACACTGACAGGAAGAAAGAAAACAATGTCACCAGATGGAAGTACTATGAAAGGAGTGGCATCTTAACCGCAGGCAATATTTTGGGTAGTGGTCAAAAAACACAAAACGTTTTTAAGAGTTCTAAAAAATGTACACAGAGATAGAATGCCTTCATGTGGACATAACCTTACCCTAATGATTGGTGAAAACTTGAATAAACTGAAAAAACAACATATATTTATGAGATGAAAAAAATGAAGCCCAGAGAAACATTTTGTGTCACACACCATGTGCTCCCTATAATTAGGTAGGCTGCAGTTTCCCCAGATATTTTATATTGTAGAAAAGGGTGAGAAAATAGTGAGAAATACAGTTAATTTTTTGAAGTATGTGAATATGCACAAACACAGACAAAAATGCATACACATAAGCGCAGAAACATACATACTGTATTCATATATACAGTACAGTATGTACAACATTATTGTCCACTCAAATCTGAGTGTGAGGAACAATGTTTAGCTTGTATAACTACAACTACTTACAAAAGGACACTGCAAAACTTGCTGCTAAATAGCACGGCTTTTACGGTTGTGACAATGCCCTGACCTAGCAGGCAGCTTTCCCCAGCTACTTAAGCATCCATGGCAAAATATTTTATGCAACGGGGAAGTCACCGGTGCTGTCGAGCCCGCTCTGCCAGCTTTGGTGACGGTAATATGGTCCCACCCATCTGGATCACCAACAGATGGAACAATCATGGTGGCGGGGTCTCCTCTTCTGTAGTGTTTGTCCGGCATCCGCCCCTCCATGGGAGTCCCCACCATTGCACGGGTAAGTTTCAGTGAGCCGCCGCAATTGGTACTACCTCTTACCGCTCTGCAACACAACTGTGCCGACATTCCATTCATAACAGTGGCCGAGGCGTGTGAATTGTTGCCACCCGAGCACACAGCTGGAACACAGCTCCAGCTTCATCCACCACTGCGTTCCACTTCGTCAGCAGGTCAAGACCAACAATTCAGGGTTCTTGGATTCCTGCCAATCGAAACTTGTGGACAGCCCGCATTACAACAGAAAAATTTGGTAGCATTGTCTATTGGAACCACTGCCTCCTCATCGGACCAGCCATTGAACTGCACCACCAATTGCACATGGATGAGGTACATCTCCGGATGTCCTTCTCAGCATTAATGGCAAGAGGGAAGAAGCTGTTGGAATGTTTGCTGCTTTTATTTTGCCTTGTTCAATCGCGCCTAACTGAAGGAAGGAGCTGGAATGGGTGGTGACAAGGATGCGGAGACTCCAAGAGGATTTTGCACGCCCTTGTTTTAGGCCTGGCAGCGTACAAGTCCTCAAGAGTGGGTAGGTAGCCTTGACTGTCCATTGCAGTCTGATTTTGTCCAAAAGAAGAATGAAAAAGATCAAATCATGGTCAATACTAGAAAGCACGTTACTGAGGCGTCCACCCTGGTAGGCGTAGGTTCAGTGGATGGTTGAAGGATTTGTGTTTCATTCGGATGTGCTGCTTAACGTTGACGGTCACGCTTTCTATTGGAGAAACAGTCTTGCAACATATGAGATGCAATGGTTTTGAGCAGGCCTTCGGAAGGATAGAAAGGTACTTGTCCATCCATTCATTGTTAAAAAAAACAACAACAACTCTCTTTTCTGAGTTATTTTCTGAGTATATGTGCATTTAATCCTTCAGAAAAAAACATTACTGTATAAACTAAATCTTCAATAATATTAACTAAGTATACTATGTATGCATGCTGCATTTTGACCATTTTCAAACACTAAAACTTCCAGTCAGTCAGGTTCTACATTTAGATTTGATGACATTCAGGCCAGAAAAGGGTGATTCACACAGATGTGTCAATCACTCTTATTTACTGAATAACAATCCTGCCACCTTGGTCGTAGCGCTTTCATGATCCCGCCGTCGGTAAAGGCCATTTGTGCTTTATGGAAGCTCTGCTGTTTCCTGCGGGATTTTAACAGCTGGCTCTTCTTTGAACCAAGGCAGGATCTTTCACCTAATCAGCTACCTGGTACACACCTGTACTCCAAAGAAGTTGAAGATGTGGATTTGGCGATATTCCATTCCACTTTGGATCTTTTACCGACTGCTACTCACGCTACACACACAACACTTACTCACATTTGTCAAACAAAAATATGTTACCCACACTTTGTGGGGATAATAGTTCGTATTTTTGTGCACTCTTTGTGAACATTGCTGTTAGCCTTGCCGCCAAACATCCTGGTGCCTGGTGAGCTGATTCCTCAAGTGGTGGGACCTTGGACATGCTCCCACCGCGCGCCAATGACTGGTAGCACCACAGCGTAAATGTCGATGTGCAGCAAGTTGAGAAATAATTATTTAATATCAGTATTGGGTGGGACACCTGTGATTGTGACTGGATGCAAATTGAGATTGATTTTACCAAGTGACGAATCAAATATGTGCTGTTGTATTTTTGACTCCTTCGCGAGCGCCAGTGGAAATTACCTTGCAAGCTACCGGAGGCATGCAAGCAACTTGATGGAGAAACATGATTTACTGTAAGGTTTAGATCTACTGTAAGGTTTTAGATCTATTGGGAAAAGTAGTTATGCAGGTAAATAGATATTTGATGTTGAAAACAGCGACACTATGACTAGGCTACTGAGGTATCCAGTTCATCTCGTAACACCGAGATAGTTGCAGTAGCAACTGTAGTTGCTACTGCACTTTGTCAATTAGCAGGCAGTTTTTATTGCTGTCTTTATCCACTTGTATGGTGCAATGGTGTGGGTCTGACATTAGTTTACAATTAGTTCTTGTGTAGGCGGCACGGTGAGTGACTGGTTAGCACATCTGCCTCACAGTTCTGAGGACCGGGGTTCAAATCCCAGGCCCGCTTGTGTGGAGTTTGCATGTTCTCCCCATGCCTGCGTGGGTTTTCTCCGGGCACTCTGGTTTCCTCCCACATGCCAAAGACATGCACGGTAGAAGAAGACCTTGACCTTTGAAGACTCTAAATGGCCCTTAGGTGTGAATGTGTGTGCAAATGCTTGTTTGTTTCTATGTGCCCTGCGACTGGCTGGTGACCAGTTCAGTGTGTACCCCGGCTCTCGCCCGAAGATAGCTGGGATAGGCTCCAGCGCGCCCGCGATCCTAGTGAGGATAAAGTGGTACAGAAAATTCAGGCGAGTGTACCACTACACCACCAGTGACACCTTGTAAACATTTACATTAATTTAGGAGGTCAAAACAGTTTCAGCCTTGAGCCTGCTCTCGTAACATATATTACAGAAGCAATTTTACAGATGTTATTTGAACCTCAAGTGTAAATATGGATTCCAAGCTGTCACAGTCACACATCATTATCTAGCCACCTGTTGCACATACATTAGTGCTGTAACTCTGAGCATGTCACGAGTAATAAGCTTGATCATGCTCAATAGAAAAACACAGAAATTTCAATGGGTGTGGGACTTGGATTCACCCAGAGCAGATTTCTATGAAAATGTACACTATATCCATAATGATTCTCTCATTTGAATAAGATGCCATATACAGGTATATCAAGTATGAGTAAAATGTATGTATGAAAGTACAATTTGTCCCAAAGGTTACCCAAGTAAATCTAACGGAGTACATGTAGTGCGTTTACAACCCACTTCTGGACTGTCACAGAAAGGCATGAGGAACTCTATTGGCTCCAGCACCCCACGACCCTAACCAGGATAAGCGGTGTTGACAATGGATGGATATTATACACTGGTGACACGGTGGACGACTGGTTAGGACATCTCCCTCACAGTTCTAAGAACCGGGGTTCAAATCCCAGCCCTGCCTGTGTGGAGTTTGCATGTTCTCCCCGTGCCAGCGTGGGTTTTCTCCGGGCTCTCCGGTTTCCTCCCACATCCCAAAAACATGCACGCTAGGTTGATTGACTCTAAATTTCCCGTAGGCGTAAATGTGAGTACGAATGTACTCTGCGATTGGCTGGCGACCAGTACGGGTGTACCCCGCTTCTCGCCTCAAGTATAAGGATAAAATATATTTTCGCTTAATTAAAGAGCAATTGTGAATACAAAAGAGAAAATGAGACATTTCACTTAATAATGAACAACCAATTGGTTTCCTCTCTTAGATAATCAACAGTATTTTTCTTAAATTCACATTATGCATATAGCAGGAAACTGCATTATCTTGTCTACAAAAATTTCTAGTGTGGCAATTTCAACCACACATATAAAGAGATTTCAGTTTAAACTTGGCATTTCTTGTGAGTATAAAAACATAAGGCTTTAATTAAAAAAAATAGGAACACAAGTTTGTCATCTCGCTATAAAGGTACAATTTTATCCAAGTGGGGTATCTGAGTTGGAACATTAGGCGGCACTATGTTAAAATAATACATCAAAAAGAGGAGAACAAAAGGACAAGCAGAAGAATGTAGTTTCATGTCGAATAGATGCTAGCTGTGTAATGATTGATTGGTAAATAGAGTGAATAAAAAAAAGAAATACAGTAGAAGACTGATTTCTGCGAACAATACACTGACTGCAATGTGGCTTTTATTTTATTATTATTTTTTTGCAATAATTAACATCCTTATTGTTACGTTAAATTTCGTTTACATTTCTGTGTATGTTAACAGTGGTTCTTAGAATGTATACCTTATATAGCTGTCACATTTATTGTTGATTGATATTGTACTGTTTTTTGTTTGTGTGCTCAACTCAGCTTTGCTGCTTCCATGCAGTGATTTCTCCAGATTGTCTGAACCTTTTGATGATATTCTGGACCGTAGATGATGAAATCCCTAAATTCCTTGCAATTGTACGTTGAGGAACATTGTCCTTCAACTGTTCGACTATTTCCTCACGCACTTGTTCACAAAGAGGTGAACCTCGCCCCATCTTTGCTTGTGAATGAATGACTGAGCAATTCAGGGAAGCTCCTTTTCTACCCAATCATGGCCCCCACCTGTTCCCAATGAGCCTGTTCACCTGTGGGATGTTCCAAACAGGTGTTTGATGAGCATTCCTCAACTTTAACCAATCTGTTTTGAAACATGTTGCAGCCATAAAATTCTAAATTGATTATTTGCGAAAAACAATCAAGTTTATCAGTTTGAACATTAAATATCTTGTCTTTGTAGTGTATTCAATTAAATATAGGTTGAACATGATTTGTAAATCATTGTATTCTGTTTTTATTTGTTTAACACAACGTCCCAACTTCATTGGAATTTGGGTTATAATTACTGCATATTTAATGTGAATTTTTACCCAAATTTTTACCCGCTAGAGGCCACAGTGCCTTGAGCATTTGTTAATATTGTCCTATCCATGTATCCTGCATGCAAACATCACGAGAAGGTCAAATTAAGTTCACCTTCATGGTCTACAGTGCATTAAGGTTCATCCGGAAATGTCACCTGAAGGCAGAATATCCGTAACTTTTTGTGAGCAGTGTATCTGTGTATCTGCAGTGTATCTGCATCTTTTTGCACAATTGTTTTTTTGTCAATGTCTTTATATCCCCAAAGTGTTCTGTAAATTGACTGTCTGTTGTACTAGAACGGCTCCAACTACCGGAGACAAATTCCTTGTGTGTTTTGGACATACTTGGCAAATAAAGATGATTCTGATTCTGATTCTGATAACCAAACAACATTCACAGTCACATTCACAGCTATGGACAATTTTGTCTTTAAGTCAGCTAACATGCATATTTTTGGAATGAAGAAAACCAGGTTCCCATTGAGAGAGGAGTTTTAGAAATTTTGGATTTTACTTTTTACTTAAATAGCAACAATGCTGAGAGTTATAATTATACGTGAAAGATAACACTGAGAATAAGCTTGGGTGGTTTGTACTATAATTATAACAGTGAATAATATGATTCGTTTTTTATGTAAATATAAAAAAAATACCCTTAATTCAAGAAACGACCTTTTCGGGAACAATGTACTACTTTTATCATCATATTAATCAAAATGTATGTTCACCCATAGGGATATCATAGCCAAGATAAATGAACATCTTCATGCCAGGGAACCCAAAATAGACACTCATCAGTGGCAGCAGTAGTCAAGTCTTGGTTTATGCAGTTTTTCTTTTTCCTCAGTAGGTAACAATCCACAACTACCATAGCGTGTCACAAACTGGCTTACTGCCAGCCCTTGAAGAGTGCAATTGACAGCATGATCATTTGAGTTATCTGAATACAACAGTCCTTTACGCGGAGTTCTGTATGTTTAGAAATAATTATGGTTGCTTCAAATTGCTTATTCAAAGGATTACGTCAGAGAAAATTCTCAAAGACAGTTGTTTTATATCAGGATGCCTTAAAATCGCTGTAACGTGAACATAAAAATAGCGTAAATTTGACAAACTGCAAAGACGCGTTTTGAACAAACATGCCAAATTTCAATCAATAAAAAAAATAATTGCCAAGTATATGAAATCCGGCTTCAAAATGGTGACAAAGTGAGACATTCTCTCAGCTTTCAGATACTGTGGGAATGTCAGCTCAATGCGCTGAAAATACACCCCAAGCCACTCTTACTGTCACTCAAATACGTTTACATTTCTAACATATGCCTACACATCTCTATATGTTTCTGCAATTAAAATATCTCTGCTTAATTAAAGCCTTCAGTGCATGGATTACATCCCATGACATGGAAAAGCCCCGCGAGAACTCTGTGCTTGCCGCTGTTGCTTGAGGGCGACCAGGCTTCAAGACTGGCAACGGTGTTCTCCAATACGCTTGGAGCTGTGTGTGGGTCGACATAACATAACCATTGGGCACAAGCATGTCTTTGTGCGCTTTCTTCTTCATTTGTTTTCGACACTTTCTTCTTTGGGGTTGGCGGACTGGAGGCATCGAAACTGGGAAACATGCATCCATCCATCCATTTCTTCACTGCTTTTCCTCACTAGGGTCGCGGACGTGCTGGAGCCTATATCCCAGCTGTCTTCGGGTGAGAGACGGGGTACACCCTGAAACTGGTCACCAGCCAATCACAGGGCAAATGGGAGACCAGAATGTTAGTCCCGGTTCCAATCGGTTTGATGCCCAACCCTATTTATGATGCTCACAGGTTTATGGCTTTGACCTTTGACCTTTAGGGGGGTTGTTTTGATCATGTGACTTCACTATGGCACAATGGTACCTGGGTATTACAGGGTAGTGGATCATTCAAGTAGGTGGGGTTGACAGCAAGCAGGCGTCAGTGAACGTTCACAAAACAGATTCCACGCTCCTGTATCTCTAGGAGAGGGTAAGTCGGTGTTATTTTAAACCAACAAAGGTGCCTCTTTTAAACAATATCACCATTATTTCTTTCTTTTTTATTGTCCTGTTCTGCTGTTTGGTCAAGCGGAATGGAAGATCTGTATCCCTTTTATGCCGGAACAGTTTTACTGTGTCACAGTGGAGTTTTTAAGCTTCCGCTGTGGTTTCTTAGTATTATAATTGAAGTTTATTGAGAATCAGTCGAACAGAACAAAGTTTCTAGAGGGGAGAGAGATACGAAGACCAAAGACAAAGTACTAAACAAGAAGAGAAAAGTAAGTCGTACATTATCTACAACAATGAAAAATTAAAGATGAGTGACTGGACAAGATAGACCAAGACAAGGACAGGAGAAGAAGCATGCAGGACAAGGGTCGTGGTGTACAATTTAAGTGTGGTGGGATTGACTATGTAAATTATAAAAGTCGATCGGACGAGACTATGAGTGAGGGGATACACAAGCAATTCGCATATTCATGAGTTATTTGTCGTAATAAGTGAGTGGCCCCACACTCAGTGAAAGAGTCCCAGGGGTGTGTGCCTGCGGACACATGCAAGTGAATTGACACCGTTTTACATGCACATAGACTGACAGAAGTTTCCTGTAATTGCTGTGCCCTCACCGCGGAGGCTGAGGAGCCCACCCAATCAATCGAGGGGTGGGATTGGGCCCAGGGGTCCACCCAAGTGCAGCCCGGCGGACGGTACACGTCCCACACTGAGGGACTGCCAGGGCCCCGACTGGCAGTCATTGGCCCTATCCCATGTATTAAAGCCCCCCCGAGTGGTGTGGTGCAGTAAAAGGGTCGGACAAGCACCGACGAAGAGAGCTGCCCCACCCAGACCCGCAGCACCGGCCCTGGGACTAATTCTATTTTTCTTATTTTTTTTAATAAAATTTTTTTACAGCAGAATCTAAGGATGGAAACCATTTAAATGTGGTCTTAAATGGAATCATTGAAAATAAATAATTTATTTGAGGTAAGGTTTTCGTTTTTATTGTAGCTATTCTTCCCAGTAGTGATATAGGCAAGTTATTCCAGCCTCCAGTTTTAAATCAGATAAGATTTTTTCCAAAAGTGGCGTGTAATTTAGATTGGTTAGCTCTGTGAGTTTTGACAAAATATTAATTAATTAATATGAAATACTTAATGTTTCCAAAAGGAATAGGGTAATCTGGGATTTGATCTGCAGGATTCCATGAATTTGCTGTTATTGGGAGTATTGTTGATTTTGTCAGTTGATAGAGTAGTTTGATATTTGTGAAAATGATTTAATGAGGTTTAGACTGCCTGAAGAGAATACTTGGGTTCCTGTAACTAAAGAAGAATATCATCAGTATTTAGATTGATTTTGTGTTCTGTGCTCACCCCTTGCGGCCCACCGACAACACGGACTCCTACCCTGCCCTCGTTGGAACCCTGCCAATCCCGGATTTAGTTCTCGGTGTTCCTTTGTTCGCTTCCAAGCTGCAATAAACCGTTATTCACAAACGCACCTCCCTGTCCTCTCTACATCTGGGTCCAATTTACAACCTGAATCCTGACAGACATACGACGCATTGATCGCATTCAGTGATTTTAACCATTCGTCCTGATGTCCTCGCGAGCATAGCTTTCACTAATGTTGAGTCAGTCAAGCACATGAAAGCAAGCACACATACTTCATAATCTTAAGAGAGTACACATAAAGTTATGAGAGGACAGGAGACCGACATGCGAGATAGATTCACCAGTGCAAGGTAAGCTCAAGCGGCAGAAGCAGGGAGATTTATTTGAAAAGAGTAGTTTATATTTACACATACAGTACATATTATTCTCTCTGTCTACTACAATTGGTATTGTTTAGTATTATCACTGTAATACTGATTTGTTATATTAAAACTTGTTTCTTGAGCGTTATTTTCTTATGTTGTATTATTTGCATTTCAGAGCAACAAAACTCATTTAAGAACCACACATTTACACATACACTTTTTGATATTATAACAGACATGCGTGTTTGAGGTTGATCAGGCCTACAATGGAATACATAATATTAATTGAATATACGGTAATTGTGCATATAAATATTTTACATAAACAGGGAAGTGATTCACAACAGTGGGATTTTTTTTTGCAGTTGAGCTCAGGTGCACCAAAGGAGAACTGCAGCATACTGTCACTCATTCTGAATTTCCGGTGAATGACCAATGAGCAGCCAGGTCAGCCAGCACCGTGCAAGCGGGGGAGGGAGTGAAGTGTACTGAATGAACTGATGAACTGAAAGTGAACTGAATGTACTGTCAGCCAAGAGTGATTTTTTTGTTGAATGCATTCGTTCGCTATCCGCCAAGGAGAGACGTACTAGTATGTATGCAGTCAACTGTCTTGCCAGGAGTGACTGAGGCAGAGGTTCACTGCGAACTAGTACAATGAGTGATTTGTTCGCGCAAGGATCGGCATATTATGCAGTGAACAAACTCATGAGTGATTTTAACCGTTCGTCCTCACGGGGATAGCTTTCACTAGCATCCGTTTCTCCTCGCTAATGAACGGCCAATGTTGAGTCAGGCAAGCACATAAAAAACAGCACAAATTTAAAATAAATGCAAATTAATAACAAATGTATATATGTACACATAAATATCATCCCCTCTGTGTCTCCGATCCAATTATTAAAGTTATTTGCTTCATAATAATAATACATTAAACATACTGGATAACGCTCAAGATATTCAAAGATGTTTTATATTAATCAGAGAATAACAATAACATTAAGGTGGGTGAGCAGGAAGCCCAGGTGCTGGCGTGGGGGAACATGGATGGATATATGCGGACGTTCACAAGTCACAACCGAAGCCGGGTGTTCGAGAGCTTGCTGAGAGAGAGATAGGTAGGTGATAGCTTATTTTTTTTCCCTCCCCACCTTTCCTTGTTTACAATACGTGACAACAACAATGCATAGTCTTTCGGTGAACGTGTTGAGTGAATTTGAACCTCATGGCTGAATCAACTGAATGAGGAAACACTTTAATGATTCAATGAAAAAGAACTGAACGATTCGGTGAACAAACTGATTCTAGTGATTCAGTACACCCAAAAAAACTGCCGTGCCCATAAGACTGGGTGGAATACTACTATTTAATACTTTTAATGTTGGAAAGAAGTTTTGCTATGCTTTAAAATACCCTCCCTCTCTCTTTCTCCTGTCCTCCTCTTCGCGTTGTACAGACCACTACTTTTATCAGTACTCCATCCATACATCCATTTTTTTGTACCGCTTATCCTCACTAGGGTCATGGGAGTACTGGAGCCTATCCCAGCTATCTTTGGGCGGGAGGCGGGGTACACCCTGAACTGGTCGGCATCCAATCACAGGGCACATATAAACTAACAACCATTCGCACCCACATTCATACCTACGGGCAATTCAGAGTCTTCAATCAACCTACCATGCATGTTTTTGGGATGTGGGAGGAAACCGGAGTACCTGAAGAAAACCCACGCAGGCACGGAAAGAACATGCAAACTCCACACAGGCGGGGCCGGGATTTAAACCCCGGTCCTCAGAACTGTGAGGCAGATGTGCTAACCAGTCAGCCCAGTGTGTCGCCTTTATTAGTACTATCAAATACATTTAATTTTAATGATAGATGTATAGAAAATGTTGTTTTTAGTGGTTTTAATACTGTTTTGAACAACACAGAGACAGATGTGGGTGCGCGACCTCTGCCAAGCCCCCGTGCTGATGCCTTCCTCATTCATTGTACTATTTTAATAGTTTTACTATAGGCAATATTGTGGCCTGGCCAGTTTTACGACTCTCTGAATTAATTGTTGTATTGTTTAACCTTTGTCAGTTTAAACAACACCCCCCTTGAGTGTGTTCAGCTCCAGGTTGTGTCGGCCGCCCAACAGTTCCAGCCGCTCCAGTTCCTTTCGATATGCAGACTCGTCACAGTCTTTGATGAGGCCGATGACAGTGGTGTCATCTGCAAATTTCTTGACGGCCGGGTCCGTTGAGGTGCAGTCGTTCGTGTAGAGAGAGAAGAGCATCACCTGCTGTGTCCTGCCCTTCATAAAGCTGTAAATCCACTGGCAGATGGCAGGCCAGACGCTGAGTTGGAGAAGCTTGGAGGAAAGGAGTTCAGGGATGATGGTATTGAACGCTGAGCTGAAGTCCACAAAGAGGTGTTCTAGGATGAAGTGTAGTCCCATGTTGACTGCATCATCCGCAGACCTATTTGCTTGGTAGGCAAACTGCAGGGGGTCCAGCAGGTGACCTGTGACGCTCTTGAGGTGGTCCAGCACGAGACATTCAAAGGACTTCATGACCACAGATGTCAAGGCAACAGGCCTGTAGTCATTTATACCCGAGATTGCTGGTTTCTTGGGGACTGGAATGAAGCTGGAGTGTTTGAAACAGGATGGTACTTCACACAGTTCCAGAGATCTAATGAAGATCTGCGTGAAGACTGGAGCGAGCTGGTCCACGCAGACTTTGAGGCAGGATGGGGAAACATGGTCTGGGCCAGCCGCTTTGTTAATCTTTTGTTGTTTGAAGATGCGTCTCACATCCTGTTCGTGGATGGTTAACGCAGAAGTCAGAGGTGTGATTGTGGTCGGTGATGTAGCTGGGTGGGTGTGGGGTGTGAAAGTGTCCTTTTAAAATCTGCAGTAGAAGGTATAGTGTCAGCTGGACCGTGGTCTGGCCTTGCTCTGGCCAATGGCCTACTGTTCATTTTGGGGGGGTTAAAATGAGCTGTGGGGTGGGGGTGACGGTGGCAGGTCATTATTGCCCTATGCCCATCTTTTCCACCAGTTTCTCCAATTTTAATGCACTAAACCCCACCACACACAATCACGGTACAGGGATAATGGTTGCCAGTCGGGGACTTAGTAATCATTGTAATAGGGTGAGTGGTGGGTTTTCACATTTCTCTTGGTGGCCTGCCCCTCACCCCTGCCCCTCCCACCTGCCCCCCCTCCCACTCTGGTTGTCGGGCCGCGGAGGGGTGGGGGTACGGACCCCCCCCCCCCTCCCTTTTTGACCCCGCCTTCCTGTGGTCGTGCACCTCCCCTTGGGACTAGTCGGGGCGCTTAATTCGGGCTCGGGACCTCCCTGGGTCCTGGGTGGTCGGTGGCCTCCCCCTGGTTCGGTCCCCTGCTGGACGGGATTGCTGATTCGGCCCCGGCCCCTTGTGGGTGGGGGTGGCCGGGCTCACCCTTCCACGATGTGCCGGCTTAGCAACTCTGTATACCAGTTGACTAACATGCATGTGATATGTGTTCATTCACTAATAAGTTCGATAGAAACAATATAGCCTTGAATTACTTGTGCTGGGATCACTAATAACAACACAGGTTATACTAACATATCAACTCACAGGTTCTTACAGGTATTTAGACACTAAAAAAGAATCATACCGCACCATTCGACAGTAGCACTGCCTTGCTAATTTTCCCACATCCTGTCCTGCCCTTTTCTGTTCTCTCTTATCTGTTCTCTGGGTTAGTCATTGCATGACCTCACCAGGTGTCCCCCCCCCCCCCCAATCTACAAATGACTTGTAATGTTACTTGTGTTAAAATATCTAGACTGTCTCACTATTGTTCTCCTGTGGTTTTCACACCTAGTACTCTTGTCCACTCTGACTGTCCCTTAAAACCCCCTTCTCTTTGGCTGCATTTTCAATAAACATCAGAATAATAAAAAAAATTGAAAAATAAGCAGAGGGAGTATTTCAAACTCCCTTGTTGCACAGCAAAACTGTTCCAGCACAAAGGCATCCAGAGCCACCATTCTGCAAGGCCAAGCAGCTTAACAGAACAGGTTTAAAAAGAACTATTAAACAAATATTTTTTTTATCATGTCAGCTGAGAGATTGCTGAGAGCGATGGAGTCAGTCTTTCAATGATGTGCACACCATGCCTGAGATGGAAAACATGCAGCTACCAGTAATGTAATTCAATCAAATACATATCAATCTATTTACTAATTCTGTTTTTCTTCGAAATGCACAATGATTTATCTTTACATTGATGCCTGTATTTGGATGGACCTGTCTTATTATTTGATGTTTGAGGGCTATACTAAAGGAGTGGCATTGGCGAAGAGATA
Source organism: Phycodurus eques (assembly GCF_024500275.1). Taxonomy (NCBI): domain Eukaryota; kingdom Metazoa; phylum Chordata; class Actinopteri; order Syngnathiformes; family Syngnathidae; genus Phycodurus; species Phycodurus eques. The sequence goes on from NC_084533.1 coordinate 1,641,447, forward strand.
AGTGGTGATAAGGGCGAGTGAAAACTGTTAAGGTCATGCACTGGAGCTGCGCGGTTGAAGAAGGATTCCTCCGGAGCTTTTCGCTCTCCATGTGCTGTTCTTTCACCCACGTTCGACTTTGTATAACACAAGCTCCACCACTAAAGTAGAGTGTTACAAAAACAGGAATTAGTGAACATATGTCAAATGCTTGCAAATTTGCAAGTGTGTGAGTGAAAAGACCTCAAACATGGCAGCCCCTATAAGCGAGTCAATGCAATGTTTAAAACCTTTTTTAAAAAAATACTGTGTGGATTTAAGTAAAAAGCAGATGATAAGGAATATATGAACATTTAAAATATAAATAAAAATGTAGCGATTATGTATGAAATAAGACTTGTAATTAATTTAGGATAAAGTAATAAGCCGGGAGCGAGGTTTGCGTTACTTTTTGATTTAATTGTTAAAAATTAAACTAAGGTCTCGAAGAGGGAACCACGTAAAATTTTTCAAGCTTAACTTTAGGCGAAATGATGACAAACCTTTTTAATCAGTCTCAGAATCTGGAGGTTGCTACACTCTATGCCATTTTGAGTCCTAGGTTACAGAGGTTTACTTAAATTCAGAACACACACAAAATACGATCACGAGTGGAATTTTATGGTACATTTAATGAAACACTACAAACTACAACAAGTAAATAACACTAAAGGTAAACAAAAGAAAGAAAATAAGGCGTACAAAAATGGAAATTAGGACATCGTGTGTGGTCGCTGGGCTAAACTAAATGAGCGTGTGAGTGTTTAATGCGTTGACTCAGAGCGAGAGAAGGCCAAATTGGGATTTCGTATTAAGCTAGTAATTTCCCCACAATTATTATGATGTTGTACATCATAGTAAGGATTGCTGTGTTGACTCATGAACGCTGATCAGCTGGTCTTCCTCCGGCTCTCAGGCGGAAATGAAGAAGGTTCGGTTGAAGAAAACCCATCGATCCATCCATTTTCCGAGCCGCTTCTCCTCACTAGGGTTGCGGGCGTGCTGGAGCCTATCCCAGCTATCATTGGACAGGAGGCGGGGTACACCTTGAACTCGTTGCCAGCCAATCGCAGGCCACATACAAACAAACAACCATTCGCACTAACATTCACACCTACGGGCAATTTAGAGTTGTCAATTAACCTACCATGCATGTTTTTGGGATGTTGGAGGAAACCGGAGTGTCCGGAGAAAACCCACGCAGGCACAGGGAGAACATACAAACTCCACACAGGCGGGGCCAGGGATTGAACCCCGCTCCTCAGAACTGTGAGGCGGACGCTCTAACCAGTCTTTCACCGTGCCACCTGAAGAAAACCTAGATGCACAAAAAGAAAAAAGAAATAGGAAAGGAAAGTTGTTGTCCCATTTGGGATGCGCTCATAACTTCCCTGCCGGTTGACCTGGTGGCGAGCCGAGCTCTGGCCCTCAGAGGCATGCGGGATCCATCAGGGATCCCAGCAGCTGCTCGTTGAGGCGCATTTGAGTTGACAAGATAAAGCCCAATGATAGTAAAAAAACGGGATGCAGTGGTATCGGAATACAAGATGTTATTGCAGTAGTCTCACATAGTGCAAGCGTGAAAGAGCAAATTTGTCTTTTGGTCTGATCTGGGCATTACGTGTTGTCTGTTCCACACCGCTGACGGTTTTTTTTTTAAATAACTTCATTGGCCGTCAGATATTTACAGTACTACGTCAAAAGACATGCGACAAGGCTAAAAATAAACTAGCCTTTGGATTAAAATATACTGTGCACGCGGCGACGCAGAGTTAATTTTTTGCAGAGCCGATCAATGACGGACTGTGACATTAAAGCCGATCAGCATAAAATGCTAAATATCGGCCCATACCGATCAGCCGATAAAAATCGGTGTAGTCTACTTTTGGGGTACGTTCTGTTCTCCCTCTCTCTCTCTCTCTCTCTCTCGGACACACACAAACACACACACTTGATCAATAAGTCTAGTCAGCAAACAGCTTCTTCATTCAGTCATTCTTGTGGATAAATGTTTCCGTAAGGACCCATGCATGGGTTGTTTTTTTTCCAGTGAAAAATTAAAATGGTGGCAGGAGTGTGTGGACTTCCATTGAAGATGAGTTTGAACGTGATCTGTTACTTCTGAACACAGCCACATGCCAGCTATAAGATGGAGTGCATCCTTGTGCAACCAGATTAATTTTATTTTATTTTAACTTTAATTAACCAGGTAAAAGACCAGTTAAAACATAACATCTTTTTTTGGAATGGTGACCTGGCCAAGGAGACAGCAATTGTCAAGTCAATCACATTCAAGTTTATTTCAATTATCTAAAAAAGAAACAAAAAAAACCCAATTGAGGTATACAAATTCTAGTTCACATGAATGGTGGAAACAGTTTTAAAATAATTAATCTTGGTCAAAATTCATTTACAAAACAAAAACTTGGCATTTGAACAGAGGTGTGTATACTTTTTATATCCACTGCAGCCTTGTTCCTGTTTTCGGAACCTGACTGGTAAACCTGTCATATTGTGCTGTTTAACAAGTACAAACAATATAGTATAAAACCATTTCTTGGAGCTGAATTTGCCTTAATTTGTTTTTTTATTTTATTTTATAAATATTTTATTTATTATATTTTAGATTATGTTTTAGATGAAGTGATATTATTCATCAATATCTGAATTTGCACATTCATATTTTCTTTAGTTATTTGTTTTTATTTTATCTGACGTTGTTGCTCGACCTTTAGAAATAAATCAGAAGTTACTACTTACTCCGTACTCGAGTAGCTTTTTCACTGAGTAATTTCTTATTCTGGAGGACTACATTTTACTTTTACTTGCAAGCACATGGAGACCATGGAAACTCCACTCAGGAATGCCAGAGCCAGGATTTGAAGCTGCAGCCCGTGTGCTGTGAGGCAGATGTGCTAACCAGTTTACACAGACCCAGGTATGCTAACAGTCAATGTAAATTATAGACATTTTTTGAAAATGATAAAATACATTTGAATAATTATTGGACTAGCCATACATACATTTTCTATAGTGCTTGTCACCAGTCGGGTTGCAGGTGAGCTGGACCCAATCCCAGTGACTTTGGGCGAGAGGCAAGGTACATCATGGACCGGTTGACAGCCAATCACAGGGCTCATCTAAAAAAAAAAAACATCTGCGCTCACATTCACTCATTTGGACAATTTAGAGTCTTCAACACGTTTTTGGAATGTGTGAAGAAGCCGGAATGCCCGGAGAAATCCCACCCAAGCAAAGCCCTGCCCTGAAGCCCAACTCCCCTTCCCTTGAACTTTGCTTTTATTTGGTTATGATTATGTTGACTTAAAAGTGTTATGAGGTCACCTCTCATTTCAATCCACAACTGCACAATGTGGTGGTGTGTTGTATTGCCGTTTTGTCAAACAATTTCCTCCTGCACTGGTCAGTGGGAGTTACCAAAAATACATTTCATTTTTGAATTATCTCCTGACCACATTTTCAATGAGCCTTTAGAAAAGGCCAGGCCCCGTACGACCATTGCATTGCATTTGATGGAACACATCAGCTAAGGGGGAACGTAGCCCCTGGTTCTGCAGACAGCATTAGTGTTTACTCCTGCACCACATTGACAAGTTTGTATTTTCAAAAGCCAATTAGTTTGACCTGAGCTCACAACTCCCACTGGTCCCAACACATTTCTTATTTGCCTGCTCTTCGTGCGCACAGGGAAAACCCTGCAACACAGCCAGAAAATGGTTTACTTTGATGGGATCCATAGATGCTCTTTACAGTATGAATCAAAGGTAATTTTAAAATGTCGAAAACAATAAGATCGCTGTTTCACCTTTTGACCCCAGTTTGTTTCCGGGATAGTATAGCTGTTTTTATTGTGGTGTGCTTGTGTGTGTGTGTGAATGTGTGTATATATATCTGTGCGTTTTGTGCTTGAGTGTAGCTATGTTCAGCAAAATGTGAACTGGCCCGAATGCACACACTTGCTGAAGGGAAGTGAGGGTGTGGTCACTTCAGCAAAAAAATGGGATGTGTGAAATCAATTATAATTCTTGATCCTTGGGGCATTTAGAGTGGCACGGTGAGTGACTGGTTAGAGCGTCTGTCTCACAGTTCTGAGGACTGGGGTTCAATCCCCGGGCCCCGCCTTTGTGAAGTTTGCATGTTCTCCCCGTGCCTGCGTGGGTTTTGTCCGGGAACTACGGTTTCCGCCCACATTTTAAAAACATGCATGGTAGGCTAATTGACAACTCTAAATTGCTGTAGGTGTGAATGTGCGTGCGAATGGTTCTTTGTTTATATGTGCCCTGCGATTGGTTGGCAAGGAGTTCAGGGTGTACCCCGCCTCCTGCCCGATGATAGCTGGGATAGGTTCCAGCACGCCCGCGACCCTAGTGAAGAGAAGCGGCTCAGAAAACGGATGGATGGATCTTCTTTCTGCTGTGGTTCAGTCCACCTCCTTAGCTATTTATTATATTGCTTGTTATTTCTGTTTCTAATTGGTTTATGTCATGCAGGTTATACATGCTTCCTCATTCAATTCATTTATATTTTATTGTCCTTTCGGTGTCAAGTCTGCTTTGGGATCCTAGATATAGCTATCCAATTTTTTTTATAATTTTTGGACTAACACACCATCCATTGCAGCAACTTTAGCTACTGTAAGTGTTATTTACCATTACAACTGTAACTGCCAGCCAGGGGGCCCTAAATAAAATACAACAAAAGTATAACATTGCAACATTAATACAGTTTTTTTTTGCTTGTAACAGGAAAAGAAAGACTTGCTCCACAGGGAGACAAATATTCTTGGCAAGATTTTAAGTTTTTGCATTGAGAGCAGAATCGAGCTAACCTGCACCCATCCCTATCCCATCCAGCCCATTGTTCAAAAAGATACTGGACTGGATTCAGGCCAAATTTTGTAGCACACCTGGCCCATATCTTGGCCAGATAGACTTTGCTATCCGGGAAACGGTGATAGCAAACGTAATTTATTTGGGGGGGGGGGGGGGGGGGGGGGGGGGGTTGTTTAAAACCTGTTAAAGTTTATTCAGACAAACAACTAAAACTACACAGTGGAAGATGGTCGCAATGCATACTTTTGCAAATGTATGAAAAACACAGTTACAGTGATGTTGCTCCACCGAGTGCAAAGCTTGATCAAATAGTATGATTGTTGTTTATTTTTTTGAGTCTTTTTTGTTGTTGTTATAACCAATGGGAACTAAAGAATGCAAAAACACCCCCAAAAAACAGCACAATTCAATCCAATCCAGTTTTAACACAGCATACCATGAACAAAGAAAATAAAAACACAGCAAGAGGAGCAATAAATGTAAATAAAAAAAATACTAGGGATACAAGATCCATAATCCCGGCTACCAGTGATACTTCCACATACTCCTTCATAGCCTTGTGTTCCGGCCCTGAAAGAGAGAACAACCTCCCCCGTGGAGGTGTGGTTCCAGGCAGCAAGTCAACTGGACAGTCATAAGGTCTATGGGGTGGAAGAGATTTCAGGTGGGCACTTGAGATAAGTCAGGATCCCCCGATTGGGTCTTTGGAATTTAATTTGAAACATATCCCTGAACATTACATGGAGGCTTGAAACGGTTCTGAGAGGTTTAATAAACGAGCAGAGGTCGGTACACAGGCAGGCAATCCGAAAAGGCAACAGTATCCAAAAACCATGAGGCAAAGAGGCAAGGTCAATAATCAGAACAGGGTCTCATCTTACTATGAGTCGGTGACGTGGCAACAAGGTACAACGACCTGGCGACCAGAAAGAATGTGACACGAGGTTAAATGCAAGGGGTAATTAGGGTAAACAAGGCATAGGTGGGGAAGATGCTCTCAGGAGCAGGTGTGTACGAGACAGGGGGAAGACAACAACCAGAACACACATCCATGACATTGTAGTTGGGATCACTCCTGGATTGACTCCTGGAGAGGGAATTGCTGCACTCAGCACTTTCAAAAGAAGGATTACAGAAGTTGCACTGGTCGCTTGATCTCCTTAAAAGCCATGCCGAGGTGCTTTTGAGAAATGACCCACCAACAGTTTGTTGGCCCAACTCTTTAAACGTATATTATCAAATTTATCATACAAATACATATTCATAAACTATGAAATGTGTTCATTCACAGATGTGTTGTCTATTAGTTTGTAATATGAAATATGAAAGTTGTGTATGTGTGTGGGTTTAGTGTCTCAATTAGCTAAGGTAATTGTCTGAATAATGATGCTGCTTTTTTCCCATCTGGCCCAGTGGACACTCACTCTGCTGTTTTTTTTTTAATTCACAAGGGAATGCTGAGGCGATCTTTGATTGTCTGCATGTGGATGTGTTTGCTCTCTTTCTGGCATATTGTTATTGCTATGCTTGTCTCTATTTGAGCAATTTCATCTGGATGTACAGGTATTTGGTGTTGGACACCAACTGTATGATTTTAGTGAGAAAAGCAACCTACACCATTGTAACATTTAATTGAAAAAACAGGTTTTAGGAGATGAAGGTTTTGTAAGGTTAGCTTTAGTCATCGTAAAGTGAGTCAATTTTAAATTCTTCTTTCATAATGTCAAGTTATATTGCTCGACCCTTGAGAAGCATCATTTCATTTTCGACAGGCTCCTTACAATACGTAGATATAATGACCATAAACGGTAACTGTAGAACCTACACCACACATCCACCAACCAGCCAATATTACGTTATATATAAAGTATGATGTAATTATATATATATATATATATATATATATATATATATATATATATATATATATTAAGTACTTGTACAGAAGCGAGATGCTTCTACTGTACAGTGCACAGTACAGCCAATCAGGGGCAGTGGAAAAAATAGCGACGCCCTAATTGGGTGAAACAGTTGATACGGGTATTCATTATATGACATGCAAGACTTAAACTTATAAACAATGTTGTGAAATTATGCAAACTGGTGAAAATATGCATAATATTAAAATTAATAACACGTGCAAGTAAAGTACAGTACAGCATCCTGGAGGGACTATTATCAATTGCCTTACCTGGTTGAATGTTTTTTTTTTTTTTAAGTTTTAAAAAAATATATTAAAATAATAACGTGTCATGGACATGTTCTCCTCAAAAGGAGGTGACACAGTTGCTCCCCATGGTTTGATAAACTGCAGCCTTCGAAGTCGCCGTGCTATGAGACTGCATCCAAGGAAGACGCCTCATGGGCTCTAGACTAATTAACATCTACCCTCGAAGTCTGAATTCCCAAGCATCAAAGGACCCCAGATGTTTCCACCGAACCACCTGTTTGTGAATATTAACAATTGCTGGGATAATGCGACACCTGCTGGTGTCGAGAGAAACTACAGGCGAACTAGGAGGACTGTCAGTAAGTCAGAGGCACTGGCATGCATATAAACATCAGAAAAATATGATGCCATGAAAAACAACACAATCAATCTCTGTCGGAGTTGCCGAGCCGTCCAAGCAACTCCATTCAGGTTGCAGTCTCTACAGGTATGCGGGTTGAAATTTTGCTTCTAGTGTGATTAGACTGACAAAAACTGTCTGTTTCTTCTCCTTGGGTTTCCAGTCCAACAGAAATTGGTACAACTAGGGTGTTATCATTGTTTCTGCCCTACACTGCCACGAAACAACACAAGGGATATTTATGAGGATGGCCGAGCGCGCCAATTTGGTGAATTACGTTCGCTAAGTCTCCGCATATGACCCACTTCTCACAAGATCTGACCAACAAACACTTGGTTCCTGTCTTCGGTCGTCTAGTACCGGAAGGAGACAATTTGTGTTTTGCAAGCAGAAGGAATTTGCACTCTTTTACCTCAAATCAAGCTTAATATACACAAAACAGACAAGTTGCATTGGCCAGGTAGCGGACCGGGGTTTCACGCATGGCAGGTGTGAATTCTGACACTGAACCACCAATGCTTGGTACAGGCGCTCTTGTACTTTGACTACATTCCATGCTCTCGAACGGGTCGCCCACCGGATGAGTTTACCCTCTGGGATGAATAAAGATCCTGACCATGTGCTCGTTCTAAGCAACAAAGTAGCACACTGTCAGGATGGCCGAGCGGTCCAAGGCGCTGCATTCAGTTTGCAGTCTCTATGGAGGCGTGGGTTCAAATCCCACTCCTGACAATGTCTTATGTATAAAGACAATGTGTCCATTCTGTCCTTTATTTCCATACCGAGTGGTGTGCTTGCTTCGATGTTGGGGTCAAATGCCAGTTCGACCTGAAAGAAAATTACATATTGTGAGGGTGCGCTGGTAATGTCTGGCAGGAGTCCCCAGTCAGAAAGGGCTTCAACTCCCACCTCCGGCAAAACTTTGTCCATGTCCCGTGGCAAGCAGGGCACATGAAGTCCGAGTGGCCCATGTTCCGTCAACAGACGTCTTCATTCTCATGCTCTTGACTTGGATTCCTACATTTCAGATGAGTATTGAGTCAGTAAGTTAGAGGCACTGGCATGCATATAAACATCAGTAAAATACGATGCCATGAAAAACAACACAATCGATGTCTGTTGGCGTGGCAGACCCGTCCAAGCAACTCCATTAAGGTTGCAGTCTCTACGGGTATGCGGGTTGAAATTCTGCTTCTAGTGTGATTAGACTGACAAAAACTGTTTGTTTCCTCTCCTTGGCTTTCCAGTCCAACAGAAATTGGTAAAACTCGGGTGTTATCATTGTTTCTACCCTACACTGCCATGAAACAACACAAGGGATATTTGTGAGGATGGCCAAGCGTGCCAAGTTGGTGAATTACGTTTGCAAAGTCTAGGCATATGAATCACTTCTGACAAGCTCTGACTAACAAACACTTGCTTCCTGTCCTCGGTAGTCCAGTACCGACAGGAGAAAATTTGTGTTTTGCAAGCAGAAGGAGTTTGTACTCCTTTACCTCAAATAGAGCTTAATATACACAAAACAGTCAAGCTGCATTGGCCGGGAATTGTAGCCGGGCCTCCCTCGTGGCAGGCAAGAATTCTACCACTGAGCTACCAATGCCTGGTGTAGTGGCTCTTGAACTTTGACTGCATACAACCTAAGGCCGCAGTTCGATGATGAACTTTGTGGTCCTGTCATCGGACTTGCTGCCGTATTTCTTGGACAATGGGGTCAAAAGAGGGCCGGAGCTGCAATCTGATTCCCACCGGGTGGTGTGTTTGCTTTGATGTTGGTGGCAGATGCCAGTTCGACCTGAAAGAAAATTACGTATTGTGAGGGTATGCTGGTAATGTCTGGCAGAGTTCCCAGTCAGAAAGAGCTTCAACAAGGGTGAGCGTGAAAGCTAAAGGCACGCCCCCAGTAGGTATGTAGCTAGGTATTTGGCTAAGGACCCCCGAAAATGCCACCTACGAAGAGACACGCTTACGAAGCACAGTTTAAACTGCAAGCTATCAGTTACACGGAGAAACATGGGAATCGAGCAGCCACGAGAGAATTCAAGATGAATGAATCAGGAAAACGAGCTTCACCAAGTCAAGAGACGAAGCTGAGTTTCCACAGAAACAAGGCGAGGTGGCCCGAGTTGGAAGACCAATTAGAGCAATGGATTAATGATCAAAGAACAGCTGGGAGAAGCGTCTCTACAGTCACCATTCGACTGAGGGCAATAACACTTGCAGAAGAAATGAAAATGGTGCTTTCGTTTTATGAAACGGCGCCATCTATCCATCTATTGCATGCATGCTAGCGTATGTTTTAGCGTGCATGCATGCTACCGTATGTTTTAAGCTAGCGTATGTTTTACCATGCCTGCGCCCAATAATACGGTGTGCCCTATGTATGTGTTAAATACAGAAATAGACCCCGTAACTGAGACTGCGCCTTTTAATATGGTGCGCCTTACGGTCATGAAAATACGGTACTGATGTTGGGTCAAAACACCCACTCACACATACACATTTGTAAGCGCTGTTTGACTGGTGTCATATTGGTCAATTTGTAAAAGGGCATAGAGAGCATGAAGAGAGAAAAGAGGGGGAGGATGCAGGCTTTGGGGAAAAAAGAAATATGATTGAAGTAAACAGGGAGGCACATAAGGCCAACATCACAATGAGACATAAGACTTAAAGAAGAATCTATTGAGGATGAATTAAAATACCTTTGCGAGTTAAAAGCCAAAAGGTGAACGCAGAAAACATGTTCTGAGAATGGGAAACCATGCTCGTATTCCACATAAGATAAAGCTATACAAACACAATTGTTTTTCTTTTTTTAAAGTCCAGACTTCCCTCTTCAGACTTCCCGAGACTTCCCTCTTCCCGGCCGCCCTCTTCCCACTTCCCAGGCCAGCCGAGAGACAAAGTCATTCCAGCGTGCCTTGGGTCGTCCCTGGGGCCTGTTTGGTGTATAGGCATTAACAACATTCAGGACTCGTCCCCCCACCCAAAGGCGGATGAAAGCTACCTTCTCGTCCACTGGGATAAACCCCAACCTACAGACACAAGTCGGGGGGCAATAAGTATACCCACACCTGGTGAACGCCTCTCACTGTGGGCAGCTCCAGAGGAGAAGAGAGTCCAACCCCTCTCAAGAGAACTGGTACCAGAACCCAATCTGTGTGTGAAGGTGAGCACGTTGCCTCTTTGGGCTGTGCCCGGTCGGGCCCCATGGGTGCAGGCCTGGCCACCAGGCGTTCACCTTTGAGCCCCACCTCTAAGCCTGGCTCCAGAGGGAGGCCATGGTGACCCGCGTCCAGGAAAGGGAAACCTAGATTCATTCATTCATTCATTCAGATGATTCTGATTCTGATTCATTCATTTCCTGTACCAGTTATGCTCACTGCGTTCGCTGGCGTGCTGGAGCCTATCCCAGCTATCTTCGGGCGAGAGGCAGGGTACCCGCTGAACTGGTCACCAGCCAATCGCAGGAAACGTAGCGCCATTTATTTTATTCATCATTGGGGGTCGCTGAGGTGTACTTTGTCTGGTCTCTCACATAGGACCTGTTTTACATGGGTGACCCTACCAGGGGCGTAAAGCCCAGATAAATTAGCTCCTAGTATCATTGGAACACACAAAACCCTTCACCATGATACCAGCTCAGGGAGGGGAGGGGTTTAGTAATTTTGACAAATTGAATTTTAAAAAAAGTCTCTTTTCACCAAGCTTTTATTAATTAGCAATAATTTTAAAATACCATGTTTGCAATAAATGTTAAAAAATAGTATGCATAAAAAATAACCACATTTTCATCACGATGAGGGTGTGAACCTTTGCAGAGAACAGAATTGAAATTCATCCATCCATCCATTCCCAACGCTGCTTGTTCTGTTTCAGGGTCACGGGGCGCTGGAGCCTATCCCAGCCGACTTTGGGCGAAAGGCGGACTACACCCTGAACTGGGCACATTGAAATTCATTAAAAAATTTTATTCATTAACAGTAAAAAGGTATGTGACGTTACTTGGATTGGGAAAAATCTATAAATAATGTGCTGCAGGGGTAAAAGTTGGAAGAAGTTTACAGTTGTTCAATTGTTTTTTTGGATGGAGCCATGGTCAGAGGGAATATTTTTCGGTGAAACTTTAATGCATCATCTTTTTGTGGTGTGTTTTCTCTGACACGCACTATTGTCAAATGTCTAAAAAAAAAAGAGTCTGGAAAACATGAGAGCATCCCTCTTCCTGACCTTGTTCCTTGTTTTACACTAATTGGAAGGTCTGCCCTCTCATGTCTCTTTTTCGCTCCTCAGTTCATTCTGCTTACTATCACAATTTTGTGTTGTAACTCCTGCCTCTTTTTTTTTATCTTCCCCCTTTGTCAACTCCACACCTTTTCCGTTCCTGCAAATTTTAGCTGATACATTAGATATTCTGTGGGGAGTCTGCATTGCATTGTGCCCTGCCACGTTTCTGCCAATATCTTTTGAGCTGACAGCTGTGGACTTAGAAGATATGGAGACTCAGCAAAGAAAGAAAAAGGTATCAGCATGGTGGGGTGATAAGTCTGTGAATAGAATAAAAATGACAAGTGAATGTGAAGTTCTTTTTTTTATAGTCATGTCATCAAGGTACAGAGTATACCTCAGTAAACTACATTAGAACACCTGTTTGCTCAGATTTAGAATCACTCACTTCAATTCTGAAGGAAATAAATTAAACAAATTAATGTCAAAACTGAAAAGTCAAACTGCTTCAATCCTAAAATGTTTTTATTTTGTGTCCAGCCAGTATTAATATGATTTCATGATTGTAAAATTGACTTTTTAATTGCTTGTATCGTAATAGGCGGCACGGTGGGGGTTCAATCCCCGGCCCCATCTGTGTGGAGTTTGCATGTTCTCCCCGTGCCTGCGTGGGTTTTCTCCGGGCACTCTGGTTTCCTCCCACATCCCAAAAACATGCTTTGTAGGTTAATTGATGACACTAAATTGCCCAGAATGTGAGTGTGAATGGTTGTTTGTTTATATGTGCTCTGCGATTGGCTGGCAACCAGTTCAGGGTGTACCCCGCCTCCTGCCCGATGATAGCTGGGATAGGCTCCAGCACGCCCGCGATCCTAGTGAAGAGAAGCAGCTCATAAAATGGATGGATGTTTTCAAATACAGTAGTTTGAAGTCTCTAGTTCCTGCCAACCCGTCCAATGTAAAATTAATCAACCTACTAAATCTTTTGTTATTTGCCTACTCAGAGATGTAGCACCAAATTCTGGGCCCCCATACATAAACCTCTTAATGTAGCCCCCACCACCGTTGTGCCCATACACATACTGTGGTCTATCCTTAATTTATTTTATTGGTTTTTGAATTGTGTTGTTTTAAGTTTGAGTTCACAGTATAGGTTATTAAAAGGAATGCATATTAAAACCCCATAGGGCCCCATGTTGTAATTTTGCAACATCACTTAAGGCTAGCCAAAATTAATAACTGTTGAAGAAGTTGTAGTTCAATTTTAAGCTGCTTATGTTTTTGTTTCAATTATGCAATGCTAGGTCAGGGTGAAGCTGGACGATTGGTTAGAGCGTCTGCCTCACAGTTCTGAGGACCGGGGTTCAATCCCCGGCCCCGCCTGTGTGGAGTTTGCATGTTCTCCCCGTGCCTGCGTGGGTTTTCACCGGGCATTCCGGTTTCCTCCCACATCCCAAAAACATGCATGGTAGGTTAATTGACAACTCTAAATTGCCCATAGGTGTTAATGTGACTGCGAAAGGTTGTTTGAATGTGCCCTGCGATTGGCTGGTGGTTTAGGGTGTGCCCCGCCTCCTGCACGATGATAGCTGGGATGGGCTCCAGCACGCCCGCGTCCCTAGTGAGGAGAAGCGGCTCAGAAAATGGATGGATGGATGGATGGAGGTCAGGGTGATAGTCAAAATAACATGTACCTTACACATTACATGGGGACATCTTACTTCTTGTATTTTCCATCCAATTTGTGTAAGACTTTGCCTCACTAGCGTCGCTTTGCCCTGCTGACTTTATGTGAGAGGCAGTGTACACCCTGGTCTGGTTGCCAACCAATCGCAGGACATATAAACAACCATTCACATTCACACCCTGGGCCAATTTAGAGTCTTCACTGAACCTAATTTAAGTTTTTGGAATGTGGGAGAAAACCCACTCAAGCATCTCACACTTTGTAAAAGCAGGAGTGAATGTGAATTTGAATGGTTGTCTATATACGTTCTGCGATGGGCTGGCATCCAGCACTCTGGAGAAGGTTTTCTTCCAGGATATCCCTGTACTTGGCCACATTCATCTTTCCTTCGATTGCAAGCAGTCGTCCTGTCCCTGCAGCTGAAAAACACCCCCACAGCATGATGCAACCACCACCATGCTTCACTGTTGGGACTGTATTGGACAGGTGATGAGCAGTGCCTGCTTTTCTCCACATATAGGGTTAGGCCAAAATGTTGTATCTTGGTCTCATCAGACCAGGGAATCTTATTTCTCACCATCTTGGAGTAATTCAGGTGTTTTCTTTTAGCCAACTCCATGTAGGCTTTCATGGGTCTTGCACTGAGGCTTCCGTCGGGCTACTCTGCCATAAAGCCCCGACTGGTGGAGGGCTACAGTTATGGTTGACTTTCTCGAATTTTCTCCCATCTCCCAACGGCATCTCTGGAGCTCAGCCACAGTGATCTTTGGGTTCTTCTTTACCTCTTTCACCAAGGCTCTTCTCCCCGATTGCTCAGTTTGGCTGGACGGCCAGCTCTAGGAAGGGTTCTGGTCGTCCCAACTGTCTTCCATTTAAGGATTATGGAGGCCACTGTGTTCTTATGAACCTTAAGTGCAGGAGAATTTTTATGTAACCTTGGCCAGATCTGTGCCTGCCCACAATTCTATCTCTGAGCTCTTCAGGCTGTGCTGCTATGCGGGCTTCTTCAACGGCGAGTGAGCGGTCGTGGACGGTCGCTACAGTGAAGGGCAAGAAAAAAAGGCGCGAGTCAATGGAAAACATTGACATCAGACTTAAAAATAGATTTGAGCCACTTTTACAAGACCCTGGCCAAAAATGCTCATCCCCCACCACCCCTGAAAGGTATGAAACTAAATCATACAAGAAAAACATGGCACCCCAAACATTAATAGTTGGTGATGGAGCTGTCAAGGATGTGAAACGTTTTTGTCGTGAGAAGAACACCAAAGTACTGTGTTTTACCAATGACATGGTCTCTGATATCTCTAAAAAAATCCTGGAGATCACTAATCAGCACCCAACTGTGAAATCTGTAATTATACACACAGGGGCCCTTGATGTCTCAAGCAGCAATCAGAGGTAATGAAGTAAGATTCCATTGATCTCCTAACAAAAGTGCAATGTTTGGATGCTGAGGTTTTTATTAGTGAACCTCTATCACTTCTACGATTTGGAGATGAACGATTCTCTAGGCTCAGTCAATTAAATATGGCACTATCCGTGAGTTTCATTGACAATTTCTGCATTTTTTGGGAGCGCAGACATATTTACAAGGCAGACGGTTTCTAAATAGACAATCATCAGGGGCATCCAAACACTCTGAGGAGCGAATGACAAATGAGATGAGCCAGGACGTTGAATCTCCCACACCCCTCCCTGCCCCAATGGGGCAAAGCCCAACGCAAAACTCACTCTCTACTAGCCTAAATTCTCTGCTAGGTGTGACGGACAGGATGAAGAGGATTGTCAATATTGGAATCCAATGCACACCACGCCAAGATCTTCCTCCCATCCCCCCTCACCTGAAACCACCGTCCACTAAGATGCGAAGGGCCCTTCCTCGACCCATGAAGAACCTTCTCTGTGAATCTGACTGATATCTATGTGGTCTTTTCCAGAATAAGTCAGACCCCCATGGAGATCAAGCATTTTTGATCCCTGTAATTACAAGGGACAGAAAGTTGGTCAAAGAAATATGGCACAAAAAAAGTAAAACTACAAACTTAGTGAGGATAAAATTTCAATCTATCAAACCATTGTCTCCAGTTATCTCTGCGAGTCGAGCTCTTTTCAATTATTTTGTCATAACGCGAGACTTTAACATTCATGTTGACCATAACATGGAGAAAAAAATCTAAAGAAATCTCTGCTATACATTTGACCTCTCTCAACATATTAAGAGTCCAACCCACACTCAAGGTCACATCTTAGACCTTGAGTGTGGCAATTGACAATAAGGATATGGCTATTTCTGACCATTTTTTTGTATTCTTTGAATGACAGATTCTTCCAAAAGTTGAGACAGCCTCTATGTCTATTAACAAAAGGTACATAAATGAGAGCACCGCCACTAAGTTTATGGAGACCTTTGCTGTGCCACAAACTGTGAATGCTGAGACAGTTGGTGAACTTTTGGATAATTTCATCTGTAAAATCTCAAATGTCATGAATGCTTTCGCTCCTATTAAAACTAAGATAATCTTGAGGTGATCTAGAACACCATGGAGGAGCACAATGATGGTAAAGACCTCCAAATCATAGTGTAGGAAAGCAGAACGTAAGTGGAGACAAACTCAACTCCAAATTGACTATGACCTCTACAGACAAAGTCTTTGTAATCTTAACCAAGCGTTAGTCAGGGATAGACAGAAACACTTTTCTGAAATCATCAGTAAGAACTTCAACAATACTCACACTCTGTTTGCTGTGGTTGACAAGCTCACAACCCCTCTGAATCAGATAGTTCCAGAACTCCTGCCAGCAGATAAATGCAATGAATTTGCTTGTTATTTTAGTGAAAAAATACAATCCATCAGGTTAAATATTAGCAGAAATCAGCAAAATGATAAAATGATACTAAATCTGAAGCCATCCATCCATCCATCCATCCATTTATCCGGGTCGGGTCGTGGGGGCAGTAGCTTTAGCAGGGACGCCCAGACTTCCATCTCCCCAGCCACTTCATCCAGCTCTTCCAGGGGGATCCCGAGGCGTTCCCAGGCCAGCCGAAGGACGCAGTCTCCCCAGCGTGTCCTGGGTCGTCCCCGGGTCTCCTCCCGGTGGGACGTGCCCGGAACACCTCACCAGGGAGGCGTCCGCCAGCCACCTCATCTGGCTCCTTTCAATGCGGAGGAGCAGCGGCTCTACTCTGAGATGACCGAGTTTCTCACCCTATCTCTAAGGGAGAGCCCGGACACCCTGCGGAGGAAACTCATTTCGGCCGCTTGTATCCGGGATCTGAAGCCACCCAGGAAAAACTTTGATACAATTACAAAAATTTTATACAATTGACCAAAAAACTGTAGAGAAAACAGTTCAGCAGATGAAACCATCAATGAGCTGTCTTGACTCGATACCATCTGACTTTTCCAAAGCTATTGTGAAGTCTGTGCTTGCTTATTTGCAGCAAATAATCAATTGCTCACTTCAGTCAGGTGAGTTTCTTAAAGCTCTTAAAGTAGCTGCCATTAAGCCTCTGCTAAAAAATACAGCGCTGGACGCTTCCATGTTAGCAAGTTATAGACCCATCTCAAATATCCCTGTCATAGTCAAGATTGTTGAGAACGTTATTTTTAATCAACTCAGCAATTTCTTGAACTTAAATGGACTTTTTGACAAATTTTAATCAGGGTTCCGAACTCATCACAGTAGAGAATCTGCTCTTATCAAAGTGCTAAATGATATAAGGTTGAATACTGACTCGGGAAAGGTGTCAAGTCTGGTCCTGTGGGACCTCAGTGCGACTTTTGATACGGTAGATCATAATATACTGCCTAACAGGTTGGAAACGTGGGTAGAACTAAATGGAACAGTCCTTAAATGGTTCAGGTCCGACCTGGAGGAAAGGAGTTATTTTGGATGCATTGCAAGTGCTCAATCTCATCGAATGGCAATGACCTATGGGGTACCTCAAGGGTCAGTTCTTGGAACCCTCCTGTTCAGCCTGTATATGCTACCCTTTGGTCAAATTCTTCAGAACTCATTCAGTTTGAGAGAGTTGAACTTATTTTAAGACAGTATCACATTGGAGATCAATCAGTTCCAACTGCAGCTCCTGTGGCACTGTTTCAGGCTCTTGTGTAAGTGATATGACAACAGCTGAAGTGATTTGACAATTTTTGCAAAATCAGAGAACCAACGGCAAAATTGTCCATGCAAGTCATCCAGTGATTTCCTGTATTTTTTCACGTTAAGTGACCTCTTTCAGCATAGCCAGTGTGGCGAAATGAACAAATGACTTGTTTGACATTTGCTATGAGAATAAAGATAGCTTGGTTTTGAAGGCTCTGATGTTTGTATCCATTGCAGGCACAAACAGTTTTTGAACCAAGATGGCGCCTACCAGTGTGGTCGCCTCGGTTACGCTCTCTCTAGTGTTGTTTTTGTGTTTTTCGTTCGTCTTTGGAGACATTACACGACTCACCTACACAAGGGGAGACTTGCTAACCATCAAGGAGGCTACTCCGGACATTCTTTCACCAAATCTTGCAAATCCGCTCAGTTTTTTCCCCGAGTTATTCACCGGAGCGGCGTCCGCGGTTTTCGGCGGATGGAAGCGGAGGCGACGCCACAGAGGGAAGTGAGCCGGCATCCAGGTGAAACTCCGCAGGAGAGGATACAGATTGGCGTTCCCGTTGATCCACCTCGCGAATGTACGCTCCCTACCCAACAAAATGGACTTATACGTTCGAGTTGTTACTGTATGAACCTAAAAAGAAACTACCAAGAGGACACAAAGCCAGGCACTGTATGTCCTGAAACTGAGACAACAATCGCCAGTTGAACTAATATAGTCATCATGGCTTAAAAGTTCAAAAAGTCAGTCAGCACTCAGCAAGCACCAAAAAATAAAAATGTACACATGCATCGTATCGAATCGTTCTGCCCGTAAAAAGGTATAATTTTTTAAATCAAATCACTACCTGTGTATCTAGATATGTATCGAACTGGCTTCGAGCCAGAGATTCCCAACTCTATAAATTATGCTGCTTTTTTGTCTTCATCAACTAGCTCAACACGGTAAGTCACTGTCCGGGGTGATAAGATAATATTTTCAAATTTGTTCTTGCTCTCAGGACATAAGATACTTGCTGTCTCTACCATGCATTCTTTCAGAAACTTCCCTTGGGAAAGAGGCTTGCTGGTGTAACGGACATGCTGTCATGGGCACCATGACCCACAATCTCGGACGGGGCGGAATCCCTGTCTCCGCTCCCCCACCGAGACATAGGGCTCACGGGGATGCCTGGTTTGTCTCACACGGACGCTAAATGAATTACCAGCCAGTCTGAAAGAGCTCATCAAAAGCAGAGACCAGGAATCCTGACTTCTATTAAACAGTTACCGCAGAACCCTTGGCTCCCAGTCATCAGAAGACCCCTTGTGTGTGCAGGGCTCAAGATACCGACCCAAAAAGCTTGAAAATCCGCTGGTGCCGCATGCCAAGATAAAAGTTCAAAGGACCATTTGCCCTTTGAAATGCAACTCAAAACCTCTGGGACAATTGATGGAGCCCAGCGACGCCCACTGGCGGTGGATGGACACTGCCAACGGAAAGCATTTGGGACCAGCGTCACCGAATTTGAATGTTGTGTGACATTTGTAAGAACGTTGCATGAATGCTCCCAGTGCCTACCACCACACCGATTGTATTTCTCAGAATTTGAGTGTCAACCGAATACGCTTATGTTTACCCCAACCAAACACAGAAATGTTTTACAAACAAAGAGTAAGTGATATTAGCCACTACATAAGGTTGAAACGCTCCTTGCATGGATTAAACAGGGTGTGCGTGACAATGCAAAGCTGGAAACCGGTTTCGTTATGTTAGATCAGATTATTAATCTTTCATCCCACTGGGTTTTAAACCACAAAATAATCCTAGGATGGAATGATAAAATTAAGAGGCAGTCTATCTCTCTTTTGGCCCCCGGGTGGCACTGGCTCTCGCTCGCTTGACCACCTTGCTGAAAACTGGTTCAGCCACGAAGCCCCACCTCTCGCCACTAAGGTGGCGAGGACATATCAGACCTTTCCCTGCAGGGCAGGGCACCCTGCCAGCGCCCCGAGCTACCCTTTCATGTGCCTGGACAGCTTACTGACAAAGCTCCGAGGGAGGAGGGAAATGAGCTGCGCAAGTCTGCTCCGAGCATCTTGCGACCAGCGCTACCCACGGGCTTCGGCTGTCCTGCACTTGGAACTCTTTTTCCGTCAAATCCACCTGTTCCCTGTACGGACCGGACTGGTCAAACATTCGTGTTGTATTCCTTTAAAAGCGCAATGGTTTCTTGGCAAATAAGACATACAGCCTTTGACCGGACTTCAGTGAAAAAGTATTTAGTAGTCCATTCTCTATTAAACACTCGGCACTCAATGTCAACTTTTCTTTTCTTTGACCCACTCATGGTTGAAGATTTGTTCAGAGCAGTAGCAGAGTAAAAACAGAACAGCCAAAGTTAAGTCAATGTATCACTGTGCCTGCTGCTTCTGTACTAATCTTTGGCGGGCCGGATTGAAATGAACAACGGGCTGATGTGGCCCGCGGGCCGTAGTTTGCCCACCCCTCTATATGGATAAGTAATCAATCCTGCAAATGAAGCCTTGTTTATCCAATATGTTTATTTTAACAATGTAAGTAGAAATACAGAAATTCCGCTACCAAGTCGCACTACATTACATTTCCATAAACGTCTATGTCCATCCATCCATCCATTTTCTGAGCCACTTCTCCTCACTAGGGTCGCAGGCGTGCTGGAGCCTATCCCAGCTGTCATCGGGCAGGAGGCGGGGTACACCCTGAACTGGTTGCCAGCCAATCGCAGGGCACATAGAAACAAACAACCATTCGCACTCACAGTCATGCCTACGGGCAATTTAGAGTCTCCAATTAATGCATGTTTTTGGGATGTGGGAGGAAACCGGAGTGCCCGGAGAAAATCCACGCAGGCACATGCAAACACCACACAGGCGGGGGCCGGGGATTGAACTCGCTCCAACCAGTCGGCCACCGTGCCGCCTAAAAGTCTATGTAAAAGTGAAAATTTATTTGTACACCATAGGCCTCTACAACAATATCCATCCATCCATTTTCAACACCGCTTATCCTGGTTTGGGTCACGGGGTACTGGAACCTATCCCAGCTGACTTTGTGCGAAAGGCAGACTACACCCTGAACTGGTCACCAGTCAGTCACAGGGAACATATAGACACGGACAACCATTCTCACTCACATTCACACCGTCACTGAGTGGGAACTGAACCCATGCTGATCGCACGAAAGTCAGGCGAGTGTACCACTTCACCATCAGTGACTACAACAATATCTGAAAGGTTAAAAAAACAATAACAACAAACAATGAATGAATGTAGTGGTACACTCGCCTGACTTTGGTGCAGGCAGCGTGGGTTCAGTTCCCACTCAGTGACGGTGTGAATGTGAGTGCGAATGGTTGTCCGTGTCTATATGTGCCCTGCGACTGACTGGCGACCAGTTCAGGGTGTAGTCCGCCTTTCGCCCGAAGTCAGGTGGGATAGGCTCCAGCACCCCGCGACCCTAACCAGGATAAGCGGTGTTGAAAATGGATGGATGGATAATAATAATAATAATAATAATAATAATAATAATAATAATAATAATAATAATAATAATAATAATAATAATAATAATAACGGTGGACGACTGGTTAGAGCGTCAGCCTCACAGTTCTGAGGACCCGGGTTCAATCCCCGGCCCCGCCTGTGTGGAGTTTGCATGTTCTCCCCGTGCCTGCGTGGGTTTTCTCCGGGCACTCCGGTTTCCTCCCACATCCCAAAAACATGCATTAATTGGAGATTCTAAATTGCCCGTAGGCATGAGTGCGAATGGTTGTTTGTTTGTATGTGCCCTGCGATTGGCTGGCAACCAATTCAGGGTGTACCCCGCCTCCTGCCCGATGACAGCTGGGATAGGCTCCAGCACGCCCGCGACCCTAGTGAGGAGAAGCGGCTCAGAAAATGGATGGATGAATGATAATAATAATTGCATAAGTACCTTAGCAGTTATGACATTAATGGCATTACCTAGATTAATAAATTATTATCAGCATCAATAATTACTAATACGCATTTTCCAAAATTAGGGTATCGTTATACATATCAGTTAATAACAGTTATTTAGCCTTTACCTAAGAGCGCGATTGATCAGGGGAGCTTGGATATGTTAATGGTTTCAAAGTAGTGTATTAAAACCAGACCTCAAGCAGGCTCAAGCATTGGCTGTGAGACACGTTTTAGTCACATATTACACATTATCCTTATTTCTTGTTCCTATTATATTATACATCGTGTTTCTCGTGAGTTTCAATTTTTGACAGTAGGAAAAAAGAAAGACGTTTGTCCATCCATCCATCCATCCATCCATCCACTTATTCCTTGTACTGAGTTTGTATTTATATTAATTTCAATTAAATATATTTTCAATTCAGTAGTATTCCTACATGAGCAAACTCTCACTGTCTGAAAGAAAAGACAAGCGAAACAAGAGAAGTGACAGCAAACAGCCGTAGAGGCTATTGTTATCTGCTCCCGCCACACCCACACCCACATGCTAACCTTTTTTAGAAGAAAACTTAATAAGCATTTGACTGCCTACTTTTACCCTTCTTTCTCTCTCCTCCTCTCCTCTCTTTTGTCTTTGCAAGGAACATGACACGGTGTTGCTTAATCACTTAGTAAGGTCAGCAACCCTTAAAGCAAACCTCATGCAGGTGGATTGTGGAATGAACCAATTTAAATTTTTCCAATGTGGGTGTAGGTCAAGGGTGGGCAACTAATTTTCCAAATGGGCCACATGAGAAACTGGAACGGTTGTTGAGAGCCAGGCCAACACATTAACTGTGTTTTGTATTAACTTTAATGCATGTATATAAAGCATTACACTGTCTTTTTTAAATAATGCTACTTGTGTAGATATGTTAGATATTTCTATATTTAGGAAATTCAAACTTGATAAAAAGCAGTTATTAAAATTACATACAGTTTACTGTATACACATATTTAACATCCTTTCCTTTCAGCTTGTCCCGGTAAGTGTCGCCACAGTGTCATCCTTTCCATGAGAGCCAACTGCCCTCATGTCTTCCCTCACTATATCCATCAACCTTCTCTTTGGTCTTCCTGCATCTCTCTTGCCTGGCAGTTCCATCCTCATCCTCCTACAAATATACTCACTATCTCTCCTCTGGATGTGTCCAAACCAATCGAAGTCTGCTCTCTCTAACTTTGTCTCCAAAACACCTAACCTTGGCCATCACTCTGATGAGTTCATTTTTAACCCTATCCGCCTGATCACTCCAAGAGAGACCCTCAACATCTTAATTTCCGCCACCTCCAGCTCTGCTTCCTGTTGTCCCTTCAGTGCCACTGTCTCTAATCCGTACATCATGGCTGGCCTCACCACTGTTTTATAAACTTTGCCCTTCATCCTAGCAGAGACTCTTCTGTCACATAACACACCTGACACCTTCCTCCACCCGT
Organism: Phycodurus eques; assembly: GCF_024500275.1. Lineage (NCBI taxonomy): Eukaryota > Metazoa > Chordata > Actinopteri > Syngnathiformes > Syngnathidae > Phycodurus > Phycodurus eques. The sequence goes on from NC_084533.1 coordinate 1,664,357, forward strand.
TCCAACCTGCTTGGACCCGTTTCTTCACTTCCTGACCACACTCACCGTTGCTCTAGATTGTTGACCCCAAATATTTAAAGTCCTCCACCCTCACTATCTCTTCTCCCACTAGCCTCATTCTTCCCCCTCCACCCCTCTCATTTATGCACATATATTCTGTATTAAGATAATCTTCAACCCTCTCTTTTCCAGTGCATGCCTCCACCTTTCTAACTGTTACCCCACCTTCTCCCTGCTTTCACTGTAGATCACAATGTCATCTGTGAACATCATGGCCCATAGGGATTCCAGTCTAACGTCATTTGTCAGCCTATCCATCACCACTACAAACAGGAAGGGGCTCAGGGCGGATCCCTGATGCAGTCCCACCTCCACCTTAAATTCCTCTGTCGCACCTACACCACACCTCACCACTGTTCTGCTGCCCTCATACTGTATATGTCCTGTATTCTGTGCCACTCCAGACTTTTTCATGCAGTACCACAGTTCCTCTCTGGGTACTCTGTCATAGGCTTTCTCTAAATCTACAAAGACGCAATGTATTGCCTTCTGACCTTCTCTGTACCTTTCCATCAACACCCTTAAGGCAAATAATGTATCTTTGGTACTCTTTCTAGGCATGAACCCTTACTGTTGCTCGCAAATACTCACTTCTGTCCTGAGTCAAGCCTCCATTACATTTTCCCATAACTTCATTGTGTGGCTCATCAACTTTACAGCTCTGCACGTCACCCTTGTTCTTAAAAATGGGCACCAGCACTCTTTTACTCCATTCCTCAGGCATCTTCTCACGCCCTAGAATTCTGTTAACAAGCTGGCCCAAGACTCCACAGCCACCTCTCCTAGATGCTTCCATACCTTCCAAACCTCCATAGGTATGTCATCAGGACCAACTGTCAACAGTCATAAAAATTCCCTACCATGTACATAATTGTGCCTACATTTTTAAAGTATATTAACATTTTGAGCACAACCTCCAATACATATAAGGTGTTCCTAGTCACGACTCCCAGTATCTGTTAGGTAGAACAGATTATTTACAGTGATAAATAATTATGAAATGATAAATTATAATATACCCAATAGTATGAAATATGAAACTGTAGGTAATACACTCCATCCAAAGTCCAAAATGCAAACTCGCAATCAATCAATGTTCGACACACAAACCTTAGATTCTGCTGTAATAATTTTTTATTCAAAAAATAAGAAAAATAGAATAAGTCTATGCACTCTTCAGAAAAGTAAACAGGAGGGAGGCCTAAATGCTCCCAACTTTAAACACTATTATATAGCTAGTATGATTCTTGGCTAGAACTGGAACAAATAGACTGCAACAACATCAAACTCCCAAAACTCTCGTTTATTTCTACTATTCTTAAACGCCGTAAATGCTTCAAGAATCCAACAATTTAGAATCTACAGGATCTCAATTACTAAATCAATGCACTTACCAATCACCAAATGGGAAGAAGACCTCTCCATTTCTGCTGACAGTAGCTACTGGTTACAGATTTGTAACATTTAGAATGACAAAAACCACAAATCTACAGTTTATAAAATATAAAGTGCTCCAGAGAACACACTTTATACACTATGCATAAAATGGGCTTTTCTCCATCTAATACATGCGCGCAATTCACCAAAAATACTTATTTTCATGCCATATGGGACTGTACACCAATTCAATGCTTTTCGTCTTCGGTTACAGAAAAATCTCTCTTACATTTTGAATTTCAGGATTCCACTTTCCCCAAGATTGTGCGTACTTGCCGACTTAAGCATAATCGACTTCCCTAATAAATATTCACAATCATTACTTGTCGCGTTAATGCAGCCCTATGGGTGGCAAAAGTCAGTGCAAACTGTAGGCCGGTCCCAAGCCCAGATAAATGCAGAGGGTTGCGTCAGGAAGGGCATCCGGCTTAAAACCTTGCCAAACAAATATGAGCGTTCATCCAAAGAATTCCATACCGGATCGGTCGTGGCCCGGGTTAACAACGTCCGCCACCGGCGCCGTCAACCTGCGGGGCGCCGTTGGAAATTCAGCTACTGTGGGTCGAAGTCAAAGAAGAAGAAGAGGTGGAAAGAAAGAGAAGAGGAAAACACAGAGTCTAGAACTCAATGTGGGGACTTTGAATGTTGGGACTATGACAGGAAAATCTCGGGAGTTGGTTGACATGATGATTAGGAGAAAGGTTGATATATTGTGTGTCCAGGAGACCAGGTGGAAAGGCAGTAAGGCTAGAAGTTTAGGGGCAGGGTTTGAATTATTTTACCATGGTGTAGATGGGAAGAGAAATGGAGTCGGGGTTATTTTAAAAGAAGAGTTGGCTAAGAATGTCTTGGAGGTGAAAAGAGTATCAGATCGAGTGATGAGGCTGAAATTTGAAATTGAGGGTGTTATGTATAATGTGATTAGTGTGGATGCCCCACAGGGAGGATGTGACCTAGAGGTGAAAGAGAAATTCTGGAAGGCGCTAGATGAAGTAGCACTGAGCATCCCAGACAGAGAGAGAGTCGTAATTGGTGCAGATTGTAATGGACATGTTGGTGAAGGTAATAGGGGTGATGAAGAAGTGATGGGTAAGTACAGCATCCAGGAAAGGAACTTGGAGGGACAGATGGTGGTAGACTTTGCAACAAGGATGCAAATGGCTGTAGTGAACACTTTTTTACAGAAGAGGCACGAACATAGGGTGACCTACAAGAGAGGAGGTAGAAGCACGCAGGTGGATTACATCTTGTGCAGAAGATGTTATCTGAACGAGGTAACCAACTGTAAGGTAGTGGTAGGGGAGAGTGTGGCTATACAGCATAGGATGGTGGTGTGTAAGATGACTCTGGTGGTGGGGAGGAAGATTAGGAAGACAAAGGCAGAGAAGAGAACCATGTGGTGGAAGCTGAGACAGGACGAGTGTTGTGCAGCTTTTCGGGAAGAGGTGAGACAGGCTCTCGGTGGACGGGAGGAGCTTCCAGAAGACTGGACCAAGGTGATCAGAGAGGCAGGCAGGAGAGTACTTGGTGTATCTTCTGGCAGGAAAGGAGAGAAGGAGACTTGGTGGTGGAACCTCACAGTACAGGAAATCATACAAGGAAAAATGTTAGCTAAGAAGAAGTGGGACACTGAAAGGACCGAGGAGAGGCAAAAGGAATACATTGAGATGCGACACAGGGCAAAGGGAGAGGTGGAAAAGGCCAAACAAGAGGCATATGATGACATGTAAGGCAGGTTGGACACTAAAGAAGGAGAAAAGCATCGATACAGGTGATTTTCTCCTTCTTCAGTTGGTCCTGATGACATTCCTGTGGAGGTATGGAAGCCTCTAGGAGAGGTGGCTGTGGAGTTTTTGACCAGCTTGTTCAATAGAATTCTACTGCGTGAGAAGATGCCTGAGGAATGGAGGAAAAGTGTATTGGTGCCCATTTTTAAGAACAAAGGTGATGTGCAGAGCTGTGGCAACTATAGAGGAATAAAGTTGATGAGCCACACAATGAAGTTATGGGAAAGAGTAGTGGAGGCTAGACTCATGACAGAAGTGAGTATTTGCGAGCAACAGTATGGTTTCATGCCTAGAAGGAGTACCACAGATGCATTATTTGCCTTCAGGATGTTGATGGAAAAGTACAGAGAAGGTCAGAAGGAGCTACATTGTGTCTATGTAGATCTAGAGAAAGCATATGACAGAGTACCCACTGCATGCGGAAGTCTGGAGTGGCAGACAAGTATGTTAGAATAATACAGGACATGTACGAGGGCAGCAGAACAGCGGTGAGGTGTGCTGTAAGTGTGACAGACAAATTTAAGGTGGACGTGGACTGCATCAGGGATCAGCCCTGAGCCCCTTCCTTTTTGCAGTGGTGATGGATAGGCTAACAGATGAGGTTAGACTGGAATCCCCATAGACCATGATGTTTGCAGATGACATTGTGATCTGCAGTGAAAGCAGGGAACAGCTGGAGGAACAGTTAGAAAGATGGAGGCATGCACTGGAAAGAAGAGGAATGAAGATTAGCCGAAGTAAAACAGAATATATGTGCATGAATGAGAGGGGTGGTGGGGGAAGAATGAGGCTACAGGGAGAAGAGATAGCACGGGTGGAGGACTTTAAATACTTGGGGTCAACCGTCCAGAGCAATGGTGAGTGTGGTCAGGAAGTGAAGAAACGGGTCCAAGCAGGTTGGAATGGGTGGAGGAAGGTGTCAGGTGTGTTATGTGACAGAAGAGTCTCTGCTAGGATGAAGGGCAAAGTTTATAAAACAGTGGTGAGGCCAGCCATGATGTACGGATTAGAGACAGTGGCACTGAAGAGACGACAGGAAGCAGAGCTGGAGGTGGCGAAAATGAAGATGTTGAGGTTCCCTCTTAGAGTGACCAGGTTGGATAAAATTAGAAATGAGCTCATCAGAGGGACAGCCAAGGTTCGATGTTTTGGAGACAAAGTTAGAGAGAGCAGACTTCAATGGTTTGGACACGTCCAGAGGAGAAATAGTGAGTATATTGGTAGAAGGATGATGAGGATGGAGCTGCCACGCAAGAGAGCTAGAGGAAGACCAAAGAGAAGGTTGATGGATGTCGTGAGGGAAGACATGAGCCCAGTTGGTGTTCGAGAGGATGCAGGAGATAGGCTTACATGGAAAAGGATGACGCGCTGTGGCGACCCCTAACGGGACAAGCCAAAAGGAAAAGAAGAAGAAGATTACTTGTCGGGTTAGCTACCGCTAAGAAAACAATTCTATTAAAAGCAACAATTAATAACACTGATCAACAATAAATGTAGTCTAAGATATTTTTAGCTGATTTAGAACAATTTTGATGCACTGAATGGAAATATGGTCACTGATGGTGTAGTGGTACACTCGCCTGACTTTGGTGCGGGCAGCGTGGGTTCAGTTCCCACTAAGTGACGGTGTGAATGTGAGTGTGAATGGTTGTCCGCGTCTATATGTGCCCTGCGACTGACTGGCGACCAGTTCAGGGTGTAGTCCGCCTTTTGCCCAAAGTCAGCTGGGATAGGCTCCAGCGCCCCCGCGAACCTGTGTTGAAAATGGATGGATGGAATAATGGAAATATGACATTGCTCAATCAGGTCAACTTTTAGAACCATGGCTACAAGTTTTTATTTACATGTGCAGGTATTGTCACTTTAGAGGTTTAAATAAACTGAGATTCATGCCCTGAATTTTGAACAATTATGATGTAACATTCAATTTACAGGTACTTACCTTTAGCAATGGATACTATTAAGTTTACAGTAAGGAAAGCTTGTAATATTTGATCATTAACCTGTTAAGAACTTGGCATATAAACCTGACCTGAACAAGAGAAATGAACGTCATTTTCAGATTCAATGATGAAAAACTGTCCGAAATCAGTTGAAGAAACAGAGAGTTTACAAAAAAATAATAATGATAATTGTAACCCAGTGTAATGAGGATGTATGTTGTGGATAGTAAGAACAAATAAACAATACTGTAGCAGCCATTTTGTGCACTGTTAAGTAAACTCATTTACAACCCAAAGTGTAATGATGAGATTTGCCAACCTAGGAATATAAAAGTACAAAAACATCCTACCCTTTATGCCTTCTTGCTCTAAAAATATTTGACATGGAGTCTTTGCATTGAAACACGATAGCCCTTGGTACTTCTGTAAGAATTTCAAGAGCTCAGTGGGGAGTATTGACCTTTTAGTCAAAGCTGTTCAACATCTAAAGGATGGAAACAGACGCACATTCATGAAACTAGAACAATGGAGAGATGATGCACAGCAACCAAATCAGCATGGATACACAATTCATGCATATTTGGTCACACAGATACCCTCAAAAAACCTTCTACATCTGACCTCTCGCTCTCTCTCTCTCTCTCACTCTCTCTTTCTCTCTCTCTCTCTCTCTCTCTCTCTCTCTCTCACACACACACACATACACACATGCAGTGCCTTCATGACTCTTTCCTAATGAATGTGGCAGCCATTTATGAATTCCCTCTGCTTGTTTTCTTCAATTAATGAGCTTCAATCAGCTAGCAGGGCACTTTGAAGTGGCAACAGAATTTAAATATGACACAACATTGAGGCCGTGAGAAAGCAAACCAAAGACGTAAGAGGCAGGGGGTTTACAGAAAGGAGAGGACATGAAAACAACCAAAGAAAAGAAGGCAAAAAAAACGCTGTTGAATGAGAATGGTAAACTAGCAAGAAATACTTATTTTCCAACTTATGTTGCCCAAAGGGAAATAGGACAATATAGGGATAGGGAAATAGACAAACAAGAAAAATGCTGCAGGCAAGAGCAAAGAGAATTTTTCAACCAGTATCCCCAGAGCAGTGATTCTCAACAAGTGGGTCGCAACCAAAAAGTGGGTCGTGGCCTTTTTTCAATGCGTTGCTGGACTATGACTGGAAAACAAACAAAAAAATGACGGAAAATGACTGTGCTTTAATTTTGGCCTGGAATGCCAGCTATTGTCAAAACAGTGGTTGGCGACGATTCATTGTAATGTTAATGGCCTCCCGCCATTTCACAGATGAAGAAAAGCTAGTTTGTTTTCGTGTGCTAATGGCCATGGCCAAACACAGGTATGACATAAACTACACTGAAAAGAACAGAACAAAGATGTCACATATTGAAGAATTTTTTGGGGACTTGAAATTGTTGAAAAAATTTTGTTTGTGATAAAAATTTATTTTTCTTGCTTTGCTGCTTGGCCCCAAACTGAAATATTTCATCTTAAAAGGATTTAGTTGAATTGAATAAGCAGCAACATTGACATTGATTAAAACATTTTATAAACGAGGCATTTTCGTAACGTTCCAGTTAGTTTAAAGTCATTTATATTTTTAAACATGTATATGTCCTTGACTGGACCTAACAGTCAGCCCTCAAATCTGACGCATTATTGTCCGGAGAGTGCAGGCCACGTAGACAGTAGCCTACTGCGGACGGGAGCTGCTGCTGCTTAAACGTTTATATTTATCACAGATAAACCTCCTTGAGCTATCACCTTATTGTGGTGCAGGGATTGGGCTCGCCTCCACACATGGCTTGTGCTCCGGTACCAGTCCTCTTGAGAGGGATTGGACTCCCTTCCACTCTGGAGTTGCCCACGGTGAGAGGCGCCGAGCAGGTGTGGGTATACTTATTGCGCCCCAGCTCGGCGCCTGTACTTTGGGGTTCACCCCGGTGGACGAGAGGGTAGCATCCCTCCGCCTCCGGGTGGGGGGACGGGTCCTGACTGTTGTTTGTGCATATGCGCCTAAAAGCAGTTTAGAGTACCCTCCCTTTCTGGAGTCCTTGGAGGGGGTGCTGGAGAGCGCTCCCACTGGGGACTCCATAATTCTGCTGGGGGACTTCAATGCTCATGTGGGCAATGACAGTGAGACCAGGAAGGGCATGATTGGGAGTAACGGGCCCCCCGATCAGAACCCGAGTGATGTTTTGTTATTGGACTTCTGTGCTCATCACGGATTGACCATAACAAACACAATGTTCAAGCATGAGTGTATCCACACGTGCACTTGGCACCAGGACACCCTAGGTCGCAGTTCGATGATCAACTTTGTGGTTGTGTCATCGGACTTGCGGCTGCAATGTCTTGGACACTCGAGTGAAGAGAGGGGCGTAGCTATCAACTGATCACCACATGGTAATAAATTGGCTTTGATGGTGGGGGAAGATGCCGGTCCAACCTGGGAGGCCCAAATGTATTGTGAGGTTCTGCTGGGAACGTCTGGTGAAATCTCCTGTCAAAAGGAGTTTCAACTCCCACCTCCAGCAGAACTTCACCCACGTCCCGGGGGAGGCGGGGGACATTGAGTCCGAGTGGACCATGTTCCATGCCTCCATTGCTGAGGGGGGCAACCAGAGCTGTGGCCGTAAGGTGGTCGGTGCCTGTCGTGGTGGCAATCCCCAAACCCGTTGGTGGACATCAGCGGTGAGGGATGCCGTCACGCTGAAGAAGGAGTCCTATCGGGCTTTTTTGGCCTGTGGGACTCCTGAGGCAGCTGATGGGTACCAGCTGGCCAAGCGGAATCCAGCTTTGGTTGTCCATCCATCCATCCATCCATTTTCTGAGCCGCTTCTCCTCACTAGGGTCGCGGGCATGCTGGAGCCTATCCCAGCTATCATCGGGCAGGAGGCGGGGTCCACCGTGAACTGGTTGCCAGCCAATCGCAGGGCACATACAAACAAACAACCAATCGATGGAAAATCGATGAATGGATAAACCAGAAAGATGACATGAAACGTTGTTAAATAACAAAGGGAAACGCTTTTGCCTTGTGTAAAGCTTATAATAGTGTGTGAATAAGTATGACCGCTGAACCTTGCTGCTGTGCTTTCAAACTTAAACTTTGGCTAACACTGGTAATGTTTGTTCCAACATTCAAATATGGATTACGTGAAATAAAACCTTTCAGCAAATGGTTGTTTGTTTATATGTGCCCTTCAATTGGCTGGCGACCAGTCCAGGGTGTACCCGCCTCTCGCCCAGTCATGTGGGATAGGCTGCAGCACGTCACGATCCTCGTGAGGATAAGCGGTACGGAAAATGGATGGATGGAAAAACTTTCAGGTTAAACTTTCAGGATACACTACATGAATCATTTTCATTTAATCAAAGCTAAAATATTAAATGTGACAGATTTCTTCACTTTTTTTTTTAATCATGCAGTGTTTATTTTTTTCAGTGTACACCAAATATGGACTTTCTGATATTGAAGTCAAAAGAGGCACAAGAAAGCATTAAACTTTCCAAACTCATGATCCTTTTGGAAACAAAACACCCCTCTCTCAACAATAAACCTGTTGAGTACTTTTGAGGAAGACTGAGTGCTTCACAAAAATGTCTTACATCTTTTATTTTGTTCGCTTACTTCTCATCAGCTTTAAATAAGCTGCAGCCTCACATTTTAATTGTGTGCCTTGCTTCTTATTTTAATCTACCAGAAAAGCGTTTATTGCTGCTTTAAAATGCCCTAAAACAGAATTCAGCAGGCGTTTGTCAACAGCCACATGTCCAATACCAACACCTCAAATACAGGTTCCTGCAGGGCTGTGTCCTTTCTCCTGTTTTTATTATGTACACAGACAGCTGAAGGTCTTCCAAAGAGGGCAGCAACCTTGTAAAGTTCTCAGATGATACTGCCCTCCTGTCCCTCCTTCGGGGGAATCAATCCAGTCATGGCTGCACGTTATCCGCATTTGTGAAGTGGTGTGATGATAATTACCTGGACCTTAATGTGAAAAAAACTAAAGAGTCAGTCATTGATTTTAGAAAAAAAAAAAAAAAAAAACACTAATCCCCAAAAAACACCCGAACCCAGAAGCAAGTATTATCCATTGAGATAATGTGGACGTTGTGGAGACATACGAGTATTTGGGAACTTTATTCGATTCCAACCTCAAGTTTGATAAAAACAAATATATTGATATTGTTACGAGAGGACAACTAATGAGGACGTTAAACTCATTCAATGTTTCTAACCTTTTTCTCACCATTTCTACCATTCTTTTATTGTATTGAGTATTGAGTAGAAACATTTTCCTTGCTGGTTTCATGGGTTGAATGGAAGAAGGAAAGAAAGCTTTGGAAATATGAAACAAGAAGCAAAAACCAAGTTTGAAAGAAGAGTAGATGTGAGTGGAAAAGGTGCAGCGAGGGGGAGAGGAAAGGAGCTGCCAAAACAATTTCTGGTACACACAAAAAAAAAAAGAAAAAAAAAAAGAGGAAAAGCTTGCGGCAGTCCAAGAAACAAATACAGCAAAAAGTAGAAGTGGATACGCAATGCTCAAGCACAATTCTATACATTTACAGGATAGAGGGAAACAAAATCTCACAGGGGTAGTGGTCAAGGGAAAAAAGAACATACAATGTCTGCATATCCTCACACAGTGCACGTAGAGGTGGGTGGAGGTGAGCTCAGGTAGATAAAAGAGAGATGACAGGAGATGAATAGTGGAGGTGGGGAGGAAGGAAAAGAAAATCTGATCTGTTCCCGGCACGTCACACTCAGTCTTATCAGCCATGACAAATTGTGAAGACTTTTATCTTCCCAGTTCATATTTGAAACGCGCCACTGTTTCCATCGTCGAACAAAATGAGCGTACGATATGAATCACCACCCTGCTAAGAGCATTCATATACATTTAATAACCTGTATTAAAATATTCCACAAATGTATTTATCTTCCATTGCTTGTCTACTCTAAAGGGAGGCCAGATTTCAAAGTCAGATACAAAAGCACTTTGACACGTATCTTACTCAAGATCTGTACTCAAACTGTCTACAACAAATATTTTTTTCATTAATGTGGTTCTTGAACATATTAACAGCACATAATTGCATTGCTATTTCTATCTATCTATTTATAGTATTTCTCTATCTGTTCTATTTCTAAACATTTCTATTACCTAATTGCATCATCCTGTTCTATCTACCTAGGCCAGTAGATTTACTGCTTTGTATAAAGACAAATGAAATAAAATCTTCAAAAAGCGATAATGGAAGAAAATATTGTTATAAGAATTATCTTCATCCACCCAGTATGATGAAAAGACACAAGGAATTACAAGTACTCTGGAATATTAATTCTGCCAGTGTGAAAAGTTTCCAAGTGATAACCTGAAAAGTAGGTGTATTTGGGGTTGATTTTGTATTGTATAGAAGAAGCAAGCATTATTTGTTTTTCTCCCTTGAGCTAAGAGAAGGCAAACTTGAGTGGAAATCTGAAACCAGCTTCATCTCAGGGAGTAGCTCGGAAAGGCCTGCAGAGCTGACAGTTTGCACAATGTGTTTTACTTTCAGTACAAAGAAATAGTACTTGGGTAAGGATCGATGGATAAATGTTTTTTCCCTCAGTCTGCAGATACGTTGGGTTGTAAACTATATATATTTATATTTTAAGATTGAATGTTTCATGTAGTTCCATCATACACAGAACCTGTCTTCCCATTGTGGTAAATGGATTTTGCTAGAAAAAAAACTTTTCATGAAAGAAAAAACTATATTTTAAAGTAATAAAGTTTGGCCTTTTTCTTCACCCAATCCTGACTTTAACAATGCTGACCCCAAGGCTGTGTTTCCTAAACTCTACTGAAACATTGACTTTCCAACACAGGGAAATAACACCCTGGACAATGTTTTTAGCCCCCTGAGAGGGGCCTACAAGCCCCCCCCCTCGGCACCTCAGACCATCGCACTGTTATGCTAATGCCATCTTACAGACCACTGGTTAATGTCTCCCAACCAGTTAGAAAACAGGTACGAGTGTGGCCAGAAGGGTCCCTTGAGGCACTTAAAGACTGTTTTGCCACCACAGACTGCACCATGTTCAAACAGGCTGTCACCTACAACTCCATCACAGACCATCAGGAGTACACAGAGACTGTTACTGCCTACATCAGCAAGTGCATGGATGATGTCACCACCACTAAGTCCATCACTGTCCGTGCCAATCAGAAGCCATGGCTGTTGGGGGGAGGTCTACAGACTACAGGTCTCACAGACTCACAGACTTCACGGACATCTTCAACACCTCCTTGAGTCAGGGTGTTGTCCCCACGTGCTTCAAAGCCACCACCATCATCCTGGTCCCGAATAAGTCGTCTCCCTCCTGCCTCATTGACTACCGTACGGTAGCACTCACTCCCATCCTGATGAAGTGATTCAAGCGGCTACTCACGCACCACGTCAAGTCCTCCCTCTTCCCCTCCTTGGCCCCTTCCAGTTTGGATATCGGTCCAACCGGTCAACGGATGACGCCGTCTCCACCGCCCTCCACTCTGCCCTCACACACCTGGACTCTAAGGACTCATATGTCAGAATGCTGTTCATAGACCTCAGCTCAGCATTCAATACCATCATCCCTAAACAACTGATCTACAAACTGGACCAGCTGGGGCTCAACACTTTGATGTGCAACTGGCTGCTGGACTTTGTGACAGGGAGACAGCAGGCAGTACGGGTCGGCAGCAACAGATCCAGCACCATCACTTTGAACACGGGGGCCCCTCAAGGTTATGTGTTGAGCCCCTCTTCTTCACCCTGCCTACCTATGTCTGCACATCGACATACAGCTCCAACTTCTTCATCAAGTTTGCAGACGACACAACTGTGCTGGGTCTCATCAGCAACGGGGATGAGACAGACTACAGGAGTGAGGTGAGCCGCCTGGCCGGGTGGTGCATGGAAAACAATCTCTCCCTGAATGTGGAAAAAACCAATGAGATTGTTGTGGACTTCAGGAGAGCACACTCCCAGCATGCTCCTCGGAACATCAACGGTGCTGCGGTGGAGAGGGTGCGCAGCACCAAGTTCCTGGGAGTGCACATCACTGAGGACCTCTCCTCGACCAGCAACACCTCATCACTGGACAAGAAAGCTCACCAGCATCTCTACTTCTTGCGCAATCTGAGAAGAGCCAGAGCCCAGACCCCCATCATGTGCTCGTTCGACAGAGGGACCATAGAGAGCATCTTGACCAACTGCGTCACTATGTGGTACGGAGCCTGCACCACATCCTGCCGGAAGACTCTCCATCGCATAGTGAGGGCAGCTGAGAAGATCATCGGAACCTTTCTTCCCTCCCTACAGGACATTTACAGCCACCCGCAAAGCTCTCCGCATAGCGGGGGATGCCACCCATCCATCACACAGCCTCTTCAGTCTGCTGCCATCAGGCAGGAGACTGCGGAGTCTGCGGGTCAGGACAAGTCAAAGACAAAGACAGTTTTATTCATCAGGCTGTCAGGAATCTGAACTCTCTGCCCGCTCTCCCCCCTCTACCTCTTCTGTCCTCTGCCCACCTGAACTCTGATGCCTTGCAAACATGTAGATGTACACACACTCATACACACACAAAGACACACACAATACGTGCACACACACACATACACATACTCACACCAGACTCAGGGTCGCGCACCAGCCACCTTAGCAGCATCGGGGTTTTGTCATTTAATTTATAAATGTCTTATCGCCTTGGTTCTCTGACCTTGACTATGTTGCACACGTCACCTGACCTTTGATAGTTGCACATTCAATGAATACTTTGTATACTGTATATACTACAGTTTATTTAGCTTTTATATTGATGTTACTATTTGTATTGTCTTTTGCAGCACTGCCGGCCATTGAGTACCGTAATTTCAATCCTCTGTATGTGTTACGCATATTGAAGAATTGACAATAAAAGTACCTTGCACCTTGTATTGAGAGACCTACTCTGTACTTGCACTTTGATAAACTTGTTCCTGAGAATTTTTCACAGGAGATTCCTGGAAATAAACTCATTAGTGCCGAAGAGAGAGATTTACTCTGTAGTCTATCGTGACGTCGGGAGGAAGAGTGCTGCAAATGGAGATAAGCTTTGGTGAATTAAGCAGAACAGTTCATAGGCAAGATGTGAACATGGAAATAAAATTGTGTGAATGCAGAAAAAGCTGCTCTTGGGTCAAAGTGCTAAGTCATGCTTCTTAGTGGGATTCTGACTCTTGGGTTCAGCTTTTATTCATTGGATTTGGTTCAAACCAAGGTTATTCCTAATTATATTCGATTAGATGCTGCAAGCCACATAGTAACAGCATACAGTAGGTTGTAAAACAAAAAGGGGGAAAGGAGAGGAATGAGACACAGACAAATAGCTTTGTGGTGTGTGTTGATTCAAGTGTATTTCTCAGGTAATTTCTACATGGGTAACACATCTACAGGCAATTTAAATTCCTATTACCTGTGACAACATTAATTGCTAATCTCCAATGTTATGTTTTCTTTAGCTCTGCAGGTTATGCCCCACATGTAAGACAACCCTCACGGTTTATCATGCCTTTAACGTCATGCAATTTAGCAACACTGCAGCAAAGCAGTGTGTGCTAATTAATTGAGCTCGCACCTCATCATGCTTTGTTTATCATGCTGCTCTTTTCTGCATATTTATCAGACTGGAGATGGATGCTGCAGTGTTATTCGTTCTCTGTAGAATAATAGAAGGATGGCACAATATGAGCAAAACACTCCAAGGTCAGCAAAAAAGGAAGGAAACGACAAGGCATGCACATAAGTAGTGTCCTGGCTACAACTGCTAACAAACCATTAATAGGGACTTACAAGATAACAAATTGCAGTACAAAAGGGGTTTGTCAGCCTCATTCTTTTTGAAGACAAATCCTCTCTCTCAGATGTGGACTGACTGATGCTACTTAAAACATATTGCCTCGTCATGTAAACAGAACAGTGGGTCTTAGTTGTCTTGAATGTTTGAATATTTCCATTATAGTCATCCAAAGTAATTATCATTTTGAAGTATTTTTCTAGAACATTTTAAATTTTAAATTTTAAGTCAACATTGTGTGTTGTTTTGTGTTACATGTTCTCAACCTCGCCATGCATAATGCCTAGCAGCTTCTGTACTTTCATCATGAACACACTTGGCCTCTATGATCTGCGTTCAGATGGACCTGTGGGTTCTCACTGCCTAGGTAGCTTTTGGCAATTGTTTAATTTTTCCAACTGTATTGCCGAGAACTTTGTAGAAAACAAGGGGCAGTATGTTTGAAATGCTTAAAATGATAAACAAAAACTGGGGATGGTGCAGGAGCACAGAAAATGATCCACTATGGGGGTCAGCACGCCCGCGGCCTTAGTGAGGATCAGCGGTACAGAAAATGGATGGATGGATCATTCTTAGGGGTTCCTTGATTGAGTGGGTGGTTATGACCGTAGCTCTAAAAAATAAGTCGATTACCATTACCACCACCCTGATCTGCCAATCCAGAGTCACTGTCCCTGATGACCATGTGGTGTTGCAGAGGCGTGTCAACCAGGACAGCCCCACAACATCCATAGCCTTTAGGAACTTTTTTACCACCTCAGTGACCAAAACCCCAGAGGTAGGAGGACACCCCCCCCCCAGAGTCTCCAGGCTCCGCCAGGTGTGTCATTAGAAATGAGGAGGACTTGTCAATATTCTCCCCACCGATTCACAACATTAGCGGTGCACCATCCCCACTAGACACTGTGTTGAAGGTGCACTGCTTCCCCCTCCTGAGGCACTGGATGGTGGGCCAGAATTTCCTTGAAGCCGTCCGGAAATCATTATCGATGGTCTCACCAAACTTTTCAGGTCTCGCCTGAATTTTTGCCTCAGTGACCAACAAAGCTGCGTTCCGCTTGGCCAGCCGGTACCCATCAACTGGTTCCGAAGTCCCACAGGTCAAAAAGGCTTGACGCTAGTGTCCACCAGCAGGTTTGGGGATTGCCCCAACAACAGGCACCGACCACCTTACAGCCCCTGCTCCTTTCAGTCACCTCAACAATGCAGACATGGAACATCGTCCACTCGGACTCAATGTCCCCCACCTCCTCCGGGACATGGGAGGACTTCTGCCGGATTAGGGAGTTGAAAATCCTTCTGACAGGGGACTCTGCCAGACCTTCACAACAGATCCTCACGATATATCTGGGTCTGCCAGGTCGGACCTGCATCTTCCCCACCTAGCGGAGTGAACTTACCACTAGGTGGTGATCTGATGACACTTCCACCCTTCTCTTCACCCGAGCACCCAAGACATGCAGCCGCACGTTCGTTCACACGGCCACAAAGTCGATCATCGAACTGCGCCCAAGTGTGTCCTGGTGCCAATTGCACGAATGGACACACTTATATCTGAATATAGTGTTCATTGTGGACCATCCAGGATGAGCATAAAAGTCCAAAAATAGAACACCGCTGGGTTTCTGATCCTCCCAGTCACACCCTTCCAGGTCTCACGGTCATTGCTCATGTGAGCATTGGAAGTCCCCAGTGCCCCAGTAGGACCGCTCTCCAGCATCCCCTCCAAGAACTCCATAAAGGGTGGGTACTGTGAACTGCTGTTTGTTGTATAAGCACAGGTAACAGTCAGGACCTGCCACCCATCCCCCGCCCCCCACCCGAAGGCTACCCACTCGTCTACTAGGGTGAAAATCCAACGTACAGGCTCCGAGCCTGGGGGACAGTAAGTATGCCCACCGTTGCTTGGCGTCTCTCACTGTGGGTAGGTACAGAGTGGAAGAAAGTCCAACCCCTTTCAAGAGGACTGTGACCAGAGCCTAAGCTATTTGTGGAGGTGAGCACGACTATATCGAGTCGGAACTTCTCAAAATTGCACATCAGGTCGAGCTCCTTCCCAGGCAGGAAAGGAAAGCGGTGACCTTCCACATCCCTGGAGCCAGCTTCTGTAGAAGGGGACTGCCAAGGTCCCCGCCTTCAGCAGCCACCCAGCTCACTTTTCACCCAACCCCATTTGACCCCATTTGGCTTCTCCCACAGGTGGTGAGTCCATGGGAAGTGGGACCTACGATGCCTCTTCAGGCTGTCCCCAGCCGAACACCATGGGGTCCCCAGCCGAACCCCATCGAACCCCATGGGGTTCGGCATGGGTGCAGGCCTGGCCACCATACGCTTGCTTGCCATCGAGTCACACCTCCTGGCGTGGCGGTGACCCGCGTCTGGGCAAGGAATAATGCTATCCAAATGTATTTATCATAGCGTGCCTGCATGGGTTTTCTCCGAGTACTCCGGTTTCCTCCCACATCCCAAAAACATGCATGGTAGTTTAACTGAAGACTCTAAATTTCCCGTAGGTTTGAATGCGAGTGCGAATGGTTGTTTGTTTGTTTATATGTGCCCTGCGATTCGCTGGTGACTGGTCCAGGGTGTACCCGCCTCTCGCCTGAAGATACCCGGGATAGGCTCCATCATGCCCGTGACTCTAGGGAGGATAAGCGGTGCAGAAAATGAATAGATGGATGGCACAATACTTATACAATAACAATATATATTTTGACTGCTGTGGTGAACACCAAATTAATAATGGTGGTGCATGTAAATATATATCAAAACGGTTCTGTTTTTGAATCTCAGCTCATAGATTGTGAGTTTGCATTTTATCTATGTGCTCTTGTGAGCTGGTACTTTCATTTTCGGTCCATTTCTGCCCATCAAAGTCATCTTTTTTACTGCTTTTCCCCGATGTGCTGTCATGTGTAAAAGGTACTCTGATGTTGTGTCAGAGGTGTAACAGAGGAAGGATTCCATGTCTGTAAAGGGATAGCGTAAAGTCGAGACAAGGGTATGAAATTTAACTCACTGTCCCAGACGCTGTTGCTGACATCGTCACACATCTAATTATCTGAATATGAGAGGCTGCAACAGCTTTGTGAACGCATACTACATCCATAGGAGTGTCCCGCTTAGATAAGTTCTGTCTCAAAGGCACAGGTAAATGCTAGGTCAACAGTTATGCCTGTGAGGAGCCAATGCTGTGGGCATGCAATATGAAAGGGGCTCATTTCTGGCTTTATTAACACATTTTGTGGTGATTTATGTTTACCACAGGATCTGCACGCTAAACAATGTTTTTTTTTTTTTTTTTTTTTTTCTACTGCAAGCAATATCAGTTGGACAATACATTGTGTTTTGAAGTTGAGTATGAAACAGAATGTTTTGGATATCAACAGCTTGATATATTAATCCATTACAGTACCATTTTTAGACAACAAATTGGCCAATTATCAAGGAGCTGTGTCCGTCTATTATAGGTACTGTTATTCGTTCGTATATCTGTGGACTACATGAATCGATTTTTTTTTCTATTGTGGGCATTCATCCTGAAAGCGAAATTGACCATTTCCATTTTTTTTCAATGTTATTTGTATCACGGTTCTAGGCATTTCTGTCGCACTTCTTGGAAACAACAAAATCATTTCTACTTATGCCAACACAATGAGAAACAACACATAAAAAGAACATAATTCAGAAAGGCATGTGCAGTTTGATAGAAGAGGCCAATAGCAGAATAACATTAATATAAGAAACAGCCACTGAAGTTTTCAATTTGAATTTTAAATCAGTGAGAGGAGTAATTTTATTTGATCACTGAATGTTGAGAAAAAGAAAATTGGTAAGGTCCGTAATTCTGTCAGATGTTTTATTCTGATCTGAATCTCAGATCAGATGGTAGAAATATCCCCTCTTCTCCAATTCTGGGTGTTGGAATGTGTGCTTCTTCTTTGTTTCTTTTAAAAGTGCAGCTGAGTGCAACTGTTATTCGATGGTGCTAATATGAGTCTCATGGTTTCAATAAAAGAAATATTGGAGGGGGGGAAAAATAATAAAATCAGTCACGGGGGAGTAAAGAAGTAAGGAAGGTGGCAGTGAGAGAAGGAATTGAGAGAAATGCCAATAAAAGACAAGAAGAGCAATGCAAATGAAAAGAAAGAGTGGGGAAAATGAAGAAAACAGAGAGGGACATGAGCCACTCTGTAATGCATAATGCAGAAGTTTGGTTTCCAGGCTTAACATTGCCTGGAGAGAATCCCATGGAGGCCACCAACTGAGCTTGATGCACAAATACAAACAGAAACATAAGCTGCATTTGTTGAATTTCAAACTGTTTTCAACCACGGCAAAAATATCAAACATTACGAAAACTTCAACAATACTCGGACTCTGTTTGCTGTGGTTGGCAAGCTCACAAACCCCCCGAATCAGATAGCCCCAGAACTCCTAACAGCAGATAAATGCAATGAATTTGCTTGTTATTTTAGTGAAAAAATACAATCTATCAGGTTAAATATTAGCACAAATCAGCAAAATGATAAAATTATACTACCTCTGAAGCCACACAGGACAAACTCTATTATGATGTCGGAATTTGATACAGTTTACCAAAATACTGTCGAGAAAACGGTTCAGCAGCTGAAACCATCAACGAGCTGTCTTGACTCAATACCATCAGACTTTTACAAAGCTATTGCGAAGTCTGTGCTAGCTGATTTGCAGCAAATAATCAATTTCTCACTGCAGTCAGGCGAGTTTCCTAAAGCTCTTATTGTAGCTGCCATTATGCCTAGTGTAGAGTGTAGAGTGTAATAGTGTGCTGGACGCTTCCATGTTAACAAGCTATAGACCCCTCTGAAATCTCCCTTTCATAGCCAAGATTGTTGAGAAAGTTATTTTTAATCAACTCAGCAATTTCTTGCACTTAAATTGATTTTTTGACTGGGTTCCGAACTCATCACAGTACAGAATCTGCTCTTATCAAAGTGCTAAATGATATAAGGTTGAATACTGACTCGGGAATGGTGTCAATTCTGGTCTTGTTGGACCTCAGTGAGGCTTTTGATACGGAAGATCATAATATATTGCTGAACAGGTTGGAAATGTGGGTAGGACTAAATGGAACAGTCCTTAAATGGTTCAGGTCCTACCTGGAGGAAAGGAGTTATTTTGTAACCATTGGAAGTGCTCAATCTCATCGAATTGCAATGACCAATGGGGTCCCTGAAGGGTCAGTTCTTGGATCCCTCCTGTTCAGCCTGTTATTTGCTACCCTTGGGTCAAATTCTTCAGAACTTTAATTTTGACTATCATAGCTATCCAGATAACACGCAGTTATATCTAGCAGTTTCTCCAGATGACTACAGTTCAATTACGATGTTGTGTCACTGTCTAAAACAGATAAATATCTGGATGAACCAAAATTTTCTTCAATTAAACCAAAACAAAACTGAGATAATTGTTTTGGGCAATCAAGAAAAGAGGATTGCTCCCTGTAAATATCTGGAGTCACTTTCTTTAAAAACCAAAGACCAAGTCCGAAACCTTGGTATTCTTATAGATTACGACCTGACTTTCAACAGCCATATCAAATCAATTACGAAAACTGTCTTTTACCCTCTGAAGAACATATCCAGAGTGAAGGTTTGCATGTGTCAAGCACACCAGGAGAAGCTCATCCATGCTTTTATCTCAAGTAGACTTGACTATTGGAATGGTCTTCTGACTGGACTCCCAAAAAGAGCATTAAACAGCTGCTGTTCATTCAGAATGCTGCAGCCCACAGCTCTGCACATCACCCTTGTTCTTAAAAATGGGCACCAGCACACTTTTCCTCCATTCTTCAGGCATCTTCTCACCCGCGAGAATTCTATTGGACAAGCTGGTCAAAAACTCCACAGCCACCGCTCCTAGATGCTTCTATACTTCCATAGGAATGTCATCAGGACCAACTGCCTTTCCATTTTTCATCCTCTTTACTGCCTTTCTAACTTCCCCCTTATTAATCATTGCCACTTCCTGGTCCACCACGCATGCTACGCTTGTACTCTCCCTTCTTTCTCATTTTCTTCATTCATCTACTCCTCAAAGTATTCTTTCCATCTATCTAGCACACTACTGGCACCAGTCAACACATTTCATCTCTATCCTTAATCACCCTAACCTGCTGCACATCCTTCCCATCTCTATCCCTCTGTCTGGCCAGCCTGTATAGATCATTTTCTCCTTCTTTAGTGTCCACCCTGGCATACATGTCATCATATGCCTCTTGTTTGGCCTTTGCCCTATGTCGCATCTCAATGTATTCCTTTCGCCTCTCCTTGGTCCTCTCAGTGTCCCACTTCTTCTTAGCTAACCTTTTTTCTTGTATGATTTCCTGTACTCTGAGGTTCCACCACCAAATCTCCTTCTCTTCTTTCCTGCCAGAGGATACAGCAAGTATTCTCCTGCTTACTTCTCTGATCACCTTGGCTGTAGTGGTCCAGTCTTCTGGAAGCTCTTCCTGTCCACCGAGAGCCTGTCTCACCTCTTCGCGAAAAGCTGCACAACACTTGTCCTGTCTCAGCTTCCACCACATGGTTCTCTGCTCTGCCTTTGTCTTCCTAATCTTCCTCCCCACCACCAGAGTCATCTTACACACCGCCATCACACACCTGTCTAGCCACACTCTCCTCTACCACTACTATACAGTCGGTAACCTCCTTCAGATTACATCGTCTGCACAAGATGTAATCCACCTGCATGCTTCTACCTCCTCTCTTGTAGGTCACCCTTATGTTCCTGCCTCTTATGAAAAAAAGTGTTCACTGCAGCCATTTGCATCCTTGTTGCAAAGTCTACCACCATCTGTCCCTCCAAGTTCCTTTCCTGGATGCCGTACTTACCCATCACTTCTTCATCACCCCTATTACCTTCACCAACATGTCCATTACAATCTGCACCAATCACGACTCTCTCTGTGTCTGGGATGCCCAGAACTACTTTGTCTAGCTCCTTCCAGAATTTCTCTTTCACCTCTAGGTCACATCCTACTTTTGGGGCATAGCCACTAATCACATTATACCTAACACCCTCAATTTCAAGTTTCAGCCTCATCACTCGATCTGATACTCTTTTGACCTCCAAGACATTCTTACCCAACATTTCTTTTAAAATAACCCCGACTCAATTTCTCTTCCCATCTACACCATGGTAAAATAATTTAAACCTTGCCCCTAAACTTCTAGCCTTACTGCCTTTCCACCTGGTCTCCTGGACACACAATATATCAACATTTCTCCTAATCATCATGTCAACCAACTCTCAAGATGTTCCTTTCATAGTCCCAACATTCAAAGTCCCCACATTCAATTCTAGGCTCTGTGCTTTCATCTTCTCTTTCTGCCTAAGGACCCACATTCCACCTCTTCTTTGTCTTCGACCCACAGTAGCTGAATTTCAACAAGCCAGGCCACGACCGATCCGGTATGGAGTTCTTTGGATGAACGCTCATATTTGTTTGGCAAAGTTTTAAGCCGTATGCCCTTCCTGACGCAACCCTCTGCATTTATCCGGGCTTGGGATTGGCCTACAGTTTGTACTAGCTTGTGCCCCCCATAGGGCTGCATTACTGCAGGAAACAACCATAACACATTTATGTTTTCTCGGGCAGATATGATTTAGGCCCAGGTCACACATGAAGGCAGTCTGTTTTAGTCCCGATTTTGCCCCTCCCTCAATAAGCACGTCAAAATGCAAGAAAACGTTATGTCTTTGTCACGTCTGTGACCTGTGTGTGTCCTACCCAGTCTATATCAGGAACCGTGTTAGTCTTAAATTATCCTCTAAGATTATCCGTTGGTTAGCGGTGTGTTCAGAGTGGATTTGTCTCGATAATAGGATCCAAAATGAATCGGGATCAACAATCTTAAATATTAAACATGTTCAAAAAATACAACCAAAAATTTTCATGTGTGTGGGGAAAGCCAACAACACCCCGAGTCATGAATCCGTGAACTGTGACCTGGAAGGGAATGTACCCAATCAAAGATGCACCCTGGCTGAGGAACACAGAAGGGGTCATGAACAAAAACAAACACGTCTTACCTGTTGTTATTTTATGTAAAACAGTGGGTTCCCCAGACGGCAAGAAGTGTGTTTTTTTTTTTTGTTGACGATATCACTATTTTACAATGCTCTTGCCCCCGGTCCCTTCGGAAACACTTGGGAAACATCAAGTAACATATAAGGAAGTGTTTGTTATTCTTCATTTTTGTGAGATAATGTGTGAACACGTGAAATTTCTGGAACAGAATCTTTATGTGTGTGGTGTTGATATTATCTAAGCACACCACACACAATACGACCACAACTGTTAAATTCTTGATTTTTATCTTAATGTGTGGGGTCTGTCACAGATTTAAAAAATCTTTTAAGATTCGAAAAATCCTTATGTGTTAAACAGGCCTTAGACTCTAACTGACGCATTTGTTGGGGGGGGGGGGGGGGGGGGGGTTATTTCTCAGAATTTTTTATTTTTACTTTTATTTTTTTGATCCTCTGATTTTACAATCCAAAGTTAATGTCCTTGAAGAAGCCCATACTGCTGTCAAGAAATATATCATTGCATATAACATCACTGTCCAATGAAAACAACCCCATTGTGTTTCTTCACTCGTCTAAAATACAAAATGAATGGACCCATCAAAGCTAGTATCAAGTGTAGCTACAGGCTTTCCATTCACAACAATGACCTATAATATTAGGTAATATTATAATATTACCAGTTAGCCATACTTTTTTACCCTATTAAAGAGATGGTGTGTCCAAAACCTTTGATTGGTTCCTCAACTACAGTGTTAGGTTGCCTAATATCCCACCATGTCACGAATGGAATTGGTGTGAAAAGAGGTCAAATTTTGTATAGTCAAGTTAGATAACAAAGTCAATAACCTTGTAATATGACAGCATAAGAAGAGTGAAATCTGCGATTAAATAGTCAGGTATTACCTAAAACTAGATAGGTTAGGAAGTGAATAAATTGTTTCCTTTATTATCTGAGCTTGTTCTCCTTAATATATGGAAATCTCAGTGGCTTGTGCATCATTCCATTTTCACTGGCCCCTTCACTCCGCAAGCATGAGGTTGGGAATAGTCAATTACATGAGTAGAGTTTGATAGACTGACTCACGAATCACCATCCACTTTATCTGAAACAAATTATTCCCAGAATTCTCCCAGTACTCCACCATCATATTACACAGTGGCTTTTCTGTTTAATGGGAAGTTTAATCCATGTAGAGTTAATAAATCATCTCCTTCCTCCATTAGGGCATTAGGAAATGTAGGCCTAATTTATCTCTACTCACCCTTGTCAATGGAATTGTGTAGTTGCATTCTCCCTCATGCTCACTCACCCTCAAGTACAAATGCTCTAATCTGGTTCACTGCAACAGCTGCTGGACTTGCATCTGATTCAGTGGAGTATTGATTTCACTCCTGCCATCCTGCCGTGGTCTTCCCTCATTATTATGCCCACTCTTCCCAGAGTGGAAAACAGCCAGCAATGCTGCTGGACGAGAAATAGTATCTGGGGGGACAAACAGGAACACATTTCATTTTGTACTCACTGCAAAAAAAAAAAAAAAAAAAACGTACTATCTTGTACCAACTTGGTATCTTGTTAAATCACCCTCTCATGTCATTGGATATGCAAAGTGCGTGGCTGTGCACATTTTACTGTCATACATGAGAAAATGTTAACAACTCAAGAACGCTACAAAGGGATGACACAAGACCTCATTCATAAATAAATCCCTAGAAATGTTCTTACTCTGCACACAAGTTGAGCGTATCCACAAAATAACTGTGGGATTCATGAAACCTGTGTATCAGGTCGTTTTCTTCGCACCACTGTGTGTATGTTAATCAGAATTTATTCAAAATGACAAGCTTGCGCTCGCGGCGCTCCAATCTGCATAAACTGCGGCCCTATTTCCTTATAAAAGGGCATTCATTTGATGCCTCTCAGCCAATGTGTGAAGGTTGAAAATTACGAGACATGGCCCTAAGACCTTCATAACTATGCATTGAATTTGAATTGAATCATTTCAAAGACAACAACAACAAAAACACCTTAATGGACAAAGCAAATGAAACAATAATTGCAACACATGTAAATAAACAGCCAAAAAAATAGTAAGTAGCATACATTTAAAACTGTACATCTGAAAAGGAGTGAGAAGAAGTAAAATTTATAAGCTCTTACCCCTTCTACATAAATTCCAAAATTACATGCTCCTCGCATGCTGAACATATGCAGCAAGGAATGCTTCTCTTCCACTCAATAGCTTTGTAACGATGACTGAGTGTATTTTACACCACATTACTCTATAGATACACCACTAAAATATATACAGACAATTGTATATACAAACAAAATGTCCCTATGTGCAGATACACACACGCACACATACGTATACTTGTCTATAGCCACCAGTGGGGACACAAGCCATGGCGGTGCTTTATGTGCAGATACATACACACACACACTCACACACACACACACACACACACACACACACGTGTAAAAAAATTATATAATAATCATCCCTGAAAACACCATAGTCAAACCGCAGCCTAAGCCTTGTATTGTGACATTATCATTTGTATGAACCCTAATTTCAGTCAATTCATATCTGGACATTGTTTAAGCTTTATTCCCAACCCATTCCACAATTTGACCCCACATATCGATAAACCCAAACTTTTCCTGGTTATTTTTACTGCTTGGACTTTAAAGTTCCACATCCCCTCAAGTTGTAGCCCCACTCCCATTCTGTAAATAGTTTTTGGCTATTACCTGATAATATGTTTTTATTGGTTTTATACAGTACTTGTGCAGTATAAAAGTTGATGAAATCAAAATAGTTTCATATTCTTGATTGCAAAAATAATGTATATGTATGATTAAAATATCCAACCTTGTGTATGGTTCTAACTGCACGTATTTGTAATTTAAAGAGTGGATGTTTTGTAATTGTTACCCCCCCACTTCTAAACAGGCGGTCAAATATGGCAAGACCAGTGTACAATCAAGTATATATAGTGCATTGTAGTCCAAGAAATGTTCTGCTTTGTTTATCCATCCATCCATTTTCTGAGCCGCTTCTCCTCACTAGGGTCGCGGGCGTGCTGGAGCCTATCCTAGCTGTCATCGGGCAGGAGGCGGGGTACACCCAGAACTGGTTGCCAGCCAATCGCAGGGCACATGGAAACAAACAACCATTCGCCCTCACAGTCATGCCTACGGGCAATTTAGAGTCTCCAATTCATGCATGTTTTTGGGATGTGGGAGGAAACCGGAGTGCCCGGAGAAAACCCACGCAGGCACGGGAGAACATGCAAACTCCACACAGGCGGGGCCGGGGATTGAACCCGGGTCCTCAGAACTGTGAGGCTGACGCTCTAACCAGTTGTCCACCGTGCCGCCTGCTTTGTTTATGACTGAAATAATTTTGAATGTTTTAGTTTGTATGTAGGTCACTGATGGTGTTGTGGTACACTCGCCTGACTTTGGTGCGGGCAGCGTGGGTTCAGTTCCCACTCAGTGACGGTGTCAATGTGAGTGTGAATGGTTGTCCGTGTCTAGATGTGCCCTGTGACTGACTGGCGACCAGTTCAGGGTGTGGTCCGCCTTTCGCCCGAAGTCAGCTGGGATAGGCTCCAGCGCCCCACGACCTTAACCAGGATAGGCGGTGTTGAAAATTATTTGATGGATGGGTGGCTGGATAGTTTGTATGTACCATATTTGTGGATTCCATCTTAATTTGCTATCGATAGTTATTCCTAAATATTTGATTTCTGACACACTTTCAATTACAACCTCAATTCCAATGAAGTTGGGACGTTGTGGTAAACATAAATAAAAACAAAATACAATGATTTGCAAATCATGTTCAACCTATATTTAATTGAATACACTACAAAGACAAGATATTTAATGTTCAAACTGATAAACTTGATTGTTTTTAGTAAATAATAATTAACTTAGAATTTTATGGCTGCAACACATTCCAAAAAAGCTGGGACAGGGTCATGTTTACCACTGTGTTACATCACGTTTTCTTTTAACAACGTTCAATAAATGTTTGGGAACTGGGGACACTAATTGTTGAGGCTTTGTAGGTGGAATTCTTTCCCATTCTTGCTTGATGTACAGCTTCAGCTGTTCAACAGTCCGGGGTCTCCGTTGTCGTATTTTACACTTCATAATGCGCCACACATTTTCAATGGGAGACAGGTCTTGGACTGCAGGCAGACAAGTCTAGTACCCGCACTCTTTTACCACGAAGCCACGCTGTTGTAACACCTGCAGAAAGTGGTTTGGCATTGTCTTGCTGAAATAAGCAGGGGCGCCCATGAAAAAGACGTTGCTTGAATGGCAGCATATGTTTCTCAAAACCTATATGTACCTTTCAGTATTAATGGTACCTTCACACATGTGTAAGTTACCCATGCCATTGGCACTAACACAGCCCCATACCATCACAGATGCTGGCTTTTGAACATTGCATCTATAACAGTCCGGATGGTTCTTTTTCTCTTTGGCCCGGAGGACACGACATCCACAGTTTCCAAAAACAATTCGAAATGTGGACTCGTTGGACCTCAGAACACTTTTCTGACATACATACATCCATCCATTTTCTGTACCGCTTGTCCTCACTAGGGTGCTGGAGCCTATCCCAGCTGTCTCTGGCGAGAGGCGGGGTACGCCCTAACCCTAACCCTTAACCCTAACCCTCAATTACCAGGAACATATAAACAAACAACCATTCGCACACACATTCATACCTATGGGCAATTTAGAGTCTTTAATCAACCTGCCATGCATGTTTTTGGGATGTGGGAGGAAACCGGAGAAAACCCACGCAGGCACGGGGAGAACATGCAAACTCCAGACAGATGGGGTCGGGATTTGAACCCCGGTCCTCAGGTGCTTTCCTCTCTCTCTCTCTCTCTCTCTCTCTCTCTCTCTCTCTCTCTCTCTCTCTCTCTCTCTCTCTCCAGCAATCATCACCTCTTTACCCGCACACCTGTTCCCAATCAGCACTGTTCACTGCCTGTATTTAAGCCTGCCTGACCCAGGGTTCCAGCGCCATAGTATTCACACTTGTTCGTGGTACACAGGCTAACTCTCTTGACTACCACTACTCCGGTGTATAAGTTAATTACCTGGCTACCCACACTTGTACTCATCCTCTTGTTTTCTCCTCCGCTTCCAGTGTTCCTCACGTGTCTCCCGCTTCGCTACCAACTCCAACCACGCCGTCAAGCTCTACCACCTGCTCACGCTCCCGCCTCCTGCCCGTTCCTTGTTCCCACAGATCTCCATCATGCATTGGAAATATAACTGTCAGGGCTGCTGTTTCAGCACCCTACCCTAAGTCCGCTCTACGTCGAGTTCGTAGCCTAGTCACCTTGTCTATCTTTTGTTTCACGAAGACCTTGTGAGTTTATCTCTACCTCATTCTTGTTCTTTGTCACCAGTCTGCCATCTGCCCTTGCTCCCTGCAAACCAGTGCTCACCTCTTGCAGCCCCCCGACAAACCGAACTCCTATCTTGCCAGACTGGTCTTCGTTGGAACCCTGCCAATCCCAGATTTAGTTCTCAGAGTTCCTTTGTTTGCTTCCAAGCTGCAATAAACCTTTGTTCACAAACTCACCTCCCTGTCCTCTCTGCATCTGGGTCCAACTTGCAACCTGTATGCTGACAATAACCCTGAGTTACCTCAAAATAAACCATTCTCATCTACTCCCTCCTCCTCAGTCTGCTTTTGGGTCCAGTCCAATACCGATGATTACTAGCAGCCCATATTGACAGAAAAAACGGAATTGTTGACATTTTTGCAGATTTATTAAAAAAGAAAAACTGAAATGTCAGACAGCCATAAATGTATGTATGTAAATGTAAATGTATTTATGTATAACTCGTGCACTCACTGTAGTTGTCTCGCCATGCTGCACTATTTGCATATACTGGCCACTCATGCCAGAGTAGCATTTGCACACTGATTGAGGAGTATCTGTAACATTTGCACAACCAACATTGTCCCAGATGATCGCACTACTCGTCACTTTAAACCGCATAAACTCCTTGAAGTCTCAGCGCCCTTTGCACAATGGTCATTGCACCGGACTATTGCAATATTAGTCATTCGAACTGCTCTAAGTGCTAGAGGACTCTGCATCTTTTTGCACAATTGTTTTTTGTCAATGTCTTTATGTCCCCAAAGTGTTCTGTAAATTGACTGTCTGTTGTACTAGAGCGGCTCCAACTACCGGAGACAAATTCCTTGTGTGTTTTGGACATACTTGGCAAATAAAGATGATTCTGATTCTGATTCTGATTCTGATTCTGATTCTGATATGCAGACTCTTTGCTCAGTCTTTAGTAGAAGCACCATTTTGAGCTAATAGAGCCATGAGTCTTTTTGGGAATGACGTAACAAGTCTTTTCACACCTGGATTTGGGGATCCTCTGCCATTCCTCCTTGCAGATCCTCTCCAGTTCTGTCAGGTTGGGTGGTGAACGTTGGTGGACAATCATTTTCAGGTCTCTCCAGAGAGACTCAATTGGGTTTAAGTCAGGGCTCTGGCTGGGCCATTCAAGAACAGTCACCGAGTTGTTCTGAAGCCACTCCGTTATTTTAGCTGTGTGCTTAGGGTCATTGTGTTGTGGGAAGGTGAACATTTGGCCCAGTCTCAGGTCCCGAGCACTAGGGAAAATTTTTTCATCCAGGATATCACTGTACTTGGCCACATTCATCTTTCCTTCGATTGCAACTAGTCGTCCTGTCCCTGCAGCTGTAAAAACACCCCCACAGCATAATGCTGCCACCACCATGCTTCACTGTTGGGACTGTATTGGACAGGTGATGAGCAGTGCCTGGTTTTATCCACACATACCGCTTAGACTAAAAGGCCAAAAAGTTCTCTCTTGGTCTCATCAGACCAGAGAATCTTATTTCTCACCATGTTGGAGTCTGTCAGGTGGTTTTTAGCCAACTCCATGCGGGCTTTTATGTGTCTTGCACTGAGGAGAGGCTTCTGTCGGGCCACTCTGCCATAAAGCCCCGACTGGTGGAGGGCTGCAGTGATGGTTTACTTTCTAGAACTTTCTCCCATCTCCTAACTGCATATGTGGAGCTCAGCCACAGTGTTCTTTGGGTTCTTCTTTACCTCTCTCATCGAGGCTCTTCTCCCCCGATTGCTCAGTTTGGCCGGACGGCCAGCTCGAGGAAGGGTTCTGGTCGTCCTAAACGTCTTCCATTTAAGGATTATGGAGGCCACTGTGTTCTTAGAAACCTTAAGTGCAGCAGAGATTTTTTTGGAACCTTGTGCCTTGCCACAATTCTGTCTCTGAGCTCTTCAGGCAGTTCCTTTGACCTCATGATTTTCATTTGCTCTGACATGCACTGTGAGCTGTAAGGTCTTATATAGACAGGTGTGTGGCGTTCCTAATCAAGTCCAATCAGTATAATCAAACACAGCTGGACTCTAATGAACGTGTACAACCATCTCAAGGATGATTAGAAGAAATGGACAGAACCCGAGTTAAATATGAGTGTCACAGCAAAGGGTCTGAATACTTACGGCTGTGTGATATTTCAGTTTTAATTTTTTAATAAATCTACACAAATTTCAACAATTATTTTGTTTTTCTGTCAATATGGGGTCCCGTGTGTACATTAAAGAGGAAAAAAATGAACTCAAATGATTTTAGCAAATGGCTGCAATATAACAAATGAATTTATTTATATACTGTATATAAATAGAGGCCCTTTGTCTCAAGTGATGTAGCAGTGGTAACATTTCCGGTTTCCGGTCCTTGTGTTATGTAGCTGTCTAGTGTAATCATGTATTTCAGTATTTACCTCTCCAGACACGTATTAATTTGCCTGCTATTTTGCTCACAAAGTTGGCTTATTTCCGCTATAACGCGGTTCCAGCCAGACCCATGTAACAAGTGTACTGTAGGACACAATCACTTATTTTGGACTTTTGCTGCTTCATTTCATGATAGCTTAGTCTCCCGTCTTTTCATCCCTCCTTCCTTTGTCATAAAGATACTTGTCAAAATGTAGTTTATTCGCTGTCATGGAGGCGATGATTAGTGACTTATGCTGCATTGACAACGGACGTGAGGCGCACTTTCTTTCACCTCCGCAACTCGGCATCGTATTTACCCCTGTTAGCTGTAGCTTGTAGAAAGCTGGGGTGGCGCAAATACATAGCATGCACCAAGCATTTCACCTTAGTAGCCACGGAAAGCAGCAAGGTTGGGCGACAACGGGGATACGGGAGTTTGGGCTAGCTGCTAGCATAATGCCAGTATGCTACCTCATTCCCACAATTCATTGCAACATGCAAATTATTGAGGTAATAAAGACCTTCTTTTTTGTGGTTAATGTTATGTTATGTTTATGTTACCACTAGTTGAATGTAAGCATTATTTAACTTTTAACTATTTACGGCGCATGACTATGTCATTGTTGAACCATGACTGTAGTCTGTGTGTAAAATAGTGACTTCTCAGTCAAGTCAACCACATTGTCATTCATTAATTAATTTTCTGTACCGCTTATCCTCACTAGGGTTGCGGGTGTGCTTGGGGCTATACCCTGAACTGGTCACCAGCCAATTGCAGGGCACATATAACCAAACAAGTATTCATGCCTACGGACAATATTGAGTCTTTCTTTAACCTACCATGCATGTTTTAGGGATGTGCGATGAAACCGGGTAGAACATGCAAACTCCACACAGGTAAGGGTGGATTTGAAACCGGGTCCTCAGAACCGTGAGGCAGATGTGCTTACCAGTTGTCCACCTTGCCAACCACATAGTCAGCAAAGCACAATGGCCATTGCGTGTTTATAGTGAACATATGACAAAAGTCTGAACCGTAAATGCACTTTTCAGCCGAAACATTTCAGCTGCCGAAATTTCGGTGCATCACTATCTGAGAGCTTGCTCAACATAGAAAGTGACCACATATAATAATTATGTTAATCATAGTGTATTTAATTAATTCCAAAGTTACATTAGAGAATGCTGCACACACAAAAAAAACATTTTTAAAATTTTATTTAAAAAATAAACCGAGAGTCGAGAATGAACAAACACGGCACAAGTTGTTGAAATAGATAGTAAGGGATAAATATAGCACAGCAAAGAGGCATTGTAGTTGATAAACTGAATAAAATTAGCATTGGAAGCGACAGAAAATATATAAGCCATGCTGCTCGGAGTTACGTCACAAGAAAAGCCAGTGCCAATTTGTGTGCCTCTGATCTTTTTGAGGGTCGTTTGTGAGCTGTAAATTTCGGGAAATGTTGTTTGAGATTAGTGCATGTGTACTTGATCAATAGGAAAACTCAAGCCTTTTACCAAAGCAGGAACTCACGCAAGCTGCTTGTTGTGTGACAGCTGCCAACACAAAGCGGTGGAGACGCAATTACATATATACATACAGCACATTCAATGCACTTGAAAGAAATGAGGGTAAAAGTTTTCTTCTTCTTCTGGGGTCCAAATAAACGGTATCTTACTGTATGTAAGCATTGTCAGATGTTCCGCTTTGATCTTCAAAATGGCATCAAAATGAGCAAAACAAAACCAGTTGATCAAATCTTTAAGAACGTTGTTAAATAAGAAAAGGGAACTTGTCCCCCTCCCTCATGCTTACAGGGGTTAAATATTGTAAATATGGTTACCAATTGTAACGGAGTGAAAGCAGAGTCAATAAGCAGTGAAGGATATTTGTTTTTAATAGTTACTGAATATTGAACAGTCCCCTGAAGTTGATACATGGACGAAGTGCCCACATGAGAGGACGATGGACGAATAATACCAGAAGCGGAAAAAGGAGGCATATACAAATTGAGCGCTACTTATTCAAATTTAGATACCTTTTTGCAGTTTAACATTTGGTAACGGAGACTTTGGAATTCCAAACACAAATTCCAATGAAGTTGGGACGTGCAAAATGTAAATATAAACAGAATTTGCAAATACTTTTCAACCTATATTCAATTGAATACACTACAAAGACGCGATATTTAATGTTCAAACTGATCATCTACGGTTTTTTCCATTGTTTTATTTTTTGCAACTATTCACTCATTTTGAATTTGATGCCTACATAAAAAACATGCATCCATATATATATTTATATATATATATATATATTGTTTTGTTTGTTTGTTCTTTCTTACCCTCACTGTTAGGACATTAGTCACCCTATTAGCAATTCTGGATTTAAGTTATAATAGGTAAAATTATTATTATTATTATTATTTTTATGACTGAAAATCTTTTATGACTGAAAATCGTATCAATATGTTGTAGATTTTTGATTTAAATTATGTTTTTTTTTTTTTTTAAAGCTGCACTATTTGTGCGTATGGTCTGAGTATGAAGGAAAAAAAAGGACAAACATACTGATAAAATCACACATTTGTGCGTCAAATGAGCGTGCAGACGATTTTAAGCTCAAATCAGTGCATACCCACTGTAGCAAATATTGGTCAAATAAAAATGTAATTAATTTAGGAGAAAAAAATAAGCCAGAAGCGATGCTTCTTTTACTTCCAGTTTCCTGTAATTTTAGGTTTAATTGTTAAAATCAAACTCATGACTCGAAAAGGGCACCACACCACTTTTTATAAGTATAAAATTTCGGAAAAATGACGAGACACCTCTTTATCAGTCTCGTAATCTTAAGGTTGCTACACTTTATGAAATTTTGATTTCTAGATGACAGAGGTTTATTGAACCCCGGTCCTCAGAACTGTGAGGCAGACACTCTAACCAGTCGTTCACCATGCCGCCACATATTTTCTTGTTTTGTAGATTTTTCTCAAAATCATCAAGCTAATTCAAATACATATGCTTTCAGCTGTGGCTCTGTATGTTGCTTTTTATGTTCCTGGCAACAACTCTGATTTACTCCACTTTCCTTTCCTTATAATAGACACATTTTGATTTGAAATTCAGAGCTAATAGGAATAATTCATTTTAATTTAATTATATGGAAGGTAAAGCAATTGGCTGGCGACCAGTTCAGGGTGTACCCCGCCTCTCGCCCGAAGATAGCTAGGATAAGCTCGAGCACGCTCGTGACCCTAGTGAGGAAAAGCGGTACAGAAATGGATGGATGGATGGATGGATGGATGGATGGATATGGAAGGTAAATTTTCACTTGATTTTTGGCGTCCCCTTGAGACCACAGAACCCTTAGTATGTGCTAATCTCACCCTACGGACGAGCCGGCCCAGGTAATACGTATATAGCATAACAACACTATTTGATGTCTGAGGTCTTGAATTTAGATAGCTTCCAGTTTGAAAAAAAAAAAAGGGGTTAAACACGTTACTATTAACAAACGTAAATATCGCAAAATGTCATGCGGTAGTTTAATTTACAGTGGAACCTCAATAACATAAAGCTCATAAAATTGAGAAAATCTTGGGTCAAACCTGCTTTGAATCTTCTTCTTTTCCTTTCGGCTTGTCCCTTTAGGGGTCGGCACAGCGCGTCATCCTTTTCCATGTAAGCCTATCTCCTGCATCCTCCTCTCGAACACCAACTGTCCTCATGTCTTCCCTCACGACATCCATCAACTTTCTCTTTGGTCTTCCTCGAGGTCTCTTGCCTGGCAGCTTCAGCCTCATCATCCTTCTACCAATATACTCACTATTTCTCCTCTGGACGTGTCCAAACCATCCAAGTCTGCTCTCTCTAACTTTGTCTCCAAAACATTGAACCTTGGCTGTCCCTCTGATGAAGCTCATTTCTAATTTTATCCAACCTGGTCACTCCGAGAAGAAACCTCAACATCTTCATTTCCGCCACCTCCAGCTCTGCTTCCTGTTGTCTCTTCAGTGCCACTGTCTCTAATCCGTACATCATGGCTGGCCTCACCACTGTTTTATAAACTTTGTCCTTCATCCTAGCAGAGACTCTTCTGTCACATAACACACCTGACACCTTCCTCTACCCATTCCAACCTGCTTGGACCTGTTTCTTCACTTCCTGACCACACTCACCATTGCTCTGGACGGTTGACTCCAAGTATTTAAAGTCCTCCACCCTTGCTATCTCTTCTCCTTGTAGCCTCACTCTTCCCCCACCACCCTTCTCATTCATGCACATATATTCTGTTTTACTTCGGCTAATCTTCATTCCTCTGGTTTCCAGTGCATGCCTCCATCTATCAACTGTTCCTCCACCTCCTCCCTGCTTTCACTGCAGATCACAATGTCATCTGCAAACATCATGGTCCACAGGGATTCCAGTCTGACCTCATCTGTCAGCCTATCCATCACCACTGCAAACAGGAAGGGGCTCAGGGCTGATCCCTGATGCAGTCCCACCTCCACCTTAAATTCCTCTGTCGCACCGACACCACACCTCACCACTGTTCTGCTGCCCTCATACTGTATATGTCCTGTATTATCTGCCACTCCAGACTTTTGCATGCAGTACCACAGTTCCTCTCTGGGTACTCTGTCACAGGCGTTCTCTAAATCTACAAAGACGCAATGTATCGCCTTCTGACCTTCTCTGTACCTTTCCATTAACACCCTTAAGGCAAATAATGTATCTTTGGTACTCTTTCTTGGCATGAACCCTTACTGTTGCTCGCAAATACTCACTTCTGTCCTGAGTCTAGCCTCTATTACATTTTCCCATAACTTCATTGTGTGGCTCATCAACTTTATTCCTCTATAGTTCCCACAGCCCTGCACATCACCCTTGTTCTTAAAAATGGGCACCAGCACTCTTTTACTCCATTCCTCAGGCATCTTCTCACACCCTAGAATTCTGTTAACAAGCTGGCCCAAGACTCCATAGCCACCTATCCTAGATGCTTCCATACCTTCCAAACCTGCACAGGTATGTCATCAGGACCAACTTCCCTTCCATTTTCCTATTAACATATCACTATTTAATCAACAGTCTTAAAATTCCCTGCCATGTACATAATTGTGTCTACATTTTTAAAGTATATTAACATTTTGAGCACAACCTCCAATACATATGAGGTGTTCCTAGTCACGACTCCCAGTATCTGTTAGATAGAACATATTATTTACAGTGATAAATAATTATGAAATAATAAATTATAATATAACCAATAGTAGGACAAATATGAAACTGTAGGTCATACACTCGATCCAAAGTCCAAAATGCAAATCCGCAAATTAATGTTCGACATACAAACCTTAGATTCTGCTGTAATAAATTTGTATTCAAA
The DNA here is from genome assembly GCF_024500275.1 of Phycodurus eques. Lineage (NCBI taxonomy): Eukaryota > Metazoa > Chordata > Actinopteri > Syngnathiformes > Syngnathidae > Phycodurus > Phycodurus eques. The sequence continues at coordinate 1,699,765 of NC_084533.1, forward strand.
AAATAAGAGTAATAGAATCAGTCTATCCACTCTACAGAAAAGGAAACAGGAGGGAGGCCTAAATGCTCCCAGCTTTAAACACTGTTATATAGCTAACCAATTACACTACCTCATCAAATGGTTGCACCACAGTGAGGAATATGATTCTTGGCTAGAACTGGAACAAATAGACTGCAACAACATAAAACTCCCATTTATTTCTACTAGTCCTAAACGCCCCACCTCCACCTTAAATTTGTCTGTCACACCTACAGCACACCTCACCGCTGTTCTGCTGCCCTCGTACATGTCCTGTATTATTCTAACATACTTCTCTGCCACTCCAGACTTCCGCATGCAGTACCACAGTTCCTCTCTGGGTACTCTGTCATAGGCTTTCTCTAGATCTACAAAGACACAATGTAGCTCCTTCTGACCTTCTCTGTACTTTTCCATCAACATCCTCAAGGCTTCTGTGGTACTCTTTCTAGGTATTTCCCATAACTTCATTGTGTGGCTCATCAACTTTATTCCTCTATAGTTCCCACAGTTTTGCATATAACCCTTGTTCTTAAAAATGGGCATCACCACTCTTTTACTCCATTCCTCAGGCATCTTCTTACCCTCGGGGAATTCTATTGAAGAAGCTGGACAAAACCTCCACAGCCACCTCTCCTAGATGCTTCCATACCTCCACAGGAATGTCATCAGAACCAACTGAAGAAGGAGAAAATCACCTGTATAGATGCTTTTCTCCTTCTTTAGTGTCCAACCTGCCTTACATGTCATCATATGCCTCTTGTTTGGCCTTTGCCACCTCTCCCTTTCCCCTGTGTCGCATCTCAATGTTCCTTTTGCCTCTCCTCGGTCCTTTCAGTGTCCCACTTCTTCTTAGCTAACCTTTTTCCTTGTATGATTTCCTGTACTGTGAGGCTCCACCACCAAGTCTCCTTCTCTCCTTTCCTGCCAAAAGATACACCAAGTACTCTCCTGCCTGCCTCTCAGATCACCTTGGCTGCGGTGGTCCAGTCTTCTGGAAGCTCCTCCCGTCCACCGAGAGCCTGTCTCACCTCTTCCCGAAAAGCTGCACAACACTCGTCCTGTCTCAGCTTCCAACACATGGTTCTCTGCTCTGCCTTTGTCTTCCCAATCTTCCTCCCCACCACCAGAGTCATCTTACACACCACCATCCTATGCTGTCTAGCCACACTCTCCCTTCCCACAACCTTACAGTCGGTAAACTCCTTCAGATAACATCGTCTGCACACAATGTAATCCACCTGTGTGCTTCTACTTTCTTCGCTTGTTGGTCACCCTATGTTCCTGCCTCTTCTGGGAAAACGTGTTCACTACAGCCATTTGCATCCTTTTTGCAAAGTCTACCACCATCTGTCCCTCCAAGTTTCATTACTGGATGCTGTACTTACCCATCACTTCTTCATCACCCCTATTACCTTCACCAACATGTCCATTACAATCTGCACCAATTACGACTCTCTCTGTGTCTGGGATGCTCTACTACTAATTCGTCTAGCTCCTTCCAGAATTTCTCTTTCACCTCTAGGTCACATCCTACCTGTGGGGCATACACACTAATCACATTATACATAACACCCTCAATTTCAAGTTTCAGCTTCATCACTCGATCTGATACTCTTTTCACCTCCAAGACATTCTTAGCCAACTCTTCTTTTAAATTAACCCCGACTCCATTTCTCTTCCCATCTACACCATGGTAAAATAATTTAAACCTTGCCCCTAAACTTCTAGCCTTACTGCCTTTACACCTGTTCTCCTGGACACACAATATATCAACCTTTCTCCTAATCATCATGTCAACCAACTCCCGAGATGTTCCTGCCATAGTCCCAACATTCAAAGTCCCCACATTCAGTTCTCGGCTCTGTGCTTTCCTCTTCTCTTTCTGCCGAAGAACCTGCTTTCCACCTCTTCTTCTTCTTCAACTTCGACCCACAGTAGCTGAATTTACAACGGCGCCCTGCAGGTAGACGGCGCCGGTGGCGACGTTGTTAACCCTGGCCACGACCGATCCGGTATGGAATTTTTTGGATGAACACTCTTATTTGTTTGGCAAAGTTTTAAGCCGGATGCCCTTCCTGATGCAACCCTCTGCATTTATCCGGGCTTGGGACAGGCCAACAGCTTGCACTGGCTTGTGCCCCCCATAGGGCTGCATTCAAACCTGCCTTGAATATCTAGCAAATTTAGAACTACTGTATATCAGTCCTTCCACACTGGCTTGGTAAATCAAAGCTTACAGCTCTGTGTGTGTGCGTGTGTTTATGTGTCCGTGTGGGAGAGACAGACTCATAGACATGAAAAGAACGGGAATTCCCTTCTGGCAAGTATTAAGCATTATGATAAGATAGCATTTATTGTTGAAAGTGGACAGTTTTAGCGACGGGACATAATTTTTTCCAGGCACCATTTAACTTATATTAAACGGTCGCTGTGTTCTCTCGAATTAACTGTAATCCACTTTGACATTGCCATGGCATCCCTAATTACTAAACGAATTAATACCTCAAACCGATGACAGTTAGTTTAGCTACATCTGTTTTCAAACCAGGACGGTTGGCACCTGGGCCTCACAGTAAAGAGAAGCAGATGGGACATCACTGTGGATTTGTTTCCTGTACATTTTCTGCAGGTGCTATGCGGTTTCTTCCCCCATCCAGGATGCGTCTGAGGTTAATTTAAGACTCAGAATTGACCACAGGTGTGTGCCTGTTCTATCTTATCCTGTCCTTCCCTCACAGGGTGTAGCACTACAGCCCCATGCAACACTCATATTTAATGTTTAATTGTTGTAGATAATGTAATGATTTACTTCGCTCATCCTGTTTACAATTAGTGCTTTGTCTTTTGTCTTTGTTTCTCTCTCCCTTCTAGAAACTTTGTTCTGTTCAACTGATCAAGTCTGATTCTCAATAAACCTCAATTATAATACCACAGCGAAAGCTTAAAAACGCCACTGTGACACAAAAAAAAAAGAATGTTTCGGTACAGCCGGCACGGTGAACGACTAGTTAGCACAGCCTGTGTGGAGTTTGCATGTTCTCTCAATGCCTGCGTGGGTTCTCTCCGGGTACTCCGGTTCCTCCCACATCCCAAAAACATGCACGGTAGGTTAATTGAAGACCCTAAATTGTCCATAGGTATGAATGTGAGAGCGAATGCTTGTTTGTTTATATGTACCCTACTTGGCTGGAAACCATTTCAGAGTGTACCCCGCCTCCTGCCCGCAGTTAGCTGGGATAGGCTCCAGCATACCCGTGACCCGAGTGAGGATAAGCGGTGTAGATAATGGATGGATGGATGGATGTCTCAGTACATTTGCCCATTCATCCTTCCTTCAATAATGTGAAGTTTACCAGTACCATTTGCTGTGAGGCAGCACTACATCATCATGTTCCCACATCCAAATGTCACTGTTGGTATAGTCATTTTAGGGTGAAGTGCAGTGCCATTTCTCCTCCAAACCGGGTGTGCATTCTGGCATCCAAAAAGTTCAATTTTTCCCTCATCTCACCAGACTATATTCTCCCAGTATTTAACTGGCTTGTCCAAATGATGTTCAGCAAACTTTAAACGAGCTTTGACATGCTTTTTTTTTTTCAGCAATGGGTTCTTGCGTGATGAGCGTGCATTCAGGCCACTGTTGTCACAAGGAAGACAACAGTAGCTGCTAATTCCAGGTCTTTTTGAAGTTCTCCACAGGTTTATTCTTTGCACTTCTCCGTCACAAATCTTGCGAGGAGCACCTGATCGAGGCAAATCTATGGTGGTATGATTGGCTTTCCACTTACGTATTATGGCCCCAACCGTGCTCTCTGGAACATTCAGAAGCAATGCCATCATTATGATCTTCTTGAGACAGCTCTCTGCTCTTACCCAGCTTGAGATGTGTCTTGACTCACACCTTGGCAATGAGACCTTTTTGTCGGCCATCAATTAGGACTGAACCAACTGATATTCATTTGCACTGACGAGGGGTTGCTGTTTGATTATTGATAGATTTTAGGTCCCGTCTTGGCTTTCCATGCATTTTTGCGCTTCCCTTTCTTCATGTGTATAATACATTTTCCCCTTGTCATTTCCCATTATTACACACAACTTAATTTTTTATCTTATTTGTTCTACTTTCTTTTTATGTATGGATTATCTGGGTTGTTGCCAACATCTGGTGAAATTTTCATGTCAATAGCACCTTTGGAAATATATTTCGTGAGAAAAAAGGTGATGTGTTAAATACTTATTTCAGGCGCTGTATGTGCAACCTCTATGGTCCTCGGTCATCGCTCCTATGTTCATGTTAGCTCCTACCACCAAAGATCGCATCGAGGATTTGAATAGATCACCCAAGGAGTGAGGAGCGTTTGCTCCTCGATGTGGTCATTTCATGGAGATGTCAGTTATAGGTGACTTGTGTCACAATCAATCCTGTCTGTGTCTAAATCTTTACAATCATAATGTGTTTTCTTTATATGGAATGAGATTAAATTCAAACCAACCATCAATGCCATTTCTCTATACAACTCCATGCAGGATTAGGAGCAGAGACGATTGTTAGTGGGCTTCCCCAGCCTCAATTCCTCAACACCCCTCACACTTCTCAATTGTAGTGCATGTCTGTATTGATCACAACAAAAACCTACGACCTTGCAAATCTACATCTAGAGTGAGCTTTGATTTTGTGATTTACAATCTGTATCTAACATGGAGCATAAATCAGACGAGACTTTGCAAAATAAGATGCGTTGAAAGACGGTGCACAATTGAAGATTATATTTTGGACATTGGAGAAACAGAGACAAATCTGAAAAAAGAAAAAAAAAAGAAAAAGCCTTGTTACAGAATTTCATACAAAATACTAGCACGTCTCGGTAGGCAGAAGGTGACTGAATCATTGTAAGAATAGACGGAACCACTGCATGCTAGATCATCGTGTGCATGAGGAAATATTTGTTAGTCAGTCACGATACACTGCTGTTCAGTGGCTTATTATACTGTAGGCAACTTTTGAAGCCTGTTAAAATAGCACGCGAGACAAAACAAATAATTCCCATTATGTATGAGGACAAAATATACCAAACAGTTTCCAATTAGTGTCAACTCAGTTTGTGATTTAGCACATTACTGTACCTCTCACAGATTATGAAACTGAAAGGGAATTCAGTGTTCTGTCCAAATTATTGAAATGAACTGACCTTTTTTGTTAAAAAAAAACCAAAAACATTTTTTGAAGTAGGGCTTGGCTATTCATCAATTAATTCCAGTTGATTTGTCAGGATGATAGGGATTTTTTAATAGATTTTTTTTCAGTGACTTCTGTAGTTCCGTTCTCGCTGACTGCTTACAAGTACATGAACAGCCAGCAGAGAGGAGCCATTTCACCAAAGCTGAGTCAGTGTTGCCAACGAAACGATTTGGTCCGACCCCTCTAGTGGCTATTAAAAAAAAAAAAAAAAGAGACTCGTGAGTTTACTTCCATCCATTCATTTTTTTCCACATAACCAGGGATTGGGTTGCGGAAGCGGCGGCTTCAGCGGGGAAGCCCAGCCTTCCCTATCCCCTGCCACTCCGTCCAGGAGTGTTCCGAGGCATTCCTAGGTCAGCCAGGAGACATAGTTTCTACAGCAGGTCCTGGGCCGTCCCCTGGGCCTCGCGGTGGGACGTGCCGAGAACACCTCACCAGGAAGGCGTCCAGGGGGCATCTTAACGAGATGCCCGAGTCAACTCATTTGGCTCCTCTCTATGCGGAGGAGAAGCAGCTCAACTCTGACCCCTCCCAAGTGACGCAGCTTCCCACCCCATATCTCAGGGAGAGCCTGGACACCATGCGGAGGAAATTCATTTCAGCTGCAGTATCCGCAATCTTGTTGTTTCACGACCCACAGCTTGTCACCATTTAATTCGCACTAAGAAAAAAGACATCATCATTCATCATTCATCATTTTCACATTGTTTTCCATATTAAAAAAAGGGGCACCGTTGAACAATCACGGAGTCAATCGCACTGAATATGGCCAAAGACATGGTGCCTATTTATGTTGCAAAACCCAAGATTTATCCACGTCGGAAACTTTTGAGCCAAGGTATGTGCTTCCAAGCCACAATAACTGTGCAGAGGTCACCTTGGCTCACCTAAGGGGTTCGCTAAGGGGGTTGTCTTTAACCATAACCACCTGCTCTTAACAGCACAAAGACCAAAGGCTTGGTGATCAATTTCCTTACCAAACCTTCCCCACACATCCTGGCGAATATCCAGGGCTCGGACTTTGAGACAGTAGTCTCATCACCTGGGTGTTCGCCTAAACAATAAACCGGACTAAATATGCAACATGAATGCTCTGTACAGCAAAGACAAGAGTCGACTCCACTTGTTGAGGAGAATGAGGTCCTTTGACATAAACAGAGCCTTGCTCAAGACCTTTTATGACACTTCGGTGACCTGATTGTGACATTGATTGTCATTGTGTGCCGGGGAGGAGGACATGTAAGCGACAGATGAACCATCTTGGGCTCTGAGAACCTCAGGGAGAGGTCTCCTGTGGGTCCCCAGAGGCAGGACTAAACACGGTAAGGCCGCATTTCAGTTTTACTCTGCTAAAATCTGTCTTCCTGAGGATGTGAGACAGGCCTCAACTCTGACAATGTTCAAATCCAAGTTGAAAACAGTTTTATTTAGCCATGCATAGGAGAACTGAAATTACTTTATTTGCACTTTTCATTCTTCATTTTATTTCTTGATTATTGATTGCATGATTTCTTCATTTCCTGTAATTGTTTAATGCTTATTTTAATGTTTTATAGATTTATTTTATTGACCTTTCTGTAATTTTATGCATCTTATGCATTTTATGCTGTGAAGCACTTTCAATTGCCTTGTGTATGAATTATGCTCTACAAATAAATTTGCCTTGCCTTGTCTTTGGGATCAATACTGTTCTTCTTCTGCTTCTTCTTCTTCTTCAGTCATTGTTGTTTAAAATGTTATCAAACTAGAACTAGCAGACATTCCAACATCTTTTTCCCTCTTGCCATCAACTTCTTAAACATCTTATAATTCCATTGCAACATGCTGCACAAGACAATTTTTTTTGTCTTGTGTTTGTTACTGACTGGTGAGAGCGTCTGCCTCACAGTTCTGGGGGCCGCGGTTCAATCCCCGGCCCCGCTTGTGTGGAGTTTGCACGTTCTCCGCGTGCCTGCGTGCGTTTACTCCAGGTACTCCGGTTTCCTCCCACATCCCAAAAACATGCATGGTAATTTAATTGAGGACTCTAAATTGCCCGAAGATGTGAATATGAGTGCGAATGGTTGTTTGTTTATATGTGCCCTGCGACTGGCTGGCAACCAGTTCAGGGTGTACCCCGCCTCCTGCCCGATGATAGCTGGTATAGGCTCCAGCACTCCCGTGACCCTTGTGAGGATAAGCAGCTCAGAAATTGGATGGATGGATGGAGTTTGTTTTCACATTTCTGTCGGGGCAATTATACATTACTCGTGCACTCACCGTAGTGGTCTCGCCACACTGCACTATTTGCATATCTGTTGTTGACCAATGCCAGAATAGCATCTGCACCACTTGCACACTGACTGAGGAGTATCTGCAACATTTGCACAATCGACATTGTCCCAGATTATCGCGCTACTAATCACTTTTAAGTACTTACACTCCTTGAAGTGTTGGCGCCCTTTGCACAATGGTCATTGTACCGGGCTTTTGCTATATTAGTCATTCAAACTGCTCCAATTGCTAGAGGACTTTTGCTAGAGGACATATTTTTGCACAATTGTCAAAAAAAAAATTATTGTCCCGGAATTACCAGGTAACTAGCAACCCTTTATTGCTCAGTGACTGTTTTTCTCAATGTCTTTATGTCTCAAAAGCATTCTCTGTCAATTGACTGTCTGTTGTCGTACTAGAGAGGCTTCAACTACCGGAGAAAAATTCCTTGTGTGTTTTTTGGAGATACTTGGCAAAATAAAGATGATTCTGATTCTGATTCTATTATGGATCACATCTAAATACATTTTGATTTATGCCCCATCCCCACCCCTACAAGAGGAAGAACTTTTTCAAAATGTCCAAAAAGGAAAAATATAGATATATTATTGGAATTTATTCTGGAGAAATAAAGCAAATCCCAGAAGCAAAAAGCTAAACTTGTTAAATTAAGCGTTAAGTAGTATGATTTGAATAGTTTTTTCTATAAGAGGGGGGAGAGGGGTCTAATAAAATTGGAAATCCGATTTTGGTGAAAAGCCATATCGGCCCACCATAACACGAAGGTAATTGTGTGTTTAAGAGACCAGAAATCAAAGACCTTGTTAGGGATGGATGCTTTTGCAGACAGTATTGGGAAGCCAACCAGGCACATTTTTATGTGATGTTAAATTTTTAATCCCACACTGAGCATTCAAAGGTACTCTAATAAGATATACCAGTATAGATGTGTCATAGTTCAAACAACAGCCTATCCTTTATCCTGGGATTGGGTTACCAAAATGACAGGTGACGCAAAAGATGTTTAAGTCTTAGACCTAATTACTATGTCAGTTCAAACTTACTTGGGTGTGTCTGTTCAAAAACTTAGTGCTTCGCTATGCCACTTTTAATGAGTGCCACATATTAAACCCTTTTTTTTTTGCTCCCAGTGGGAAGCCCAAACATGAGTAAATCTCCCCATACCCTGTTGAAAGCTTGATTTTTGCGATCTACTTTTTGTACTTTGGAGAGGGCCATTAATTTTCTCCCACTTTCTCATCTCTTCATCCTTTTCTGTCAATTTCCACTCCTTATTTACTGGTCACTCCCGCTATTCTTTTCCTGCATTACAAACGTATCCTTCTATCTTGTCTCTCACTTGTCACATCCGTTCTTATTCAAAGGCCTTTGAGTTCAGAGTCTGCCTGTTAACAACCCCTGTTCTAAAGTTAAGGCCTTTCCACACTGCACTTGCTCAGTGTGAAAGGCCCCCATGTCAAAGTGCAACGTCGACGGCAACGGGAGTGCGGCAATCCCAATTTTGGAAGTGATGATGAACCAGCCAACCGCGGAAGTAAACAGAAAAGTTTTTTTCTACTGAAGAGGTTGTAGACCGCACCTCGACAAGATGTTGCTGTCTTTTTCACACAAGAAAGCCCTGGCGTTGCTTATTTTAATGAAGAGGAGGAGACAAGCTGCAGAAATAAAAATTATATGGATTAATCCGATTATAATGGCTCGTCGGAACCTCAGAGAGTTTAAGCTCGTTTGTGAGCTACAATTTTACCAAGACCGTTTTGAGGTATATTTCAGGATAAGCAGAGATTTCAGGACATAGATAAACCGCATGTGTTAGAGCGTACTCCATTTTCACTCCACCAGCCTCTCTGCCATTGGAGGAGCTTTCTGACATCACCGCCTCAACTCTCCAGAATTGAGCATTTTTCTGTCTGATGACGTGATACCGAGCGTCAGATGCCCTCTGCATTGACGCTCACCGTCACGTCAAAACATGATGACGCCCCCTCAACACACACACACACACACACAATGAATGGGAAAGTTGAGGGCGTCAGGCGTCCCCGCAACCTGAGATGACACAGTGACTCCCCCCACAGCTTGATAAACTGCATTCTTCCAAGCGGCCCTGCTGTGAGACAGCCACTAGAAGACGTCTACTGTACCCTAAATTAATTAGTAGGTCCCCTCGAAATCTTGGTTTACAGGCGTCAAAGAGTCCTTTCTTCGTTTGAACTGACAGCAGGCCAAAAGGGTGGGAGACTCTCTCTGGGAGACCAAACGTGCACACAAGGCGTCACCCACTGGCGTTTGAGAGTACTGCAACCCGTGAACTTCCATTCCGTTGTTTGTTAACCAAGGATAAATGTCTTGATATTTCATGAACTCTGCAGAAAAATTCCAAATGTGTGCCTTGATGTCTGTGTCAGTGTGTCAACTTTACAAGTGCAACTGCAAAATTTTGAGAACAGTTTGTCTTGATTTGACTTCAAGCAGCATGAAATTTTATTTGAACCATAAGCAGTTGATTTGCCAAGACTAAAGTTTAAACAGTCCTCTATATGCTTGATCTGTGAATAAAGAGTACAAAGTTGGGTGTATTTTATATTAATATATGTTTTTAAACCCATTTTATGGGTCAAAATTGTAGACTAGATTCAAGCTGATGGGTGTGGTCTTGTCTGGTCCTCAGTCCTCTCTGACACGCCCCCGGGGTACTTAATCCCTGACTCCCGCTCTTCCTTCTCGGTTCTTCACTCGTCTTACTATACGCTCCCCGGTTATGGGGCGCCCACCGCTCCCCCTCACTTTTCTTTGCCCGGGCACACATCTCAGTAGGCTTGGGGGTGGAGACCCGGCTCCCTAGCCTCCGTGGCTATCGGCTGCTAAACCTACAGAACAGTTGTTGCTGAGCTACCAGATACGCTCCCAACCAAACGTGAGTTCTCTGAACTTGCTAGCGGATCCCGGACCCAAGGCGGTGAGAGAGATGGTCATATTCTCCCAATGAGGCGTGACAAGCAACAATTTTTCTCCTTCCGCCTCTTTTGTTTTTGTTTCATTTTTCTGCATCCTTTTCTCATTTGACCAAACCTGCTTCCCGAGACGATTGAGACAGACCACCCCATCTATCATCTGATCTACATTTGTGAGTAACACACCAGTGTTTGCCAGACTGTACAACATTAGTGCCTAATAATTTTCAGGGAAATTACTAGCTTGACACAAAATCCCAACTTTGTCCTCTCTCTCGCTCTGACTCGACATATTAAACGTGCGCATTCATATTTTAAGCCAGCAACACAGTGTTCTATGTCCCTTTTCGTATGCCTATTTTTCTTCTTTTGACCATTAATAGTGTTATTTTCTTTCTTTAGCTATACCCCTTTGTGTGTTTCCCTCTAGATCCCTTGTACATGTCATTAAATATATATATATTTTTAAAATTAAATACATAAACATATTAGCACAACTCTGTGTTTTCTCATTTACTAAATAAAAGTAGGGCTGTGAATTTCGAAATAAGAGCAAGTAGATAAAAGGAAAGTATTATGTGTTCAAATAAAGTGCTGAACTTCAGAATAATTCTTTGAAAAAATGAACAAAATACAGATAAATACTTCATGTTTTGATCATATGGGTAGAAGCAAAATCATGCATTGTAAAAATGCATTATACATAGGAAGAAAGGTTTTCCAGAATTCTGAGGTCAACTATGGGGGTGCACATTATACACGAGAAATTAAGGTACTTGTGAATCGCAAAATAATAATTGTTTCCACCTCTGACATAAATATATCTTAGGTCATTTTCACTCAATGACCATGTTGTATTTTATCCTGTTTTGTATTTACACATACTATAACATATTGATTTCCAATGTTAACTATACATTGAGATACATTTCATTTTAATTAGTTTTGACTCGAAATAAAATATTCTTGGTAAGCTTTTGAGTTTTTGCAGGGCATGTCAACTTTTTCTCCTTCATACTCTTAAAAAAAATAACATTTTAAAAATTAAAAACACCACGTATGAACACGACCTATCTTGGCATAAGATACTTCACAGAGACATTTCGTATCGTATCAGATACACTGGGCAAAACGTCTTTGCTATTCAATTACTGCCTAATTAGTTCATTAGCTAATAGCTACACAGTACGCACCACAAGCCCCTGAAGAGTTAGTGGCGACACATAACATATAGCAAATCAAGAGGAGACATTGAAGCATCGCATGTGGTCAACTGTCATTTCATAGTGTCAGTGTTCAAGTATTACCTGGGCTTTAGCATCTAACCGATGTGCCCTCGTGGCGGCCATGTTGGGAAGGTCGATGTTCCCTTCGAAGGCAATGCATGAACATTAAAATTAAAGTCATAACCTGCTAATTTCTCAACCGATTTTCATGAGTTTTACTTTTTATGTCAATGCCAATATATATATATTGTGTGTTTCCCTCTAGATCCCTATATATATATATATATATATATATATATATATATATATATGACAATTAAATTGGAGTGGCTACGTCTCTTGGATGGCCTGGGAAAGCCTCGGCATCCCCCTGGAAGAGCTGAACAAAGTGTCTAGGGAGAGGGAAAACTGCTGTCCCCGCAACCTGACCTCAGATAACTAAGGAAAATGGATGGATGGATGGATGGATGGATGATGGATGGAATCGATTGGATACAAACAGTTTAGTCTCAATTGCACCCCACCCACATAACCATCAAGTGTGGAATTATGAAACCAAGCTGGGGGATGGACGGTGTTATTGGCATGCAGCTGTTGGGGTGCATTATGGAATTCATAGTACGAGTGATATGCGTCCAATTTACTGGCATGCTGTAAATAATAGACATCTAAAGTTAATGGGGGTCAGATATGCAGTAATTATTTGCCCAAGTGTGGCACATGGACCTTGAGTTTGACATGCCTGCTCTATCACGTTTAATAATGCAGATTGACTTGGCAACTCTAAAACCTTCCACTTTACTTTCCCTGATAACTTCCCCTTTATTGTTTTGGGAGTGGCCATCCATCCATCTTCTTCTGCTTATCCGGGGTTGGTTTGTGAGGGCAGCAGCCAAAGCAAGGAAGCGCCGACATCCTTTCCCCAGCCACTTCAGCCAGCTCTTTCAGGGGGAGCCCAAAGTGTTCCCAGGCCAGCCGAGAGACATAGTCGCTTCAATATGATTTTGCTAAAGTTTATTTTAATGATATTCTGCTGTCAAGTCACACAGACAGTTTTAACATATATGATAAAAAGTGTAAGTTTTTTTTTTAAACGGCAAACTCCAACTTTAACTGTTACAGATCATTTGTAGGGATTAAATGTACTCAGCACGTGTCTACATTGGCCTGTTCCTTGCTTTTGTTATTCGTTGTTTACATCTGGGTAGCTATCTTCCTAAGATAGCTGTTTTTTTTCCCTGCTTTTAATCGTCAATCAAAATGCTATTCCCTATAAACCCCTTTATATAGTGGATCAGATTTTCAACCAGTTGTTCGTTTTGTGACAGTCGAAATTGTCTCAAACATTGTTAATCGTTTTAAACTTCACATCAGTGTTACAGTACATGTTATTCTTATTATTCATAATTTAGCTTTACCACATAACATACTAAAATGAAATTACTGATTATTTTGCATCTACATCATTTCACTATAATGACATTAAAGATGGCGGCACAGTGGGCGACTGGTGGGCTCTTCACCCTCGGCAGGGTCCTCGAAGGTGCATGGGAGTTCGCCCAACCAGTCTACATGTGTTTTGTGGACTTGGAGAAGGCATCCGACCGTGTCCCTCGTGGAGTCCTGTGGGGGGGCGCTTTGGGAGTATGGGGTACCGAACCACCTGATACGGGCTGTTCGGTCCCTGTACGACTGGTGTCAGAGTTTGTCTGTTACCACATTGGTTGTTGTTTTTTTATTGTCAATATTAATTGTACTATAAGGTAACAGCAATCTGACTTGCATGTACTCCGTTGCACCTGCCAGAAATTGAAAATGCATTTAGGCCATTTAGGACTGCTAATAAGATATATGCAGAGAGTACACATGAAGTTTGATTAAGTTTGATTTAAATTGAGATACTCAGAAACAGACTGACCAACTGAAGGAATGGTGCAAAACTTCCCCCTAATAGTAGAAGCGTTGCATTGCACTACTCCTTCACTTGCCAAAGTTGTAAACATCTAAATTTGAATCAATTAAACCCTTATCTGCCCCTCATGTGCACTCTCAGTGAATAAATTCTCAGCAGTCCTAATTATTTTACTGTGTTTCCCAATCAACACATCAGCTCAAAAGAAAATCAACATTGTATTTATCCAAATCATCTTAATTAGTCTATTTGTATTGGTAACATGTTAAATCTCCTTATCTTAATATATATTCTCTTAGTCTAACGAAGCAAATGAAGATTTACTGACTGAGAAAGGTCTTCCTTTTTAAGCTTGACCAAAGATCTTGAACGGAAGATACACTGTGCTGACAATATTTTGTCCACTGTCTGCGTGTTTGACGTCTGTCCACACTGACCATGATGTCAGTCAACCTCATCGTTCTTACGTTCTGGCCCTATTTTCTTTGCTCTGCTGCATTTTCTCCTCCACATCACAGTTAATTCGACCAGACCCTTGGCCAAACATTCATATCGTTCAGCCTGTAGTCTCGCGGAAACGCTAATAAACCTTTTCTCCACCGCTGCCTCTCTTTTTTTTTTTGACTCTCTCTTTTAAGAGCATCCACAAAGTTAAAAAATTTTTTTTTAGCAATATAAGTGCAGGAAACTGCACATCACCTTGCACTTCACATCCTGCTATCAATTTCAGCCCAACTAATGCCTGAAAATTATTTGGAATTTCAGATGGAAAATTTAATTAAAAATTCCAAGCTGGTGGACAACAGCGGTGAGGGATGCCGTCAAGCTGAAGAAGGAGTCCCATCAGGCCTTTCTGGACTGTGGGACTCCTCAGGCAGCTGATGGGTACCGGCTGGCCAAGCAAAATGCGGCTTTGGTGGTCGCTGAGGCAAAAAGGAGTTTGGTGAGGCCATGGAGAAAAATCTCAGGACGGCTTCGAGGAAATTCTGGTCCACCATCCGCCGTCTAAAGAGGAGGAAGAAATGTACCATCAACACTGTTTATAGTGAGGATGGGGCGCTGCTGACCTCGACTCGGGACGTTGTGAATCGGTCGGGAGAATACTTCGAAGACCTCCTCAATTCCACCGACACGCCTTCCCATGAGGAAGCAGAGTCTGGGGTATCTGCTATCTCCTATCTCTGGGGTTGAGGTCACCGAGGTAGTTAAAAACCTCCTCGGTGGCAAGGCCCCGGGGGTGGATGGGAATCACCCGGAGTTCCTCAAGGCTCTGGATGTTGTAGGGCTGTCCTGGTTGACACGTCTCTGCAAGATTGCGTGGACATCGGGGACAGTGCCTCTGGATTGGCAGACTGGGGTGGTGGTCCCCCTTTTTAAGAAGGAGGACCGGAGGGTGTGTTCCAACTACAGGGGGATCACACTCCTCAGCCTCCCTGGTAAGGTCTATTCAGGGGTGCTGGAGAGGAGGTTCTGTCGGGAAGTTGAATCTCAGATTCAGGAGGAGCAGTGTGGTTTTCGTCCTGGCCGTGGAACAGTGGACCAGCTCTTCACCCTCGGCAGGGTCCTCGAGGGTGCATGGGAGTTCGCCCAACCAGTCTCCATGTGTTTTGTGGACTTGGAGAAGGCGTTCGACCGTGCCCCTTGTGGAGTCCTGTGGGGGGTGCTTTGGGAGTAGGGGGTACCGAACCACCTGATACGGGCTGTTCAGTCCCTGTACGACCGGTGTCAGAGTTTGGCACGCATTTGCGGCAGTCAGTCGGACTCGTTTCCAGTGAGGGTTGGACTCCGCCAAGGCTGCCCTTTGTCACCGATTCTGTACATAACTTTTATGGACAGAATTTCGTGGCGAAGCCGAGGCGTTGAGGGGGTCCGGTTTGGTGGCCTCAGTATTGCATCTGTTTTTTGCAGATGATGTGGTTCTGTTGGCTTCATCAGGCCGTGATTTCCAACTCTCACTGGAGCGGTTCGTAGCCGAGTGTGAAGCGGCTGGGATGAGAATCAGCAGCTCTAAATCTGAGACCATGGTCCTTAGTCGGAAAAGGGTGGATGCCGTCTCCTGGTCGGGGATGAGATCCTTTACCAAGTGGAGGAGTTCAAATATCTTGGCGTCTTGTTCACGAGTGAGGGAAGAATGGAATGGGAGATCGACAGGCGGATCGGTGCAGCGTCTGCAGTGATGCGGACTTTGTATCTGTCTGTTGTGGTCAAGAAGGAGCTAAGCCGAAAGGCGAAGCTCTCAATTTACCGGTCGATCTATGTTCCTACCCTCACCTATGGTCACGAGCTGTGGGTCGTGACCGAAAGAACAAGATCCCGCATACAAGTGGCCAAAATTAGTTTACACTGGAGAGACGTCTCTCGGCTTGTCTGGGAACGCCTTGGGATCCCCTCGGAAGAGCTAGAGGAAGTGGCTGGGGAGAGGGAAGTCTGGGCTTCCCTGCTGAGGCTGCTGACCCCGCGACCGACCTCGGATAAGTGGAAGACAATGGATGGATGGATGGAATTCCAAGCTTGAGGACATTAGAGCCATACATACATGACATGACTTTGAGGATGAAGCTTTTTAGAATATTACTGTATATCAATAGTGAACAGCAAGCGCCAACGAAAGAGACCTACAGTATGTTAAGGTCAAGTTAAGCCAACATGCTGCAACATTTCCCTAGTACCAATAAATTCCATAAATCAAATTTTTACTCTGGATAATGGTAATTAATTGTCAATTAAAATTGCAACGATAATAACTAATATCCATATGTCCCATCAGTCACAACATAAAGAGCACTTGCACAGTATCATGTTTTACAAGATCTGGAATGTTCCACTTTCAAAAGATCATGTTTTGACATGTCAAGGAGGTATTAATTTAACAATGTTATGTATTGCAGTGGCGGCACGTTGGACGACTGGTTAGAGCGTCTGCCTCACAGTTCTGAAGACCGGGGTTCAATACCCGGCCCAGCCTGTGTGGAGTTTGCATGTTCTCCCCTGCGTAGGTTTTCTCCGGGCACTCCAGTTTCCTCCCACATCCCAAAAACATGCATGGTAGGTTAATTGAGAACGATAAATTGCCCGTAGGTGTGAATGTGAGTGCGAATGGTTGTTTGTTTGTATGTGCCCTGCGATTGGCTGGCAACCAATTCAGGGTGTACCCCGCCTCCTGCCTGATGATAGCTGGGATAGGCTCTAGCAGGCCCGCGACCATAGTGAGGAGAAGTGGCTCAGAAAATGGATGGATGGATAGATGGATGTATTGCAGTTGTACTCTGCAGTATTTTCATAGTGAGAAATATTTTTGTGTATGTAGGTAACTAATCAAGGTAAACAATATATTTGACATTACTCTCATTATGAGGCATTGTGATGGAGTGGGAGGGAGCCCCAAACATTATTTATATCTCAGTATTAACTTTATTATTAACAATGTCAATGAATTTTTAACACATTACCGCTCATAGATCAGGAAACTCTATGATTAGAGAGTATTAGCTCACATATTTGGAATATCTTTGTAGTAATTATTCTCGTATATTTATTGTTATTCATTATCATCTGTTGCAATAAATATGACCTACTGTAGTGTAAATTTGATTCAATAGAAATGTTTCATTGCAAAGTAGGCATAATAAAACTCAAATTATATAGTCAAACAAATTTCCAAAAGCAGCAAATTGAGCTTGAGGATAGTATAGCTATCTACCTATCAATAGTGCTGCTAACACAAAAGAAAACAGACAAAAATAACCTTGTCACGTGGTACAATTCACAAACTTGGGAAATTAAACAAAGATAAAGTTTACAAACGAATGGTGCTGTACACATCTTTATTTGATTAAAAATAAATAAATAAACAACGGTGCTTTTCTTTAAAGGACTAATGCTACGGATGAAAAAATGTCACAGTGATATTGAGTCATGGAATCACATCACTCTCAGCACTGATCATTTAATTTAAAAAAAAACAATTTGACAGTAAAATTGTCACTATTAAAGACAAAATGAATCCCCTCATGTTGTTAATTTGTGAGTGCTGTGAACTCGGAGGCAGTCAGAACATTACTTAATACTTAGTACTTAATATAATGATGATGAAGTCCTATTATTGACAGGCTATGTAAAACAGTCTGTAATCATATCTCATTTTAAAAGATACACTTGATCCAGATGTCCAAGTCAATTTTAGAATGATATCAAATCATCCTCAGTAATTATTATGATTAGGATATCCTTCCATAATTACTGGTAATCACCATAAGAATATTACTGTCATTGGTATAATTAATATGATACTTCTTATTTTCTCATCATTTCCCCAATTCCTAAATCCTTCTACCCTATCCCTCTCTTCAGTAGTCCCATGTTTCACAGTCTGCCATGAAAGCCAGTCTGTCAGCCAATCACAGTCTGCCATGACAGCCAATCACAGTCTGGCTGGCACAGTCAGCTGCATCACCCTATTTAAGAATTCGTTGCTGATGCAATCTTTGTCAGAGTGTTTGACAGCCATCCATGCAAGACGCTACAACGCTACCCTGCAAATCCACTCCACTTTCTGCCCAAGACCACGAGTTCTGCCATAACAAGTTTACCTGTTCCTGTGGCTCTTTGCCCAGCCTTCTCCTTCCGACTTCAAGTTTTTTCTTAACATGTTTGTTTTACGGTCCCTGTGGTTGTTGGTGATTCTGCTACAATCAAGTGGGAATTTTGCCATCCTGTTCTCTGTGACTTAAGACGACAAAGAAATGTGAGTATACCTTAGCTGCTATCTGTGGATTAGGGGGCATTACAAGACTATGGCCCAAGACGAATTCCCGGTCTTCAATGCATCACCCTCTCGACTGTGAAGTTGACTGCTCTGTATCCTGGCTTTTACCTGACCTGTCACAGTTAATCATTATTCAAGTCTTATCCAATTGCAGTATTTCAGTGGAGTAGTTTTAGGCACGACACCACACTTGCCTCATGTCACCATGTCTGAGCAGTTTGGTTTAAGACCTGGACCACACATATGCAGATGATCTTTGGGAAAATGAAGTGTACTGCATCATGGCTCACAACTCGCTTAAGTTGAATGTGGTGAAACTGAAGTATTAATGGTTGCCACTGACAGCTTTGCTCCTTAAGATGACACCTGTTTAGGGTCACTCTCTACAAATGTAAGACTCACATTCAGGCCAAGCTTTTCAATTCATGCATTAAAAATTGTTAGGAATTCCAAATGAGGCCCGGAGGTTTCCCAGCCGGCATCGCAAGGAAAAGTCCTTGAAGGAATTCCTTCTTCCCAGTTCTTTTAATGTTTGGTGGTGAGCTTGTTTCCAAATAAGAATCCTGGTACACTTTACTTTTCATTTGAGTATTTAATACAACAACTCAAGTATACAGATTTACAAAGATATGGTCGAGTGGAAGGCAACGCGCCGGACTCCCTACCTTCTCTCGTGGGATCCGGAAGCCGAGTGACTACCCTATTCAGATAACAGTCCGTTCCTTCAGCGGCTCCTTATCAAACCAGTTCTCGCCTGCTCTCAGCCTGAATGTTATCAGTATATCTGTGGTGCATGTGTGTGTGTGTATTCATATCATAGTGTGGTCAGTATTAACAATTAAAAGCTAGTGTGTGTGTCCTAGTGTCCTGTAAGCAGCAGCATAGAAATATACAGTATCTAGCAAAAACTAACCTATTTCTGCTATTTCAACCTCAAACATTGTTCAAAACTAAACTAGAAATGGTCATTAATGCTTGTGTCTCCTAACCTCTTGACTATCGCCATTGACTCTTCACCCATCTCAATAAAACATTAGACCGTCTCCATTAGTTTAGAATGTCGCCAGTGGGCTTTTGTCAAGAACTGATTGGTTCAGTCACTGGGGGTTGAAAGACTCCAGATTTTGGTAGTTGATGCTAAGGTGATGGTAGTTGTGTAAACTTTGACTCATCATGAACATAATTTATTCCTTTTTTTTCAGTCATCAACTCTCTTCTGCCTCCAAACATAAACTGGTTCACTCACACCGTTCTGTCCTTGGTTCCTCAGGCCCCAACCACCGACTCATTCATCCAATTATATTCAAGATATGTTTATCCAATAACATTGAGATACCTTCATGGCCAGTCTAAACTTGAAAACTATAACATGAATTTGAGGAACACAACTGCCAGGTCGCTTCTCACAACAGTATATAATCCATCCATTTTCCAGACCGCTTACCCTCACTAGGGTCGTGGGCGTAGCCAATCGTAGGGCACATATAGACGAACAACCATTCACACCTACGGGCAATTTAGAGTCATCGATTAACCTACCATGCACGTTTTGGGAATGTGGGAAGAAACCAGAGTACCCAAAGAAAACTCACGCAGGCACAGGGACAACATGCAAACTCCACACAGGAGAGGCCGTATTTGAACCTGGGTCCTCAGAACTGTGAGGCGGATGTGCTAACAAGTTGGCCTGCCAACAGGGTATCATAATAGTATACAGTTAGCCGCATAAAAGTCCCTAATAAGGGAGTCGTCCAATATTAGCTTGCGGGAAATCAAGGAACGCTCCTCCGGACGATACACCTCCCAGTCCACCAGGTACTGCAATCCCCTTTCCCTGGGCCTCACATCAAGGATGCGCGAAACCGTGAAGCCCGGATGGTTGTCGATGACATGGGGGATCGAAGGGGCATGGCCGGAGGGCTAAGGGCGCAGGTGGAGAAAGGCTTGAGTAGTGACACATGGAATGTAGGATGAATTTTTAGAGCGTTTTAGTTGGACAGACGTGGGATAGATAATTTTTGTAAGGGACCAATGAAGCATGGAGAGAGCTTGCGGGATTCCTTCTCGAGTGGGAGGTCATGGGAAGAAAGACAAACGGACTGACCCACCTTGTACTCAGGCGTATGGGAGCGATGAAGGTCCGCAAGCCATTTGTTCCGTTCTGCGAACCGGGTCAAGGCCGCTCGGACGTTTTTCCACACGGCCTGGACCCTCTTAAGGTGATCTTTGACCACGGGAACTGCCACCACCTGCTCCTGTTCCTTGAATAATGGAGGTTGGAAACCGTAGCAAGCCACAAATGGGGACATACCGGTAGTGGAGCTGGTGAGGGAGTTGTGGGGGTATTCAATCCACGGCAGCAACAAGCTCCAGGAGGAGGGGTTGTGTGCGGCAACACAGCAGAGAGCCGATTCTAGGGACTGATTCGCTGACACAGCTGGCTGCTTCGCCCACCGCTCTACAGAATTCCTTCCAGACAAGGGAGGGGAACTGGGGTCCTTGGTCAGAGACGATGTCGATGGGGATTCTGTGGAGTTTAAAGACGTGTTGGACAAGGAGGATGGAAGTTTGGGGAGGGGAACATCGTGGACATATTTGGAAAAGCGATTGATTATAGTGAGAATGATCGAGTTACCCTCAGAGGGTGGTAGGCCGGTAACGAAGTCCAAAGCGATCTGGGACCAAGGGCAGCTTGGGATAGGCAAGGGACGCAGCAGACCAGCTGGGGGCAGGTGTGAAGACTCCCCTTGGGTGAGTGTTTCCGGGATCTGGCCGGCATAAATGCAGGTGATGATGAGGGCTGATTGATGACAGGTGCGCAGCTGAGGTGGTGCTGATTACTGTCAAGAGAGAGAGCGAGGGAGAGAGAGAGCAAGAGGAGTGCAAAGTGCCACCCAGGCTCCAGCAAAAGGACTGCAGGGCACAATTCATGACAGCAAACGTGGGTTTCGTCTCATCTCAGAGACCTCAAACTTTACTCACACTCATCTTCTTTGGTATCCCAACTTTACCTTGCAAAGTGCACCTCAGCATTTGGATGTTTTTTCTCAACATTAAACCTTCATTCTTATAATAAAGAGGTTATTGATCGATCATTACAGTATATTGTATGTATTTTTTACTGTTGGTGAATTTGCTGACATGATGATCTAAGGCTGCTTGTCAGCTGGCATTAGCGAATGCCTTTTCAGATGGCCTTGTTTAGCACTTGTGCTTTTTTTATATTTTAGGGTAGACTTGCATATTTTACAAGTGATCGTGCTCCCTTTCTAATTTTTAGTCAAATATTTGCAAATGCTTGAGACACCACTGCTTGTTTGCTGCGTGGACCCACAAATCCTTGATTTAAGCGATACATCTGTGCTATTGCCAAAACACCTGATAGGCAATTTATCAACCTCAAACTATAACCGTCATTGCAGAGTGGTAAAGTCGATGTGTGGACTAGTAGGTTCAACCCCTATCAACCGCATCCTTGCATTGGCCCTGTAAATTTTAGGATGCAGTATTGATTTTAATCGTCACTGACAGAGCTGTCAGTGGTCAATCTCCTCCATACTTCGTAGATCATATGTCCTGTTCAGTGTCCTGTTAGGTCACTATGGTTTGCTGCGCGTATTTTACTTACGGTCCCACACACAAGATTAAAAATTAAAAGTGATAGAGCCTTGCAGTCTGTTACTCAAATTTTGGAATGTGCTTCCTTCCATTTAAGGTAACAGCTCCCTCTTCTCTGGAAATGTTTAAAAAAACAGTTAAACAAATCTGTTTAGGCAGGCATCCCAGTAAGGCTGCCGCACACCTAGCAAGAAGGCCAAACTGGACTGAACCAACACGCTATGTGGGAGCGAGTGAGCCTCTTTTAAAATATCCACACTCGCACTTTTATCCTCGCCCATGTCCACTCTCTTTAGCAAACTGCTTCTTCCTTTAAGGTCCTCTTCCATCAATTTTTTTTTAACAATTTGGTTTGGAAATGCCCAAAATGTCCTTTTTCAAGCTATTCTAGTTGGTCTTTTCTGCCTGGAATTTGAGACATTGGGATTTTTCAATATGTGACATCAATAAGGTTTGCTCTGATTGGATCACTCATCTTCCCTAATTTAAATATGGTAAACCGCTTTGCTCTGATTCGTCCATATCACAGTGTCTGCTCGTGTCACTCTCAAAGCTTGGGACAACCAAGTATTTATAGCGATGTTGTGTCCTTCAGTGCTATGTTGGCGGGTTGTTGCCGCCTTCACATCCAGCGATGGTGTGTTGTGAGCACCCTCTCCTCTCTGCCGTACCAGCTGCGCTTCTCAATTGACACGTCGAGACTCGAACGCTTCTGTTTTCGGTCCGAGCAGGCTGGCTAACGGCGGGAGAGCTCAAAGAACGAAATCATTTCATCAACTAATTCAGTTCATTACATTTATACTCGGTGGCACGGTGAATGACTGGTTAGAACCTCTGCCTCACAATTCTGCGGACCGGTGTTCGAATCCCGGCCTCGCCAGTGTGGAGTTTGCATGTTATCCCCGTGCCTCGACACAGGCAGAACTACTTTTACGGAGTTCAAAGTCTACTCATTGAGGAGCTACGGAACTGCAGTCTGGTCTGGCTGCCTACAATAACTCCGACCCCCACTCCTGCATCGCGCCCACAGTGGACGCACCACGAACAGCGAAGGAGGATCCAAAAAGCGAGGCAGGCGTGTGTGTGTCAGCCGGTCCGTGAGAAAAATGCCGACTCCTAACCGCTCCGCGGTGCAAAAACGTTTGGGGAACACTGCTCTACAGGATCAAATGACAGGATCATGTAACCCTCCAAAAATGGTAGAAGATCTTATCGACCATGAATTTAACTGTAAAAGGTATTAAACAGTAAATAACTGTGTATTCGCTACGAATGGACATCTCCACGTTGTGCCCCTATATCTTATTTCTGTTACAGAAAAGTAAACTTCTAATGTATGCATGAAAAAACATGGAAAATCTTGGGTGCATTGTATTTATCATTTATAAATAAAAGTTTATAATACATTGTGACTATAATGGTGTGTAGGCTTAATGTCAAATGTAGCTCTTAGACACAATATCTGCTGATACCGAGCAGTGAAACCTTTTCTTTTTTGTTACTTAGTTGTTGTTTATTATAGCACGAAGGAACTTGTCATGTACTGCCAAGCAGTACCGTTTTTGGAGCCTGGATGATCTCTCTCTCCCCTCCCCTCTCTCTTTCCAATCATCCCCTCGTCACCACCTACATATAAGCCTGCCTGTTCCCGGAAATCCTCGCCAAAGTATTACAGGTTATTCCAGCCGTACCACGGCCCGCTTACCTCACTTAAGCCACACTGTACCTTGTTTCCCTTTTTGACTCCTGTGTCTCTCCTTGTTTCTAGTATTCCCCCCTTGTTCCTGATCCACATCATTCCTGCCACCAAGCCAGCCGCCTGTCCTCTCCACTGCCTGCTAACGCACCCAGGAACACCTCAATTACCTTCCTAAATAAACTGTTCATCACAATCTATCTGCCTCCGCCTGCTCTTGGGTCCAGCTCCTCTCCAAACGTGACAGAAATATACCTTCCTGATTTTCGGAGGGTTTCTCTTGTGAATTGTCTGTAATTGAGTAATCTGCAGCAAAACAATTAGATGTAACAAAATCTGGTGAACATTAGTATTTGCTTATCATGTCATCAAACTACTGTATTTGTAGGTATTTGAATGCCATGTCACTCTACATTTATGTCAAAATGCAGTTAGCATTAAACTTTCAGCAAATGAAGCATACTTATGAATATCTTTTAATATGGCAGGTTCTTTCCTTAAGCTTTGCACGTATTTCATACCCGTAACATTTCACAATGCAAGCATGAAAAAGGAACATGTCCAATTTAAAGATTGTACGTGGAAAAATATCATGTCTCACAGAGCAGGACTCTTGAACTACATACATATCGGTTGGTTTCACTTCTCTCCCTCAAAACCACGATCACAGTCTTTGTTACTAGTTTTTTGAATAAGGAAAGTCTTTTTGTATCATCTCCACCTCTTTTCAGTTTTTCCATTGAAAAATGCCTTGTGACAATCCTGTCACCATCGGCTAGAATGTAAGAGGCCAAAGCATCATCATCTATTTCTCCAATTATCGAGCTGTCAATCTAAATCAAAATAAATAAATAAAGTTAGACAAAATTAGACATGATGAAACAAATTATATTATCTCCAAGACTATTTACTTCTGTGTTAAATTCCAGGACAACAAAATATAAATGCCTCACAGAGATGATAACACAATGGACAGTGTAAGCCAATAAAAACTGATTTTGAGCCTGGCAATGATGTTCGTGCGCTGATGTAACATCAGACATTTAAGTTTCATCAGCCATTTTAGTTTACAGCTAATAGAGAATGCTCTGACCATATCTGAGAGAACCTAATGACCTTACATGCCAAACATCTTGTTCGCTCCAGATAAAGAGTAAAGACTACAACAGTTTGCAGAGGTTCACTTTTTCTGCAAGTTTACATATGATTTTTCCTGCTACAGCATCTACCAGCACCTGTGTCTACCCAATGCTGTGCATGGATAAATTAGTCGTTTTCAAAATTTAAATGTGTTAGTTTTAGGGCTGCAACTATTGATTATGTTTAGAATCTACAACCCCAATTCCAATGAAGTTGGGACATTGTGTTAATCATAAATAAAAACAGAATACAATGACTTGCAAATCATGTTCAACCTATATTTAATTGAACACACTACAAAGACAAGATACTTAATGTTCAAACTGATAAACATGATTGTTTTTAGAAAATAATCATTAACTTAGCTTTTTATGGCTGCAACACGTTCCAAAAAAAGCTGGGACAGAGTCATGTTTACCAATGTGTTACATCACCTTTTCTTTTAACAACATTCAATAAACGTTTGGGAACTGAGGACACTAATTGTTGAAGCTTTGTAGGTGGAATTATTTTCCATTCTTGCTTGATGTGCAGCTTCAGCTGTTGTATTTTACGCTTCATAATGCACCACACATTTTCAATGGGAGACAGGTCTGGACTGCAGGAACTCTTTTCCTACGAAGCCATGCTTTTGTAACACGGGCAGAATGTGGTTTGGCATTGTCTTGCTGAAATAAACAGGGGCGTCCATGAAAAAGACATTCCTTGGATGGCAGCATATGTTTCTCCTGTTTGTACCTTTCAGCATTAATGGTGCCTTCACAGATGTGTAAGTTACCCATGCCATTGGCACTAACACAGCACCATACCATCACAGATGCTGGCTTTGGAACTTTGCGTCCATAACAGTCTGGATGGTTCTTTTCCACTTTGGCCCGGAAGACACGACGTCCACAATTTCCAAAAACAATTTGAAATCGTCGGACGACAGAACCATTTTTCCACTTTTCATCAGTCCATCTTAGATAAGCTCAGGCCCAGAAAAGCCGGCAGCGTTTCTAGGTGTTGTTGATAAATGGCTTTTGCTTTGCATATTAGAGTTTCAAGTTGCACTTACGGATGTAGCGCCAAACTGTATTTACTGACATTGGTTTTCTGAAGTGTTCCTGAGCCCATGTGGTGATATCCTTTACACATTGATGTCGGTTTTTGATGCAGTGCCGCCTGAGGGATAGAAGGTCACAGTCATTCAATGTTGATTTTCAGACTTGCCGCTTACGTGCAGTGATTTCTCCAGATTCTCTGAAACTTTTGATGATATTATGGACCGAAGATGATGAATTCTTTGCAATTGTACGTTGAGGAGCATTGACCTCCTCAACGTACAATTGCAGTATAGTATAAAATACAGTATAGTATTTCAGTTTAAAATTAAATCAACTAATGAAGACCTAGGAATTATTACCACTCCTTTTTTTACATGATCATAATAATTTCCAAAATTATACGTAATCCCACCACAATGCCTTCTGAATTTTTTCATTTTAAAATTCACCCTGCAGGACCAATTGTAGACCCCCAGCGGTCAAGTTTTGGCCTGCGGGCTGTATGTTTGACACCACTGGTCTAAAATTAAAATAAAATCATAAAGTCATTTGAATGTAAAATATAGTTGAGAAAATATTTTTTAAATTAATATATGCCAACAAATTCCCTGTGACTTACATGATCTTGCTATATTTTCTGAATGATCTCCTCATGAACACCTCTCTTCTTTCTTCTTTTCCTTTCGGCTTGTCCCTTGTCAACACCTCTGTTGTGTAGAAATACCCACAGACCATTATATTGTGGGAGGTCAGGGGTTGAGGATGGAGCCATTGCAATGCTTGCAATTAAATTTAATTTAGGAAAAAGGCATTATCTGTATGTGTAATCATTTGAAAGTCAACCTGTCATCAAACATTTTAATCTGCTCACTCAAATCACAACCAAAACTGATTTGTGTTGTGTCCTTTTGTGAAGAAGTCCTTCACTGGTTAATAATAAACAATAACATTACTGCACTTTAATAGTGCAGAAGAATGTGGGCTTTTATTGGTATTGGTGTTGTTCTTGTTAATAATATTCAAAGAGTCTACTGGCAACGTTCTGTTTTGTTTACATGCTTATGTATCCCGTGTTAAAGAACTCGAACACTGTTACTATTTCTCTGTAGTGTTAGTGTATACTGAGCATATAAACTAACGTTACAATAAATGTAACTGTTACCTTACTGACATCATGCCGATGAGACATTTGGGTTTTGTCTATTACTTACTTGCTACATAAAACCATACAGTAAATATAGGCTTCCTTTCGAAGGATAGTATGCAGTCTAAAGCAAAACTGATTAGAGTATCATACAATGTGTGTTAGTAATTATGTGACTTACCTTAATTGAACCGATAAGGTAAATGTGTATGGGCTGGTTGAAGGTGATCCACCCTTAGTGAGTCTGCAAAGACTCACTTGCAGTTCGTAGGTTCTCACAAGAGCTCGATGTGTCCCGATAACTCAGAAAAAAAACGTGGGAAAAAAATAGTCAGGGAAAACAGGGAGTAAATTACTCAGAAAACAGAGCAGAAAGTTACACAGAAAACGGGAAAAAATAGAAAAACTGGGAAAAATTATGTCAGAAAACTGAAAAGAATACTCAGAAAAACAGAAAAAAAATTCAAAAAACAAAGTCGCCCAAAACTTTACGAGAAAAACAGAAACAAATATTTAAAAAAATAATTTATTTAAATCCAAGTGAATCCAATGCACTTCCATAAGAAGGCGGCAGCGTAGGTGTTTTGTGTTTAAAATGGCGGTATTGAGGAACCAAGGGGAAAGGTGAGTCCGTCATCACAGCATCTTACTAAAACGGACCAATCAGGAGAGATGATCTCCAAGGCATTCTGCGCGCGGCGAGAATTTATGCCATGTGCACGTTAAGTTACATATAAGAATACACGACACGGTTAGCACATCTGTCTAACAGTTTTGAGGACCGTGGTTCAAATCCTGCCCCTGCCTGTGTGGAGTTTGCATGTTCTCCCCGTGCCTGCATGGGTTTTCTCCGGGTACTCCGATTTCCTCCTACATCCCAAAAACATGCATGCTAGGTAGATTGAAGACTCTAAATTGCCCGTAGGTGTGAATGGTTGTTTGTCTATATGTGCCCTGCGATTGGCTAGTGACCAGTTCAGGGTGTGCCCCGCCTCTCGCCCAAAAATAGCTGGGATAGGCTTCAGCACGTCCGTGACCCTCGTGAGGATAAGCGGTAAAGAAAATGGATGGATGGATTGATGGATGTCATCCAAGCAATCGGTTTGAGGGAAAAGGTCAAGAAAACGTCGGTCATTAGCGGGGGACGTTGTTAGTGGGTCGTCAGAGGTCACTTGTGAATAGTGGACAAATGCAGTGCCAACCATGCGAGAAACTAAAGATTTCCCCAAAGGGACTAGGCAAGAGGTCATGAAAAGGAGAACAAGGAAAGCAACACAGACCGTAAGTGTAAAGCGATACAGCCAAGCCTGCCATCCAAGTCAAGTGAACCAGCTGGAATCAAGAACCTCTTGACGGGCAATTACATCACTGAGTCTCGTGAGATTTTTAATGCCACTGACTGCAACACCTGTATCTGTTTCATATCGCAACCACAACTTGCCCACCCCAATTTGATGAAATAGAGAGTACAATACCTTGGTACCAGTTCCCCAAACCTTGTGATCAGTGGGGACGTCCATGCCCCAAATGGGATTGTGTTCTTTAAATTGGGCCAGTCTATGACGGCGGCAACGGGGTGTGGCAGAGATAATATATGAGTGGTTTGTCAAAACAATAGGGGCGCATCGACCTGACCAATCAGGAAGGAGTCTAGTGTAAACACTGTGTCACATGTTACATCAGAATCAGAATCAACTTTATTTGCCAAGTACATCCAAAAACACAAAAGGAATTTGTCTCCGGTAGTTGGAGCCGCTCGAGTACGACAACAGACAGTCAATTGACAGAGAACACCTTTATATAAAGACATTGACAAAAGAAAAAAAAAACAGTCACTGAGCAGTAAAGGCTTGCTAGTTATCTGGTAATGCCGGTACATTTTTTTTGTGTGTGCAAAAAGATGCAGAGTCCCCTAGCACTTAGAGCAGTTCGAATGACTAATATTGCAATAGTCCGGTGCAATGACCATTGTGCAAAGGGCGCCGAGACTTCAAGGAGTGTATGCGATTTAAAGTGACGAGTAGTGGGACAATGTTGGTTGTGCAAATGTTGCAGATACTCCTCAATCAGTGTGCAAATAGAGCAGATGCTACTCTGGCATGAGTGGCCAGTATATGCAAATAGTGCAGCATGGCGAGACAACTACAGTGAGTGCACGAGTAATGTATAATTGGCCCCACAGAAATGTGACAACGAACTCAAGTCAAAAAATTGCCAGCATGTTGTAATGGAATTGTAGGTTAGGTGTTTAAGAAGTTGATCGCAAGAGGGAAGTCTGCTAGTTCTAGTTTGCATTGATCAGTAGCGCCTACCCGAGGGAAGGAGCTGAAAGAGCTGGTGACCGGGATGCGGGGGATCCGAGAGGATTTTGCACGCTCTTCTCTTAGTTCTGGCAGCGTGCAAGTCCTCAATGGTGGGTAGGGGGGTACCGACAATCCTTTCAGCAGTTTTGATTGTCCGTTGCAGTCGGAGTTTGTCCTTTTTTGTAGCAGCACCAAACCAGACTGTGATGAAAGAACACAGGACTGATTCGATGACCGCTGTGTAGAACTGCCTCAGCAGCTCCGGTGGCAGGCCGTGCTTTCTCAGATGCCGCAGGAAGTACATCCTCTGCTGGGCCTTTGTGAGGACAGAGTTGATGTTGGTCGCCCACTTCAGGTCCTGAGAGAATGTAATTCCCAGGAACTTGAAGGTCTCGACGGTTGACACAAGGCAGCTGGACAGCGTGAGGGGCAGCTGTGGTGAAGGATGCCTCCTGAAGTCCACGATCATCTCTACAGTCTTGAGCGTGTTCAGCTCCAGGTTGTGTCGGCCGCACCACAGCTCCAGCCGCTCCGCTTCCTGTCGATATGCAGACTCGTCACCGTCCTTGATGAGGCCGATGACAGTGGTGTCATCTGCAAACTTCAGGAGTTTGACAGTCGGGTGCGCTTAGGTGCAGTTGTTCGTGTAGAGAGAGAAGAGCAGCGGAGAGAGGACACAACCTTGGGGCGCCACAGAGCTGATGCTGCGTGTGGATGAGGTTGCCTCCCCCAGCCAGACTTGCTGTGTCCTGCCCGTCAGAAAGCTGTAAATCTACTGGCAGATGGCAGATGAGACGCTGAGCTGGAGAAGCTTGGTTGAAAGGAGTTCAGGGATGATGGTGTTGAACGCTGAGCTGAAGTCCACGAACAGGATCCTCGCGTAGGTCCCTGCACTGTCGAGGTGTTCTAGGATGAAGTGCAGTCCCATGTTGACTGCATCATCCGCAGACCTGTTCGCTTGGTTGGCAAACTGCAGGGGGTCCAGCAGGGGACCTGTGACACTCTTGAGGTGGTCCAGCACGAGACGTTCAAAGGACTTCATGACCACAGATGTCAAGGCGACAGGCCTGTAGTCATTTAGACCCGAGATTGCAGGTTTCTTTGGGACTGGAATGATGGTGGAGCGTTTGAAACAGGATGGTACTTCGCACAGTTCCAGAGATCTATTGAAGATCTGTGTGAAGACTGGAGCGAGCTGGTCCGCGCAGACTTTGAGGCAGGATGGGGACACATGGTCTGGGCCTGCTGCTTTGTTCATCTTTTGTTGTTTGAAGATGCGTCTCACATCCTGTTCATGGATGGTTAACGCAAAACTCAGAGGTGTGATTGTGGTCGGGGGTGCAGCCGGATGGTTATGGGGTGTGAAAGTGTCCTTTTCAAATCAGCAGTAGAAGGTATTCAAGTCGTTGGCTAGTGTGCTATTGTTCTCAACTTGGGGGGATCGTTGCTTGTAATAAGTCAGCGATTGGAATGCATGCCAGACTGATTTAGAGTCATTAGCGCTAAACTGTTTTTCCAACTTTGCTGCATAGTTCCTCTTTGCAATGTTAATTTCTTTAGTCAGCTGGTTTCTAGCTCGATTATACAGGGCCCTGTCCCCACTCTGATATGCGTCCTCCTTAGCTTGGCGAAGCTGCTTAAGTTTAGCAGTGAACCACGGCTTGTTGTTGTTGAATGTGCGAAATTATTTTGTTGGTACACACACATCTTCACAGACACTGATTTAGGATCTAACAGTGTCCGTATATTCATCCAGGCTGCCAGCTGAATCTTCAAAGACACTCCAGTCTGTGCAGTCTAAGCAGCTATGAAGTTCCATATTTGCTTCATTGGTCCACCTTTTCACTGTTTTCACTGTAGGCTTCGCGCATTTAAGTTATTGCCTGTATGTCGGTATTAAGTGAATTAAGCAGTGATCAGACGAGCCCAGGGCTGCACGAGGTAGAGCACGGTATGCGTTTTTAGCGTAGTGTAGCAGTGGTCTAAAATGTTATTTTCCCTGGTAGGACAGTCGATGTGCTGCTTGTATTTCGGGAGTTTGTGGTTGAGTTTAGCTTTGTTAAAGTCCCCGAGAATACTGAGGGGTGAGTCCGGGTGTTTTTTTTTCAATTTCGTTGACTGGTTCGGCGAGCGTTAACAGTGCGGCGTTCGTGTTAGCTTGAGGCGGTATGTAGATGCCACCCAGGATGAATGATGCGAACTCACGCGGCGAGTAGTTCAAAATCAGCGACTCCAAATGCGGGCTGCAGTGTGTGCTGAGCGTTAGCAGTGCGGCGTTCGTGTTAGCTTGAGGCGGTATGTAGATGCCAGCCAGGATGAATGATGCGAACTCACGCGGCGAGTAGTTCAAAAACAGCGACTCCAAATGCGGGCTGCAGTGTGTGCTGAGCGTTAGCAGTGCGGCGTTCGTGTTAGCTTGAGGCGGTATGTAGATGCCAGCCAGGATGAATGATGCGAACTGACGCGGCGAGTAGTTCAAAAACAGCGACTCCAAATGCGGGCTGCAGTGTGTGCTGAGCTCCGTGACGTCCGTACACCATTTTTCGTGGATATAGAAGCATATGCCGCCGCCCTTTATTTTCCCTGATGATTCCATGTCGTGATCTGCTTGATGAATATGGAAGCCGGGAAGCATGAGGGCGCCATCGGGTACAGCGTCGCAAAGCCAGGTCTCCGTAAAGCACATGGCGGCGGAACGTCCGAAGTCTTTACTGGTCTTTAACAGAAGATGGAGCTCGTCCATTTTGTTGGGTAGGGAGCGTAAATTCGCGCTGTGGATCGACGGGAACGCCAATCTGTGTCCTTTCTTGCGGATTTTCACCTGAATGCCGGCTCGCTTCCCTCTGTGGCGTCGTTTCCGCCTCCATGTGCCGAAAACCGCAGACGCCGCTCCGGTAAGTGACTCAGGGAAAAAACTGAGCGGATTTGCGAAAGTTGGTGGAAGAAAGTCCGGAGTAGCCTCCTTGATGGTTAGCAAGTCTCCCCTTGTGTAAGTGAGTCGTGTAATGTCTCTAAAGACGAACGAAAAACACAAAAACAAAAACAATACTAGAGAGCGCGTTACCGAGGTGACCACACTGGTAGGCGCCATCTTGTTTTTTTTTTACATGTGGGTTTGCAGTGGCATGCGGGATGAAAGAACAAACATAGCAGTTAGAACGATGTTGGGAACATGCCACATGAAGGGCATAAAGAAACCAAACATTCATACTGTAGGACGTGTAATTAGCAGAGGTAGTGGTGATAGCATATAACCATATTGTAGCCGCCTCTCATCCCCCCTCTGCGTCCTCTGCCTCGTCCTTGACCTCGAGATTGGCCTTGAGCAAGTGCAGTCATGGCAAGGTGTGCATTCAGTGATTCCTTTAGTGATTTACTCCCTTTCTTCTTCTTTTGCTCATGTTCTTATGCCTCAGCATGCTAGGCATGTTGCATAATTTATGCCATGCAGTTATTTGGACAGGCCATCCATCCATCCATTGTCAACACCGCTTATCCTGGTTAGGGTCGCGGGGCGCTGGAGCCTATCCCAGCTGACTTTGGGCGAAAGGCGGACTACACCCTGAACTGGTCGCCAGTCAGTCGCAGGGCACATATAGACACGGACAACCATTCACACTCACATTCACACCGTCACTGAGTGGGAACTGATCCCACGCTGCCCGCACCAAAGTCAGGCGAGTGCACCACTACACCATCAGTGACTGGACAGGCCATGATTTTGTCATTAGGGAATGTAGGCCATCCATAAATGCTGCCTTCACAATGGACTTGAAGGGGCTCTCGTCCCTGTCGAAACTGGCTGGTTTAGTAAGTCCAGAATGGCTCTCCCAAACATCCATGAGACAGTGCAACTATTCAGCTGCTATCTCATTTGCTCCTTGCACGCATTCTGTGACAAATCAGTGTGGAGGGGGAAGTGCATCTCCAGGGCCTCCTCTATGGCTGTCATTCACACTTCCCACGGTCCGCTTGGGTTTCAGGATGATGTCCTTGCTTTCAGCTGCTCATACTCTCCCTGTTTCACCACTGAAGTAATTTTGCTGAAATTCTCTGCTCTGAGGTGGAGAAGGAAAAGTTTGCCGATGGGCCTCCACTATAGGATAAATTGGAAGAAAGCACGGCGAAGGGATGTGGCCACTCCTTTATCACATCCTTCATTTCTGGGTCCATATGACAGTACGCCAGAACAGGTTGATCATCAGGGCCAGAGAACTCAATCATTGGCATTCAAAGGTTCGGCTCCATTTTGGCCTTTTGTCTGGTGACTGCCTGGGATGGCAGACCATGGCACGAGGTGGCATTCTGCCAGCAGGAGCAGGCTGTGCAGGTCGGGAGTAGGGGGGAGCAGCAGCAATCCCAGGTTGTGTGAGAAAGGGAGGGAGCAGAGCGGTCGGAGTTGGTGGTGCTGCATGCGCAGGAGGCAGCCACTGACCGTTGTCGCCTGGCTGGACTTGCTCGAGCTGCTGATTGACTTGTGCCGTTGGGGAATGTCCCTGGATACAGGGACACAGGAGGAGATGCACAATAATCACTGGGAAACCATATTCCGTTTTCCACTTTTCAACACACTCCATATAAATTTCCCCCCTTATTTTTCTCTCATGTGGGTCACAACAGGTGATGTATACAGTGGTGATTTTTTTATTTTTTTTTGCTCTTCCCACTTCCCATTTCCAGGACCTGTTAGAAGCACTTCTCTTTTTCACAATATTCAAACGTCTTCAAAATTGTTGGGGACCCTATCCCCTGATTGTTGGAACTCGAATTTGGGGATCCAAATATATATAACCTGGACTTTAAGGACTTGAAATTTACCAATGGAATGTGGGGAAAGCAATTACCAATACCACTTAATACAAAGACAAACAAACAAAATACACTACCACGTAAAATAAAAAATTATTGATTCTTTGTTCTGGTCCGTTTGGAATCCGGAGGTGAAGACCGATCCCCCGTCCTAATGTTTTGGTAGGGGCAGGACTGGTGTGTTCATCCCGGATGATCAGTCACTGGATCAGCCTCTGGATCGGCCATTAATCCTGGAATCCTACTTCTGACACCAACACAGAGAATAAGGAAAAAATCTTGTCTTTGTGGGTTTTTATTACAAGAAAAGAAAAGAAACATTTGCAAAGAGAGGAAAAGGTACAAGTCGTCATGAGTTGTTACCCCATACTAAATCATCACCTTCATTATACATAAGTGAGAGAGACAGAGAGAAGAAGAAAAAGAAAAACACCCCCTCATTCCCAAATTCTCACACAATTTTCTTTGTCCAGCTGCACTCAAACTTATGTTTTTGGGAATGGGTACATGCACAGGATGTGAAAACAGGGAGTTTTAAAAACATGGCCGGGACACACATAAGTAATTTGCTGACTAAGAGCTACGGAACAATAAAACATGTGAAGGTTGTATAAAACTAATACAAGTAATATTTGGTATATATGAAACATAATTTTCCAAATAAACCGTAAAAAAAATTCACTGACAAATATATTTCGCTGAGATACATTTGCTGTGAATTGGGGTTATATAATGTATACGCCATATATTTTTTACAGTCCATGATGCCTACCCTATGTTCAGCAAGATATAGCCTATGCCAACTCAGTTCGGGTGAAAGGAAGACTACAAGACTGGTTACTAGTCAATCACAGGGGACACCAAGAAATACAGTCTTCCACAGTCACATTCACACTGACAATGAATGGGAACTGAACCCATGCTGCCTGATTAAAAAGCAAGCAAGTGATCAGCTACACCATCTGTGACATTAAAATGGACTTCATTTTTTATTTTTTTTCAGCCAAAACATCCTGACCATCACATGATTAGTGATGACATTGCTGGATGTCTCTTTCCTACATCTACTACCCATGATGCTATTCCCACCTGCTGTTCTGTGCTTGCCTCTCCCACCGGCCTTGCTTTAAGTTTTCCAGGCTGTAAAGTTCTTTCAGCCTGCTCCCTTCATCACCTGAACGGGTGTGAAGTCTCTGTGGTCTCTGCATGGTTGCTGCGTACGAAGACTGCCCCTTTGTGGGGAAATCTCTATGTAATTATTAATTGGAAAACTCTGCTTTTATGCCTCCGGCTTATTTATTCTATTCTATCCTCCTCCTACAGAACTTTGATTGTTTTTTCCACCTTCCACTTTGTCCTCCCCTGTCGATCACTGACAATGATTAGGTAATGCTGCTTCACCGCACAGACTAAATCACGAGAGGGTGAGCAGATATCATTACACTTAGCTCTGCCACCATCAGCATACAGTACATTCACAGAGGATCAGCGGGGAAACTATCCATCAGATTTCATGCAGGTAGCCAGTCTAATTGCCATCAACAATTTGCCAGACTCCTTTCGAATGAGATGTTGTTTTTCAGTCTGTCAACAGGCTGACACTGACATTCTGACAACTGAATTATCTCTATGGATATTAATCTGGTGCTTCTCATCTCATCCTCCTGTCCAATAAAGTTGAATTACACAAGCTCTCTATTGAAATGCAACCCGCCCTCTGCCCATGTGAGGACAAAGCCCTTCTGACCCTATAACCTCAACGTCTCTCTGTGAGTATATGTAGAGTATGTGCATGTGTACATAAATATCTTCAGGCTCTTTTCATTAACCACCATTTAATGCACAACCCCAATTCCAATGACGTTGGGACGTTGTGTTAAACATAAATAAAAATAGAATACAATGACTTGCAAAGCATGTTCAACCGATATTTAATTGAATACACTACAAAGACAAGCTATTTAATTTTCAAACTGATAAACTTAATTGTTTTTAGCAAATAATCAAAAAAGCTGGGACAGGGTCATGTTTACCACTGTGTTACATCGCATTTTCTTTTAACAACATTCAATAAATGTTTTGGAACTGAGGACACTAATTGTTGAAGCTTTGTAGGTGGAATTCTTCCCACTCTTGCTTGATGTAGAGCTTCAGCTGTTCAACAGCCTAGGGACTCTGTTGTCGTATTTTATGCTTCATAATGTGCCACACATTTTCAATGGGAGACAGGTCTGGACTGCAGGCAGGCCAGTCTAGTACCCGGACTCATTTACTACTAAGCCACGCTGTTGTAACACGTGCAGAATGTGGTTTGGCATTGTCTTGCTGAAATAAGCAGGGGCGCCCATGAAAAAGACATTGCTTGGATGGCAGCATATGTACCTTTCAGCATTAATGGTGCCTTCACAGATGTGTAAGTTACCCATCCCATTGGCACTAACACAGCCCCATACCATCACAGATGCCGGCTTTTGAACTTTGCGTCCAGAATAGTCCGGATGGTTCTTTTCCTCTTTGGCCCAGAGGACATGACGTCCACAATTTCCAAAAACAATTTGAAATTTGGACTCGTCGGACCGCAGAACACTTTTCCACTTGCCATCAGTCCGTCTTAGATGCGCTCGGGCCTAGAGAAGGCGGCGGCGTTTCTGGGTGTTGTTGATAAATGGCTTTTGCTTTCACTTACAGATGTAGCGCCGAACTGTATTTACTGACATTGGTTTTCTGAAGTGTTCCTGAGCCCATGTGATGATATCCTTTACACATTGATGTCAGTTTTTGATGCAGTGTTTGAAGGTCACGGGCATTCAATGTTGGTTTTCGGTCTTGCCGCTTACATGCAGTGATTTCTCCAGATTCTCTGAAACTTTTGATGATATTAAGGACCGTAGATGATGAAATCCCTAAATTCCTTGCAATTATAAATTGAGGAATATTGTCCTTAATCTGTTCGACACAAATAATTATATTCTTTCAGAGTTTTATGGAGCATAACGTAAACATTCACAGGAAAGGGGGTAAAAATTAACCCGTGGCATGAATGAGTGATTGATGCTCCTTAGGCAGCACAACCTCAATCAATGACTGATGTTGTAGTGGTGAATTTGCCTGACTTCGGTGCAGGCAGCGTGGGTTCAGTTCTTGCCCACTGACGGCGTGAATGTGAATGTGAATGTGAGTGTGAGTGTCTATACATGCCCTTCGACTGACTGGCGACTAATTCAGGGTTTAGTCCGATTTCACCTAAAGGCAGCTGGGATAGGCTCAAGCACCCTATGACCCTGAACAAGATAAGCGGTATTGAGAATGGATGGATAACCTCAACCAAGTCTTTCCTGTAGTTGCAGATCAGATGTGCACTACTATCAGGATGAATTTTGGACCATTGTTCTTTTCAAAACTGTTGCAGTTCAGCAAAATCGCTGGGATGTCAGGTGTGAATAGCTCCCTTGAGTTCATGCCACATTCATCTTAATTGGGTTGAGGGCAGAACAGACTGACCAACTCCGGAACATATATTTCTTCTTCTGAAGCCATTCTGTTGTTGATTTGCTTTTGGCTCATTGTCCTGTTGCAACACCCATCTTCTTTTGAGCTTCAACTGTTGGACAGACTGCCTCAAGTTGATCTGCAAAATACCTTGATAAACTTGTGAAAGCTGCCCAGGCCCTGAGGTAACAAGCACACCCATACTATGATACTCCCTCCAATGATGGTTCACAGATGGCATAAGGTTTTGATGTTGGTGTGCTGTGCCATTTTTTTTGCCCCGCACACATATCTCTCCCAAACAATGAAACTTTGGCTTCATGTGTCCACAGAATATTTTGCCAGTAGTGCTGTGGAACATCCGAGTGCTGTTTCGCAAACTTCAAATGCGCAGCAATGTTTTTTAGACAGCAACGGTTTCCTCCTTGGTGTTCTTCCATGAACCCCATTCTTGTTTAAAGTTTTACATATATGAGACTCGAGGGTTATTTCTTTTTAATTAACTGAGCATTCTACGCTGTGCTCTTGCCGTCATATTTACAGGTCAGTCAGTCCTTGGAAGAGAAACAACAGTGCTGAACTTTCTCCATTTATCGGCAATTCGTCTAACAGTGAACTATGAACATCAAGACTTTTAGAAATACTTTTTTAACCATTTCCAGCTTTATAAAAAGTCACCAAATGTTAATCGTAGCTTCTTCATACAGAGCTCATTTGAGCGAGGCATGGCACACATTATGCAATGCTTCACACAGCCGTGAGTCCGGGGCTTTACCTCTACCTCTACCTCTAATTAACCCTAAATAAGATTCAGCTGTTCTACTAGGCTTTTTCTGACATTTTCTTGTTCTATCAGAAGCCAAGATTACAATAACACTGACTGTTATTTGAAACTGCTCATATTACCCCGCACCTTGTCTATGGCGCCAGGCTCTGACTGAAGAAAAACTCCATGTGATGTGCAGGTCTATGTTTCAAATGACAATCCACAGACCCCATCAGGTGATCCTGACTTATCTCAAGTGCTCACCTGTTACCAGGACATTAAAGACATTTTTTCCAAGTCCAAGGCCAAATCCCTTCCACCCTACAGACCTTATGACTGTGCTGTTGACTTGCTGCCTGGAAGCACACCCCCACGAGAGAGATTATTCTCTCTTTCAGGGCCGGAACACAAGGCTATGAAGGAGTATGCGGATCAATCACTGGCAGCCGGGATTATTCGCCCACCTTCATCCCCTGCGGGAGTCGGGTTTTTCTTTGTGGACAAGAAGGAAAAGACTCTGTGACCCTGTATCGATTACCGGGGTCTCAATGACATAACTGTAAAAACAGGTAGCCTCTTCCTCTCATCACCACCGCCTTTGAGTTCCTGCAGGGAGCCATGATTTTCACCAAACTAGACTTAAGAAATGCATATCATCTCGTCAGGATAAGGGAGGGGGACGAATGGAAAACAGCATTCAACACACCAACTGGACATTGAGTATTTGGTAATGCCTTTTGGACTAACTAACACTCCAGCTGTTTTCCAGAACTTTGTCAATGATGTCTTGTGTGACTACTAGAGCGGCTCCAACTACCGGAGACAAATTCCTTGTGTGTTTTGGACATACTTGGCAAATAAAGATGATTCTGATTCTGATTCTGATTCTGATTCTGATACATGTCAAGGCTGAGAAATGTGAGTTCCACAAGGCGTCCGTTTCTTTTCTGGGGTTCGTGCTGGCTCCAGGTGAAATCAAAATGGACCCTTGCAAAATTTGATGTCGTGACTAATTGGGCCACTCCCACGTCATGCAAAGACGTACAAAGGTTCTTAGGGTTTTCTAATTTCTACAGGAAGTTCATTAGAAATTTCAGTTCTATAGCCTCGCCTTTGCACGATCTTACCTCGCCACACAGACCTTTCGTATGGAACCCTCTTTGTCAGGCAGCTTTTCAAAAACTTAAATCGAGCTTTACCTCTGCTCCCATCCTCACTTTCCTAGATCTCAAACAGCAGTTTGTGGTAGAAGTTGATGTGTCTGATGCAGCAGTGCTCTCCCAGAAATGTCTCAAGGATGTTAAGTTACATCCTTGTGCTTATCTTGCCAAAAATCTGACCCCAGCCGAGAGAAATTATGACATTGGTGACCGTGAACTGCTGGCAGTCAAGGTGGCTTTGGTGGAGTGGAGGCACTGGCTAGAGGGGGACATACTCCGTTTTTAGTGTGGACCGATCACAAGAACCTGGAATATCTTAAAACTGCTAAGAGATTAAATGCGAGGCAGGCGAGATGGGCTCTGTTCTTCACTAGATTCAATTTCACGTTATCCTACCGACCTGGTTCTAAAAATGCTAAGCCAGATGCTTTATCGCGCAATTTCTGTGCAGAGAATTCTTTGTCCAACCCTAAAACCATTTTGTCCAAGTCATGTTTTGTTTCTGCTTTTGTTTGGGACTTGCGACTGCGGTAAAGGAGGCTCTGAAGAACACTCTTAGCCCTGAAAATTGCCCTGAAAACAAGCTTTTTGTGGTTCCGACCTTCAGGGGAAGAGTCACCACTGGGCTCACACTAACCGGACTGTATGTCACCCAGGCATTGCCAAGACTCAATCTGTGGTCGAACAGCGCTTTTGGTCGCCCAATGTTAGAAGGGATGTTACCAATTATGTCAATGCTTGCCAGGTATGTGCTGCTAACAAGTCATCTCGCAAATGTCCTTCTGGGGAGTTGCGACCCAACGTCCTTGATCAGACATTTCCGTAGACTTTGTGACAGGATTACCGGCCTCTAAAGGTAATACCACCATTGTCACAGTTGTGGACATTTTCTCTAAGATGGCACACTTCATTGCACTCCCGAAACTCCCCTCAGCTAAAGACACTTCCGAGTTAATGATACACCATGTATTCAAGTTCCATGGTTTCCCCAAGAATGTGGTGTCTGATAGGGGTCCCCAATTCATTTTGCAATTTTGGAAGGAGTTTTGCACTCTCATAGGTGCTACCGTCAGTCTGTCATCTGGGTTTCACCCTGAAACCAACGGACAAACTGATAGGCTGAACCAGGACCTGGAGACTGGGCTCCGATGTCTCGCTTCACAGGAGTCACGATCCTGGTCACGACCCAACTGGTTTGGGTCGAATTCTCTCACAATTCCCTCCCCTCTGCATCCACAGGTCTATCGCCTTTTTACGTTGTTCATGGTTACCAACCATCTCTATTTCCTGCCATAGCCCCAGAGTCCACAGTTCCAGCGGCATTGACCTTGATGAAACGCTGCAGGAGGACCTAGGAGCGAGCCCGCCAGATGCTGCTGCGCCAGGGACAGTCCTACAAAACCGCTGCTGACCGTAGGAGGACACCGGCTCCGAACTACAAAGTGGGTCAGCGAGTTTGGCTCTCCACCAAGCATATTCCACTCCGGGTGGCTTGCTCCCAGGTTCGTTGGGCCCTTCCCCATCACAAAGATCATCAACCCTGTCACCATGAAGCTTAGTGACAAAGCCACCGAGGTCGATGCGGGTCCACCCTGCTTTTCACGTCAGCCTGCTCAAGCCAGCCCGGGAGTCCCCTCTGGTCCCGCCTTCCAGGCCCCCACCTCCCCCCCGGTTCGTGGATGGGGCCCCTGTCTTCACTGTGAGGCGGCTGTTGTTGTCTTGTCGGGGGGGGGGTTCAATATCTGGTGGACTGGGAGGGCTACGGGGCTGAGGAACGTTCACGGGTGCCGTCTGCGTTTATCGTGTATGACTCGCTCATTCGGGACTTCCACGTTGCGCATCCAGGGGCTCCGGTGCCGTCTGGGGCCAGCCGTTAAGGAGGTGGAGGGGGTACTGTCATGGGTGTGTGTTCCGGTTTTTGTCTCCTCCCCCCTGTTTCATACACACCTGCTCCTGAGAGCATCTTCACCACCTGTGCCTCGTTCACCCTAATTACCCCTTGCATTTAACCTCATGTCTCATTCTTTCTCGTCGCCAGTTCGTTGTACCTTGTCGTCGCCTTCCACCATTCCTTGTTTCCACATCCAAGACTCACAGTAAGACTAGATCCTGTTCCGATTATCGAACTCTCCTTTTTGCCTCATGTTTTTGGATACTGTTGCCTTTTTTGGATTGCCTCCCTGTGTACCGACCTCTGCCCATATATTAAACCTCTCTTTTTTGAAACTTTCCATTTGTTTTGGAGTCGTGCATTTTTGGGTCCTATCCTCTGTTCCGTTCATGACACCCCCTCCCTTATCTTGACTAGATGATATGCATTTCTTAAGTCTAGTTTGGTGAAAACCTTGGCTCGCTCCAGGAGATGGTGGTGGAGATGAGAGGAAGAGGGTAGCTGTTTTTCACAGTTATGTCGTTGAGAACCCGGTAATGGATACAGGGTTGAAGAGTCTTGAATTCAAGAATTATAGCACAATTTACACACTTTTAAAGTGTCCAATATGATGTACACAAACAATACGCGAAACATACACAAAACATCCATCCATTTTCTGTACCACTTTATCCTCACAAGGGTTGCGGGCGTGCTGGAGTCTATCCCAGCTATCTTCGGGCGAGAGGCGGGGTACACCCTGAACTGGTACCCAGCCAATCGCAGGGCACATATAAACTAACAACCATTTGCGCACACATTCACACCTAAGGGCAATTTAGAGTTTCCAATCAACCTACCATACATGTTTTTTGGGATGTGGGAGGAAACCGGATTGCCCGGAGAAAACCCACACAGGTACGGGGAGAACATGCAAACTCCACACAGGCGGGGCCAGGGATTGAACCCGGGTCCTCAGAACTGTGAGGCTGACGCTCTAACCAGTCGGCCACCGTGCCGCATACACAAAACAAAATGGCAATAATAATAGTAATAATAATAATAACAAGGAAGAAGGAAGAATATAAGCATAAATAACCAAAGAAAATCATTATCATCAAGAAGCATGCAGGACAAGGGACGTGAACTCGGCTGTACAATTGAAGTGTGGTGGGATTAATTATGTCAATTATACAAGCCTACAGGACGAGAGTATAAGTGAGGGGATACACAAGCAATTTGCATATTCATGAGTTCTTTGTCGCAATAAGTGCGTGGCCCCACACCCAGTGAAAGAGTCCCAGAGGTGTGTGCCTGCGGATATATGCAAGTGAATTGACACCGCTTTACATGCACAAAGACTGACAGAAGTGTCCTATAATTGCTGTGCCTGCACCGCTGAGGACCCCACCCAATCAATCGAGGGGCGGAATCGGGCCTAGGGGACCCGAGAGCAGCCCGGTGGACGGGACACGTCCCACACCAAGGGACCCAGGGCGGTCCGCCGGCCCCACCGAGGCACCCCGACAACTGGCCACCCAGTGGGGGTTGCCAGGTCCCCGACTCGCAGTCTTTGGCCCTGCCCCGTGTATCAGTCCCCCCAAATGGTGTGCTGCATTAAAATGTGGAGAAGTCAGTGAGCCGAGGGGTGGGCTGGTTGGTCTGCCAGGCACTGCCGCCTAACAGCCAAATCCCCCTCAACCACGACCCACCGCCCCCCAGAGATGGGTGTATGTGGTGCATTAAAATGTGGGAAGTGTGTGTGATGCATTTAAAATCCAGGGGGGCAGGCAGGGCGCACGGAGCGGGAAACAGCACAGACGTGCTGACACCCGGTCCGACACGCACACCCTCCCGATACCATACCAGTCCCCCAGGAACCCTTTGATATGTGTATGTGCCCAGATGTGATTAGTGAGAAAAATAATATCCAGTGAGTGGCGTGAGTGTGTGCTAAGTGAGTGATTAAGAGGCATGGCTCCTGCAGGTCAGCCCCATTAGGCCGGACAACCACCGACGAAGAGGGCTACCCCACCCAGAACCGCAGCACCGACCCCGGCCCCCTGCAGACCGACCCAAGCCCCCCCGCACATTCCCGCCAGCACCCACTACCCGCCCCCAAGTGTGGAAGGTGCACCCCAAAATCAGGCAGGGACAAAAACCCCACAGCAGGCCCCACAGCCCGGAGGGGACCGCCCGGCTCCCTCACGGGAAGAGGAAGTGGTGACCGCAACGGGACGCAAGTGAATGGAGACAAGAGGAGGAAGCAAGCCCGGGGAGTGACAAGGGGGCACACCCCAAACTGGTCGCCAGCCACCCCAAACTGGTCGCCAGCCAAGAAAACAAACAACCATTCTCACTCACATTCACACCAACGGGCAATTTAGAGTTTCAATCAACCTACCGTGCATGTTTTTGGGATGTGGGAGGAAACCAGAGTGCCCGGAGAAAATCCATGCAGGCAGGGGGAGAACATGCAAACTCCACACAGGCGAGGCCGGATTTGAACCCCAGTCCTCAGAACTGTGAGGCAGATGTGCTAACCAGTCGTCCACCATGCCGCCTACACAAGAACTAATTGTAAACTAGTGTCAGACCCACACCATTGCACCATACAAGTGGATAAAGAGAGCAATAAAATTTAAGTCAAATATAATTTCCTTGGTGAAGTTGGACTTGGGTAGCCATACAAATCAAGGGGGAAACTGTTCTTTCCCCCATTGGCGATTGGAAAAATAGTAATCCATAGATGTGTTCAGGCATAGACGATGTCTACATACAGTAAGTTGATGCTCTGTATGCACGTGGCACTGCCGCATTCTTTGTTGACATGCAGACTTTCTGGTGGAATCCAAAACTCATTTGTTGTCTGCTGGATTTGTTATTTTACATATCAGTTGCAATTTTACTGGAATTTTAGAGGTGTTTGATACAAGTTTGCTACATTGGTTGGTAACTTGCTATCATGCTGGCTTTGTGTGGTGCTCCCTCAAAGACGAGTGTGCGTGTGTGTGTTTGTGTGCCCTGCACCTCCCCACACTCTGTTCACTTGCTCCTGATTGTGCCTTCCCTCACCTGCGTCTCGTAATCCCCGATTGCCTCATTTAACCTTGTCTTATTCTGTTTCATCACCAGTTTGTTGTACCTCACATCACGTTCCAGCACTCTTCTTCATGTCACTGACTTTCTAAGCCTTGACCCTGATTGTTTTTCGACCTTGTCTTTTTGCCTCACATTTTTGATACTGTTGCCATCTCCATTTGTACCAAACCAAACCTATTGATACACT
The DNA here is from genome assembly GCF_024500275.1 of Phycodurus eques. NCBI lineage: Eukaryota > Metazoa > Chordata > Actinopteri > Syngnathiformes > Syngnathidae > Phycodurus > Phycodurus eques. The sequence goes on from NC_084533.1 coordinate 1,744,486, forward strand.
GTTGTTGTTTTTCTCCAATTGGGTGGCGACCAGTTCAGGGTGGACCTTGCCTCTCGCCTGCAGTTAGTTGGGATAAATGCCAGCATACCCGCGACCCGAGTGAGGATAAGTGGTGTAGAAAATAAATGGATAGATGTTGTTTTTTTTTAAACTCTCTTTTGCCTTAGACTCTAAGGCTTAAGAGTCTTGCATTTGGAACCATAGCTCTTGGACTGTTCATCATGACAGTGTACAGTTGTTCGTCTATATGTACCCTGTAATTGGCTGGTGACAGCTGAGGGTGTACCCTGCCTCTCACCCAAAGTTAGCTGGGATACGCTCCAGCTTGCCAGTGACCATAATGAGAAAATAATCGATCGGTGAAAGGAAACATATGGTTGTTGTCATAATCTGTTTGTATGTACTGTACTTACCTGTATGTTCTATATCTCGGAACCGCTTATCGCAGGTGTGCTCGTGCTTATCCCAGATGACTTTGGGCGAGAGGGGAGGTATACCCTGAACTGGTCGCCAGCCAATTGCAGGGCACAAATAGACAAACAACCATTCACACACTCATTCACACCTAAGAGCCATTTAGAGTCTTCTTTACCACTATTTTGGAAGCAAAAATAATTTCATCATTGTTGCCTGCCAAAGTAAAGGCATAGTTTGTTGGTTACCTTTGATTAGCTGCTTGTCTTCACTACTGTAGGAATGACAAGGTCAGAGTTGAGAAACATAAAGCAAACCACAAATACATATACGTATACTCTTTAAGTTGGCAACCCATGCTTTACAAAATACTTTCACTTTCTTTGAAACAGAAAATGAAATTCCAGTCAGATGCCACGATCTCAGATCTACATCGGATCTCTTTGAAAACCCCCTTGGCAATATACGGTAAGCCCTTATAAATAGTATAAATATACCATCCAATGTGTTTGCTGGAAGGCAACACACATTGATTTCCTCAGGCCATATGTATTTGTAGAAAGGTGTAACATATTTCCCTACCAGCTCACATGTTTGCTGAAACTCATAGTATTACACACTGTATTACAAACCAAGTAGCTTCTTCTTTGGCTAAAATTTGTAATCGCTTCTCTTCCTACACCGTTCTATGCCCAAGTGTTAACAATTTGGCAAAACATGCATCCCTCTGCATGTAGACTACTATTATTTTTTCTATTCAATCCATAGGATGATGACTCTCTTTTCAGTCCACCAAATTGCATTATTTTCTAGGCTCATTCAAACAACCATGAACACCTTGCGCAGGGAAAACTTGGCAACTCAACACATGGCCTGAGCTAAGATTTGAGCACAGAACCTCTAAACTGTGAGACAGACATGCTGACAGATTTTTAAAATATTATTATTTTACACACATTTCTTGCTCAGCGTATTTTACAAAATTTATTTCATATCATACTGTAGATGCTGTCATGGACTGCCCTGCAGTACTGTTTTGGAGCTTTGCGCACTCTCGTCTTCTCTCTCCCCCTCCCCTCTCTGTTTCAGTTTCTCCTCAAGCCACACACTTGTCTCCAATCAACCCTCATCACCACCTACATTTAAGCCTGCCTGTTCCCGGAAATCCTCGCCAAAGTATTGCAGCCTCTCCTAGCGGTACCATGGCCCACCGTACTCACGTGAGATACTAAACTCCTCATTCTCTTGTTAACTCTTGTGTCTCCTCGTTCCCAGTGTTCCTGACCGACCTCATTCCTGCCAGCCCCCTGTTCTGTCCACTGCCTGCCACCTGTCCACGCCGCCGCCTGTCAACACATCCAGGACCGAACGTTCCAAAGTATCATATGTCACTAAACTCCGCCAAACTCCGTAAGTTTTTTGATCACCTCGTTCAGGGCAAAGAAGCCACGCGTCGTCTCCTCACACTCATTCAGGACGCTAAATCCGTCGCGGAATATTCCATCGACTTCCGTACCTTTGCTGGTGAATGCGGGTGGGATGACGCAGCCCTTAGGGGAATCTTTTCCAATGGTCTTCCCGAACAAATCAAGGACGAGCTTGCGGTCCAGGACGAGCCCCCCTCTCTCTCGAGGCTCTTATTGCCCTCTCCACCGTCTGGATAACAGACTGCGAGAGAGAGCCTGTGAGAAAGTGCTATGCTCACGTAAACACTCTCCCACTCTGAGCACCACGCAGTCGTCTTCGGCACTTTCATCACTCCACGTTGCATCCGATGAATCCATTCAAATTGGTCAAACACGTTTAGATCCACAAGAATGTCAGCGTCGTGTCATCAAGCTGCTGTGCATCTACTGCGGTCAATTCGGTCACTTTATTTCTTCATGCCTCCTCCGACCAGAAAGACCAGGGTCACCGTGTCCCGAGAGCGTCGCGGTGAGCTAAACCTCCGTTCACGCAAACTTTCCCTCCCGCATGACCGTTCCTGCTTGCATTATAATTTCTGCTCATAACACCCCCGTCGCTGCCCTTATTGATTTTGGTGCAGATGATAATTTTATTTATGAAGAAATAATTCACTAGCTCCAAATCCCTCTCCAACCCCTTCATCCTTGAAAAAAGTCACAGCCCTGGATGGCTGAGTAATTTCCCTGGTCACCCATCAAACAGTGCCCATCACACTCCTTATTTCAGGCAATCACTGTGAAAATATTTCCCTTTTTGTAATTCCTTCACCTGAGACCCCCTTAGTTCTTGGTATTCCCTGGCTCAAACTCCACAACCCCGCCATAGACTGGGCTTGTTTATCTATCACCGGATGGAGTACTCATTGCCATTCCCACTGTATGCTTTCTGCCGTTCCCCCCTCAGAAGAGCCACACCCTCTGCCGCCCCAGTTGACCTCTCCCAAGTTCCAGAAGAATATCATGACCTCTCCCCAGTATTCAGCAAGAACTTGGCCATCTCTTTACCCCCCTCCACCGCCCATATGATTGCGCTATATATCTCTTTCCGGGAGCTCCGCTTCCCATCAGCCGACTCTACAATCTCTCCCGTCCCGAAAAGAAGGCTATGGAGGATTACATCCGCGACTCCTTGGCTGCTGGCCTCATACGCCCCTCCTCGTCGCCGGTCGGGGCTGGAAACCATTGTGCAGTTGATCTAATTTGTTCAAATTGATATAGAGTGATAAACTTCCCTGTCATATTTTGAACATATAATTGTCAATCTTGGTACACAGAATCAAGGGACTGACATAGATGTCAAAAGATTTGAGCAAGATCATTTGAAAAACAAGGCAGTCATTGAAAGAAACTCGCAAACAGCTATTTTCTGTGGCAACACATTGCGCATAACTTATTGACCATTCATCCAGTCATTATAAAACTTTGTGGATATCTACAGATAGTTTGTAATAACCTGAATAACCCCAGAATACTTTCAAACCCAGGTTGGGGGGGGGGGGGGCACAAATAAAAAGGAAACATTTCCCTGCTTAAACATCCATCCATCCATCCATTTTCTGAGCCGCTTCTCCTCACTAGGGTCGCGGGTGTGCTGGAGCCTATCCCAGCTGTCATCGGGCAGGAGGCGGGGTACACCCTGAACTGGTTGCCAGCCAATTGCAGGGCACATAGGAACAAACAACCATTCGCACTCACAGTCATGCCTACGGGCAATTTAGAGTCTTCAATTCATGCATGTATTTGGGATGTGGGAGGAAACCTGAGTGCCGGGAGAAAACCCACGCAGGCACGGGGAGAACATGCAAACTCCACACAGGTGGGGCCGGGGATTGAACCCGGGTCCTCAGAACTGTGAGGCTGACGCTCTAACCATTTGCCCACCGTGCCGCCCTGCTTAAACACTGTGTTTGAAACACCCCTCATCCATCTCATTAGCTTGAAAATCTTATTCAGTGTGCTGTACAAAATACCTTCCTGGCTATAGTACAATTGCATATACTGAGGACTAGGTGGTGCACGACACAAAACTATGGACTGTTGTAGGATTGAGCATCTGGGAAAGATGATGACGGACGGAAACACCAGTGTGACCTTAGGGGCGCTTTAGCTTGCATGGCAGCTTAACAAGAAGCCTAAGAAACATGACAATCCTATGGGAGAATGTTCCTAATTGACTGGAGATGGGCCCACAAGCTCTATACGAGCAGTTTACCAATACCAGAATAACTAGAGGGCTACTGACACACACACTCATAAATAGACAAGAGAAGACTTTTGGACTGGCAGCACACATTTGAAAAGACTGTCATTGCACAGGGAGAGGGTTCATCTAATTATTCTTCCTTTGCTATCCTTTGTCTTAACTTAACTCAATCTTACTTGCATCCAGCCTCTGTCCTCGGTTGATATCTCTCGACCATATTGTCAAGTGTCTTAGATGTGTCCAACCACAGAGCTGTGTCAAATATTTTGATTGTGGGATGTAGCTAAACTATGTGGAAACCAAAATATTTAAAACAGCTACTGTATCATTGTGATGCAATGTAATTCTACAGTACTGCTACTACAGCCTCAATTCCAATGAAGTTGGGACGTTGTGTTAAACATAAATCAAAACAGAATACAATGATTTGCAAATCATGGTCAACCTATATTTAATTGAATACACAACAAAGACAAGATATTTAATCTTCAAACTGATAAACTTTATTGTTTTTAACAAATAATCATTAACAATTAACTGATATCGTTCAGTTAATCCACAACTGTATATCCGGAACGTCTCGGGACCAAACCGGGAAAACAGGAATTGATGTCATTGTGTGACGGTGGATATTGCTGATGTAAAATCTCTAGCTCACGGACTTTAACTGCAATTTTTTTTTAATCAATGATAAAATGTCTACAATGTCTTTTAGCACTAGACGTCAGCACAGCGCAACCATCCATCCATCCAGCCATCCATTTTCCATCCAGCTTATCCTCACAAGGGTTGTGAACGCGCTGGAGCCTATCCCAGCTATCTTCGGGCGGGAGGCGGGGTACACCCTGAACTGGCCGCCAGCCAACTGCAGGGCAGATATAAACAAACAACCAGTCACACTCACATTCACACCTACGGGCAATTTAGAGTCTTCAATCAACCTCCCATGAGGAAACCCACACAGGCATGGGGAGGACATGCAAACTCCACACAGGCGGGGCTGGGGATTGAGTTTGTCCACTGTGCCGCCCACAGAACAACCAAATATTACAGTCTTCGATGTTTAGGTTTCATTCCTGCTTACAGATTTATATCATATTTGTATAAATAAATTCTACTAAATTGAACGTTTTTTGCAAAATATGTGCCTACTATTAACAAATCTTTTTCACAGATTCTGATCATGTAATGTATTTATACAATAATTGAGAGAAAGATACTAAAATGAAGTTAAACAATATATGAGGCCTATGAGACACTGCAAAAGCCATTAAAACCATGGATCTATAAATGGTTGTATTTTTGTAATACGATGAGTTCCCTCTTTTCCAACTGATTGTATCCCATTTATTTTATTTTATTATTATGTTTTTAGGTTCTGTTTTATTAATAAATAATAATGGGGAAAAATGTCTCGAGCTAGCTTTCTTTTATTTTATAATTTTTCCCTCTCACTTGAAGTTTTATCCCTCGCACATGTTTCTGTATTTTGTATCAGTTGTTTACAGTTGTTTTTTTTCCCGGTATAGATAGCAATGTTTGTCTTACAGTTATGGAGGCAAACTTGAATGTTTGTTTACATTGCCATTGTTCATGAAGACTGTATTCCTGACGCATGTTTGTTTATATATACCATTCTGTACAATTTCTATCAAAGTAAAAGTTTTACTTCATTATTTTTAAAAACTCTTCCATGAAACTCAAGGGTCTTCGTGTAGTCTGTCATCGTCTGTTGCTTTAAATATTGCTGCCCTAAAGAATTCTGGGTAATAAATATTTTTCTTTTGTAAAGGTTGCTCAGGACTAGCCTATGCTGAAGGTGGCATCGAGACACCTTTCCTCTGCATTTTGCAGAATTCAAATGACCTATCCTCCAAGTATGTCCAGTTCATCCTGCTCGGATAAGATAGGAAAGGAAAGTTCCTAATCAAAAAGGAGAACCGGAAGAGGGCCCCAGTCTCCTGCTTCCGTCATTTATCCGTGCCTGAAGGAAGTGCTTTCATCTGGTCTGCTGAATGCAGAAGTTGCATGCACATACTGTAAACTCAGTGTTTGGAAACTAGTTCAAAGTTCAATTCACCGCTCCAAAAATGAACGACTTCAGTTCATACTGTCGTTCATAATTCAGAATTTTGAAATAAATTTACTATTCCAAAAATAAACTCGTTCATAGGTCTTTTTTTGTTTTTCAATGTTGCTTACACGTTATTACCATCAAATACTGGCATTTCATTTCCTCATTGTTGCCACCCATTCAGTCCACACGAGTAGCCAGCTGCAACTTTCACCTAGCAATCTAAAAAACATGAGAAAAATTGTTGCTTGAATCGTCTTTTTTTAAATGAGGAATTCAAACAAAAAACAGGACTGTTGTCCTTAATGTGCAAACAAAAACACACAACACAGTATGACAGGAAAGTTTCCTTGCATCTTTGACTGACTATATTGTTATTTTATCTATTCTTACAAACAAAAAAAATAAATTCCATATTTTGACAGTGTGTTCGCACAGTGTTTTAACTAAACCAATCTGATACAAATAATAATTTTCCTTGTAATTAAAACAAACAAAGAATACATTCAGTCCCATTTAACGCAATGTGCCCAAACGCACCTCGGGCACACAGGCTGCTGCGACATGCCTGCCAAATGTAAATATGAATGGCGGTTACCAAATACAGCGTTCATTCCTGACATATGAAGGCTTGTAAAAAAGGAAAAAAAAAACACCATAATGAGCACATTCTAAGTAATGTTCATCAAGCAGAAATAAACTGAGTTCAGTTCACGTTCGCCCAAAATATTAACTAATTCATGAACTTTCGTTCATTGAACTCATTCATGTACAACACTGCTATATACCCCATCGCGCTCTAATTGTGTCAATCAAAATCGAGCATCATCAATTGTAAAGGCATATTGTTTGATACAGATCTTGTATTGGATCTAATTCAATTTGTGCAAGTGGTGATAACATTGTGATATGTTTTTGTATATGACAAGGAAACAGTTGGAGCACACCTTATGGTTGCACAATGCAAATAATAGTGTCTTCAGCCATGTGTAAATGGGAGAGTCTTTTGCCTTAAAGTCTTACATTTGGAACCATATCTCTCATACATTTCATGATAAGGCAGGGCAAAAATAGACAAACAACCATTCACACACTCATTCATACCAAAGAGCCATTTAGAGTCAACATAAAGCAAATCACAAATACATGTGTACTCTTTATGTTGGCAACCCATGCTTTACAAAATAATAAATACATTTCAGTAAAAGGATTTCACCCTATTTGAAACAGAAAATGAAATTCCAATCAGATGCCACAATCTCAGATCTCCAGCCGATCCCTTTGAAAACCCCATGGCAATATACAGTAGGACCTTATAAATAGCATAAATAAAACGTCCAATGTGCTTGCTGGAAGGCAACACACATTACTCTCCTAAGGCCATATGTATTTGTAGAAAGGTGTAACATATTTCCCTACCAGCTCGCGTGCTTGCTGAAAGTCATATTATTACATACTGTATTACAATCCAAGTAGCTTCTTCTTTGGCCAAAATCTTTAATCGCTTCTATTCCTGCACTGTGATATGTTTTTGTATATGACAAGGGAGCAGTTGGGGCACACCTTATGGTTAAACAAGGCAAATAATAGTGTCTTCAGCCATGTGTAAATGGGAGTGTTTTGATCATGTTGCCTGCATGTAGAACTTATCAAAAATACAAAGAAACCAAAACAGCCATTTTTACTTCAACCCTTCTTGTGTAAATGTGGCCTGAGATGTAACCAGAGGATGGTAGACTGAGCATGTAGGATGTTGCAAATAAGGGCTACCAATAACTCTCTAAAGAGAAACAGATTGACAACTAGACTAGGGGGAGGTAAAATGAGGCTATCAATGGCAGAAAGCCTGCATCATAAAAGTCCAGCAGCAATTTGGGAATTCATGACCCTGAATTAATTGTGCGGAAAATCTCTGCCCTGGAAGTGTCCCACCACAACGCCTTTGCTTGAAGTAAAGGAAGTTATTTACTGAATTATTCATCTCATTAACTTCCTTGATGAGGGCTTCTGCTTTTGTTGGATACAATGCTAATCTTAGGATCACAGACTCAAATTCCCATAATCCTGTACCTGAACCTCTCATCAGTCACTTCCTGTTGGACACAGTGCCCATTGGCTATTAGCCTGTTAGGCTAAGTAACAATAGACATGAGGCAACAATATATTCACTTTTTGTGACCTGAAACATGATCATCTCCTCACAGAATACAATATTTTCCTAGTGAGGAGAAGCGGCTCAGAAAATGGATGGATGGATGTTACTGTCGTTTAAAATGTTGCTAACACTGACTGCAATTCTTGGACAGGAAAGTAATTAAAATCTTGAATTGACTTTTAAGCCTTGCAGTATTTCAAGAGATGACCATTGCATCTGTTCTATTTGTTTAGTAGCTTAAAGTACAACCTTAAAGGCTTTTGTTATTTCTCAGTGACAATGAGGACATGAGGCAACGCGAACAAACCAAAGATTTCTGGTCTTAGATTCTAATTTGTGACGCTCTATTAGGAGCAGTGCCACTTCTCTGACATTGCATGGGTTGTTTCAGCTGATGTAAGGTGTGTAAATTTGCTTAAAAAAAAGAAAGAAAAAAAACCCATTATAAAATTCTTTGGCCAACTGGGAATGAGCGAGTGGAAGTCATGTTCCCCTGCTTTCTCTAAGATCATGGGAAAAACGAGAACCCTTTAGCAGACAAAAGACAGGACAAAACCAATGAGAAAATTACCAATTACAATAGTCAAATACAATTTGGTAAAACCCTGCATGGAAGGAGACAGTTCGAATACAACCAGGTTGGTCCTCAGAAGTGCCTAACTATTCTTCCTTAAGCGATACAGTATACAAACCTGAACAGGCAGTTATCTTCTGCCCCTCCAAATATTTGTCTCAGCAAAGTGATACTACACCATCAGAGAGAGAAAGTGAAACGAACAAGGGGACCTTTTTTATACTCACACTAGAGCAGAAGTTATATGATGCTATAATAAACATAATCAAACACATACATTACTTCAGCTGAGGTGATCAGAGAGACAAACAGGAGAGTACTTGGTGTATCTTCTGGTAGGAAAGGGGAGAAGGAGACTTGGTGGTTTAAACTCAAAGTATCGGAAATCATACAAAGAAAGAGGTTAGCCAAAAAGAAGTGGGACATTGAGAGGACCAAGGAGAGGAGAAAGGAATACAATGAGATGTGATGTAGGGCGAATGTAGATGTGGAAAAAGCCAAACACAAGGCATATGATGACATATATGCCAGGTTGGACACTTAAGAAGGCGAAAAGGAGCTATACAGTTTAGCCAGACAATGGGATAGAGACAGGAAGGATGTGCGGCAGGTTAGGGTGATGGAAATGTGTTGACTGGTGCCAGCAATCTGCTGGAGAGATGGAAAGAATACTTTGAGGAGTTGATGAATGAGGAAAATGAGAGAGAAGGAAGAGTAGAAGAGGCAAGTGTGGTGGACCAGGAAGTGGCAATGATTAGTAAGGTGGAAGTTGGAAAAGGGGATGAAAAATGGAAAGGCAATTGGTCCTGATGACATTCCTGTGGAGGTATGAAAGCATCGAGGAGAGGTGGCTGTGGAGATTTTGACCAGGTTGTTCAACAGAATTCTAGCAGGTGAGAAGATGCCAGTGGAATGGAGGAAAAGTGTGCTGGTGCCCATTTTTAAGAACAAGGGTGATGTGCAGAGCTGTGGGAACTACAGAGGACTAAAGTTGATGAGCCACACAAAGAAGTAATGCGGAAAAGTAGTGGAGGCAAGACTCAGGACAGAAGTGAGTATTTGCGAGCAACAGTGTGGTTTCATGCCTAGAAAGAGGACCACAAATGCATTATTTACCTTGAGGGTGTTGATGGAAGAGTCCAGAGAAGGCCAGAAGGAGCTACAGTGTGTCTTTGTAGATCAAGAGAAAGCCTATGACAGAGTACCCACAGAGGAACTGTGGTACTGCATGCGGAAGACTGGAGTGGCAGAGAAGTATGTTACAATAATATAGGATACGTATGAGAGCAGCAGAACAGTGGTGATGTGTGCTGTAGGTGTGACAGAGGAGTTTAAGGTGGAGGCGCGACTGCATCAGGGATCAGCCCTGAGCCCCTTTTTGTTTGCAGGGCTGATGCATAGGCGTACAGATGGGGTTAGATTGGAATCCCCATGGACCATGATGTTCGCAGATGACATTGTGATCTGCAGTGAAAGCAGGTAGAGGAACAGTTAGAAAGGTGTCAGGTGTGTTATGTGACAGAAGAGACTCTGCTAGGATGAAGGGCAAAGTTTATAAGACAGAATGTGTGGACTCTGCCTCACTTGTGTGGAGTTTGCATGTTCTCCCCGTGCCTGCGTGGATTTTCTCCGGCTACTCCGGTTTCCTCCCACATCCCAGTATCATTATAATTATTATTATAATAATAATTATTATTATATCATAATAATAATTATTATTTTATTATTATTATAATTAGTAGTATATTATCATAATAATTAGTATATTATAATAATTATATTATTATGATTATTATTTATTATTATTATTATGCGGCACGGTGGCCGACTGGTTAAAGCGTCAGCCTCACAGTTCTGAGGACCCGGGTTCAATCCCCGGCCCCGCCTGTGTGGAGTTTGCATGTTCTCCCCGTGCCTGCATGGGTTTTCTCCAGGCACTCCGGTTTCCTCCCACATCCCAAAAACATGCATTAATTGGAGACTCTAAATTGCCCGTAGGCATGACTGTGAGTGCGAATGGTTGTTTGTTTCTATGTGCCCTGCGATTGGTTGGCAACCAGTTCAGGGTGTACCCCGCCTCCTGCCCGATGACAGCTGGGATAGGCTCCAGCACGCCCGCGACCCTAGTGAGGAGAAGCGGCTCAGAAAATGGATGGATGGATTACTATTATTGTTATTATTATCATCCATCCATTTTCTACATTCTATTCTCAATAGGGTCGCGAGTATGATGGAGCCTATCTCAGCTAACTGTGGGCAGGAGGCGGGGTACACCCTGAACTGGTAGCCAGCCAATCGCAGGGCACATATAAACCAACAACCATTCGCACTCACATTCACACCTATGGGCAATTTAGAGACCTCAATTGACCTACCGTGCATGTTTTTGGGTCCTCAGAACTGTGAGGCAGGTGTGCTAACCAGTCGTCCACCGTGCCGCCCATAATTATTATTATTATTGTTATTTCAAGTGAGCCCTGGAGCAGAAAACACAACACAGTATATACAAATTATTTGTTGCTCATTTAATACTTGTTTTTGTTTACCTTTCTGCAGTGTGTCTCTGCTTTTCCTTTTCATGAATGGAGGTGGCAGTGGCTGGGTCCAAAAGGATTCCAATTCAGGAAGGACTTGGGTAGTTCTGCTTGAGGTTCACATTCACAGCGACTGAGAGTAAACAAGAAACGATTTATCGATTGATAGATTTTCCATTTGCCTGACATCACACATATGATGCTGTTCAATTTTCTTGTGAGGGAACGTCACTTCCCCAAGATGGAAAAGTAGACAGCATTACAAACAGTGGGGATGGAATTTTTTCAGACCCCCTTAAATTTTTCACTCATTGTTATATTGCAGCCATTTGTTAAAATCATTTAAGTTCATTTTTTCCTCATTAATCTCCACACAACACCCCATTTTGACAGAAAAAAACAGCATTGTTACAATTTTTGCTGATTTATTAAAAAGGAAAAACTGAAATATCTCACAGCCAGAAATATTCAGACCCTTTGCTGCGACACTCATATTTAACTTGGGTGCTGTCCACTTCTTCTTTTTTTGTCGTATTCGGCTGTTAGGTCAAGCGGAATGGAAGATCTGTATCCCTTTTGTGCCGGAAAGGTTTTACTGTGTCACAGTGGAGTTTTTAAGCGTCCGCTGTGGTTTCTTAGTATTATAATAGAAGTTTAATCAGAGTCCATCAGTCGAACAGAACAATGTTTCTACAGGTGTGAGAGAAACAAAGACAAAAGACAAACCACTAATTGTAAACAGGATGAGAGAAGTAAGTCATTACATTATCTACAACAATTAAACATTAAATATGAGTGTTGCATAGGGGCTGTAGTGCTACACCCTGTGAGGGAAGGACAGGACAAGATATAACAGGACAAGGACAGGAGAAGAAGCATGCAGGACAAGGGTCGTGAACCCGGCTGTGCAACTGAAGTGTGGTGGGATTAATTATGTAAATTATAAAAGTCTACAGGACAATGCAGCCCTATGGGTGGCACAAGTCAGTGCAAAGTGTAGGCCGGTCCCAAGCCCGGATAAATGCAGAGGGTTGCGTCAGGAAGGGCATCCGGCTTAAAACCTTGCCAAACAAATATGAGCGTTCATCCAAAGAATTCCATACCGGATCGGTCGTGGCCCGGGTTAACAACGTCCGCCACCGGCGCCGTCAACCTGCGGGGCGCCGTTGGAAATTCAGCTACTGTGGGTCGAAGTCAAAGAAGAAGAGGAGGTGGAAAGCGGGTTCTTCGGCAGAAAGAGAAGAGGAAAACACAGAGCCTAGAACTGAATGTGGGGACTTTGAATGTTGGGACTATGACAGGAAAATCTCGGGAGTTGGTTGACATGATGATGAGGAGAAAGGTTGATATATTGTGTGTCCAGGAGACCAGGTGGAAAGGCAGTAAGGCTAGAAGTTTAGGGGCAGGGTTTAAATTATTTTACCATGGTGTCGATGGGAAGAGAAATGGAGTCGGGGTTATTTTAAAAGAAGAGTTGGCTAAGAATGTCTTGGAGGTGAAAAGAGTATCAGATCGAGTGATGAGGCTGAAATTTGAAATTGAGGGTGTTATGTGTAATGTGATTAGTGGCTATGCCCCACAGGTAGGATGTGACCTAGAGGTGAAAGAGAAATTCTGGAAGGAGCTAGATGATGTAGTTCTTAGCATCCCAGACAGAGAGAGAGTCGTAATTGGTGCAGATTGTAATGGACATGTTGGTGAAGGTAATAGGGGTGATGAAGAAGTGATGGGTAAATACGGCATCCAGTAGTGAACACTTTTTTCCAGAAGAGGCACGAACATAGGGTGACCTACAAGAGCGGAGGTAGAAGCACACAGGTGGATTACATCTTGTGCAGACGATGTAATCTGAAGGAGGTTACCAACTGTAAGGTAGTGGTAGGGGAGAGTGTGGCTAGACAGCATAGGATGGTGGTGTGTAAGATGACTCTGGTGGTGGGGAGGAAAATTAGGAAGACAAAGGCAGAGAAGAGAACCATGTGGTGGAAGCTGAGACAGGACGAGTGTTGTGCAGGTTTTCGGGAAGAGGTGATACAGGCTCTCGGTGGACGGCAGGAGCTTCCAGAAGACTGGACCACTGCAGCCAAGGTGATCAGAGAAGCAGGCAGGAGAGTACTTGGTGTATCTTCTGGCAGGAAAGGAGAGAAGGAGACTTGGTGGTGGAACCTCACAGTACAGGAAATCATACAAGGAAAGAGGTTAGCTAAGAAGATGTGGGACACTGAGAGGACCGAGGAGAGGCGAAAGGAATACATTGGGATGCGACACAGGGCAAAGGTAGAGGTGGCAAAGGCAAAACAAGAGGCATATGATGACATGTATGGCAGGTTGGACACTAAAGAAGGAGAAAAGGATCTATACAGGCTGGCCAGACAGAGGGACAGAGATGGGAAGGATGTGCAGCAGGTTAGGGTGATTAAGGATAGAGATGGAAATATGTTGACTGGTGCCAGCAGTGTGCTTGCTAGATGGAAAGAATACTTCGAGAAGTTGATGAATGAGGAAAATGATAGAGAAGGGAGAGTAGAAGAGGTAAGTGTGGTGGACCAGGAAGTGGCAATGATTAGTAAGGGGGAAGTTAGAAAGGCATTAAAGAGGATGAAAAATGGAAAGGCAGTTGGTCCTGATGACATTCCTGTGGAGGTATGGAAGCATCTAGGAGAGGTGGCTGTGAAGTTTTTGACCAGCTTGTTCAATAGAATTCTAGTGCGTGAGAAGATGCCTGAGGAATGGAGGAAAAGTGTACTGGTGCCCATTTTTAAGAACAAAGGTGATGTGCAGAGCTGTGGCAACTATAGAGGAATAAAGTTGATGAGCCACACAATGAAGTTATGGGAAAGAGTAGTGGAGGATAGACTCAGGACAGAAGTGAGTATTTGCGAGCAACAGTATGGTTTCATGCCTAGAAAGAGTACCACAGATGCATTATTTGCCTTGAGGATGTTGATGGAAAAGTACAGAGAAGGTCAGAAGGAGCTACATTGTGTCTTTGTAGATCTAGAGAAAGCCTATGACAGAGTACCCAGAGAAGAACTGTGGTACTGCATGCGGAAGTCTGGAGTGGCAGAGAAGTATGTTAGAATAATACAGGACATGTACGAGGGCAGCAGAACAGCGGTGAGGTGTGCTGTAGGTGTGACAGAAGAATTTAAGGTGGATGTGGGACTGCATCAAGGATCAGCCCTGAGCCCCTTCCTTTTTGCAGTGGTGATGGATAGGCTGACAGATGAGGTTAGACTGGAATCCCCGTGGACCATGATGTTTGCAGATGACATTGTGATCTGCAGTGAAAGCAGGGAGCAGCTGGAGGAACAGTTAGAGAGATGGAGGCATGCACTGGAAAGAAGAGGAATGAAGATTAGCCGAAGTAAAACAGAATATATGTGCATGAATGAGAGGGCTGGTGGGGGAAGAATGAGGCTACAGGGAGAAGCGATAGCAAGGGTGGAGGACTTTAAATACTTGGGGTCAACCGTCCAGAGCAATGATGAGTGTGGTCAGGAAGTGAAGAAACGGGTCAAAGCAGGTTGGAACGGGTGGAGGAAGGTGTCAGGTGTGTTATGTGACAGAAGAGTCTCTGCTAGGATGAAGGGCAAAGTTTATAAAACAGTAGTGAGGCCAGCCATGATGTACGGATTAGAGACAGTGGCACTGAAGAGACAACAGGAAGCAGAGCTGGAGGTGGCGGAAATGAAGATGTTGAGGTTCGCTCTTGGAGTGACCAGGTTGGATAAAATTAGAAATGAGCTCATCAGAGGGACAGCCAAGGTTCGATGTTTTGGAGACAAAGTTAGAGAGCGCAGACTTCAATGGTTTGGACACGTCCAGAGGAGAAATAGTGAGTATATTGGAAGAAGGATGATGAGGATGGAGCTGCCAGGCAAGAGAGCTCGAGGAAGACCAAAGAGAAGGTTGATGGATGTCGTGAGGGAAGACATGATGGCAGTTGGTGTTCGAGAGGAGGATGCAGGAGATAGGCTTACATGGAAAAGGATGACGCGCTGTGGCGACCCCTAACGGGACAAGCCGAAAGGAAAAGAAGATAAAAGTCTACAGGACGAGAGTATAAGTGAGGGGATACACAGGCAATTTGCATATTCATTAGTTATTTGTCGCAATAAGTGAGTGGCCCCACATCCAGTGAAAGAGTCCCAGGGGTATGTGCCTGCGGACACATGCAAGTGAATTGATACCATTTTAGTCCTATAATTGCTGTACCCTCACCGCGGAGTCTGAGGACCCCATCCAATCAATCGAGGGGCAGGATCAGGCACATTTCTTCTGATCATCCTGAAGATGGTTCTACACCATCATTGGAGTCCAGCTGTGTTTGATTATACTGATTGGACTTGATTAGGAATTCCACACCCCTGTCTATATAAAACCTTACAGCTCACAGAGCATGTCAGAGCAAATGAGAATCATAAGGTCAAAGGAACTTCTTGAAGAGCTCAGAGACAGAATTGTGGCAAGGCACAGATCTACCCAAGGTTAAAAAAAAAATTGCGCTGCACTTAAGGTTCCTAAGAGCACAGTGGCCTCCATAATCCTGAAATGGAAGACGTTTCGGACGACCAGAATCCTTCCTTGAGCTGGCCGACCGGCCAAACTGAGCAATCGGGGGAGAAGAGCCTTGGTGAGAGAGGTAAATAAGAACCCAAATATCACTGTGACTGAGCTTCAGAGATGAAAGTCGGAAGATGGCATAAAGTTCTAGAAAGTCAACCATCACTGCAGTCCTCCACCAGTCAGGGCTTTATGGAAGAGTAGCTCAACGAAGCCTCTCCTCAGTGCAAGACACATGAAAGCCCGCATGGAGTTTGCTAAAGAACACCTGAAGGACTCCAAGATGGTCTCAGACTGGGCCAAAGGTTCACCTTCAAACAAGACAATGACCCTAGGCACACAGCTAAAATACTGAAGGAGTGGCTTCAGAACAACTCCGTGACTGAGCCCTGACTTAAACCCAATTGAGCATCTCTGGAAAGATCTGAAAATGGCTACCCACCACCGTTCACCATCCAACCTGACAGAACTGGAGAGGATCTGCAAGGACGAATGGCAGACGATCCCCAAATCCAGGTGTGAAAAACTCATCATTCCCAAAAAGACTCATGGCTCTATTAGTTTAAAAGGGTGCTTCTACTAAATACTGACCAAAGGGTCTGAATACTTATGGCTGTGTGATATTTCAGATTTTCTTTTTTCATTAAGCTGCAAAAATGCCAACAATTCCGGTTTTTCTGTCAATATGGGGTTCTGTGTGTACATTAATGTGTGTGTGTGGGGGGGGCACGAAAAATGATTTTAACAAATGGCTGCAATATTGGTATTGCTGCCTTTTAAAGTGTTGATGGCTTTTCCTCAAGACTAATATCAGTTTTTCAATGCTTTCTTCACTGTTCTTTGTTGTCTTTAATCTCCTAAAACACTTTTACCGACTCCATCCCTAATCCAAGTAGGAAATTTAGCAAAGCAAGATGTATTTCATACCCTCTGTGTGTGTGTGTGTGTGTTACAAATATAAATATGTCTTTGCTCTCAGAAGAATCCACACAAAGTAGGAAATGATTTGAAACAAAACGATTCCCTAAGGACCACATCTATCTCGAACTAGTGGGAGCTTGTGTCTTTGCACAGGTAAAATATGAGGATAATGATGTTAAATGGCAAGATGAGAAATGCTAGGTGAGCTTTTTAAAATTTCTTTTCTGTGAAACTTGGTAATTATTTGACAGTTGTTGATCTCTTTATTCATTATATTATTAACGTTATAAAATTTGGAAGAGTAGTGTATGCACTGTATCTGTGGAAAATCCATCTTTCTGTTGTTTAGCTGTTTTTGTCCCTGTTTTGTTTTACCAAAAGTAGGCAGCGACTGCATGGACAGCATTTCTTCACTGAAAGAAGAGCAAAGAACAGCACTATTCACTCTTCTCCAAACTGACTTCTGGAAAAAAAAAGTAATTGTTTACTTTTTGTGGAACTTATTGGTACTTGATGGATGTACTGCAGGAGTGAGAATTTTCATGCAAGCATTTTTTTAAGTGCCTCCATTTTTCAAACTGTGTGTGCTAGTCTTTTGCCTAATATAAATGTGAAACAAAACATTTAATGCTACTGTGTATTGACATGTCTAGATAACGATACATGAAACCTTTGGACCTTGTGCCCTGGTATAAATGTTTATACAGAAGAAGCTTCAGTTTCCAAAAAAGGAAAATACTTGAGAGTAACGTCATTTTTCATTGCACCGTACTAACTCGGCTCATTTCAATGCTACATTACTTGCTATTAGCATAAACCCAGGTTACTGGGTGCTACAAAATAATATTACATGTACTTGGTGGGCCACACTGCGAGGAAAGCCATAACCCCACTAAAAGGATGATGTAAAGCAGGGGTGTCCAAACATTTTTCCTCTGAAAGCCACATTCAGAAAAACTGAAGGATACAAGGGACTCTTTAAAAATTCTTCAACTTGAATTTAACATACTAAAACCAATTAACCAAGCAATTATTTATTGTTTGTATACAGTATCTATCTTAGGGCTATAGATGAATCAATACAAAAACAGAACGAATGCCATACTACTTCACTCTGACAAGAATACTGGAAGGCAACTGCTGCCATACTGCATTTGCGTAAAGAAAAACCAAATAGTTCACAATTTTTAGCCTGTTGATGGCCGACGGCTTTTTGACTCACTGCACATAGTTTCTGCACACATTTCTGTACACATTTGGCCTCGGTGGCCACAGTGGTGACGGCTATGAAGTCATTAGATGTCTAACAAGACGATGATCTCCGTGGAATTAGGCGTCCAATAGCTGACCTTGAGGAGCTGCACAGATATTCATGGCAGCGCAACAACCAAAGTTGGAAAGGAGCCATCGCTGGAGGGGCCAACCGCGGCATAATAAATGGGAAAAAGTTGCTCCAATGCAGTGTCGCAGATGATAAGAGCTCGCCGGCTAGCCAGCCAGGGAGAAAGCAGGCAGCTGGTTCTGGGCAGTGAGGATTTATGGCACCGACAAGCGCAAAACCAACCCAGAATCTACCTGAAATCCTGTAGTCTGATCTAGGCATTAGTCTGAGCCAGTTCACAGTTGGTATACAGCCTACATACATACCTGTAGCAAGACATTCATTCAGACACGGATCATACCTTGCATTCTGTATCCTGGCGCCACTCAAGATAGCACTGCCACTGGTCGTCCGCCAGCCAGCGGAGGACACAGTACACACTTTCAGCATGGGACCGCACAATCAGCTGATTTTGAGCAGTTCTCTAGGGCAGTGGCCCACAATCTTTTTTGCACCACGGTCCGGTTCCATGTAAACACATAATTTGACAGAGCGTCTTAGCAGCTGTACAGCAAGACCGAGGTGGCCCATGAAGCCATCTCCTGCTTACTCAACCACCGTCGCTGCCCTGCGAGTGGCGACATATGCAGGGAAGTTTCTCGTTCGCCACAGGCTTGTAAAAAAGCAGCGAATCAGTTAACGGATTGATTCCATTCAGTACGTTCACTCAAAGGCTTCGTTCGTTTGACAACACTACTCGAGCCCTTAGTCTACCGCTGTGCTTAAACAAAATGACAATGCAAAATATTTGGTACACAAAATCACACTGACACACTTCAACTGGGTGCGCTTTTCATATATATATAGTTATTTTGAAACACTGCTACTTCACACTTTCTGTTAACAGTGATAAGGCAGATAAAGTAGGAATTTTCAGGATTATGGGGCGGCCTGTGGCCCTTTGTCACACTAGAATTGATCTACCCCTGCACAGAGCAGCAGCTGAATCAAATCTTCACATGCAGAGCCAAAGCAGGAGCAATCTGTAATAATAAGATTTTGAAGCAGTGTTTACTTGAGAATCATTAATGTGTCATGTTCATAAATTGGATCTCAACCTGACATGGAGTAAAAAGTGGAGGAAACCTTTTTCACTTTTGAAACTGAATTATCTTTGTCCACCAGGGTGTTATGGAGTGAAATTATGTCACTATTTTGTTGCACAATGCCTTATTTGCAACTTTGCAGGTCCAGAAAACCTCTACCTGAAACCAATGTGTAATTTATTATTGGTAGCAGTTGGAGTATTAGCAGATGTCAGGGGAGTCGTAACCCCCCTTTTTTTGTGACTCACCCTTTTCATGCTAATACTGGTCTCTCTTTAGTCAAAAACATTGGTAATTGGGCAACATTTCCATATCAGACAGATACTAATATTAGCTTACCCTGGTGATGTGACTTAGCTCTGCACGATGTAGTATTATATGCCACAAATTCCACGATGCTGTAGCGGTTTGTTTTCTTATTGTTCTCAGTCTCCTGATGGATGATATGTGTCTCATTTCGGTGACCATCAGCCACATGCTGAGAGGTCAATACAGCTCTTTATTCAACTCAATTCTTGTTGTTTGTTAGTTCCAACTGATGGATTCAACGGTAACAGTTTCCACAGTTTCTAGCGACCACTGAAGCAATTCAGTTTTGAAATAAAAAACAAACAAAAAAAAAAACACACAAATTAAAAAACAGATCAGTGCATAGGGGCGTGGTGAGTAGTGTACGCACCGTGCAGTAGGGAGGGGGTAAAAGTGAAGGATTTTGATTTCAAGCGCAGACAAAGAGTGTTTAGTTTTTTAATCAATAATTTTAATGTCTTAAAATATATGACAGGAAGAAATAATTTAATTTGATCCTGTGCTCAAAGGATATAGTGGTGTTGCACAATTTTAATTTGTCTTCCATTAGTCTTCCTTTTTTTAGTCATGTAAGACAATCCCAGTCCATCCTGAGCGTGCATTCAGAATATAATGCATGCATTTTCATTAGTTCAGGTTTCCATCCAAATAAATATTTTCTGACACTTTCGGATGGCCTGTGTTTTTTTTTCTTCTTGCAGACAATAACACATTGCTGCGTGATGTTTGTACCTTTCACTTTATTTAAAAAATGAGAACAGAAACAGAAAAGCACACCTTCGTGCCAGTGGGTGTAATAGTACAATAGCAGAGAGTGGCAATGATGACATGGAAAAAGGTGCTATATGCATGCTTTGTGTGAGGACTGTGCGTACCGTCAATTATAATATTTATAAATTAATTGATCTGTTATCTAATGACGGCATTCGAATGGCTGTATTTCTGTGTGTTTACTTTGTACATATTTTATGTGTATCAAGTGTTTTGAATAGTAGTTCTGAACGACTCAGCTTGTGTATGATGCAGTACACAATGAGTCAGAGAAGGATTTGAATATATATACGTACCCACACACACAGGCACAAAATATACACTTTATATCCATACTACCTGCAGCAGACCAGAGAGTCAATTCACCTTCTATTTCCTTTTATTCACTCCCTTCAGCTATTTGCTTGCGCTCTCTACGCCCGTCAGCTCTATCTGTCGCTTTCTTGGGCTCTCTGAAACTCAAATAGGTGCTGCATTCAAGCCCTCCAACACCTCTTTATTTAAGAGGGCGCTATCTAGAGACAGAATTTCCAATTGAGTGGAAGACTGTGTGTGTGTGCTGATGTGTGTTGAAGGTGGTACAGCGTGTTCTAACGTCTGAGCTTGTCCTGGCACCATCAGCTAGATTGTACTAATGGCATAAATGAATCATCCCAAGAACCTTGGAAGTAATGTAGAGTGCCAGCAGTGTTTCCATAGAGAGGAATATTCCCAGAAACCTTCAGTGACCTTGGAATAAATAAAACAAGCGCTCCCCCGAAATACAGTCGACTCACCTGCACTAAAATTTTTCTTGCCAGTAGCTGGATTTAATTAGCTGTCAAAACATCGGGTTGACTGTTGACTGTACAGGGTGTCACCATAATTTGAGGAAACCAAGTCATTTTAGACATGACGTGCAGGATCAAAATCAATCAGCAGGATTAAATTGATGCAATGTTACACTGAGCAAATTAAATATATTTTATTGACTTTACCACGGCCACCCACACACATGAAACCAGCAGCAATTTAAAATTTACTGTACAACCTGTGGGGTCTCCATGAAATCATCACATCCACTGCCATAAAGGCATGTGAAAGGCTACTAATCCGATACAGTGGTACACCACTATTTACCGTAGTGTCTCGTGTATAATGCTAATTGTTTTTCACAAACAAATTGTCAAAAGTCAATAAAAAAAAAAAAAAAGTCAAGTGCATTATACATACATAGGTATGGGGAACAATGAAAAAAAACTTTCACCTTTTATAAATGTATGCCGCCATCTAGAGGTTATGAAAAAGCTGTCCACTTTCATTCCAATATGCCACCACCACCTAGAGGCTATGAGAAAGGTGTACACTCTCATTCTAATATCCCACCGCCACCTAGAGTTTATGCAAAAGATGTAGCCTACACTTTAATTTCAATGTGACCAGGGTAATTATGACTGCATATATGTAGAGTTGTGCTCATAAGCTTACCGCATTGTCCGCACCATAAAGCGCACCGGATTTTAAGGCACAGTCTCAATTACAGGTTCTATTTCTGTATTTAAGCCATACATAAGGCACACCGTATTATTCGGCGCATGCTAAAACAAGGTAATGGAAGCAAAACAGTGAGTTTGGTTGAACTTTATTCTACTACGTATTTAAGAATACACTCACATTATTTTTTGATCAATCTTTTGTCACAAATCCATCGAAGTCCACATTTTCTGTATCCGAATTGAATAGCTGGGCAATTTCGCCATCAAACATGCCGTACTCGTCGGAGTCAGTATCGTTCAAGGTGTACCCCGCCTCCTGCCCGAGTTCTCTGGCTGTTCAGCAATGATGCTGGCTTTCGCGAAAGCTCGGACAACAGTCAAAGCAGATACCTTAGCCCAGGCATCCACAATCCATTCACATGTGGTGGCGTAACTCTCACCCATCGCTCCCACGCCGATCGCAACTTCACTTTGAACGCCCTGTTTACACCAATGTCCAGTGGTTGGAGTTCGCTGGCAGTTGCTGCGCCACGATAGTCCTTCCGCAGATGGCGAGATGCCACCTTTTCATAAAACGAAAGCACAAAGACGGAACATGAAAGTGTTCGACCTACATGTCTTGTGCAATCGTTATTGCCTTCAGTCGAATGGTGACTGGAGAGACGCTTCTCCTGTGTAACTGATAGCCTGTAGTTTGAATTGTGCCCCGTAAGCATGTCTCTTGGCTGATGCCATTTTCGGGGGTCCTTAGCCAAACAAATGTTGTTTAGCAGCATACCGGTAGTACAGTATACCTACCGGAGGCGTGGCGGAGGTAGGCGTACGTACTGTACTTAATGTTCTCTAATTGGTTTATCGCTGCCAGCGTATGTAGAGTACGTATTGCGTCCCTAAGTCGCTGGAAAAGGTCCTGTCAATCAAGCGAAGAGCTTACCAAACTCGCACAACAAAATGTTTACAGATTTTGGAACTCAGTGCACACATAAGGCGTACCGGGTTAAAAGGCGCACCGTCGATATTTTTTTTAGAAAATTAAAGGTTTTTAAGTGCGCCTTATAGTGCGGAAAATACGGTCCATACCGTGGCAGAATTTGTGAAATATATATATTTTTTAATACAACTGTTTATTGAACAACAACCGTCATTAATATCTTTGTGGTTAGGTTTTTATGCTTTTCTGAAATGCTTGACAGTTTAATTCACCCATCCATTTTCTGAGCCGCTTCTCCTCACTAGGGTTGCGGGCGTGCTGGAGTCTATCCCAGCTATCATCGGGCAGGAGGCAGGGTACACCCTGAACTGGTTGCCAGCCAATCGCAGGGCACATACAAACAAACAACCATTTGCACCCACATTCACACGCAGGCACAGGGAGAACATGCAAACTCCACACAGGCAGCGATGGGGATTGAACCCTGGACCTCAGAACTGTGAGGCAGACCTCAGAATTGTGAGGCAGATGCTCTAACCAGTTGGTAAATAATAATAATAATTTAAAAAAATAAAAGTGTAATTTAAAAAAAAAAACAACAACAACACGGTTTTGTGATGAGTGTCCAGAAAATGCCCCTCTGACAGCTACTTCTGTTTGACCCAGTTTTGGATCAGCAGTTTTGTATCCGCTTTGTCCATAATTGGCTAAGAGAGCGGGTGGATGGCTTGGCGGTGTGGTGGAGGAGGTCAGCATGGCGGGGAACGTGGAAGAAGCACTGAGGACAAGGAAGAACATGGAGGTCAGAGGTATAGCAAAGACTGGCGTAGCTTACTGCAGGTTTGAGAGCCATTGTACCACAGGAGAATGTTAATACTCTGGCAGTGGAGTCTTGGAGCTGGCATGCGTTTATGCAGGTAGTGATGAAGGCTGACTAATGACAGGTGATACTGATTACTGGGAAGACAGAGAGGGAGGGAGAGAGAGAGGGCGAGAGGGGCGCAAAGTGCCACTCAAGCTCCAACAACAAAACTGCAGGGCACAGCTCATGACACCCTATATTTAACCATATGAGGCTGGGACTTCAAAGAAACCACTGTCAATGTGCTGTCAGAATGCCACAATGCCCCGTGCATTGGACAAAATTCTTTCAATTGCATTCAAGGTTCTTGAAACACAAAGGTGATGTACAACTTTTGGGACATGGGGATACTTTTTCATATGTATCTTCAACCGCATAAACGGATCAGCACTTACAGTGTTTTGACACATCGTTTTCTGACTGAATACGTAAGGAAGCAATCATGTCTTTGTGATTTTTTTTTTTTATGACAAGAAAGAAATCTTTGCATGTTATCACTATTTGTCACCCCTTATTAATGAGCAAGCAAAAACCCACCTTCATTATACAGAGGTGAAAGAGACAGAAAATAAGGAAAGGGGGAAAAATACAGCCCCCCTCATTCCCACGACATCCTCACACATATAGCTCCTTGTACCTTTCCATCCAGCCGCATTCAAACTTATTTGATATATAAGTATAAATGTCATGTCAATAATGTATGCATTTCTTACAATAAAAATAACAATATGCAACCACAAAATTGTACAGAACCAAATAATACATGTAGGTCAGGCTCCAGGATTTCTGTGGCAAGATCAAAAGAGTTCATTAGGGGATGCAAGGATTTATACCTGGGATCCAAGGCTGTGACTTTTTGGAGGTGGCCTTTTTAATTGCTGTACTGTCTTCACCTCCTGGTGCCATGGATTTAAGAATCTTTTCTTTCAGAGGAAGGATCACTGATGTGGTAGGAGGCTGTTTCGCTTTGGTTTTCTTGGTTGACAATATTACAGCACGGCAGGCAACTCAAATATTTGTCGTGTTACAAATGCTACATGTAAATTGACATAAAAAAAAAAAAAACAACAGCAATAAGTGAATGCATTTTTGAATTGGGGAAACTTTCACACCAATGAACAATTCACATGGGCTCAGATATACTGAATGTGCTGGTGTTTCAGGAACTCAGATGTTTTCATCAGTGCTACGTTGTGTGTTGTAAACTTGCACGGCAGAGCAAGGCAGTAGGCACCACTATACACATTTCACACTCAATAGGGAGGCTCAAGTACATGTAAGGTTGACCCATTATGAAACCTGAACTCACTGTCTCTTAGTGAGTTATTCTTCCGGATGAAATAATCATCCTCATTTCATGTTTGAAAAAGAAAAAATCTGGTCTTACATGATCAGGTTTTTTACTCAAACAGAAGATCAGGGTCGCAAGGGACTTGGAGTGTGAATCATGTTTGAAGTATGACTTTTCGCTTGCCATATATTCCCACGTCCGAAAATACCCAGAAAACGTCAACCCACCGCTGGAAATACAAAGCGATTGAGAGAAAAATTTAATAATAACATTTAACAAATGGTTAAAAAAAGAAGTCAACTGTTTCTTTGTTTTACTTGATCTTAGAATTGAACTCAAAGTCTTTTTCTCTGTGCCCCTCAACAAGAAAGGTGGTTAAAATTCAAATTCAAATTCATGTGCATAATCTTAATTTCACTGCTCTTTAGTTAATTTCGGCTCCGTGCACACATAAAGACAATCGGCCTGTTGTCCTCATGATTTGGCCCCTTCCCGACCATAGACTATGTTTCGGCTGGCCTGGGAACGACTCGGCATTTCCTTGGAAGAGCTTGGCAAAGTGGCTGAGGTGGGAACTGGGCCTCTCTGTTGAGGCTGTGGCCCTGCAAGTACAGTAGATTGATTCTAAAATATTGGCAGGTCAATATTTTACAGATGGATTACATTTCTTGGAAAACACCGAGAGTTGGCTTTGATCATTTTTGTTCTGTGCCTTGATGATGCAAGCCTTCACAGAAGAATGTAGCAAAAACAATGCACTTGATTAGGAGAGCAACAGTGAAGAAAATTAATGACATTAACATAGACCGTTTTTTGTTTTTTTTACAATTTAGAAAGAAGACCAAGCAATGGAATAGTTTGGAACAATCAATCAGCTCATGTCTAAGAACAAAGCACTATTGTCTTAGCAAAACAAAGGCACGACTTTATGATCTTACCGTACATATGTCTGCCCATCTGGTTATACCGCATAAAGATTATGCAGCAGCTTGTGTGTCTAATAATGGTTACAGAAGTCTACTATACTTAATTTGCACTTCCAATTTCCTTTTCCATTCCATTCCATGAAAAAAAAAAAAAAAAACAAGAGTGAGAAGCTGTTCGAAAGGTCACACACACAATATGCACACATGCACGTACGCATGCACGCAGGCACCAATGTTGTATTCTTGACTTAACCACAAAGTTGCAAAACAATACGCTTCGAGGTAAGGTCAATTTGACTGAAAAAAAAAAAACATGTATAACTTTGCAAGCTATATGAATCAAAATAAGAGTGAATACAAAAATAAATAGGTTATTAACAAAACACATGCAATAATTATGCGAGTAAAATAGTGGATCTGTTTGTACTTTCAAGCCTTGAGTTTACATAAATTGCACTGTTTTATTTAAAAAAAAAAAAAAAAAAAAACTCACTGCAGTCAACGCATGTAGGCAATTTCCGCCTTCCAGACAACTCTCCCAAAACATCATAGTTCAAGGTCAAGTGTAAACTCTGATTCCAGATATACTGTTGCTTTCAGAGGCGTTTACTAAAATACAATAACTTGATATGACATAATTGTGATTTTGTATATTGCTCTATAGTGTCTTTATCTTTTAGGAAAGTAGGAAAGGAAAGTTGGCTGTCCAAAAAGTTGCTAGAAATCGAGAGATGACATCATAGCCTCATTTGCATCCCTTGTGCATAAAGTCCAAATGAATTTTCTTCGCTTGATTCTTGGTATGTTCTCTTTCGATTTGCATTCATTTGTTCTGCATTGTTAAATCTTAAGAGTATCAAATTGTATCTAAAGACCGGAGGGTTGTGGCGGTCATGAATGCAGCGAGTCTCCAGTATTCATTGGCTCATTAACACGAATGATGGGATTGGGACTGAGTCGCAGTTGTGAGCCGCTTTACCTTCTAAATGTGATATATATATATATATATATATATATATATATTTTTTTTTTTTTCACACAGATGCAAACACAAGCTCCTCCTTTGTTAATCCACTAAGTGAGATGGAGAACGGGCACAAGGGAGTACGTTGAGGACATTAACTGCAGAGTGATACAGTACGTGCTATCATGTCTCCAAAAGATTCGAAAAAAAAGTCTCTCGATTTGTCAAAAAAAAAAAAAAAAAATCATTTATGTTCATTTTCGTCTGACATTAGCTTTCAGCGGACTTAGTTTATTTGCTCCGAGAAGCATTTATCAAAGGTTTGAAGTCTGTGTAGTTTAACTAAACACTTAAGGCCCAATAGGGATAGGATATTTTAAATTACAAGTCATTGCAAATATTAGCTACAATTCACCACAGGGGTTTTCTAGCTGCTAATTGGTTGGCACGGTGAAAATGCCTGTTTCTGCATGACGTGCGCTTCTTCATGTCTCTGTATATGTCTACAAGGGTCCACTTCTTTGCGGTCACATCTCTGTGCCGTCTCAGTTCACTGGTCCACTGCAAATGTGTGTGTCTATTTTCGTGTTGGCAAGTTTGTGTGTAAACATTCCAAGCAAAGCTTAATTGAATAGGAGGTAAAGGCCACAGCGATCCCTCATGGTACTGCCTCTAAATGGAGCTGTGGAGGTGAGCAACCAAGGGGAAATTGGGATTACAGACGGAGAGAGCAAAAAAGAGGGCAATGTGTCTATAAATTTGACATTCCTTTGAGAGTTTGAATAGAAAGAAAGACAAAGAAAGAGAATAGCTAAATGTGGGCTCCCTAATGAGATGTATGTAATGAGAGTACATGTTTTAGAGAAGTAGAAAATGGGAGCAACACAAAGGGAGAGTGCGAGAGAGAGACTATTTGAATGTGCCTCTCTCCGGAGAGCGGGTGCTGCGACCAAGGGAGCTGTCCTTGGTTCTGTATCAGCCTGCTGGAAGAAAAGTAAGAATCCGAATCCGAATCAGAATCATCTTTATTCCAAAAAACACACACGGAATTTGTCTCCGGTAGTTGGAGCCCCTCTAGTACGACAACAGACAGTCAAGTGACAGAGAACACTTTGGAGACATAAAGACATTGACAGAAAACAGTCACTGAGCAATAAAGGGTTAATAGTTAGTCTGGTATTCTGGTAATGCCGGTACATTTTTTTTTTTTTTTGGACAATTGTGCAAAAAGATGCAGAGTCCTCGAGCGCTTAGAGCAGTTCGAAAGACTAATATTGCAATAGTCCGGGGTGCAATGACCATTGTGCAAGCGAGTAGTGCGATAGTCCGGGACAATGTTGATTGTGCAAATGTTGCAGATACTCCTCAATCAGTGCGCAAATGGAGCAGATTCTACTCTGGCATGAGTGGCCAGTGTTGTGCAAATAAGCGCAGCGTGGCGAGATGACTACAGTGAGTTGCACGAGTAATGTACAATTGGCCCCACAGAAATTCGACAACAAACTCAAGTCAAAAAATTGACATTCAGCATGCACTGAGGACAGCGTCAGTGTCACTCTCTCATCATGTCGTATCCATTTTTTAATGCTCATCCCCATGCATGGCAGACTTTTTTTTCTCATGATTTTTTTTTTTTTTGGGAGGGGGTTCAAGAGGATTACACAAAAACGACACAACTGATTTCCATGAAACTGAATTAAGAATCCATTTATTATTTTTGTGAATTAATGTTTGGATACATATTTTATACACACACACACACACACACATATATATATATATATATATATATATATATATATATACGGTCCCATGGGTGGGTGGGTCGGCATTTAGCAACAGCCATGTCACCTTGCATTCCCAAAGCACCTCGGCCAGAACAGCCTAAGGGATGCATTTGTTTCCCATGCGTGATGTGCTAACCACTCAACCATTGTGCTGCCCCCGGTTTCCTGTACTTACTATACTTTATTTGTTTATAATTTCCTTTTTCCTTGATTCATTTCCATCCTGCTCCATCCAACTGTCCTATGGCCCTGAGCATTCGGGGAGCCCCTAACTGTCCAGCAGGTTGCCCAGAAGCAGGTGCTACTATTATTAATGGATGGGTGTTGGTTGTTGAAATAATATTTATCTGACTTGATTAAATAAACTTCGTAAAAAGGTATTTTAGTTGAGCCCTAATGATAACACTATTGGAGGCTTTTAGCAGCCTGGCCATTGATGCTTTTAACCAGCGTGGTGCCCAATAAGTATGAAGTCTAAAATTGTTTTATAATTGATTCCAGTCTTGGATCATCACTGATTCTTCAATAACCAGACCTGCTCCATTTAGCATACAACATTAATAACTGGCCAGAGAAGCGATGACATTAATCATGTCAGATGCATTGCACGTGTTAAGTACCTATACGTGATAGTGTGCCCCCCCCCACCCCCTCCCCTCTGAATTATATAAATTATAAATATAATATAAATCAGAATGATATTCAGTAATATCCTTAACACATGGAAAAGGGCATCAGGCGAGAATGCCGTATAATAGTCCCTGAATCGGATCTTTTACAGCCGCTGCTGGCATTCCCATCACCCCAACCGACTGTCATGATTGATGTTTTCGTGGAGTTTTGTGTTGTTTACTTTTGTCCCGTGTTATGTCTTGTTTTCTTGTGGCCCTTATTCATGTCCTCCCGGTCTTCTTGGTGTTTCTTTGTGTCTACCTGTTGTTGTTAGAACCTGTTCCTTGGTTCTCCCAATCCCGTTGTCTCATCAGTTTGTTTGTATTTTATAGTACCCCGGTTTCTGTTAGTCTGTATTGGTTTATTGTCGTACGTCATGTGTCATTTGTGACAACATGCTGCCTGTAGCCTGCAGTGGTGAGTGTTTTCCTTGCGTTTCTTTCTTACTTTGAATCCTGTTTTTGGACTTTATTCATATTCAATATAGGCGATGCAGAACATATTGGAAAAGCGAACCCTCTCGTTAATCCTTTTTTTTTTTTTTTAACTGTGATCGTGATCTTCCCTGACCACAAATCTTTGAGGAACATCAAAGTAGAATTGTACAGGATTGCATGTGACAGATGTAGGAATCATATATTTCATTAAATTATGATAAACACTGCTGTTCAGACACTGATCTGTCTAATTAGATAACATTTTGCTGGACTTCCAAATGTAATAGGGTGTACAGATGGTACACACATACCCATCACTGCGCAGCAGAAATGAAGGGGACGATGTGAACCGAAAGCCAATTCACATTCTGTATAGAAATAAACAATTCATATTTGAGTTGGTCATCTTTATTCTCTTCAAGTAGAAATACAACGGTTAGAATTTGTAATATTGTTTCAACTGTATACAGTATAGATATATTGTGCCAAATAAACAAACAAATAGTCCAAGCACACCCATCTCTTTTTTTTCCCCCGTTTTGTGGCTCATTGTTACGAGTTGGACTATCTGTATAGCTCCTTAATTGGTAGCTGGAAACCATATGGATGACACTTTAATTCTTCAATTGTACAGTACATGCACAATTGACGTGGTCTCACTGTTTCAAGCTGTGCTCGGGAAGTTGAAGGACCATCTCCCTATTGCCTCATGCTCTGTTAAAACCGATATTTTCTATTTGATTTTATTTTTTTTGTCATGATCTGTGTTTCAGTTCAGATTTGATTTAGTTTTGACACATATTTTCCTGTCTGTTGCTCTAAGCCATGTTTCCCAAGTCATGTTATTTTTTGATGAGTTTATCCCTTTTTTCTTTGTTACTTGGAACCTTGCTTTTTGGACTTTGTTAATTTCGCATTTTCTGCCCCCATGGCTCTTGTTAGCCTTAGTTTTGAAATATCATTTTGAGATTCTTGCCTTGCCTCCCTGCTTTTCCTGCAATTGGGTCCCCCACTTCCTTGCTTCCAACACATTGGAAGCCCGAACCTGGCATTTTTCCAGTCATTGTTGTAATCATCACTTTAGCCAAATGTAACAAAATTAAAACGATTACTTTTTCAGGACTATCTAGATCAGTCTCCATGGCAACACAGGGTTTTCCTCATCCTTGTCATCTCCTTGTGATAGAGGAGGGAATTCTGCGTAATTGCACTTTAAAATTACCATAATGAGAAGTTCTGAGTTAGGTACTGTACTTACAACTGTACAGTGCTCTGTTGTAGTGTCTGGAGGGTCTGTCAGGTATATGACACCATCTGAACTGTTGGAAGGAGGTGGTATGGAATTACAGCCTTTAGTAGTTAAATGCATCTGTGGGTGTGTGCGCCCGCGCACGCATGTATGTATATACTAGCATTGGACAGAAATACTATTATCCTGAGGATTGTGTGGCTCAGATGATTTGCCTTAAGCCACTGGCCTACCATAATGCTGGCCAGCTCTTCAAAGATGGTGGTGGTGGTGGCCCTCCACCAGTTTTAGCGGGCCTCCTCTTTCTGTTGCCTGAGTATAATCCATCCATCCATCAATTTTCTTATCCTCATTAGGGTCGCAGGCGTGCTGAAGCCGATCCCAGCTATCTCCGGGCAAGAGGCGGGGTACACCCGGAACTGGTCGCCAGCCAATCCCAGGGCACAAACAACTATTCACACTCACATTCACACCTACGGGCAATTTAGAGTCTTCAATCAACCTACCACGCATGTTTTTGGAATGTGGGAGGAAACCGGAGTACCCGGATAAAACCCACACGGGGAGAACATGCAAACTCCACACAGGCGGGGCGGGGATTGAACCCCGGTCCTTAGAATTGTGAAGCAGATCTGCTAACCAGTCACCCACCTGTCTAAGTGAAACTCAAATGTTAATCTTTTATTGAATTCAAATCATATAGACAGTCGCAATTAAGCCGACAGAGACATGACACAAACATGTAAATACCGCTGTGTTAAATAGATGTGTAATATTTACAGTGAACTGAGGTCCAAAGCAAAGTATGCCTTAACTGTTTGAATGTTTTTATATTTCAGTTATACCTGCTTCCAGTTTTATTTCTCTGACGGATGGCATGTCAATGAAATTCAGACGTTATTTCACCTACAGTATATGCTAAAATTTATAGTATGGATAAATGTTAAGTGAGCGCATCCAATAGTAGTGCATTCAAATTTATATGTTAACCTGTGCAGCTATTTGCTCCCACGATGTTTCTCCTTCCTTCGCAGCCACGGCAGTGTTGCTTTTTTTTTCTTTTTTCTGTGGTGTCCTCGTCTTGCTCGAGGACACCACAGACATGAGTCGGGGGGATGTTGGCAGCTGATCCGGTTGGGGTCTTGAACCTAGGTCCACCCACGGTGGCAGGCAATGATCCTAACCATTTGGCCGCTAAGCATAGCGGCATCGCATCCTTTGATACAACGTTCACGCTCACATCCTTCGCACGAGTTTGCTCGCGGGGTTATTTATACACACTGAATGTGCATTTGCTTCATTTGCAGTATATTGTTATCATCCTCCCACCTCGGTCCTATTCAGCAGGTCGCCGCTGGGCTCCTGTCAGGCGAAGGTGTGCTATAAGCCTGATAAGTGACCCCGGCTGTATGCCAATCTGCAGGGAAACAACCTTGTTAAAGTGTAGGAGGAGGCTGGAGCACCCTTTCAGCCTATATGTGTGTGCGTGTGTGTGTGTGTGCGTGTGTATGAGGGGCCATTAGGGACAGTATTTAGGATTAGCTTTCACACTTACTATTCAAATGCTTTCACACACACACAAAATACTGAAAGGCTCTCATGAGGACTGCTCAAGCACTCTCATACACACGAGTCTCTCATTTACACTACTCAAATGCTCTCAATTACACTAAAATGCTCTCATTGACACTACTCAAATGCTCTCATTTACACTACTCAAACGCTCTCATTGAAACTACTCAAATAATCTCATTTACACAAGTCAAATGGTCTCATCAACGCTACTCAAATGCTCTCACACACACACGTCTTGCTCTCATCAACGCTACTCAAATGCTCTCACACACACACGTCTTGCTCTCATCAGCATTACTCAAATGTGTTCACGCAAGCCCGTCAATTACATTCTCGCACACATCACTAGAATTCACGAGTTCATGTCAATCATGCTCACACATGAATAGTGTAAATCTTTTATTAGGTAGTTCAATTCAGAAAGTGAAATTATACAGATGAACTGCACACCCTCAGAGTGAAGTATTTCATATTTAAAATATGTATTATTTTGATGATTGAACCAATAAAATATAACTTCAAACGAAATAGTCAATTAATTCAAGAAATAAAGTAATTTTTA
Organism: Phycodurus eques; assembly: GCF_024500275.1. NCBI lineage: Eukaryota > Metazoa > Chordata > Actinopteri > Syngnathiformes > Syngnathidae > Phycodurus > Phycodurus eques. Next base: position 1,777,631 of record NC_084533.1, read on the forward strand.
ATGTAGAAATTAGGCTGGAATTTGCTCTCTGAAAAGTACCTCAGTGTTTAATCACTCTATGAGTACTGAAGAAAAGCGTTTCAACTATATTCTAATTTATTGAAATGTACCTATATTTAAAAAAAGTCAGAAAATATTTGACTCTTACTGTGTGTAGTCTGGAGTGCATATCTATGACACGAGTTTCACTACGACAATTAAATTCCTTCATTCCCATTAGACACCTCATAAGGTACACCGGCACAGGGGTTGCTTAAACGCGACTATCTGGCCATCCTGCCTGCAACAAACCGTATATGTTTCAGATTGTAACGCAGCGGTGTTGAAACTCTGTCTTAATTCCAGGAGTAAACACACGTCCACTTGCGCTTTAGCCCGAAAGGCACATTTATTCGGCAGCATCCGCGACCGAATAATGGCGTCTCGCTCTTGATAGACAAGCCAGTCAAGCCCTACGTCATACACGACACGGCATCTGATTGGCCGACCATTACGTCATATCTTACAGCACTTACACATTAAAATCAACCATTTTAAATCAACGAGGAAAAGCATTATTGTAACACAATAAAACACAAGTATACAACATATATACATAAAAAATATATATGTATGTACTATACAGTATAATGCTATGTAACGCTACTGCTTAAGTTAGGCTTACTATTGTACTTTATGGCTGTTGGTCAATGTCATATTTTATTTTGAAACCATTTACTTTTCAACTCATATAAATACACGCTCACATACACGACTCAAATGTGAAGAGATTTGTGTTTGACCTGTATGTGTGCAAACATATGAGGCGTGTATGTGAGCTGCGATACAATCTGAAACGTATACGGTTTGTTGCAGGCAGGATGGCCGGATAGTCGCATTGAAGCTCCCCTGCGCCGGTGTACCGAATGAGGTGTCCAAAGGGAATGAAGCAATTTAATTGTCGTAGTGAAACTCGGGGCATAGATATGCACCCCAGACTACACAGAGTCAGAGTCAAATATTTTCTGACTTTTTAAAATATAGTTACATCTCAATTAATTAGAATATAGTTGAAACGTTTTTCACCAGTACTCCTACAGTGATTAAACACTGAAATACTTTTCAGAGGGCAAATTCCAGCCAATTTCTACATTAAAAATCACTTTATTTCTTGAATTAATTGACTATTTCGCTTGACGTTATATTTTAGTTTCTCCATATGGGAATTTATTTTTAATTTCCTATGTGCTACAATCATCAAAGTAATACATATTTTAAATATGAAATGGGTGGGTGCAGTGTGCAGTTCATTTCCATAATTTCACTTTTTGAATTGAACTACCCAATAAAAGATTTACACTCTTCACGTGAGCGCATGTTTGACATGAACTCGTGAATGCCAGTGATGTGTGCGAGAATGTGATTGACGAGCTCGTGTGAACGCATTTGAGTAGTGTTGATGAGAGCAAGATGCGTGCGTATGAGAGCATTTGAGTAGTGTTAATGAGAGCAAGACTCGTGTGTATGAGAGCATTTGAGTAGTGTAAATTAGAGCATTTGAGTAGTCAAGGAGAGCATTTGAGTCGTCAATGAGAGCATTTGAGTAGTGTTAATGAGAGCAAGACTCGTGTGTATGAGAGTGTTTGAGTAGTCCTTATGAGAACCTTTCAGTAGTTTGTGTGTGTGAAAGCATTTGAATAGTAAATGTGAGAGCTAATCCTGAATTATGTCCCTAACGGCCCTTCATATGTGTGTGTGTCACTCAATTTCATGTTTATGTACACACACACACAAAGGTACACGCACACACACACACACACACACACACACAGTTGCTTTTATGGACCACAATCGGCAGTGTAGTGAGAATGTCACTTGTGTGGCATACATTACCAAGTAATGGGTATGGTTAAAGTGATGCTTTTTTGGTACTGTGGATAAGTGATATTCCTACCACTTGGCAGCTGCCGAAAGTAACTAAAAAGTAACTTTTTTCTAACTTATATAGCGTTTCCGTTGTACATGTGTTAACGTTAAAGCCAAAGTGCTACTAACTATCTCAGTTTCTCAGACTTTTTACATTAAGTTCCACCCAAAAAATTCTTAGCATTCCAAGTACCCCCATCATGACCAACTTTCAATTACAGTAGCGTAGTGGGCCTAGCTGTTCATTAAAAACAAAGCAGAGGTTTTGTATTCAAAGGTCAGAGGACAAAGATTTAAAAATAGTTCTTGATAACTCTAGAACCCCTGAACAAACCACCACTGCCATTTCGAAGTGATTATATAGCAGCTATACTGCAGTTGCATCGGTAAATGTAATGCAGAATGCGCCTTCTGCTTTTTGCATCCAGCGCCTTCCGGTCTTTGGCTCTATCGTAACACGAGCCAAACAGCCTGTTCATTTGGCGTTTTGTGCTATTGTTCCATGCTGTTGTTCCCGTCCTTGTGTATTTGTCGTATGATTTAACAATGTCATGATGGTTTAGTGTGTGGTATTTGGTTGTACAAATGGTTCAGGCAGCGCAAGAGTTTTTTTTTTTTTTTTTTTTGGGTGAAAACAGAATATGTGACCAGTGATAGGGAAAGTCAATCGACAGGGGAAGAAATGTGGTCAGCTATGGGTACCTAGCAAGCATTTCAAACTGTGCTGATCACTTCGAACCGGTTTGTTTTGAGAAAGACTTAGCAGAAAGCATTGGATACAGAGGTAGAGGCTGAAACCAGCTGCGGTGCCATTTTTCCTACAGCCATCGGGACCTCAACCGCCAGCAAGAGAACTAAATCTCGCAGCTGCCACGGTGCGGCACAGATAACAGGTGAGCATTTCCTTGTATATAACTACGACTCTATTATGGTCACATTTGCACTGGGCAGTTGGGAAAAAAAAGACCCACGTAGTCGTTTTCAGTTCTGTCGTCTGTACTTTTGCTTAGACGACAAGCCAACAGACACGGCAAAGACTTTCTGTTCGGCGTGTTATAACGCAACTCAAGCGAGAGGCACACAATATATACGAATACTGCATACTATTTAAAAGCTTGGGTCGTGTCACTGAAACATATGAATATATAATACGTAGAGTCGTGCTAAAAAATATTGACACCGTTATTGCAAGCCATGACTGTATAAAAAGACATCCTTTTGATATACTGTCACATCGAGCCAGTGGCCATTCTCTTTTTCTGTTGTACAGCTGCTACTTGGCTGCTCGTCATCGTCACTGTCTGATCGGCTCAAACATGTACGCTTTGACGATGCCAAGTTCAGTTGTGTGCTCCTGTACGTCAAAATCCTCCTCCTCCACATATTCCAACACGTTGCTCGCCATTGCGTATAGTGTATTAATTAATATTAATATTATTGTAAGAAATGTAAGACACTGTAACATTAATCAGTTTAAACATGTATAACATTACACTCAAACAGTTGTCAAACTTTTTCTAAAAACAACACAAATGATAAATAATTTTATTTAATTCTAATTACATATTGGAATTGAGTATTATACATATTACAATTGCATAAATAATTTGTATTTTATTTTCAACATTTAAACAGCTAGAAGTAAACGTTTTCACTGTATCCAAAGCTTCAATTCCTGCTTTATGAAAAAGAAACCTTTTCTCACTCAGATAGGTGGTCGAAAAGGAAGGTGAAAGGTTATGCGAAAAAGGTAAACGCAGTTGTTCCCTGATCGTGTGGAATTTAGTGGCTGGAGTGATCAGGCAGTTGCAATACGAAGCTCTCTGTCACGTGTGGGGAGTAGCTTTGTTTTTGGCTATGCTTGTACCACAACAAGACTCAATTGTGGACTTGGATTGTTTTAGTTCAACATTTTTCTGTGAAAGAAAATCTTCCAGTTTGTCCATAAGCGACGATTTGTCATTGATATGGGCCAATGTCAGCTTTGCCCGAGACCCCCTTCAGCTCGGGGCCCTTGGCGATTGCCTGGCTTGCCTTCCCAGTTGCGGCGCCTCTGAAGTAGTCATACATCTAACTCGTGTTTTCCTCAACCGTCAGCCTTCAACTTTCGGACACACATTCCCGCGCCTCCTCTTCACTCCCTGCGGCCCAATTTACTAATCTCATCAGAAATCACAGTCACCATCATGGTCACACAGAGAGTCGGAAAGTACAGAAATCTAGCAACAACATGTAAAAGCCACTGAAGCGTCACTACAACATATTATTCATTCATTCATTCTTTTTCCATTCCGCTTATCCTCACTTGGGTTGCGGGCGTGCTGGAGCCTGTCCCAGCTGACTCTGGGTGAGGCGGTGTACACCCTGAACTGGTCTCCGAGCCAATCGCAGGTGACATATTGGGCAAGTGTGCGTGTTCACTGTGAGGGGTAAAATGCAGAGAACAAAATTTGTGTGCATGCATGTACATGACAATAAAGGTGATAAACAAACAACCATTCTCACTCACATTCATACCTACAGGCACTTTAGAGTCTTCAATTAACCTACCATGCATGTTTTTTTTGTTTTTTTTTAAGGCGGTGGGAGGAAACCGGACTACCCAGAGAAAACCCACGCAGGCACGGGGAGAAAATGCAAACTTCACACAGGTAAGGCCGGATTTGAACCCGTGTCCTCAGAACTGTGAAGCAGACGTGCTCACCAGTCGGCCACGGTGCCGCCACGCAACATAGCGGAGATTTTTTTATTTTTATTTCTAACTCTCCCCACTTTTCGTAGTTTGCTAAACTATCATGTAAAAGAAGAGGAATAACATACACCGTGTGGTAATTTTAGTGCATGTATACCACCAAAGTAAAGTTGCTTCTCTTCAAATTGAATGTGTACTTTCATCAGTGAACGCATTGAATGAATCATTTCATGAACTGATTCAAGTGATTCAGCACAGTCAAAAGAACTGCCGTTCCAATCATTATAAAACCTACTACGTGAACATATTAAGAGAAGCATTGCCAGCCAGTCAACTTGAATTCGATATTTAAATCCATCATCTGAACTTGTCTACACGAGACTTCATCCCTTTTCCTAACACCAAATCCAATCTTGCCAGCAATCAGTCACGCTAGTTAAAAAATTTTTTATATCAGTATGAAAACCTCCCCTAGAAGTAAAAGGCAGAAAGTTAGACCACCAGGTTGAAATACCTCCTGCATTAAAAGGAGCTCTTTATTTTGCATTCCAGCTCAAAGTAGCCATGAGTGATATCAGTGAGCTACTGGGCTGAGGTCAGACCAATTGTAATTGCCACCACAAATCTTCTATGGAGCTCAACTTGGTAGTACACAAATACAGTCGAAAAGCAAAACACAGGCACGTTAATCCTTTGAACCTGGTTTTGCTGACCCATGCTTGGGTGGTTTGAACTCTGAAATGTACTACTTTGGGTGGATATTTTTTACCAGAAATTTTGCCCAACTTCCAAATTACAGCAGAAACACGACTTTTGGGGCAGTTGATTTAAGAGGTTCAAATGTCTATGAGTTGTGAATATTTATGAAGTTATAATTTGTTGATTGTCTATGATGATTAGTACACGGAAGTTGAAAGTTGAAAATGGAAGACAGAAAATTAACAGTATGTGAGGCTTTTGTCTGGCCCCGTTAAATCATATATACTGTACATCCACTATGTGCGAGGTGGATTTTCTCCAGTAATGACCACTCTCCAGTGTCTGCAAACTGACCAGACTAGACATCATCAAAATAAGCCACACAATCTCTCCTGCCAAAGCGCCATCCATTAATGGAGGCAAGTCAGAAAGAGGGCAGCCTGCATGACACCTCAGAGCCTAGCAAACAGACATTAGAGGTAGCAAAAGAATGACTTCTGTTTTCAATAATTATGATAAGAACAATGCATGTTTTCTTCCATGTTTCGATCAAATACAACTCCAGATGTACCGTATAATTGACTTCACCAGTTCTATCCACAGGTTATGATATATATAACTAGAAATTGAGCACAAACACAACACAAAACAATCACAGAAGAAAATGTTTTTATTTTTATTTTTATGTCCATCTGTTTGCTAGAAAATTTTCCACATATGCCAGGGCTCTCAAACTCAATTTATCTGGGAGCCCCTGGAGATTTAGTCTGGGTGAATCTGGGTCAAATTAAATATTCCACCAAAAAGGGTTTCAAGTATTAAAAAAGAAATAAAAAAAATTACAGCTCATCTAATCTTCTCGATCTTTATTATTAACAGTTCAGAACAGGATTGCATGGTGACCAGGTCTGCTCTCTCATCTCACTGCAACGTTTTCTGTGCATATAAAACACGTTGGGGTGCCCATCCTCAACAACAAAACATTCTGTCTCCTACTTTTCATAAAATGGACTTTGCTCGTCGCCAACCTTTCTCTTCACGCTAGGTATTGAAGACACCCCTGGGACTGGGTCAGTGACTAACGTTGCTAATTCACTTTGGCTAACTTGTTAGCGAACACCACCATAAGCTATCATGAGCCTGAGCAATGGTAGCTTATAGGTGACAAAAAATTATAAGCAATTGAAAATAAAAAAAAATAAAAACAACGCCAGGGCAACGATTCAGTAAAAAGTGCGTAGGGGGCCGCAAAATGTCGCCTGGAGGGCCTAAATTGGCCCGAGTTTGAGAACAGTGACATATAGCATCTCATTTGGCTTTTAAACAAAGGGAGAGTCAAATTTGCCCCTCTCAGAGAGCACGAGACAACTGCCGTCAACGTTTTTGCAGTAGTCATGCAGGCCCAAGAGAGCAAAAAAGATTACTCAGGTGTCATTATGATTGTGGAGGGTGGACAATTCCACTGATGCCAAAGTGACTCAAAAAATGAAAATGAATATTCATAATGAGTTCTTCCTTGCCTCATACACCCCACTATCTATTTTTAATGGATATTAGATTTGTGTTATGCATAGTGTTGCTCTGTCTGTCTATTTACTAGATAGTATACAGGACACACTGGAAAGTATTCAGACCCCCTTGAATTTTTCACTCTTTGTTGCTTTGCAGCCATTTGCTATAATCATTTAAGTTAATTTTTTTCCTCATTAATGTACACACAGCACCCCATATTGACAGAAAAAAACTGAATGGTTGAAATTTTTGCAGATTTATTACAAAAGAAATCTGAAATATCGCACAGCCATAAATATTCAGACCCTTTGCTCAGTATTTAGTAGAAGCACCCTTTCGAGAAAGTACAGCCATGAGTCTTTTTGGGAATGATGAAACAAGTTTTTCACACCTGCATGTGGGGATCCTCCTTGCAGAACCTCTCCAGTCAGGTTGGAAGGTGAACGTTGGTGGACAGCCATTTTCAGGTCTCTCCAGAGATGCTCAATTGGGTTCAAGTCAGGGCTCTGGCTGGGCCATTCAAGAACAGTCACGGAGTTGTTCTGAAGCCCCTCCTTCGTTATTTCAGCTGTGTGCTTAGGATCATTGTCTTGTTGGAAGGTGAACCTTCGACCCAGGTTTTCGTCCAGGATATCCCTGTCTTTCCTTCGATTGCAACCAGTCGTCATTTCCCTGCAGCTGAAAAACACCCCCACAGCATGATGCTGCCACCACCATGCTTCACTCTCGGGACTTTATTGGACAGGTGATGAGCAGTGTCTGATTTTCTCCACGCATACCGCTTAGAATTAAGGCCATAAAGTTCTATCTTGGTCTCATCAGACCAGAGAATCTTATTTCTCACCATCTTGGAGTCCTTCAGGTGTTTTTTTAGCAAACTTCGTGCGGGCTTTCATGTGTCTTGCACTGAGGAGAGGCATAATAACCAAATGTGTAACTTTAAGAGGCGGCACGGTGAATGACTGGATATCACATCTGCCTCACATTTCTGAGGACCCAGGTTCAAATCCGGGCTCGTCTGTATGGAGTTTGTAATGTTCTACTCGTGCCAAGGTAGGTTTTCTCCGGGCACTCCGGTTTCCTCCCACAAATCCCAAAAACATGCATGGTAGGTTAATTGAAGACTTTAAATTGCCTGTAGGTGTGAATGTGAGTGTGAATGATTGTTTGCTTCTATATGCCTTGCGATTGGGTGGTGACCAGTTCAGGGTGTACGGCGCCTCTCGCCCAGAGTTAGCTCGGATAGGCTCCAGCATGCCCACGACCCTAGTAAGGATAAGTGGTAAAGAAAATAGATGGATGGATAACTTTAAGAAAGACTGGTCACCTTTCATTAAAATGGTGAACCTTGAACCTTGATTCTTGTCTGCCTGGGAAATGATGTCATACAGAAATATAAAAGAGAAAAAAAAAAGAGAAATCAGCAGCTGGCTAACAAGATGTAGTGACTAAACAGAATGACTTCAGACATGAAATACCAGGTACAATAAAATAAGCAGCACTCAAAGATGAAACCCAATATATACAGACAGAACACAGCATATGATGGATCTATGATGAAAAATACACAAAACAGCATAAATAGCAAGGAACATGAGGGTAACCAGGAAGACAAAATATTATGATGGGTCTATGATGACAAAGACACAAGGAGTACACAAAACTGAATAAATATTAAGGAACATAAGGGTAAACAGGAAGACAAAAGATTAAAGGCATTTGATTAATATTGACAGGAAAAAAAAGAAAATTTGAGTGTGGAGGCGAGCCACCTGACAGCAAACAGCACAGCGCACACAAGGAAAATGAAACTAAGATTAAGAAATAAGACAAAAATGTGCAATACAAAAACAAACTCAGAAAAATAACATCTTAAACATTTTTACATTTTACAACACTTTGACACAAACTACAAAGTGCACTGTGAATATCAAAAGAAAAACAAATATATGTGATTTTTTAAAAATCCATTTCACATAATGTATCTAAGAATTAGGCAATAATATTATTGGCTATACAACCTGAGTTTGAGCTGTACATACTTGAACAATAGGAGAAAAATAAAAAAAAGAAAATACTAGGATCAACCTTGTACAATGCCAGTATCTTATCCAGATAAGGAATTGTAATTTTGCCCTGAATCTTCTTGTTCTCCCTTTCAAGTGATTCTCGGTTTGAAGGTTTGACATACTGGATACTATTTTATTCAGTGGTACAGATTACATTTCAGACTACTTGAAACTCTTGATCCTATTTTTGAGGTTATAAATTACTTCAAATAAATCCCTTATCTTAAATCTCATGCCTAATCTTAACACGACCCAGAGGCTTTTCCTATTTCAAATGATATTCTTGCAGAAAATGGGCCATATGCAGCATCAAGAACACAGACAAGACATGGGTGAATGAAGCTACCCAGCAATTTCCTTGCTCCAAAGGTAGAATTAGTATGTGTGTGTGTGTGTGTGTGTGTGTGTGTGTTTGTGTGTGTGTGTGTGTGTGTGTGTGTGTAGGCGTGTGTGTGTGTGTGTGTGTACGTGTGTGTCATGAGTGATTTGCAGGGTTGACGTTTTGGAGTCTAGCAGCTGCACCTTGTCATCCTAATTACACCTGACTGCTCTTAAAACGCTGTGGGACTCCAACTCGTCGCCAGACTATCAACGCTCTACGTCGAGTTTGTAGTCTAGCAACCTTGCCGATCTTTTTGCTTCCTGAAGACCTCGTGAGTTACGTCTCCCTAATTCTTGTTCTTTGTCCCCAGTCTGCCATCGGCCATTGCTCCTTGCAAACTAGTGCTCACCTCTTGCGGCCCTGTTCACCTGTGTTTGAAGAGCAACCGCAGTCGTACTCCACCGACAACGCTAAAATTGCCTATCTCATCAGCTATCTCCAGGGTACAGCGCTTTCGTGGGCCACGGCGGAATGGGAGAAATGGTCAGCTGTCTCCGTGTCATACTCTTCTCTTTCCACAGAGATGAAGAAGATTTTTTTTTTATCACCCGGTGCGCGGGAGGGAGGCTGCTAAATGGCTGATGTCACTCCGACATGGCTCTCGCAGTGTGGCTGAATTTGCGATCACCTTTCGCTACCGAGAGTAACTTTAATGATGATGCGCTACAAGACGTTTTTCGGGGGGCCCTAAATGAGTCTCTTAAAGATGAGTTGGCCTCCAGGGATGAGCCAAGCTCCCTAGATCAGATGATTTGAGCTTTCTATCAGACTGGATTGTCATCTCCGTGAGCGCCGGAGGGAACGCAACTCTAGGTCACAGACTCCGCCAACCCCACTTCCTTCTCCGCAGCGCTCCACTCTCAAATCCTCCTTTGAGCCGCAGATTTCGTCACCGGGCCCGCTTCCTGAGATCGGTGAACCCATGCAACTTGGCCGAACAAAACTCTCAGATTTGTAGAAAACACGCAGGAGAACCTCTAATCTGTGCTTGTATTGTGGAGAGGCGGGCCACTACATCGCCAGCTGCCAAACACGTCCATCAAACTGGCAGACTCGAACAATAAAGGAGGAGTTGGTGAGTCAGAATGCAATTTCCTCCTCTTCTGTCCCTTTACAGATCTCTGCTACCATCTGTTGGAATGCTCTGTCTCTGCCTGTTTATGTTCTAGTGAATGATAACAAATTTAAAATTAATCTACAGGCTCTGACTACTCCCAAGAATGCCACTGCCCTTGATGGGCGGCTGATCACCCATATCCAGCAAGAGACTGCTCCCGTTTCCCTCAAGCTATCAGGTAACCATCTCGAGGCTTTAAGTGTTCATGTTTTCCCTTGTCCTCAAGTTCCAATCGTGCTTGGCTTGCCTTGGCAGAGGCTCCTTAACCCCAGCATTGACTGGACCGTGCCCAAGATCACCTCATGGAGCAACTACTTGTGATCTGCTGCGGTGCCCCAAAGTCGGAGTAAATCCCCTGACCTATCAGGTGTCCCTTCAATTTATTATGACCTAGCTCCAGTATTCAGCAAACACCATACCACCTCTCTACCCCCACACAGGCCTTATGATTGAACTACAGCCTGGTGCACCTCTACCTAGTAGCTGTTTTTTTAACATCTCTCATCCAGAGCGGGAGGCCATGGAGACCTACATCAGCGAGTCATTGGCCGCAGGTATTATCTGGCCCTCCTCTTCACCGGTGGGGGCAGGCTTCTTTTTTGTGGACAAAAAAGACAAGATCCTCCGTCCATGTGTGGACTATCGTGACCTTAATAACATCACCATTAAGAAGAAGTACCCCTTCCCCCTGATTGACTCTGCATTTTCCCCCCTTCACAGGGCAACAGTTTTCACCCAGTTGGATCTGCGCCAAGCCTACCACCTTGTCCGCATTCGGGAGGAAGACGAGTGGAAGACAGCATTTAACACCCATAGAGGGCACTACGAGTACCTCGTAATGCCTTTCGGCCTGACCAATGCCCCTGCTGTCTTCCAGGCACTAGTCAATGACGTCCTGCGTGACATGTTCAGAAAATGTGTTTGTGTACCTGGATGACATCCTCGCTTTCTCCCGTTCCGTTGCAGATCACGAACGACATGTTCAACAGTAATTCAGAGACTCCTTGAGAACAAGCTCTTTGTTAAAGCAAAAAAGTTCCATGTTCCAAAGACCACCTTTTTGGGTTATGTCATTGCTGAGGGGCAGCTTCAAATGGACCCAGCCAAGGTAGCTACAGTCACTGAGTGACCAACGCCTTCCACAAGAAAGGAGCTGCAGTGATTCCTTGGCTTCGCCAACTTTTACCGGCGGTTCATTCGGAACTACAGTCAGGTGGCAGCACCCCTCACTGCGCTCACAGTGAGGGGTGTTTGGAGAGCGTTTTGCACAGCACTTGGTATAGGTGTTAGTCTATTCACTGGCTGTTAGTCTATCCTCTGGCTATCATCCTCATTTTAACGGGCAATGTGAGTGCACCAATCAACAGCTGGAGACAGCGCTCCGTTGCATATCCCAGTCTCGTCCTGCTTCATGGAGCACCCAACTTGCCTGGGTTGAGTATACCTATAATTCGCTGCCCAGCACCTCCTTGGCCATGTCCCCTTTTCAATGCTCCTTAGGCTACCAACCTCCGCTGTTCCATCGCATGAGCTTGCAGGCCCCCATACGCTGGTGCTCTAAGGTCTGGAAGCAGGCCCGCGCTGCCCTTCTCCGGTCCTCTGCCATGTCCCAGGTTCAAGCCAACCGTCGCCGCATCCCTGCGCCCGCTTACACGGTTGGTCAGAAAGTGTGGGTCAGTACAAAGCATCTATCACTCAAGGTTGAATCCAAAAAACTGCCCCCCCCCCCCCCCCCGTTTCATTGGCCCCTATGAGATTGTGGCTGTGGTAAATCCATGTGCAGTACGCCTTTGGATCCCTGCCTCTCTCCGCATTCACCCCACCTTCCATGTTTCCCAGATAAAACTGGTTTCTTCCAGTCCTCTGTGCCACCTCGTCCTCCTCCCTTGGTGGTAGGTGGTCATCCAGCTTGGGCCGTGGACAGGCTCCTGGATGTGAGTCACCGGGGTTGCGGCCTCCAGTACCTGGTTGACTAGGTGGGCTATGGTCTGGAGGAGCGGAGTTGGGTCCCTGCGCAGTTGATCCTGTGCAGGCCGTTGATCTGCGACTTCCATCGTGCCCACCCCGGTTGCTTGGCTCGTGCGCCGGGTGGTGCCCGTGGGAAGGCGGGTACTGTCTTTTTTTTTTTTTTTTTTTTGCTTTGCTGTTTCAGCACCCTCAGTCCAGCCCGCGTGTGTGTGTGTGTGTGTCATCAGTGCTTTTCAGGGTTGACGTTGGAGCCTAGCAGCTGCACCCTGTCATCCTAATTACAGATGACTGCTCTTAAGACGCTGTGGGACTCCAACTCGTTGCCAGACTATCAACGCTCTACGTCGAGTTCGTAGTCTAGCCACCTTGCCTATCTATTTGCTTGCTGAAGCCTCATGAGTTACCTCTACCTAATTTTTGTACTTTGTCCCCAGTCTGCCCTTGCTCCCTGCAAACCAGTGCTCACCTCTTGCGGCCCACCGACCACACGGACTCCTACCCTGCCAGACCGGTCCTCCTGGAACACTGCCAATCCCGGATTAAGTTCTCTGAGTGCCTTTGTTCGCTTCCAAGCTGCAATTCACAAACTCACCTCCCCGTCCTCTCTGCATCTGGTTCCAACTTGAAAACTGAATCCTTACAAGATCTCTACACAGACTGCTGGTTCACCTGCCCAGAATGGACAGAGTCAACACTCATCTCCCTTGCAACAATAGCAGGTGAGGGCAACCATTGAGTGTGTGGGCGTCAACATCTTTGTCCCCATCCGAGGTCATGGAACAAGAGAACCACTACTCAGTGAAATGTGTAGCAGAGGAGCTGCACAGCAACCAAGGCCCATCCACCTCTTCTGCAAGAAAGCTGAAGCGTCTCTGACCATTTCCTGTGCAACTCAAGATTGCCACAATATTGATTTTCTTCACAGTTATTGACTGGTCTAGCCGAGTGTTTATATTTTATAAATACTGTATAGGACGTGAAGTTATCTGAGCAAGTACCATTCACTGTGTACAGTGGGACCACTCACCATATAGTGCTTTGCACGCTGCAGATAGACATTTACTCTCCATTACATGACCAGTCAATCAATATGTCCGGTTCATTATTGTCTTGGTCTGGTTTATATTAGAGAGGGTAAGCAAAGAATGACTGCACGTTAAAAACACAGGATTTTCTCCAATGAGGTTCATATTTGGCTTCACGTTAGTTCAGTTCTCTGTGAGTCAGGACAATTATTATTTGCATTTGAATTATTGAACATTCTCTTGGATTTCTTGCTCTCATTCTTTGTGTTCATCTCCTCCTCTCCCTTCACTTAGTATCAGCTGCCAACAATACTGTAGCATCTTTAAAGGCAATAGAGCAACAGAAGTCAGAAAATGAGCTGAACAGATAGAGGTAACACTTTTGATAATCAGATTTCATCCTTCAGTGACTTACTCACCCAGTTCCAGATGTAAGAATCAACAAAGAGTAGATAGTTGAGTTTCACGGAGAGAGTATGCATATTATTTATCACGCTTTTTTTCCCTGACTGTCTGACATGAACCTCTGAGACGTAACTTTTCTGTTGTAAATTAGAAATATAAAAGTTATTTCTATTTGCTAAATACCAGAATAATGAGAGTTTTTTTTTTTAGACAAATATATATTTGTAGAGTTGTCCAGGTTCGTTGTTGAAGTCGTTCAACCCCGGCAAGATAAAAACAAACAACTTTTGGACTATTTAGACTCTTCAATGAACCTAACATGCTTGTTTTTGGAATGTGGGAGGTAGTACCTGGATAAAACTCACACAAGCATGGTGAGAACAAAATTTAAACTCCAAACCTCAGAACTGTGAGGCAGACATGCTAACCACTACATGAGTTTGGTCATTCATAATGGTATGCAATGATGATAGTGCGTAATTGTTATAAATAGTGACAGAGAATGCCGCCCATCTTAAAAAAAATAGCAGCACTAGCTAGTATAACATTACATTTTAGCAGGTTGAAGTTTTATTTTCTAGAATGTACAAACAATTAAAAATCAAAAACAGGTCATAAATTTACCTCTTGACCAGAAATGTTGCTAATTTCACATAGTTTCTAATTTCTTTCAGCTGCCTGATGTCCTTTTGCTGTGCTTCTGTTTGCTATTATTATGCCCAGTTGTTAGCAAGTGAGGAATGGGCATTTCTTGTATATTCCAGAGGTGTATATTTCTGCAAAGCCCCTAAAGCCCAAGCTAACCAGTCAGTGCTAAGGGGTGTGCCAGTGACCAGTTATGAGAGTACGCACAAATGACTGACACCTCAACAGTCACACCTTCTGTCTCAGGTTGGTTGTTCTTCCTCGGGCGCTGAGTTTAAAAAAAAAAAAATCTAACTAGAGATACACGATGGGGCCAAAGAGGGATGATTTCTTTTCCACAAAACATTTTACTAATGTACTGTACTCCTGTCATATTTACAGTATACAACAGTTTTAACAAATATGACAAAGTTTTTTTTTTTTTTTTTTTTTTTTTTTTTTTAACTACAAACTGTACCTTGAAGGTCAATAAAATTCATTATTTAGAAAAAATTATGGTAATGGTGTCAACAATAATGGCTCATAAGTTACTTGGTATCAGATCGATACCAAGTCACGCATGCCACTATCAGACTCAAATCGCCATAGTCATAATCAAAACAAGCGCAAACTCTACTAAGCTGACAAACTTGTGAAGAAGTGTTTACATTTGTGTGTTATGTTTCATAAATCGAATCGTGAGCAGACAGTGAAGCAATTTAAACATAGTCATTAAACTTACATACCTGTTGTTCAGATTCCTCAGATCCAGCAACTTCTCCGTAATTGAAATGATCAGCAGTGTCGTTCATTGTTTGTTGGTCAGTTAATAACATTCAAGTTGGGGTTTCTAAATTCTGGAGTTCAGTGACGTCACCTTAGACATGACTGGTTGTGACAGTGATGTGTGACTGGTGGACAACAAGAAAGTGTGTATCTCTAAAAAGAAATGTGTTTTGTTATTGCACAAACTGAGCCATTGAGACCAGAATAAACCAAAAACTATTAAATCACGAAATGAACCGCTCTTGAAATAAACAACAATGCCCTCCATTCCCCTTTCACTTTATCTCTAACCAGACATCAGCTGAACTCATTACCTCCCCAAGAGAGTCACCACCCATAGTTTGTCTGTGTGAAGATTGCGGCATTAGCTCCAAAATGTTTAAGTTCCAGTTTGGTATGACATTAGCAAGGGTATGTGTTCATAATATTGGTATAACATAAGAAGGCCAACATGCCAGCAGAGACAGATCCAATCCTGAATCTAACCCAATACCCCCTACCAAAGTGTATCAAAGAGGATACAGGGTTATGGTAATGTAATGGCTGATATAGAGTTCAGTACATTAATTGGGCCCCTGGAGAGGGCTGGGCTAAGAAGATGCTTTAGATATTGAACTCAGCAAGAGACGGGCTTGTGGGTTGGAACCAGAGGGTGATGAGTGGGTTGGTGCATGAAACAAAAAAAAGAGGCTCAAATGAGCAAGTACGTGTTGGGTATCAATGAGGGAGGTAGCAGGGTTTGGCGAGAGAGTGAATATGTGAGGGCACAAGGCAGCGACAGGGAGGATTTGATGGGGGGGAGTTCATCCGAGTGGAAATAAATCACTACAAAAAGAAGCCTCACTCGGTTGAAGGAACTTTCATCCTTCTGAGCAACAACAACTGCACACTGAAAGATGAGACATCCATCAAGAATGAGAAGAATTTTAAATTATCTTAGTTAAATTAAAATATACAACTTCAAAACCAACCCCCAGTGAGCCTTGTTTTTATCCATGATTGAAAGCACATCACTTTCTAGACAGAGAAGCATGTAAAATGCATCAGTTGCCGCATGGTGAGGAGACGCAGACAGAAAGATAAGTGTGGGCGAAGTTCAAACTGAGGGAAGATGGAATCCGCTTGGGTCTCTATGGAAATGTCATACTCTCACTTCCCCATAATGACCTGTGAATCACCAACAAGCCAGTCCAGAGTATGATAAACAGCTTGCTGACTAAATTATCTGCCGGCAGGTTAGCCTGTGGCTCTGGCACCAGAAAGCTTTGAGATCGAAAAGTGAGTCTGTCTGAGGAATAAAATTGGGATGGAGTTGTCCCAGAGAAAGGAGGACGTTTCATTGTTTTACAGATGAAATATGAGGAAAATGTCATATCATAATTACTGTGACCAAAATAATCATGGTTATTAGTAGTATCACAATATTAATGAAATTAATATATACAAAAAAGCATGGATGAAATAATAATAATAATATATATATACATATAAAACAGCAATGTTGTGCGTCTTTTGTGTCACTGTAAAAAGCCACAACCAAATTGTATTTTCTCAGTGATGTGTAATTGTAATTATTGTAGTACAGTAGTAAGACCTTGATTTAGATTTTTGATTTTAAACAAGGACACGTATCAGTGCGGCGGCACGGTAGGCAAGTTCGATTGGCTGGAAACCAGTTCAGGGTGAACCCCGCCTCTCGCCCGAAGATAGCTGGGATAGGCTCCTGCACACCTGCGACCCTCGTGAGGATAAGCAGTATAGAAAATGGATGGATGCATCTATCAGTACTACAACACAGTCAGATGTTTCATACAACAAACTGAGTGTCCAATCCCCCAAATTATTTGCATACAGTGTATTTGTCTTGAAGTAATTTACCATCTGCAGACTTATAAAAGCCAACATGTATGTTCTTTATAGGACAGTGTAGCTTGAAATGTGCAATTTTATCACACAGCACAATGGCACAGATGTTGCAAGTTCTGAGGGAGCGTGCACTTGGCATGCTGACTGCAGGAACGTCCACCAGAGCTGTTGCACGTGACTTGAATGTTCACTTCTCTACCACAAGCCGTCTCCATAGGCGTTTGAGACAATTTGACAGTACATGCAACCGGCCTCACAACCGCAGACCACGTGTAACCACACTAGCGCAGGACTTCCACATCCAGCATGTTCACCTCCAAGATCGTCTGAGACCAGCCAACTGAACAGCTGCTGCAACAATCGGTTTGCATAACCAAAGGATTTCAGCACAAACTGTCAGAAACCGTCTCAGGGAAGCTCATCTGCATGCCCGTTGTCTTCATCGGGGTCTCGACCTGACTGCAGTTCCTCGTCGTAACCTACTTGAGTGGGAAAATGCTCACATTCGATGGCGTCTGGCACGTTGGAGAGGTGTTGTCTTCACGGATGAATCCCGGTTCTCACTGTTCAGGGCAGATGGCAGACAGCGTGTGTGGCGTCGTGTGGGTAGGCGGTTTGCTGATGTCAGCGTTGTGGATCGCGTGGCCCATAGTGGTGGTGGGGTTATGGTATGGGCAGGCGTATATTATGGGCAACGAACATAGGTGCATGTTCTTGATGCCATTTTGAATGCACCGAGATACCGTGACGAGATCCTGATGCCCGTTGTTGTGTCATTCATCCACGACCATCAGCTCATGTTGCAGCATAATAATGCCCGGCCCCATGTTGCAAGGATCTGTGCACAATTCCTGGAAGCTGAAAACATCCCAGTTCTTGCATGGCCAGCATACTCCCCGGACAAGTCACCCATTGAGCATGTTTGCGATGCTCAGGATCAGCATATATGACAGCGTGTTCCAGTTCCTGCCAATATCCAGCAAATTCGCAGAGCCATTGAAGAGGAGTAGACCAACATTCCACAGGCCACAATCAACAACCTGATCAATTCAGAATCAGAATCAGAATCAGAATCAGAATCAGAATCAGAATAATCTTTACTTGCAAAGGCAAAATATTTATTTTTTGTTTGATTTTCTAAAACAAATCTAATTAACAACTCATACATGTACTTTCTGTTCAGCAGAAATAATAGTTTCACTTTGACATTGATGAACTCAAAACAAATGTGTTTGATTTGAAATTTGAATTGGGAGCGCCCGTTGCAACGCTCAGGCACTTGTTCCTTGCGCTCTCAGCTTGCTTTCTTTAGCGGCATTCGACAATTTGTGGCGGCGCTGCTGCGAAGAAAGAGAGCTGTAATTTCCCTCCTTGGTGAGTATTGATTTTATGAATTTTCTTCAAAAATAACCTTTCCCAAAAGACCGCGAAGACCGTCAGCGTAGTTGGGCAGGCATTATGGGCTAGCTCGCTAAACTGGTCTGCACTAGAATGGAGTTTGAGTAGGACTACTCGTGTTTGTAGTTACTCCAACTAGTGTTTTAACCGCAGAACGTGTTCTGGAAAAAGTGCACACATACGTACGGAAGCTACGAACGTGAATGATTAACTAATAATTTGTTTTGGGAAACGCCCCCTCCGCATAGCGCCCCACCCCCACCACTCGCGGATTCTGTTGAATGTATGTATGAATTGAAAGTTCAGTGACGTTTGTGCTTTATTCACTTATCAAAAATCGCCGTGAATGAATGAATGCAAGGCGGGTCATTTATGGGGCATTCCTAGTACAGTGTATTGTTAAAACACCAAAGGGTAGCTAAATTGCCCATTGAGAGACGAGTAGCACATGGCACGTGACCTCCTTCCCTCCTCACTCCCTTTTTTCTTTCTGCAAGCGAATCAAGTTGGGCGAAAGCATTTAAGAGTTTGTGACCAAGTGTTGTGCGTACATTCAAGTGAATACACTACTTATTCTTTACATTAACCGCACTGATCTGTTCATGCAGTATTTTATTTGCTAATACTGAATCAGCGCTATTTTTAGCTGCTGCGCCACTGTTGGGTTAAGAGTTTACAAGACGGCTCGTGCACACGTTTTATTTTATCCCACTCTTTTGACCATAACAACTGATAAACCGTTGCTTTAAACTACTGTATGTAATATTGTATATGGATTTCTGTTTGCTGCCCCCGATGTGTTGCACTTTAATGAATTTGTTTTCTGTGTTAGTGTTGTTATTCAGCCCGCGGTAGCTAAGGATGCAGAAAGAAACATCACCGCCACAGTCATAAAGATTTACACAATCCGAAAAGAGGAGCAAGAGGATGTGGGGAATTGTGATCAAGGGCATTAAAGTCCGTAACAACGCTGGCAGTGTCATCATGGTGTTGATCATGCTGTTTGGGTTCATCAGGGCACTTCATCTAGTCTTTCCAGAAAACCTGAAGTACACCTCTGAGTTTTTCCAGATGATCATTATGAACTTGGATGGACCCAAGCTAAATGCAATGGTACAGCAGCTGAAAATCTAACTTTTTTCATAAGGGACAGTCAGGGTGTGTGCTCAAAGTCCAAGACTGTCATCGAAGATGCTTTTCTAGTACTCAAAATGTGTTAATTCAAGATGCACTAACCTGCGTTACTATATGAGTGACTAGACTCAAAGGTGTTTTATACCACTACAAAGAAGCTTAAAAATGTAAGCATGTAAAGTCCCAAATGCATTTCCAAAGTTTTATTTTGTGAGTTTTCAATAAAAACGCATTTACCAGATTTTGTGTTGTGTGAAATAAATTGCGGGGAAGGGTAAACACTAAAAGAATTGATTTTAGACTAATTATAGTAATTTGAGTTGGACTGATGTGAAACAATATAGGCCACTAAATGTACTTACTTACTTTTACTTTGGCTGTATTTGATGAAAATGGGTTTGGCTGACTCAATTATATCACATGACACGGAACTACTAAGTTTGAGTTGGAGTCACACAAATAAAATGGATGGAGCAAATGTTTATATTTTTGTTCAGTGTAATAATCAATTATATCCATCCATGTGAAGATGCTGATCATGTTAATGATTTCCCACAATAATTATCAACCATGCTTTAACAAGGTAGGAAACAGATAACAAATGCAGCACTTCTATAAATCTCTGCAAGTGTTTACATTGTCAAATGATCACTTCGACAACAGTCCAAGGAAACCACAATGTCGACCCACTGGTGAGCTTTTTTTTTTTTTTTTTTTTTTTTTTAGAATGGGCCCACAGGCTATTCATGTGGTTCTTGGTGGCTGCCTGGTGTCCGCAGGCTCCATGTTGGTGACCATTGGCCTCAGGGTTCACATCCTTTCCCCCCACTCATAACTTTGAATGTTTACATGATGTGTCCAATAAAAACATGAAAACACAATTGTGTGTGGTATTAGTTTCAGCAGGTTTTTAGACAATAGACAACAACATACTGTGACTTTACACACTTACACACACTTTATGCAGA
Organism: Phycodurus eques; assembly: GCF_024500275.1. Lineage (NCBI taxonomy): Eukaryota > Metazoa > Chordata > Actinopteri > Syngnathiformes > Syngnathidae > Phycodurus > Phycodurus eques. The sequence goes on from NC_084533.1 coordinate 1,798,181, forward strand.
AATCCAGGTAGTTCCACAAGGTTCACTCACATACTATGTACCATCCATCCATCCATCCATCCATTTTCTTTACCGCTTATCCTCACTAGGGTCACGGCTTATCCCAGCTATCGTCGGGCGGGAGGCGGGGTACACCAAGAACTGGTCGCCAGCCAGTCGCAAGGCACACAGAAACAAACAGCCATTCGCACACACACTCACACCTATGGGCAATTTAGAGTCTTCAATCAACCTATTCTATGCATCAACTCAAGACAAAAAAAAAAAGGCCAAGCAATGGCTCACAACAGCCTATTTTGGCACATATTAGTCAAAGTTCTTTATATTTTATAATAATTGTTTCCTTTATTACTATTTTATATGCAATATAATATTGTGTGTGTAATTTCTGCGTCTGATAACCTTTACAGACACAATACTATTATCACAGAATGCAAATGGAATGTTTTGTTCTTCATTTCCTCAGCAAAAGAAACTGTTCATAACAGCTGCTTGTTCATTCTCTAGGCCCTTTGCTTTTAAAACACTCTTCCCAACAGCTGACACATATTTTACTATTTCTGTTTTGCAGTCCACGCTCTCTTGTCATGTCTCGTGGTTTACGTTAAGTTCTACGTTTTTAGTCGGGCCTTTCATGTTGTCATATCTGCTTTTATTTTGTAGTGATTATTTCCTCTTATTTCAGAAGCTTTACTTGCTGCCCTCATGTCACCTCATCATGGTGATTGTCTCTACCTGGGTATAAATAGTCTGTGTCTACCCCTGTCCTTTCTTCAAATGTACTGTTATTTTTTTCAAACTCGCGAATCCTGCTTTTGGGTCCTTGTCATGCTACTCTGCTTTTGGCTCACGCTAGTATGAATCAGAGGGTTGATCTGGGAGCGTGGCGTGTCTAGTGAAGCTGTCTTAGAAAACCATTGTGAAAATTATGTAGTGGCTGCATCAGGGTAGGGCAGTTGTTGCTTGTTGGGCTCATACCGTTGTAATACATTCACTTACGCTGCAAAAACATTTCATACGCTAGATAATTGAACAAAAATTAAAGCTTGCTTAAGATTAAAGATTTCAGATCCTTAGGCCAAGGAACTGTACACCTCATGCCTTGGTGGCAGAATTTAATAACTTGTGCCTTGGATATCACCCAACCTTTGTCTCTGATTGCACACAGACAAAATTGTTTTTATAGCACTGCATGGGACATAGTCTAATGCATGCTGTGGAGCCGAAACAACATTTCACCACTCTTTTGATACTCATCAATCCTCGTTTGGTTTACGATCCACAGGCCACGTAATACTTTAGTTGTCTGTGTATGGTGAATTCCAGTGTGATGAGGAGGAGTGGTGACATAGTTTAGCAAAGCGCACCCGTGGCTAACGTGTCCTGTGTGCGATTTAAGCAAGGCACAGGCGGAATGTATAACTCCTGCAACTTATCAAGCTGTGTGTGTGAGCTACGTAAGGCGCATGTGCGGCTCAGTAAGTTAAGCTCGACGTATAAAACACATTCATGTAACGGACTATATTGAGGTGTGCGGGTGAACATATTTATGCATTATGTTTAATGTTGTAAAATGACTGAATTAAACTGCCATGCATGACACATTTTGGGGGGAACTAAGTAAAAATAATATAATAATAATGAAACAATTTTTATGACCTAAAATATCATTTATACTCACCATTATTTTTGTGTGAAACCATGATTTGTCTTTTCTTACAAGTACTATTTGTACTTTTGGGAAATGGTTAAAAGATGCTCTTACTCAAGTGTTCTCAACCTTCACTACGGCGAAGTGCAGTGGCAGCCCACTAAGGGTGTCCAGTGTGGATGCAGATGATTTGACTGGTCCATATTACCACTTCTACTAGCTTCTAGAAGCTTGTGGCGGCCAAGCATTCATAGCAACGCCGCGTTCTTCGAAGTCTTACTGGCAAGCGTTGGATTGTTGGCCCACCAACAGGAAACGTGATCTGAGAGGGGCCGTGGCTGAAAATTAAAAGATATTACCTGCTGCCACGATCATTACCGGCGACAATTAATGGAAGCTTTCCTATTTTATTCACCACAGTTAAATTAAAAATTAGAAATATTGTTAAGTACTGTCGTAAAACACAATGCATGTGTACTTTATAGACTGTAGACTTTATAAACTCGCTCGCTTAAAACCCGGAAATGCTGGGTCGTCGTTCAGCTGAGTTGTGGGTGGGTACCAACCACGAAGTGGGCAGGTACTGGAATACTAATTGGCCTAACTACGTCACACCGTCGGCGATTTCAAATCCTTTCGTTTGCGAGCAGTTCTGGTGTTAAAAGGCTATTGCATTCAATCGAAAACTGTATAGATGTCAAACTTCAACCAGGTCACAGACTCATTTTGACCTATTGTATGCATAAAAGAGTAGAAAATATGGATTTTGACGGCATGGGACCTTTAAGGCTAAAGTCAGCTGCAGTGTAAATTCTGTTTGTCAAGCTATGGTCACTTTAGCCAAATTGTACTTAGCAGCCAGGAGACGTTTAGGGTTTGAGTTACATGGGAGCCAGTGTGTGCCAAGCCCCCACAAAGTGTACTTCAGCCTAGAGAAATAGTGCATTTTCCATCCATTTTCTTTACCGCTTCTCCTCACTAGGGTCGCGGGCTGCTGGAGCCTATCCCAGCTATCTTCGAGCAGGAGGCGGGGTACACCCTGAACCGGTCGCCAGCCAATCGCAGGGCACATAGAAACAAACAACCATTCACACTCACATTCACATTCACACTTACGGGCAATTTAGAGTCTTCAAACACCCTATCGCTCATGTTTTTGGGATGTGGGAGGAAACCGGAGTGCCCAGAGAAAACCCACCCAGGCACGGGGAGAACATGCCAACTCCACACAGGCACAGGCGATTTAAATCCTGGTCCTCAGAACTGTGAGGCAGATGTGCTAACCAGTCGGCAACCGTGCCGGCAATATTGCATTTTCTCATATAAAATGTATTATCTGTGCTAATGAAACATACTCTTTTTACTCATTGATGATAACTTTGGAGGCACTTCATCACCAAGCCACCAATTAAACTCAATAAGTGTCCCCGCCATGACAGTTTAGATTATGTATAGTAACTTAAAAAGTGCTTACTCTGCTTGGGGCATCACCTGTAACACTTTATTGGATTTTCTAGACACTGAGGATAACCTCTTTTCTCGTTAAAAAAAAATGTGCAGACAGCCATGTTTTTGCTTTCGTTGATAATCCATTCTTTCATTCAAACTGAATGGCAAATGTCCTGGACCTGCTTGCCTAATCATTGGTGGTTTTCCATTTGCAGTCAAATGTGTTTCTCTCCAGCCAGTTATCTTGACCTTTTGCCACCCATTGCTCTTCTAGGATAAGTTCAAAGAATATATTTCAATTTACATTGTACATAGGGTTGCCACCTTTCAGAAATGAAAATAAGGGACGCTCACCATGGCATCTCTGGGCCATGGCCCCACACGGCCGACCCCTGTGGGATGTGGCGCCCATAGCAGTGTGTTACATGAATGGATGTGGTTGGAAGTTTGGTGGTCATCAGAGGGGCTGGAGGAGTGGAACGGCTGCCATGCTTCCGTCAGACTGCCCCCTGCAGGGCAGCTGTGGCTACATAAGTAGCTTACCACCCATACAGTGTGACTCTGGAGTGAATGAATAATGTGAAAATTGCAAAGAGTCTTTGAGTGCCTTACAAGCACTATATATACAGTAATCTTAATGCATTATTTTTATTATATTTTTATTTGTGTTGATGTTTTCACTAAAGGGGTGATCAAGAAAGCAATTAGTCACACTTCAACAACATTGCTGCATATAAAGTGCTGCTACTGGACCCTAGCCAATGTGGCCCCCTTGGGGAGATTTTATTTGCCCCCCATTGTCTTTGATTGATAAAATAACACCCATAAAAATATGTAATCATAAGATTTAGAAATTACATATACTGTATTGTTTTTGGTGCCCATCTGTTTCCGCAAATAGTTATATTAGTAATATAATGGCTAAATGAGAGACATTAACTTTGTACACTTAGTACGTTGCTGCTTTATGAAGTTCAGTCCATTGCTTTGCATTAGTTTACAGATGAATCTGCCACATCAAATATGGCGGACGTCCCACAGCAAAGAGATAATTCCACTTAAGGCGTCATTTATACATACAGTACATGTCTAAGCTAGCACACTCACAATCATAGTTTTCATGTAGTTCATGTATGACAAGCTATCAGTGAGCTAATCCCAACATTTAATGGCCAAATTAGGGACAATTCCATATTTTAAATTTGTAAATGTGCAGTAACAAATAAAGTGCATTTACATTACATACTATCCTTTGGTGTCCTCCTAAAAACCTTTGCAATTCAGCCTTATTGCAGTAAGGTGCCCATGGTGCATTGTGCTTCAATACGGTCTAGCACACTGCATGCGGGTTTTCACGCTTCCTCTGTACCTCGACAGGATGTGAAAAACATGGCAGATCTTGATCACAACGTGAGAAACGTAACCGACCCGATCAAAATGTGACTGGCTGCGAAGAAACGTAGCAGCATCCATGGTAGACCATGGGCCAAACCGTAGTGTGCCTTTGAGCATCCGGAACTCCGTGATAGACCGAGAGACAACTTGGTAAGACTTGAATACAGAGGAAATAATGGCCAAAATGTCACAGTGCATAGTGTTTCAGGCAAACGGCCAATAATGCTTTGGCCAATAAGGAATAATAATGTAAACCTGGCATAAACAATCCATGTGACACTCATCTTCTGTAGAATCTGTTGATTTACACATTCCGTCTGTTTGTTTCTGTGTGATGTCTCGGGGCATCATTGTGATTCAATATTACACAAACATTTATGACCCGTAAGAGCAAGCTCCATTATGTACGAGCCATTGATCAACAAACTTCCTACACAGCGGGGACTCATCAAGTGGAATTCACGGGATGACTCAGAGAGAAATTCTCGAGTTCACTATAATATTATCAATTGTAGAGGAACCAGATGGAACATTATGATTATTACATTTCTCTTCATGGCACAGTATGGCCACAATGTAATTAAAATGGGCTCATCCAATCAGGGATTAAAGACTATTCAGAGGTCCTATTTTTGGATCAGTGATGCTCATGAATATTAACTGACTACATCAGAGAAATGATACATGTGGATTCTGTTTAAAGCCAATATTTTTTTTTCCTGCAGATCGCAAAGCTTTGGCATGCGTCTCATGGTCTAAATATTCCATACAGATGTTTATTACCATATCTCATACTGTATATACTTGTGACTCGGATGAGGAAGTCAATAAAGGATGAGTTATAGATCATTTTCAATGATGATGAGCCAACTCTGAATAAATAAATGGGTCTCCATTTTATTAAAGTAACAGTTGAGAAAAACAGGCTTACTGGTTGATTTCAACCACAGAAATCAGTATATTAACACAATGTGGCGAAATAGTTTGCAAAAAGTACCAAAACAAATTGGCCCTGTAGATAGTCTTCTAACAGGTGATGTGAAATGCGAAAGGAAAAAAAAAAGATACTATTACTGAGGTATGTTGGGATGGCATTTAAGTGGGCTTGCTATTAGCAGAGCTGTAATTGCAGTCTCATACTAGTAAGAAGTACATTAAATGGAGGACTATGGTTGCGTAATACTGTACATCAAAACATATGCCACAGGATATCCACTCAACAGGATTTGATGAGCAGATTTATAGTTTGGTGTTGTCAATACAGTATGTATGTAAATGTCAATATGAAAAAAAAATCAACAACATGATGATTCTGTTCTTTTGACAAATGAGCTAAATCTCCATATACCCCATTCGTGACGTCTCCTCACAAACGCAACAACCGATGGGTTTGGATGATTTAGCAAGAGCAGAGCAGCTGGCAGAAAGATGACACCGCTGACTCGGATCTTATCACGACTTCAGTTTCTTGTACTTAAGAAACAACCTAAGTGGGAGCCATTAGGCCATCTGTCCACTTGCTGATCTTGTTTCCGCTCAGTGTTAATTTGTCTCTCATGTCAAGCATTTTAGTGATAGTCTCTCCCATGCAATTTCTGCTCAAAAAGAGAGACTTTCTATAAAATGTACTGTATATAGTCTAGACACTGTATACACTGCCTGTCCAAGATGTACAAATATTTAGAAACTGTAGATGTTTGAGTGTGAATTCTTTTTGGCAGATTGCATACCAGAGAAGATAAATACCCTGTACACATTGAGATACAGTTCCTTTTGGCACCTTTACAGTGGCAACCATTAATCACCCATTGTCTGCGGACTAAAAGGCTCAGCCGAGGAGTATCACTATCTTAATTAGGATGTACAATGCCTGCTTAGAATGCAAATTGAGTCAATTAGTTCCCATATTCACGGCAGCCCCGTGCCTGAAGTCCAAATGCCCTTTTGAATCAAAGGAGTGGACATATTTGATTTCACATAGCTCGCCATTATCTCCTTTCCCACACTTATTTTTATTTTTCTCTAGTGTTTAAGATTGGTTAAGATTTCTGTTTTAAGGGGGTTCCAGTACAACATCACCTTATCTTTACCTTCCTGCAAACCAGGAAGGTTTATCGGCTTTTCCATTAATATGAATCTTTTTAAAATGTTTAAATAAACTTGTTGCTCAAATTGTCACGAAAAAAAATTCCAAATTTAGTCTTACTAAAAAGAGACAGGTTTGACTGTATAAATTAAGAAGACTCTACCTCATAATCTGACATTAGGTTAACGTTAGCCTATATGTCATTCCCTTTATCCGTGGAACAGCATCTGTGTGGGAATTTAAATTACCTAATACAATGGAGAGTATATTACAATACATTCATATCCAGTTGTATCAATGGTAGCGTTGCAGCACAACATGCTGCTGCCTTTCAGGTGTGATTGCCTGCCAGTGCCCCAAATACCCTGCCACTGGAGCGCTCCAGCGCCAGTCCAAAACCTGCATAAATGTGAGGGTTGCATCAGGAAGGACAAGGTTGAAGTCAAACCTTGAATTTGAATTGGATGAATTCAACTTTATGCTGTTTAAACAATTTACATTGATTCTGTATATAATGAATGGCATGGCAAAATGGCATGGCATTTTTAAATCTGGCATTTATATCACTTGGGTAAAGTAGTCTTTTTACATGGGGACATTATGTTGGAGGCTGCTTTCCTTGACTTCACGTCTCATCCATTAAATTATTGGAAACTAAAATAAGACATGTAAAGATGTATTATTCAGAGATGATAATAGGGCACTCATGGAAATACTTGCAAATTTAACATTAGTGTGACTTTTCCCCCTTTGGTTCCCCCATTGAATACAACTCATGTCTCTTCGTGCATATACAGTATATATTTTGTTGGGCGGATGTGTTTTTTTTAAGAGAGGACAAAACAGAACAAATAGGCAAAACATTTACAAATAGGCAAGCACAAATCACATAGGATCAACTCTACCCTAACCCTACTCCTTCCAGATGGGAGGAGAAGTAAGTATGTGACTTAAGTGTGGCAGCGTTAATATGTTTCCCACTAACCCTAACCCACTCGAATCCTCACCATAATCAATCCTAAACCGCCTTAAGATCCAACCCATGCCCTAAACGTAACCATTGCAAACTTCTTTGTTTTTATTTCGTACAAATGTGATACATGTTTAGGACGGTCATCTCATTATATCTGTTTAGCCTGCCCTTTCCGTGACGCAGGAGCCAATCATGTTGAAGCGGGGCATTTTGTGCCTGGAAACTATGTGAGAATCCTAATAACGCTACAAACAGCAAACACAATACTTCCGGTTAGCACTCTTGTTCTGAAAATCAAAAGTGCACTACTTACGATGGCGGACTCAAACTTGACATTTGCCACACAACATCATCTTCACTCATGAACGTCACATATGCAAATCACATCAATTATATTCCTCAAACAACAACATTTTACAATTTTTTTTCATTAAGATTCACATATTTCCTTAAAAAATAAGTGAGTTTGTGGCCATTTCTACAGTGTCACTGCAGACAGGTGGCACACAGCACGAAGCGGTGGAGACAGTTGAGGAAGCTAGTTGGACCCAAGCAGTTCACAATCAATATTTATCTAATAACCTGTCAAAAATATTTAAAAAAAATTAAACTACATCATACTCACAAGAGATGCTTATTTATAGATCAATCGATGATATAGGTAATCCACCTCCCTTCTTCTATTCCTACCTGTAAACTAGCTGTAGAGCTCATAGTGTAGTGCTCTGAAAGAACTGAATAAATTCTTTACCGGATTGAAAAAAACCCAATCAGTAATGGTGTTTGTTTATCTATCCTCACTAAGACCTGTTTTGTCTTGAAAAGTCTGTCGTAAAAAATATTTTTTTATAATGTTGGTCACCAAGTTTATTTCTCCTCCTGTTCCGTCAGCCATTTTGGCTGCTACTGTGGCTACTGTTGCTTGAAGACAAAGAAGAGGTGGAAAGCGGGTTCTTCGGCAGAAAGAGAAGAGGAAAGCACGGAGCCTAGAACTGAATGTGGGGACTTTGAATGTTGGGACTATGACAGGAAAATCTGGGGAGTTGGTTGAAATGAGGATTAGGAGAACGGTTGATATATTGTGTGTCCAGGAGACCAGGTGGAACGGCAGTAAGGCTAGAAGTTTAGGGGCAGGGTTTAAATTATTTTACCATGGTGTAGATGGGAAGAGAAATTGAGTCAGGGTTATTTTAAAAGAAGAGTTGGCTAAGAATGTCTTGGAGGTGAAAAGAGTATCAGATTGAGTGATGAGGCTGAAACTTGAACTTGACGGTGTTATGTATAATGTGATTAGTGGCTACGCGCCACAGCTAGGATGTGACCTAGAGGTGAAAGAGAAATTCTGGAAGGAGCTAGACGTAGTAGTTCTGAGCATTGCAGACAGAGAGAGAGTCGTGATTGGTGCAGATTGTAATGGACAAGTTGGTGAAGGACATAGGAGTGATGAAGAAGTGATGGGTAATTACGGCATCCAGGAAAGGAACTTGGAGGGATAGATGGTGGTAGACTTGGCAAAAAGGATGGAAATGGCTGTAGTGAACACTTTTTTCAGAAGAGGCATGAACATAGGGTGACCTACATAGTGACCTAGCAGAGGTAGAAGCACCCAGGTGGATTACATCTTGTACAGACGATGTAATCTGAAGGAGGTTATTGACTGTAAGGTAGTGGTAGGGGAGAGTGTGGCTAGACAGAATAGGATGGTGGTGTGTAAGATGATTCTGGTGGTGGGGAGGAAGATAAGGAAGACAAAGGCAGAGAAGAGAACCATGTGGTGGAAGATGAGACAGGACCAGTGTTGTGCAGAATTTTGGGAAGAGGTTAGATAGGCTCTCGGTAGACAGGAGGAGCTTCCAGAAGACTGGACCACTACAGCCAAGGTGATCAGAAAGACACGCAGGAGAGTACTTGGTGTATCTTCTGGCAGGAAAGGAGAGAAGGAGACATTATGGTGGAACCTCACAGTACAGGAAATCATACAAGAAAAAAAGTTAGCTAAGATCTGGGACACTGGGAGGACCGAGGAGAGGCGTAAGGAATACATTGATATTTGGCATAGGGCAAAGGTAGAGGTGGCAAAGGCCAAACAAGAGGCATATCATGATATGTATGCCAGGTTGGACACTAAAAAAGGAGAAAATGATCTATACAGGTTGCCCAGACAGAGGGATAGCGATGGAAAGGATGTGCAGCAGGTTAGGGTGATTAAGGATAGAGATGTAAATATGTTGACTGGTCCCAGTTGTGCGCTCGATAGATGGAAAGAATACTGGGAGGAGTTGATGAATGTGGTAAATGAGAGTGAAGGGAGAGTAGACAAGGCAAGTGTGGTGGACCAGGAAGTGGCAATGGTTAGTAAGGGGGAAGTTAAAAAGGCATTAAAGAGGATGAAAAAATGGAAAGGCAGTGGGTCCTGATGACATTCCTGTGGAAGTATGGAAGCATCTCATAGAGGTGGCTGTGGAGTTTTTGACCAGCTTGTTCAATAGAATTCTAGCGGGTGAGATGATGCCTGAGGAATAGGGGAAAAGTGTGCTGGTGCCTATTTTTAAGAACAAGGGTGATGTGCAGAGCTGTGGGAACTATAGAGGAATAAAGTTGATGAGCCACACAATGAAGTTATGGGAAAGAGTAGTGGAGGCTAGACTCAACACAGAAGTGAATACTTGCGAGCAACAGTATGGTTTCATGCCTAGAAAGAGTACCACAGATGCCTTATTTGCCTTGAGGATGTTGATGGAAAAGTACAGAGAAGGTCAGAAGGAGCTACATTGTGTCTTTGTGGATCTAGAGAGAGCCAATGACAGAGTACCAAGAGAAGAACTGTGGTACTGCATGCCGAAGTCTGGAGTGGCAGAGAAATATGTTAGAATAATACAGGACATGTACGAGGGCGGCAGAACAGTAGTGAGGTGTGCTGTAAGTGTGACAGACGAATTTAAGGTGGAGGTGGGATTGCATCAGGGATCAGCCATGAGTCCCTTCCTGTTTGCAGTGGTGATGGATAGGTTGACAGAGAGGTTAGACTGGAATCCCCGTGGACCATGATGTTTGCAGATGACATTGTGATCTGCAGTGAAAGCAGGGAGCAGGTGGAGGAACAGTTAGAAAGATGGATGCATGCACTGGAAAGCAGAGGAATGAAGATTAGCCGAAGTAAGACAGAATATATGTGCGCGAATGAGAGGGATGGTGGGGTGAAGAGTGAGGCTACAGGGAGAAGAGATAGCAAGGGTGGAGGATTAATTACTTTAATTACTTGTGGTCAACCCTCCAGAGCAATGGTGAGTGTGGTTAGGAAGTGAAGAAATGGGTCCAAGCAGGTTGGAACGGGTGGAGGAAGGTATCAGGCGTGTTATGTGACAGAAGAGTCTCTGCTAGGTTGAAGGGCAAAAGTTTCTAAGACAGTGCTGAGGCCAGCAAGGATGTACGGATTAGAGACAGTGGCACTGAAGAGACAACAGTAAGCAGAGTTGGAGGTGGCGGAAATGAAGATGTTGAGGTTCGCTCTCGGAGTGACCAGGTTGGATAAAATTTGAAATGAGAGCTCATCTTTTGGAGACAAAGATAGAGAGAGCAGACTTCGGTAGTTTGGACACGTCCAGAGGAGAGAGAGTCATTATATTGGTAGAAGGATGATGAGGATGGAGCTGCCAGGCAAGAGAGCTTTAGGAATACCAAAGAGAAGGTTGATGGATGTCGTGAGGGAAAACAGTAGGGCAGTTGGTGTTCGAGAGGAGGATGCAGGAGATAGGCTTACTGTATTTTCACGACCATAAGGCGTACCGTATTAAAAGGTGCAGTCTCAGTTACAGGGTCTATTTCTCAGTTACAGGGTCTATTTCTGTATTTAACACATACATAGGGTGCACCATCTTAAAAGGCGCAGGCATGGTTAAACATACGCTATCTTAAAACATACGGTAGCATGCATGCATGCAAAAACAATGTTTTTAAAAAGGCAACGGGAGCAAAACTGAGTTCGGTTGTACTTTATTGAAGTCTTTAATAATATACTCACATTATTTTTTTAGCAATCCCCCAAGTCCTCATCTTCTGTATCCGAAATGACCAGGTGAGCAAGTTCTCAATCAAACACCCCAGGTTCCCTCTCGTCATTGTCAGAGTCAGTCTTGTTGCCGTGCGGCTCCTCAGAAATGATGCCGGCTATTACGAAAGCTCGAACAACAGTGCAAGCAGACATGTTAGCCCAAGCATCCACAATCCATTCACAAATTGTGGCGTAACTCGCCCGGCACTGGCTCCTAGTCTTAGTAAAGCTGTGTTTGCCATCTGTCATCCAAGGCTCCCACACCGCTCACAACTTCACTTTGAACGCCTTGTTTACACGGATGTCCAGCAGTTCGTCAAGCCTACCGGAATGATGGCAAGCTCCGAGTTATTTCACTCAGTCGAATGGTGACTGTAGAGACGCTTCTCCCGGCTGTTCATTGCTCATTAATCCATTGGCCACCTCGCCTTTTTTCCAATGGTTAAGATCATCGCCTGCCACCGTGTGGGACCGAGGTTCAAGACCCCGACTGGACCATCCGCCAACATCCCCCGGACTCACGGCTGTGGTGTCCTTGAGCAAGACACTGATACCCCGAAATGCTTCCCGGGCTCTTTCACTAACGTGTATGTGTTCACTGTGATGGGTTAAATCCAGAGAACAAGTTTCGTGTATGTGCATGTTCATGACAATAAAAGGTAATTCTTCATTAATCCATTGCTCGAGTTGGTCTTCCAACTCGGCCATCTCGCCTTATTTCCGCGGAAACTCAACTTTGTCTTCTTGACTTGGCGAAGCTCAATTTCCTGCTCCCTCCACTTGCGAACCATGGATTCGTTGATCTTGAAGTCTCTCGCGTCTGCTCGATTCCCATGTTCCTCAGAGTAACTAATAGCTTGCAGTTTAAACTGTGCTTCGTAAGCGTGTCTCTTCACTGCGGTCAAGCCAGCCTCCACTCGTAAAGTAGCAGTCAAGCCAGCCGCCCCTAATTTAGTTGATACTAGGCATTATGGTAATAGGTCGCCAACTCACAGCGAAAGCCACCTTTAAAATAAAAGCTTCCCAATAATACGGACGTCAATTCTCTTTGGTTGAGGAATACAACAAGCAAAGTTCATTTGAATCTTGAGATGCATTAAAAAATGTAGTTTATTTGAAATCTTATAAAAAATAAATCAACACCATCACAGTGCCTAAAGCGCTTTACAAAGCCTCACATTCACACACACATTAATAAACCAATGGGCAACTGCTGCTATGCAAGGCACTGCCAGGCCCACTGGGAACAAATTAGGGTTCAGTGTCTTGCCCAAGGACACTTCGACATGCGGACAGTCGTAGCAAGGATTCAAACCTGTTCTACCTACTGAGCCTAAGCCACCCTAAAAAAATCCCATTGGTATCACAAGAGAAGTCCAGATCTGTGCTACAGACCACCAAGGACTCCACTAAAAGAGGTTTGATGAAGATCTGATTTTGTATTTCAAAATAAAAGTCTTTGAAAACTGCATATTTTGCTGTCATTACCCCTGACTGAAAACATCTGTTTGATAAAATCTATGCGCTATCGCAACACCGGTTCAGTACTGGGGGACACTGCACCACCTCATGTCTCCAACTAAAGTGGTCCCACCCAAATCTGATGTGGCATTTCAAAATAGAAGTCCCCTCAACCCTGCATATTTCACTGTCACTTCCACTGATTTAAAAGATTCATTAAAAACAATCTATGAGATATCGCGACACCAGTCCAGTTCCGGGGGACACTACAAAAAGTATAACCAAGTATACCATTTATTTTTCATAAGAAATCAAATAAACTACATTTTTAATGCATCTCAAGATTCAATAATATTAACCTTGCTGGTTGCATTCCTAAACCGAAGAGCATTGACGTCTGTATTATTGGGGAGGCTTTTATTTTGAAGGTGGCTTGCGCCTCGAGTTGGCGACTTATGACCGTAATGCCTCGTATGAACAAAATTAGGGGCGGCTGGCTTGACTGATACTTTACGAGTGGAGGCAGGCTTGACCGCAGTGTCTCTTCGCAGGTGCCATTTTCCGGGGTCCTTAGCCAAACCGATGTACATACCGGAACTATATACCTACTGGGGGCGTGTCTTTAGCGTCCTCTGTCACGCGCACCCTTCCCCCTTTACGTCCTCAGTCACGTCCACCTTCCTCTGTATAAGCAGCGTGTCGGCAGGAAATGCTCCCAGTCAGTCAAGCGGAGCGCTCATTAAAGTCACACAAAAACATTTGCAGATTTTTGGCTGCATTATAAGGCGCCCCGTCCATTTTGGAGAAAATTTAAGACTTTTAAGTGCGCCTTATGGTCGTGAAAATACGGTACATGGAAAAGGATGACGTGCTGTGGCGACCCCGAAAGGTACAAGCCGAAAGGAAAAGAAGAAGACACTAAGACAACCAAATTCTTCCCACCATACATGAGATTTGGGCCAGCGCAAACACACAAGCTTGCACAGCATTTTACAGGATGGGTCAGATATTGGCTTGGTCGGTGTCCCGCTATCTTTTAAATGCGTGTCTTCCCTGTTCCCGACTGTCATCCCTATACCTACCTGTGAATGCATTTTTCCGATGATAGCTGGGATAGGCTCCAGCACGCCCGTGACCCTAGTGAAGAGAAGCGGCTCAGAAAATGGATGGATGGATGGAAGCATATGTACAATGCTCAACATAAAAGACTATAACTGAAAAAGATTTATCAAACTAGTTTCCTTTCAGAATCAATATTTTGATGGTATACTACTGTAAACTCAACTATAAAGTACTTAATAATACTGAGAGTTGTCAATGTGCATCAACATTTCTTTTTTCTAACAAAAAAAAAAAAGACTACACAATAAGTCTGGAAAGTCTAGCAAAGCTAAATTTTACTATTAAAATTTGTAGTTCACAATAATAAGTTAACATTCTGAAAATAGTTGAATGGATTAAAAAAAAATGATTGAACAAAAATAATGGGTTCCTTATGGTGTTGGGGTTGGGGCTCAGCCGGCTGACTTCCATTAGGTGCAGGCTGTCTGGATTCTGTTCCTACTCATTGACAGTGCGAATAATAAGTGTGAGTGGTTGTCTGTCGCGACATGTGCCCTGTAATTGACTGGCGACCACAGCAGGGTGTTGTCTGTCTTTCACTGTGACTCAGCTGGGATAGGCCTATTTATACGCTGCATCAAGCTAGCTGTCTTCAGTAATCCTCTCACTTCTGCAGTTGCTCCACCTACAACAACAAAGGGTGAATTTAATTGTTAGAAATCGATAGATGTCTTATATAAAAACATAAGAATTAATGAAAGACAATACAAGTATATAATGTGTAATTACAGTACGTTGGGACAAGCTGACAACAATTGTATTGCTGTATGTGTGCCTTTAAGGATCGTGGCTGAGTAAGTGACGTCAGAAGCTTAGTCGGTTCATCTGCATGTGAGCGTCTGGGCGTGACTTTTAGCCTATTCTAGCGCTTTGCTCGCGTTGTCATTATGTATTTGCAAACTGCTGAAAGTGCACTGGCATTTGTATTTTACTTCACTTGTCCAGCAACATAACTGTAACTAAAATTTGGACTTGCTACACGATACAAAAAAATCGATAATGCAACCGCTCGTAGTTTGAAAAACTCAATTAAGGCACCTGTTAGTCAAAGTACTACTGGATTATTTTCCAACACTGTAAAAGGTATCATCACCTTTTCCCCTCACATTCCACCTCTTTTCTCCTTTCATTTTCCAATTTCAAATGTCTTTTTACTTCAGTTTCTCTTCAACTGTATCACCTGAGCTCAAGGATGCCATGGATTTGCAGCTACAGCATTGCCAAGGGACTGCTACCAAGGAGATAATAAGTGAGAGTGATGGAGAGACAGACGGGTGGAATGGTGGTGGAGGCGGACCCGTCTGGGGTTTCAGCTGGCCTTCTTTGGCTCGATAGGACAACAGTGTGGGAAAGTTACGTAGACGAATAAGATTGATAGATTGACCCGTGGAGAAAAACCCGTGGACTGATGAAAGGGAATGATCGAGCATGGAAAGAGAGTAAGGAAGCACAGGATAGAGTGAAAGGATGCTTTTGAAACAAGAGTGAATTAAGGAATAGAAGGTCAGGCAGGTAATGAAGCCAGTTTTGTTTCAAAGGCTCGATGATATAAGAGGACTGAAAGACATGATTACAGGCTCATGAGAGAAACATGAGAAGTGGATAAAAGGAAGTAGAGTGCAAACAACTAAGATGCTATGATAAGGAGGGCAGAAATGGCAAAAGATAAAAAGGGAATTAAAGATTAGAACAATTCGGAGAGAAAAGAAGGATAGGAGACCGTTTGCTTTTTCAGAGTTTCTATGCTCATAGATACACACATGGAAGGTGTTAACTATCTTTACAAATACTCAAACCTGTCAGTTTATAAGGCCAGATTCTGATGAGAATCCTGGCAAAAAAAGGAAATAACCTATGTTGTGTGCCAGTAAATTCCAAAAATGCGAATAATTGAATCCATAAAAAAAAAGTTGAAGTCCACTTGAGAAGGTGGGAATAATTGAACATCCAAGCTTTGCGTTACATGAGTATCAGTGGTTATCTTCCACAGACGGGTCTATTACTGTAATAAGAATGAGGGGAAATACACTAACCTACTTACATACATAAACATGATCGGCTGCACTTTATGACCAAGCTGAGAATCAGAGCCCCCCCCAATGTCTATACTTCTCTATTTTTGATATAACAAATAACCATGACACTGTGGACAAACGTGAGCTCAGGCTTGTTTGGCTCACGACAGCTTTACGAGCATTAAGGAGACGTAGAGTGCCCTGAAACGGTCAGGGTTTGTTTGCTGGCTCTTCCTCCATTCCATATGACCTAGTGGTTAAGTGTTTACAGAAAATAGAAGGACAGCATTAGGTTTTGTTAGATACTTAATTTTCACTGCATGCTGTAAAGGTAGGTAGACCTACCTTTACAACATCTCTTTTAACCTCCTGGACATGTAAAGTTTATCCATCCATCAATCCATCCATCTATCCATTTTCTTCCGCAATGTTGGGTCGCGGGGCAGCAGCTTAAGCAGGGAAGCCCAGGCTTCCCTCTACCCAGCCACTTCGTCCAGCTCTTCTGGGGGAATTCCCAGGCCAGCCGAGAGAAATGGTCTCTCCGGCGTGTCCTGGTTCGTTCCTGGGGCCTCCTCCCGGTGGGACGTCCCCGGAACACCTCACTAGGGAGGCGTCCTGGGGGAATCCTAATCAGATGACTGAGCCACCTCATCTTGCTCCTCTCGATGAGGAGGAGGAGCAGCTCGACTCTGAGCCCCTTCCAGGTGACCTAGCTTCTCACCCTATCTCAAAGGGAAAGCCCGGACACCCATCCATCCATTTTCCAAGCCGCTTATCATCACAAGGGTCGCGGGAGTGTTGGAGCCCATCCTAGCTATCTTCGGGCAGGAGGTGGGGCACACCCTGAACTGGTTGCCAGCCAATCGCAGGGCACACTTAAACAAATAACCGTTCAGACTCACATTCACACCTATGGACAATTTAGAGTTTTTAATCAACCTAACATGCATGTTTTTGAGATGTGGGAGGAAACCGTAGTACCTGGAGAAAACCCACGGAGGCATGGGGAGAACATGCAAACTCCACACAGGCGGGGCCGGGATTTGAACCCCGGTCCTCAGAACTGTGAGGCAGACGCTCTAACCAGTCGCTACCATGCCGCCTACCCCGGACACCTGCAAAGAAAAGCCATTTTGACCGCTTGTGTCCACGATCTTGTTCTATAGGCCACAACCCACACCTTGTGACCATGGGTGAGCGTAGGAACGCAGCTCGATCGATAAATTGATTCTTGACATTGAATTGAATTCTTTACCACGTCAGACCAATACAGAGTCCACATCACGGCAGACGCTGCACCAATCTTCCTGTTGATCTCCGCTCCATTCTTCCCTCATTCTGCAACAAGACCCCGACCTGAACTCCTCCACTTGGGTTAGGATCTTCTCCACGACACGGAGAGGGCACTCCACCCTTTTCCGACTGAGGACCATGGTCTCAGATTTGGAGGTGCTGATTTTCATCCCAGCCGCTTCACACTCGGCTGCAAACCGCTCCAACGAGAGCTTGAAGATCACGGGTTGATGAAGCTGTCGGAAAGCTGTCAAAAAGCAGAGACGAAATACTAACGTCACCAAACCTGACCCACTCAACGGCTTGACTGTGTCTAGAAAATTTTGTCCATGAAGGTAATGAACAGAATCGGTGACAAAGGGCAGCCTTGACAGAGTCCAACTCTGGCTGGAAATGAATTCAACATATTGAATGCAGACCAAACTCTGACACCGGTCGTATAGGGACTGACAGACCTTGTCACCATTTTCCGAGGGACACGGTCGGACAATTTTTCCAGGTCGACAAAACATGTAGACTGGTTGGGCGAACTCCCATGCACCAAACATATAAAAGGGGATACAAATGTTAAGGATGCTGTCAGTAAGGTCCAGAGTTCCCCAGTACATTATTGCCTCTTTAATCAAAGGAATCAGACATGTTTATGGTTGTTTGCCCTTGACAGAGGTGATTCTAATTCAAAGGAAATGGGCAGGAAATCGATCAAATGTGTTTCAATAGAAATGACTGAAAAAGTAATCAGACAGAAAGGATGAAAAGAGGAAGCAGGCGAAAACAAATACTGCTAATGGTGTACTGTGTGTCAGATAATGTTATACAGCATGATGATTATACATTGAATATGTTGTTATATAGTGTTGATGGTGATTTTGTTTCCACCAATCTCTTATTATATCTGACTGATTTAATGAATCTAGTATCATGCGTACTCGGTAGTGACAAAATAGTACCTGTTCAATGAATAATATGCAAGTCATCATCTTTAAACTATTGCATTCATACTCAATATGGCAAAATGCATCCCTGCTATGATGCCAATGAAAAACTAAACAGTTTGTTTATAATGTTTACTGTTACTCCTACTATAACGTCTCCCGAACCCACTAGCACAGATGAGAATGGCATAAACAGTTGTTTTTCAGTTTATAAAATGGTGTGTTGTGTACCAGTCGCGTAACTATAGTCTTGAACAGAAAATGTTGAAATATATATGTACAGTAATCTAATGTGCAAACCCAAATTTAAAATGGAATACACACAGTGGATACTATGATCAATATTTCAGCAGCCCAGGAAGCTTGGTTATTTGCATGACTGCATTGGAAAGGCGCATCTGTTTGACTACTAAAGCACCCATGGGAGGCAGGTGTTTTGTTTTGATGCCAAGTATGACTATTAACAAATGTGACTCAGTCTCGCAGACAGCATATGGCCACATATCAAATATGTTCATCTCTTCCATTACAAAAACAGATTGAGCATTTCCATTGTTTTGGTTTAGATTATATTTAGTTTTGTTTCATGTTTTCCTGTGTCCCATGTTGTTCATGTCTTGTGTGTTTCTTGGTTATTGTATCCACCTGTTCTCGTCAACCCTCGACCTTATGTCAACCAATCAGCTCCCTTCAGCCACTCGTGTCTTGTCCAGGTGTTCCTTGCTGTCTCCTCAAGTTGTTATTATTTAGTTCCCTGCTTTCTTTCAGTCTGTGATGCTGCATTGTAATCGGTAAATTTTCATCTGTCTCCCCTTCACTTATTTTTGTAGATTTAGAGCACGGATTTAGTTCAGCTTCTTTCTGACACCGATTTTGATTTTTACGGTTCTTTTTCTCATCCCAGTCAATTTTTGTCACGTTTTGCCTTTACTTGGGCACGCGTTTGGTCATCTATCCGGGACCTCCACGTGGTGGCCAACGGAGGAGCCAAAGTAAAGGTCAAATTTCTTGTCCTGTTTTTCCGCCCCGTTTCAAAGGCACATCATTTTTCACCCATTTCCACAGTTTATTCCACACCCGTCCTGTCAAGTCCTCGTTCCATGCCTCGTTCCATGCCTCGAACCAAGTGTGAGCTGTGTTTCCTCATCTTCCCTAGTCCCTGCCGCAGGCACTCTGCCGCTCTTGCCTCCTCTGCTCCCCAACCTCTATGGCAGCAGGCTGTAAAAGCAACTGCAGACCCCGTGCCTGCTCCTCGGCAGCTGCAGCAGGCTTCCATTCCTGCTCCTCGACAGAATGCAGCAACCAATAAATGACCGAGCGGGAAACAAACAGCATCACCCGGAACGCCGCCAGTCTGCCTCCCGGCGCCCTCAGCCTGCCAACCAAACCTACCTTTTTTCAGTAAGCCCTTTCATTCTTTCCTCACCGTCCTTTTCATCTGTTGTCATGTCTCCTTAGTCCCGTCATATTTCTCTGGTGGTTATTTCTTTGTTCCCTGGTGTTTCTTTGTTACTTTGTGTTTAGATTTTGGACTTTGTTAATTTAGCTTTTTGCCTCAAAGATCTTTGATTGTCTTTTTTGGTTTTGTAAATAAATCCTCTGCGATTTGCTGGTGACCAGTTCAGGGTGTACCTTGCCTCTCGCCCAGAGGCAGCTGGGATATGCTCCAGCACGCCCGTGACCCTAGTGAGGATAAGCGGTATGGAAAATGAATGAATGAATATATAAATCCTTTTTTAGAGATTCCGCCACTCCGGCCTTACTGCCCTGCTTCCCTGCAATTGGGTCTTCCACTTTCTTGCCTCCGACACCTCCATCCATCCATCCATCCATTTTCTGAGCTGCTTATCCTCACTAGCGTCGCGGGCGTGCTGGAGCCTATCCCAGCTGTCATCGGGCAGGAGGCAGCCAATCGCAGGGCACATACAAACAGACAGACAACCATTCCCACTCACATGCACACCTACAGGCAATTTAGAGTCTCCAATTTATGCATGTTTTTGGGATGTGGGAGGAAACCGGAGTGCCCGGAGAAAACCCACGCAGGCACGGGGAGAACATGCAAACTCCACACAGTCGGGGCCGGGGATTGAACCCGGGTCCTCAGAACTGTGAGGCTGACGCTCTAACCAGTCGCCCACCGTGCCGCCCACTGTGCCGCCCCTCCGACACCTAGGAAACCCAAATCTGACATACATGTGTCACATGAAGATGAATTTCTGACTAAACTTTACTAATTACTAAACTAATAAATCTATATGGATGACTCATACAAAGAAAAAAAAAGTAACGAGTGCACAACATCATCATCATATATATATATATACACACACAGTGGGTACGGAAAGTTTTTCAGACCCCCTTAAGTTTTTCACTCTTTGTTATGCTGCAGCCATTTGTTAAAATCATTTAAGTTCATTTTTTTTCCTCATTAATGCGCACACAGCACCCCTTATTGACAGATAAAAAAACGAAATTGTTTAGACAGCTTTAACACCAGGATCCTAAATCTTTTCTTGTACCTGTTTGTCAAATATTAAAATGTTTAAAGGGACCTGTCTGGAATATGTCCCTGAAGAAAGACTTGACAACGCTTTCCTATAAGAAATTATCAACTGTTTCTGTTCCTCTAAGCTTATAACAATGTGTAGCACGCTAAGTAAAAATATTCCCATGCAGCTAACCTTGTCATCAAAACCTTTCAATATTGGATTTTGAGATCATCATATTTCTTAGTTTAATGGCAAAGTTTTCACCCAATTTTGACTTGAATTAATCAGGCGGTTCAGTGAAAATATGACCTTTTTTGTAAATTACTCAAATCATTACATTCCTAGCAAAGGTTGAAAACAACATCCAAAGCAGGTTTCATCTTCACCCATCTTCAAAACAAATTGAGTGTTGTTGTTGTTGTTTAGCTGCACACATTCGACAATACACGCCGGAGAGCACAAACTCACATAATGCCTAAATGATGATAAGGTGGGGATAAAAGGTTTTCATTGGATGGAGACTTATTCTGATTTGACCTTTGAAAAGTTATGTCAGCTGTCCAATCCAATCAATCTTTTTTATAAGTGCACTTTAAGTGCATCACAGTCGACAGAAGTGCTTTACACAGCCTAACATAAAGCAAATTAAAACATAAAATAGAGGGGATAAAAGTCAGCTGTAAAAATAGGTAAAAACTCCTACGGTATTTAAAAACAGTAGAAAACATTAACAATAAAACAACTGTAAAAAAAAAAAAAAAAAAATCTACATCTCAAACTGAGGTAAATGCTTTAGAAAAAAGTGTTTTAAGAGAGGATTTAAAAACAGGAAGTGGAATGGCCTGATGCAGCTCAGGCCCCAGTTTTTGGGAAGCAACTGAGAAAGTGTAGACCCATCTGAGTGTTTTCTTTGTTTTTGGGACAACTGGGAAACACGGATCTGTCCACTTGAGGGAACGCAACCCGAACAGATACTACCATCACTCCCAGATTGGTTTCTGTGGGTTTCAAGTATTGTGTCACCCAGGTCATCATTAACTGTTGACGGCATCACTGGGTCCAAACAACACGACTTCAGTCTTTGGAACATTAAAAAGCAAACGATTTAAGCACATCAATGCCTTTATTTCCTCAACAGACATGAGAACAGGGGTACTCAAATACAAATTCTAAAGGGCCGTAAAGAAATCGTTTATTGAGTCAAAGGTTTATTGAGGTCAGTCAGGTCACATGCGATCTTTTTCTTTACCCTTTGGCTTGCCCCGTTAGGGGTCGGCACATCATGTCATCCTTTTTCATGTATCCTGCATCCTCCTCTCTAACATCAACTGCTCTCATGCCTGGCAGCTCCATCCTCATCATCCTTCTACCAATATACTCAGTATTTCCCCTCTGGATGTGTCCAAACCATCCAAGTCTGCTCTCTCTGACTTTGTCTCCAAAACATTGAACCTTGGCTGTCCCTCCGATGAGCTCATTTTTAATTTTATCCAACCTGGTCACTCCTAGAGCGAGCCTCAACATCTTCATTTCTGCCACCTCCAGCTCTGCTTCCTGTTGTCTCTTCAGTGCCACTGTCTCTAATCTGTACATCATGGCTGGCCTCACCACTGTCTTATAAACTTTGCCCTTCATCCTCGCAGAGACTCTTCTGTCACATAACACACCTGACACCTTCCTCCACCCGTTCCAACCTGCTTGGACCTGTTTCTTCACTTCCTGACCACACTCACCATTGCTCTGGACGGTTGACCCCAAGTGTTTAAAGTCCTCCACCCTTGCTATCTCTTCTCCCTGTAGCCTCACTCTCCCCCCTCCTCCCCTCTTATTCATGCACATATATTCTGTCTTACTTCGGCTAATCTTCATTCCTCTCCTTTAGTTAAATCAAACAAATACATGGTGCCTCTCATGAATCCAAAAACACTGTATCACCGTGATACCTTGATTCATTAGTGTTTTTGAAACTTATCCACAGGGCAGGATTAGCAGCTAAGGGCGCCACACCTCAAGGGGGTGCCAAAAATCTGTTTCATTGTTTTTTTGTTTTTTTTTTGGAAACATTTCTTTTGAGGGGGAGGGGCAATTCACCTTCAGTATAATTATGTGAAAATGAAGGGAGAATGAAATTTATATAAACAATCAAATAAAAGAAGAGGAGCAAGGTGAACCATGTACAGCACTTTGAAATCAGATCACCCAGAGGCGCTCTCTCCCACAATGTGGTGATCGATGCATTCAAACCCGCTCAAAATTAACAGCGCTAAGAAAAACAGAACGCTTCTTGCTCTCTCAACCACCCCAACAGCAACACACAACAATGAACACACATAATAGTTTGTTACAATATTAAAGGCCAATAAGAACATACATGATTATTTAATGTTAAACTAAAAAGTTAAAACAACAGGGACAAGGCTGGAGCTTGATGTTATAGAAATTACAAATTGGTGTATTATGTTTCTCTCTGATTACTTACACTTCTTCATCACATATTTTCTCGTTACTTTTGTAGGTTAATTGTGTACCTTCTGCCATCTAGTGGAAGAGCATTTCTCTGTTTTGCCAGTCACTATACGTCGCCGGTGTAGATTTATGAACAATGACACATTATTTTTCATAAATAATAATTTGATCGGACCAATGAAGTGAAATTGGAAAATTTCTTACGTAACACCTGATGATCTCTCACAGCTCCTAAAGTTAAAAATGATCACATTTCAAAATGTAATCCCAGTGGTTTAGTTATTGATAACACATGTTCACTCCTCAGTGATGTAGCCTCAAATCATTGTGTCAGTGATTTTTTTTTTTTTTCAAAGAGATTATTTCCAAACCTGGAGCATTTGTTGACTGGAATAACATCATTACTGAGTGAAAAACTACTTGATGATTTTATTACTTCAGTAGTCCTTTGTTCTTGTGTGGCCAAATGGCTAAATTGTCTCGTAGCTAAATTGTTTTTTCGTCTTTTCCGTCACACTGTCTCGGTTGTCATACTGTCTCTGTGACTGTACCAACCTCCCTTTTCTCTCAAGGACCAGATAAGATAACTTTGTGAATAGGTCTTTTTTTTTTCAGTATAATTAGGCATTGCTTTCCCATGTGTTTCATAGACGGGCAGAGAAGCAAAGTAACTTGGAACCTCTCTTGACTTTCTCTCTCTTTGCAAAGATCTTATTAAAACTACAAAAGACAAGAATGTTTCCTGATTTCATTTCCAAAACAGCGGTCTGCGCCCAGCTCGGCATTAGGGCATAACAAGGAAGTGTCCGAGGATACACTTGGTCACGACTGGCGGAGTGACAATTTGGTGGCAGAAAGTCAGTCTAAACTTACACCTGCTCAGACCACGTCTAACTGCCGCAGAAATATTTAAGTCGCAGCTCATTCTGTATCCAGCAGTGGCAATGCGTCACTCGGGCACGGATCGCTGATCGATTACGTACCATCCTCTTCCGCATGCATGTGAGACTGAGTGCGCCACATTTAACGGGAAGGAGAGGAGTTTACAGATTTAGAAGATTTTGGTGATCCTCCATCAGCAGAGATTTCCCATTTTGAGAGGCAATCGACACACGGACAGACGGCCGGCCGCACACACTGGCGCCATTAGGCGCCAACTGTCTTGTCGAAGATATCATTCAAATTAAAGAGGATTCTATCTATGATGGATAATACAAAAAGCCCTTTCAGTTTGAAGACCAGTTTAAAACCAGTAGAAGAACCCGGACCAGGACCAAATATGCTTCACGGGGATTGCAATAATGATTTATCAATTGCAATGACTCATTTTAAAAAAAAGTTTCCAGGTATCTTAGTCTAGTAGCAGCTTGAAAATGGCAGATGTTCCCCCAGTAGAGCAGCCAAGTCATTGGCAGAGAAACTCAGTATGAAGGCGCAGGGGTGATTCTAGGGTCAGAGGTTTCATGGTGCTGGTATTCGGTGGAGGGGTGCTTCAGGTCTCCCATAAATGGGCGAGAAACACCCATGCGGGGGGTATTTTTCTTTTAATATGCCAAATTGTGACATCACAATTAGGTAAAATTCCGAAAGGCTGGCTCAGAGACACATTTTTTGTAAATTGGCTGCTCACAAAAGATTTATTTGGTTGCGTAATTAGGCAGGTGGGTGGGCAGGCACTCCGGAGACCTAACTCTTCGTATGCAAAGCAATTGAGAATTCCATAATGTGTCCCATTGAACAGGTATACCTTTATACTGAAACTTGTATATCCTACATCTCATACAAATGCTTGTAGTACCAGTATGGATGAAAGGCTGCTTTTTTGCCACAGTAGAATTGAAGACTGTTTGAGGTAACTCAGAGGCTGACTGAAGGTGGGCACAAAGAGGCTTCTGGGCAGCAATAAATCAAAGTATAATCCAATTTAGAAGCCAAATAAATTGGCTTAGAATTTTTTTAAGGCTTTCCTTCTCACGTGAGCACATTGTAACGCGAATGTTTGTTCTAATTTCAGAGAGACACATTTCCAGGTTTATCCCCAATGTTTATCTGTGTGGTTGTTTGTATGCGTGTGTGTCTGTGTGTGTGTGTGTGTGTGCGCGCGCACTTTACTTCTGGGTGACAGAATGAGGACAAATAGCAGATTGGGTTTATTGGTGCGCGCGTGCGCACACACACACACACACGCAGACACTCACCCAAACACACACATGCACACGCGCAGGGAGGCACATGACATTTGTGACATTTGTACAGAATTTCAATTCTATTTTCTTCCTAATAAATTGTCAAGCTTCAGATATCAATATTCTAAAAGCAACTGTTTGATTCATTCACACTTGTTTAATTCTAATGTATTGTACTATCATAAGAAAGTAACATGTACTGTATATTAATTTAAACTTACAATGTAACAAACGATGTCTTGGTTGCACTGGAAAAATTTACCTTGTCAAATTTAAGTATTTGCATACAAAGCCCCCAATTTTTTTTTTCTTTCTGAACTCGAATTATGGATTAAACATAGGAAAGAACAAGAAGAAATTTTAAATAATACTATACATAATTGATTAGTGTCATTTTACCATACAGAAGGAATACAATGAAAACCTTATCAATTTGGAATCTCTCTCAACTCTATTTGTATTGTATTATTGGGAGTACCTAATTACATGTAACATCCATCCATCCATTTTCAAGACCGCTTATGCTGGTTAGGGGTTGCGGGGCGCCGGAGCCTAGACCAGCTGATTTCGGCCGAATGGCTGACTACACCCTGAACTGGTCGCCAGTTTAATCTTTATAATTTCTGACTATTTTACGGAACATATTCTAATATGTGATACCATTTGAAGCAATATCATCTCAATTTGTTTTCACATTTGTCATTAGATCAACTTGGTATGGTGGTTTTCCAGATGCTGTCCACCATAGGTTACATTCACTCAAGTAGCATTTTGGATAAATTGTACTGTCAGCATAGTTTTAATGAATCAGACTTTTGACTTTTACTCGAGTATTTATGTTAAGAAGCTTAATTTCTTACCCTTACTCAAGTAATTATTTTTATTACTTTTGATTTGAGTCATATTATTCAAAAGTAACAATCCTCTTACTTGAGTACAATATTTGTCTACTCGACACACCTCTGCTGTCTACATACTGTATAATGCAACAAATACATGTATTATTGCGTATTTACATTTCACCGTGTTTTTTTTAATCAGTTTATTATTTGTGTAAAGAACAAATATATGATTAATTACAAAATAATGATCAATGTTTATGATCCACTTTTTTTTTTTTTAGTGGAAACATTCAAGGATTAGAAAGTGAATGAAATAGTTACACTGCTATTACGTTTTCAACAGGGTAACCAACCAACCAGGTTATTGTAATCAATGAAATTTCCAAAGTTATCTTCTCAACACTTCCTATTTGTGACATACAGTAGTTATCTTTGTATTCCCCTTGAATACACACTTTTATGCACACACACTCACTAAATACCAACTGAAAGATTTAGGTTTAGCATGCATGTCGATGAATAAGGTAATCAAAATATTAGAAACACCGCTCAGTAAATGCAGTGAAGCTACAACTACAAAAAAAAAGAGAAAAACAAATAACTCTGAAGCAGTGAAAGCTGAAATGTCTGTTCTATTGGATTTCATCAGAATGTGTCATTTGTCTAAAATTCTGGCCAGCCAGTGTATGTCGCCATATTTTGTCAACATTATTGTATACAGTATTTTCCCAGGTGAAAAGGTGAAGTAGTAAAAAGTGATGCCAAAACTCAAAGATGAAATAGCAATAGAGTGAAGTAAAAACTCATAGTTGCTTTTACAGTTCACATCCGTTGGACAGCTTTCTGTGGCTGTCCAGATGTTCTTATCCAAATAAGTGCTGACTTGATCAAAATCACAAAAGGCTAGCCCAGATTGTCTTTAGTTATTATTGTAGGCTCAGAGCAATAACACATTTTATGAGCAACACCAAGTGGTTTTGATCTCTTCTTCACCTGCCAGGTTACAGTGGACACTTCTTTATTGGTGGAGTCTGGGAGGAAAATCAAACATCATCCGTTTTTTTTTTTTTTTTTTAATAACTGAAAGAGGATTGTTTGGCAGTACCGGTAATAAAATATCTATAAATTGCTTGGAATTTAGATTCACTCATAAATGGGATGTATTTTTCTCGCCAGTTCCCGGAGACCCCATCCCAATTACTTCCTTCCATTCCCCTTTAGGTGGAGTGGGCTGGAGCCTTAACTTAGCTCGTCAGTCCAGGACACAATTTTTCAAATAACCTAACATAGATTGATGTTTTGGGAATTTTGGGAGAAAGCCAGAGTACCCAGGAAAACCAGTACAAGCAGATGGAAAACAGATAAAAACTATTTTACAGTGAAGTAAATTCATTGAGAATCCATACCAAATACTGTATGATATTGATAAAAAAAAATGTTTTTCTGGGAATGTTATATTTCACAAAGCTCAAACTCATGTACTTATCACTCTGTGTGTGTGTGATCACACATTTGACACACATTAAGCTGGTGTTTTATGGGAAGTCTAAGCTTCTGGGATGTTGCCCAGTTGCAAATCCATCTTTTGCTAAAAAAATAAATAAATAAATAAATCTTCCGTTGCTTTAAAACAGAACCTTGTTTTAAGTGTTACATTACTGATTACATTACATTACTCTGATTTAGTTTGGGGGATCCCATAATTTGTCTCATCACATTGGAAAATTACGATATAACACAGAACAGTATGGTAGGTTATAGTTAAGATCATACATTGACCACGGAATTTAAGGCCTTTTCCCCAATGGCCTTGGCTTTATTTCAGAATTTCATTACTTTGAGAATAAAATTCCCTGAGGTCAAATACCTTTCAAATTTGTCACGCTTTTTCAGTGCTGAGAAAGTTAAAAGAACTGTAACGCTTACAATTTGCTGCCAAAGGTAAACGTTCTTTTAAAACATACAGGTTATTTTATTTCATCTGAAGACACTTGTCACTGATTTTGTACTGACATACTGACACAGATGGAAACTTTTCTACAAGCTTTCAGAATGTGTCAGATGCGGGAGCTTAACGGTGTATTTTTTTCAGTTGTTCAGTGAGTGAACGTTTTTTTTTCCTCTGGAAACTATAGCAAAACAACTGACACAATGAATTTTTATATCCACCATTTATTGGAAGAAAAACATTTTTTTTTATTTCGCATCAGCTCAGTAAGAAAAATCACTATCATCACAATTACATTGCATAAACTTGACACCATGAAAACATGACTGTTTCTTAAGGCAGAGAAAATGCTGGTCGTAATGACAACAGCATTGTGCCTTTGCTGTTCTTACACACAGTGGATTCATTTCATTTACATCAAAATATTCAAAGCAGAGAAGTGCTTTACTATCACTCAATGCCCCTGGGAGAGGAAGACAGTCGCAATAATAAGGTTAGAGTGGCTGGCCATCAAAAAAAGTGTGAAGATAGTATTCACAAGCGATATAATAAGGCATTTTGTGTTGCAAATGTCGTAGATGTCTCTTCTGCACAAAAAGGCCCCATTGCATTGACGACCCAAGAGTAAATGAACCACAGAATCAGTGGTGGGATGTGGGGAAGGAGGGAGTTGGCAGGAAAACGAGATGTGTCTTTTGTGGCAGTTCTTGCTCATTTTGGCACTCCCATGAAGCAAACCACAGGGGAAGATGGCTTGTGTCACTTCCCTGTGGTCTCTTCACTGCATTGTGGAGAAAAGTGGGCTAATCCCAATGCTGTGAGAGGTGTCAAGTGGCATAGAGCTGCCAAGCTTTGTGACATTTCTAACATGAATACGTTAAAAATGAAAACAAAACCAAGAATCTGTCTTAAATTTCATGTAAAATTTGGGACACAAACTATTATTATGTGCATGCGTGTTATGTTAATTGAAGACTTAATTGTCCTTCAGTGTGAATGTGAGTGTGAGTTCTAATTAGCCTTTCTCTATATGTACTTAATATGTACGTATCGCACTTTTCTACCTTCAAGGCACTCAAAGTGCTTTTACACTGACTCCTCATTCACCTCGTGATGATGCAGCATCAGGAGAACAATGGTTGTTTGTCTAAAGTATATGTCCTCTGTGATTGGCATGCGACTTGTTCAGGTTATACTCCACCCCTTGCCCAGTCAGCTGGGATAAGGCTCCAGCTTACCCGGGACTCCAAAGAGATATAGAAGATGCTTAGATGGACTCCCTGAGCATACTTTAAGATGTTTAAGGACACCCCAGTTGCAGAAAGTGTTGGGAAAGTACATTTTTTACACAAAGTAGTTCAAAGTTCAGTTAATCGTTCCAAGAAAGAACTAGTTCAATTCATAGTTCATAATCAAATTTTAAAGTTTACCGTTCAAAAAAATAAACTACCATAACTTCTCGTGTGTAATGCACACCCATGTATAATACGCACCCTCAAAGTTGACCTCAAAATTCTGAAAAAAATCATTGTACCTATGTATAATACATTTTTACAATGCATGATTTTGCTTCTTCCCATATGATCAAAACAAGAAGTATTATCTGAATTTTGTTAGTTTGTTTCAAAGAGCTATTCTGAAGGTATGGACTATATTTATTTATTATTTTTATTTACTTGCTCTTATTTTGAAATTCACAGCCCTACTTTTATTTAGTAAATATGACAACAGAAAACACACTTGCGCAGTTGCGATTTAAACATGAATGGTGGCTGCGGCCGCACTGAATGGGTTGCCAAATTTGACGTTTTTTTAGTCGTGACAGGAACTGGTTTTTGACTTCCATCCTTACCCACTACCACTACTACACACATGTTCACAAGCAGGAGCAGAAAGAGGGCTCTCTGCTTCATCAAAGATGCAACCCTTCCCGCACACCCTTTTCCATCCACTCCCCTCGGGCAGAAGGCCATGGAGTACACAATGTAGGACCACCAC
This sequence comes from Phycodurus eques, assembly GCF_024500275.1. Taxonomy (NCBI): domain Eukaryota; kingdom Metazoa; phylum Chordata; class Actinopteri; order Syngnathiformes; family Syngnathidae; genus Phycodurus; species Phycodurus eques. Next base: position 1,828,544 of record NC_084533.1, read on the forward strand.
GCTGAGGAACAGCTTCTTTCAGGAAGCTCTTACACTATTAAACTCGAACAGTGCTCTGTAGCCCTTACATCACCCCCGCCCCACAAAACCTGCCCCCCGCCCATCCCTATTCATCCTTAAACAATGAACACTTTTATTCTTTACGAGTACAAAGGACCATGGAAATAAATGTAAATATAATGTGCTATTTTAGCCTCGGGCATTTGTATTTTCACTGAATCCAAATCCTTGCTGCATTTGCACCTTTGCAAGCATTCACGACTCCAAAGGCAGATTTTTTTATTTTTATTTATTTATTTTTTAATCTTGTCCTATGTTATCTTATTTCTTATTCTATTTACAGTATATTTCAGAAGTCTTGAGACTTATTGGGCTAATCTGGGACCTTGGGTCTCAAATTTTGTACTATTTCAATGTAAATGTGTGTTGGTATGACAAAGTCCTTGAATCCTTTATTTGGATCTTCTACTATTGTGCATTTAAGTCCAATTTGACTCCTAATTTAGCTGTTATTGACTGCCGCTAGCTAGTAATCCACTGCCTAGATGCTATTGCAAATGCATGTTAAAACACAATTCGTATGTGAATAGTCACATACAAATAGTGTTTTTAACATGCATTTGAGATAATTCTGTTATATGCTTACTACTCACTCAAAGCATAAACTTCAGTATGACTGAACAAATTTAACAAAGAATATCACTGCCATTCTAAGCATCCCCCGATGATATTGGAGACACTTTCAGTGACACAGATATTATTTTTGTTTCTGCCAGAAACATGACAAAAGTATATATTTTTTTTTTTCCAAAGACATGAAATAGTGTGGATTTCCCTTATACGTAATCCCTCTGTGTTTTCAAGTAAATGTCAAAATAAAAATCCCTTGACTCAATAGAAATACATTCTTCAGGGTGGCAACAAAAACAACAATACAAAGAACATAAAGACAATCTATACACACTTCGAACCAGAAGGAAGAATACTGTATTATCCGTAGTGACAATATGTAATTAAGCAATAGGGCATGGTAAGCATTTCAAGCATTTAAAAACTGAGATGCGAATATTATCTTTGCTCTGGTGACTCTGGATCTTTTACAGATTGGTTGGTGAGATCATGATATCGGTGACATCTTCCAACACTGCGCCTAGAAATGAGACAAGATAGAAAGTTATTATAGTGATTTAAAAACCGGTCACACAAGCATCATATTTATGGTATTCTGGTTGACTGTTTCTCCCAATGGGGTACAACTCATCAGAACATAAAAATTTTATAATTTATTGGTTTCATAAATTTACTCATGATTCGGGTATATTTCAGCAAGTTTCTTATTTCTTTTAAAACTTATTTTCGCAGACAGCTGTACTTTCATTCTTTTAAGAACAGTGAGCCTCACTGACATTGAAAATAAATCACATGAATAAGGTACGTGATAATATTCTTTCCTTTTGAAAGCTTCACCCATAACTAACCCAGAACCACCTAAAATAAAGAGTAAAGGGGGAGCATGTTTATTGTAGCATCAATGGCTGAATATAATAAACTTGAAATCCTTCAAAGAGCCAGTCTATTTCTGAATTTAATATCTGAGACAAAAATAAATATCTGGGCCCTGGAATGTTTGAGTCGCTCCTGTTTTACAGTGGGTACGGAAAGTATTCAGACCCCCTTAAATTTTTCATTCTTTGTTACATTGCAGCCATTTTTTTAAAATCATTTAAGTTCATTTTTCCCCTCATTAATGTACACACAGCACCCCATATTGACAGGGGGAAAAAAAACTGAATTGTTGAAATTTTTGCAGATTTATGAAAAAAGAAAGCCTGAAATATCGCTTAGCCATAAGTATTCAGACCCTTTGCTCTGCATTTAGTAGCACCCTTTTGAGCTAATGAGGCCATGAGTCTTTTTGGGAATGCTGCAACATGGGCAGCCGTGGCCCAATGGTTAAGATCATCTCCTTCCACCGTGTGGGACCTCGGTTCAAGACCCGACTGGACCATCTGCCAACATCTCACGGCTGTGGTGTCCTTGAGCAAGACACTGATACCCCAAATACTCCCCGGGTGCTTCAGCTCCCCCCTGCTCCAGTGTGTTTCACTACCTTGTGTATGTGTTCACTGTGATGGCTTGAATGCAGAGAACAAATTTTGTGTGCATGCATGCATGTTCATGACAAAAAAAAGGTGATTCTATTCTCTTCTAGTCTAAAGGTTTTTCACACCTGGGTTTGGGGATCCTCTGCCATTCCTCCTTGGAGACCCTCTCCAGTTCTGTCAGGTTGGATGGTGAACGTTGGTGGACAGCCGTTTTCAGGTATTTTCAGAGATGCTCAGTTGGGTTTAAGTCAGGGCTCTGGCTGGGCCATTCAAGAACAGTCACAGAGTTGTTCTGAAGCCCCTCATTCGTTATTTAAGATGAGTGCTTAGGCTCATTGTCTTGTTGGAAGGTGAACCTTCAGCCCAGGTTTTCGTCTAGGATATCCCTGTCCTTGGCCGCATTCATCTTTCCTTCAATTGTAACCAGTCATCTTTTCCCTGCAGCTGAAAAACGCCCCCATAGCATGATGCTGCCACCCTCATGCTTCACTGTTGGGACTGTATTGGACAGGTGATGAGCAGTGCCTGGTTTTCTCCACACATACCACTTAGAATTAAGGCCAAAAAGTTCTCTCTTGGTCTCATCAGACCAGAGAATCTAATTTCTCAACATCTTGGAGTTCTTTAGGTGTTTTTTAGCAAACTCCATGCGGGCTTTCATGTGTCTTGTACTGAGGAGAAGCTTCCGTCGGGCCGCCCTGCCATAAAGCCCCGATTGGTGGAGGGCTGCAGTGATGGTTGACTTTCGAGAACTTTCTCCCATCTCCCGACTGCATCTCTGGAGCTCAGACACAGTGATCTTTGTGTTCTTCTTTACCTCTCTCCCCAAGGCTCTTCTCCCCAATTGTTCAGTTTGGCTCCCTCCAGCTCTAGGAAGGGTTCTGGTCGTCTCAAACGTCTTCTATTTAAGGTTTACGGAGGCCACTGTGCTCTTAGGAACCTTAAGTGCAGCATAATTTTTTTGTAACCTTGGCCAGATCAGTGCCTTGAAACAATTCTGTCTCTGAGCTCTTCAGGCAGTTCCTTTGACCTCATGATTCTCATTTGCTCTGACATGCACTGTGAGCTGTAAGGTCTTATATAGACAGGGGTGTAGCTTTCCTAATCAAGTCCAATCAGTATAATCAATCACAGCTGGACGCAAATAAAGGTGCAGAACCATCTCAAGGATGATCAGAAGAAATGGACAGCACCCGAGTTAAATATGAGTGTCACAGCAAAGCGTCTGAATATTTGTGGGTGTTTGATATTTCAGTTTTTCTTTTTTAATAAATACATTTCAACAATTCCGCTTTTTTTCTGTCAATTTGGGGTGCTGTGTGCACATGAATGAGGAAAAAAATAACTTAAATGATTTTAGCTAATGGCTGCAATATAACAAAGACTCAAAATTTTAAGGGGGTCTGAATACTTTCCGTACCCACTGTGTATCTGACTAATGTCACCCTAATGGCCAACAGTGACTAATGTACTGTACATTCTACAGCATTACTTTGTGGTGAGGAACCAAGCTGGAACTCGATCAATACCTACAGGGGCAGTCCATGGGATTTCGACCTACCTCTTGAAAAAATATTACTTTGGGTCCCACCACTTCAAAGCTGTAAATTGAAGTTGCTAATTTCTCAGGCCACTGTCATCATGGGCACTCGGAATCATCATCCATTTCCCCCTCTTATGGCGCCCTTGAATATCCATGCTGAAATGGGTAAGACATTGATAACCATGCATTGTCATGAAATTCACCACAGGCAATGTTAATCATATGACACTCATTTAAAAGGTCATGTAAAATGTCAGTTGGTGCAGCCATAGCCCGAGGCTATGATCCCATTGCGCCCATCAAGGAGAACTACTGGATTTTATAAAATCATGAAAAAGATTACGACAAAATACGGGTGAATCAGACTCTTTATCAGTCATGTTCTGTACATGTTGTTGTAAATATTAACATTGCTTTAAAATCAATTAATGAAAACAACAGGCTGGTGGAAACACCTATAACCATTTCAACTGCTTACAAAGAAGCATTGTGGAGGATTAAAATTTATCATCTCTCCTCACCTCTGACAATTATGGTTACTACGCAAAGTGTAGAGAGAAGGCATGGTAAACAGGAGAGTGGCTTTTTGTCAATGATGTAGTCAACCCTTTTTCTTCTTCCAAACAAACTGGGTATGATAGACAAAAGGTAGCTAAAGATAAACTTCTGACACACACGTAATTTCCATTTCAGACAGTCATGTATAATGCAACACCTTAGGTTGAATACAGTCTTGGTCTGATGCTGGCGAATACAATTTTTCTACATGAAAGTATGGGAAATTGAAGGTATCAGCTCAAGAGTCAAACTGGTGCCATTTTTAAACTTTTTTCACTTTTTCATTTTAACACTGTTAACTGTCATACAAGTGTAGCAATATTGTTATTGCCCACTGTTGGTCAAATTAAACCAATAAAATGTGTACTCTCCTTTAACTTTCATGACAAATGGAAAATGCAATAATAAATACGCAAAGGAATATTAACGGTTGTGCTTCGCAAGATAGTCACATTGCCTACAGTTCATAAAAAATGCAGTTGTATTGTTACATAGCAACATTGAGTTGTCGCTTCAGCCATATTGTGACGAACAACCAGGATGCTGTTTTACATTCCAACAGCTTCATTTTCTGTGCATTAGGTGTGGCAATGATAACTCTAACCCTAAACCATAACCCTAACCTTGAAAAAGTAACTTAGTTACTTTACTGATTACTTGCGCTTAAAAGTGACTTAGTTACTTAACTGATTATTTGATTTCAACAGTAACTAAGTTCGAAAAAAAATAACATTTTAGTTACTTTCAGCAGCTGCGAAGTGGCAGTAATATCACATATCCACAGTACAAAAAAAAAAAAAAAAAAAAAAAAAAGCTTTACTGTACCCATTACTTGGTAATGTATGCCACACAAGTTACAGAATCTTGTCATCAACATGAAGCAATAACTTAAATAGTGGTGTAGTTGAAGCCACATTAAATCAGCAACTTAATGCAGACTTGAAACGACAACACAATACTGTAAGTTCCTAAACGTAAACAAGCACACTATTCTCAGTACACTGCTAATTGTGGTGCATGAAAGAAAATGTCTGTGTGTGCGTGTGCGTGTACGTAAACATGAAAGCGAGTGACACACATATAGTGATGGGAAGAACAACACTGGTGCGTCAATGAAACGCCGTATTGGTACGTTTAAGAAAAAAAATCATGTGGCCGATACAGGAAGTGTGTCGTTTGGATGTGCGTGTCAAATTGTGTTTATAAGGAAATAAACTGTGTCGACATCTGGCGTATTTGTTGGATGGAGTTTTGCTGTTACTGTTGGAGTTTGGATTTTTGCTTGCACTCACCTTGTTCCACTGACTTCCTGGATCATTCCAAAAAGTTTTCCCCAGTCTGGAAGACTTTTTATGTTTGGACGCCAAATAAGTTAAATTTTCATCTTTGGGCATTGTTTACTGTTAGTTTAAAAAAAAAATAAACTGTGTTTGAACTGTGCACGGTGGCTGACTGGTTAGAATGTCTACCTCACAGTTCTGAGGTCTGGGGTTCAATCCCTGACCCCGCCTGTGTGGAGTTTGCATGTTCTCCCCGTTCCTGCATGGGTATTTTTTTGCCATCCAAGCAACGTCTTTTTCATGGATGCCCCTGCTTATTTCAGCAAGACAATGCCACACCACATTCTGCACGTGTTACAACAGCGTGGCTTCATAGTAAAAGGTCTGCCTGCAGTCCAGACCTGCCTGCAGTCCAGACCTGTCTCCTATTGAAAATGTGTGGCGTATTATGAAGCGTAAAATACGACAACGGAGACCCCGGACTGTTGAACAGCTGAAGCTGTACATCAAGCAAGAATGGAAAAGAATCCCACCAACAAAGCTTCAACAATTAGTGTCCTCAGTTCCCAAACGTTTATTGAATGTTGTTAAAAGAAAAGGTGATGTAACACAGTGGAAAACCCTGTCCCAACTTTTTTTGGAACGTGTTGCAGCCATAAAATTCTAAGTTAATGATTATTTTCTAAAAACAATCATGTTTATCAGTTTGAACATTAAATATCTTGTCTTTGTAGTTTATTCAATTAAATATAGGTTGAACATGATTTGCAAATCATTGTATTCTGTTTTTATTTATGTTTAACGCAACGTCCCAACTTCATTGGAATTGGGGTTGTACATCAATAAGAGCACTTTATCAATGCTGAGGTATTATAGAGCTCGGAATCACACAAAAGGCTTTGTGTGACTGTCATATTGTTTGTAAAAACTACAGTCCTTTAATAAGCTTTTAACAAAATAGTTCCTTTTGGCTTGCAGTTCCGAACAAGCAAGCGGTGGATGAGGCTGTGGTCAACATGATCATCAAAGACTGTCAGCCACCATTGTTGAAAATTAGGGATTCAGGGAGCTCCTGAAACTTATCAACTCGCACTTAAATTTTTTTATGCTCACCATCTTCATCTTTACCCATTGAAAGAGTTTTTTTCTAAGGCAGGGGAACTGGTTTCTAAGAGGAGAAATCGCCTTGGAGCAAAGACACTTCAAAAACATTTGTTCCTCAATAAAAATGCATAAATGAATAAATTTTTAGTCTTTTATTTCGTATGATAGAACATTTCAGTTAATAAAATTCCATACATAAGTTATAAATTCACTGATGGTGTAGTGGTGCTCTCGCCTGACTTTGCTGCAGGCAGCGTGGGATCAGTTCCCACCCAGTGACGGTGTGAATGTGAGTCCGTGTCTATATGTGCCCTGGGACTGACTGGCGACCAGTTCAGGGTCTAGTCCACCTTTTGCCCGAAGTCAGCTGGGATAGGCTCCAGTGCCCCGCGACCCTAACCAGGATAAGCGGTGTTGAAAATGGATGGATGGAAGTTATACATTTTAACTGGCTATTATAGACAGATTTGCGATATTTTACATCCCAACTAACTTTAGCATTTATATAAACAAGGATGGTCCAGTCGGGGTCTTGAACCTAGGTCCCCCACGGTGGCAGGCGATGAGCTTAACCATTGGGCCACAGCTGCCCCTCCCGATAAGGTGAGCCGTCACCTTATCGTGGTGGAGGGGTTTGTGTGTCCCAAGGATCTGAGCTAAGTTGTCTGGGTCTTTATGCCCCTGGCAGGGTCACCCATGGCAAACAGGTCCTAGGTGAGGGACCAGACAAAGCATGGCTCAAAGACCCCTTATGAAGAAGACAAATTATGGACTCAGGTTTCCCTTGCCCGGACGCGGGTCACCGGGGCCCCCCTCTGGAGCCAGGCCTGGAGTTGGGGCTCGAAGGACAGGCCTGGAGTTGGGGCCCGAAAGGGTAACGTGGGTCCCCCTTGCCATGGGCTCACCACCTGTGGGAGGGGCCATAGGGTTCGAGTGCAGTGCGAGCTGGGCCGTGGCCGAAGGCGGGGACCTTTGCGATCCAATCCCCGGCTACAGAAGCTGGCTCTAGGGACGTGGAATGTCATCTCTCTGGCAGGGAAGGAGCGCGAGCTGGTGTGTGAGGCCGAGAAGTTCCGATTAGATATAGTCGGACTCACCTCCATGCACGCTCTGGTACCAGTCCTCTCGAGAGGGGTTGGACTCTAGTCAACTCTGGAGTTGGACTCTCTTCCACTCTGGAGTCTGCTCGGCGCCTCTCACCGAGCAGGTGTGGGTATACTTATTGCTCCCCGGCTCAGGGCCTGTACGTTGGGGTTCACCCCGGTGAACGAGAGGGTAGCCTCCCTCCGCCTCCCCCCCCCCGATCAGAACCCGAGCGGTGTTCTGTTATTGGACTTATGTGAATACTTCGAATACTTCGGGAGAATACTTCGAAGACCTCCTCAATTCCACCGACACGCCTTCCCATGAGGCAGCAGAGTCTGGGTTCTCTGAGGCGGGCTCTCCTATCTCTGGGGTTGAGGTCACCGAGGTGGTTAAAAAGCTCCTCGGTGGCAAGGCCCCAGGGGTGGATGAGATTCGTCTGGAGTTCCTCAAGGCTCTGGATGTTGTAGGTTGACACGCCTCTGCAACATCACGTGGACATCGGGGACAGTGCCTCTGGATTGGCAGTCTGGGGTGGTGGTCCCCCTTTTTAAGAAGGGGGACCGGAGGGTGTGTTCCAACTACAGGGGGACCACACTCCTCAGTCTCCCTGGTAAGGTCTATTCAGGGGTGCTGGAGAGGAGAATCCGTCGGGAAGTCGAATCTCAGATTCAGGAGGAGCAGTGTGGTTTTCGTCCTGGCCGTGGAATAGTGGACCAGCTCTACACCCTTGGCAGGGTCCTCGAGGGTGCATGGGAGTTCGCCCAACCAGTCTACATGTGTTTTGTGGACTTGGAGAAGGCGTTCGACCGTGTCCCTCAGGTGGTCCTGTGGGAGTATGGGGTACCGAACCCCCTGATACGGGCTGTTCGGTCCCTGTACGACCGGAGTCAGAGTTTGGTCCGCATATCCGGCAGTAAGTCGGACTCGTTTCCGGTGAGGGTTGGACTCCGCCAAGGCTGCCCTTTGTCACCGATTCTGTTCATAACTTTTATGGACAGAATTTCCCGGCACAGCCGAGGCGTAGAGGGGGTCTGGTTTGGTGGCCTCAGTATTGCATATCTGCTTTTTGCAGATTATGTGGTTCTGTTGGCTTCATCAAGCCGTGACCTCCAACTCTCACAGGAGCAGTTCGCAGCCGAGTGTGAAGTGGCTGGGATGAGAATCAGCACCTCCAAATCTGAGACCATGGTCCTCAGTCGGAAAAGGGTGGCATGCCCTCTCCAGGTCGGGGATGAGATCCTTCCCCAAGTGGAGGAGTTCAAGTATCTTGGGGTCTTGTTCACGAGTGAGGGAAGAATGGAACGGGAGATCGACAGGCGGATTGGTGCAGTGTCTGCAGTGATGCGGACTTTGTATCGATCCATTGTGGTAAAGAAGGAGCTAAGCCGAAAGGCAAAGCTCTCGATTTACCGGTCGATCTACGTTCCTACCCTCACCTATTGTCAGGAGCTGTGGGTCGTGACCGAAAGAACAAGATTTCGGATACAAGCGGCCGAAATGAGTTTCCTCCACAGGGTGTCCAGGCTCTCCCTTAGAGATAGGGTGAGAAGCTTGGTCATCCGGGAGGATCTCAGAGTAGAGCCGTTGCTTCTTCACATCGAGAGGAGCCAGATGAGGTGGCTGGGGCATCTGATTCGGATGCCTCCTGGACGCCTCCCTGGTGAGTTGTTCCCGGCACGTCCCACCGGGATGAGACCCCGGGGACGACCCAGAACACGCTGGAGAGACTACATCCTTCGGCTGGCCTGGGAACGCCTCGGGATCCCCGTGGAAGAGCTGGATGAAGTAGCTGGGGAAAGGGAAGTCTGGGCGTCCCTGCTAAAGCTACTGCCCCCGCTACCCAACCGCGGATAAGCGGTAGAAGATGGATGGATGGATAAACTCGTCTCAAAAACAACTCAGCAAACAAATTTAGTACATGCAATTATACAATGATGAGATCATATGTTAAGGACTAGCAATTAAATATTATTTAACAGGCTGATGTTGGGTTTGCAGCATGTAAGCTTTTCCATCTTATTTTCATTGTGTTTACCTGGAATGATTTTAGAACTACTGCAGGGGTCACTATTGAGTGACCAACACAGTGCCGACACAGTTTGTGTCGTGTGTCAAAACAATCTTTGGTGTCATCATCCCATCATTAGACACACACACACACACACACACACACACACTCACGCACAGCGAGTTCAACAAGCTCACGGACAAAGTTGAGAGTTCTCACGTTTCCTTGTAAATATTATTTAAGCTAAGTATTGTAAATTCTTCAGTGAATCAGTCCTTACCCTCCATGACGGATTGATGATCATGCACTCGGTACGAATAATTAACCACAACGCATTGCACGTTTAACAGGCCAGTAAAACTGTATTCTTAATGTGTAAATAAAAACGTCCAATCAAATACATGAAATGCACTTTTTACTAGAGAAAATAACCAAAATAGTGTGGCGACAGTGAAATCGTGCATTTCTTTGCACTTTTATGGTACTGCACCGTCACTGCATTTTAGAATCAACAATCACTCGCTTTCTTCTATTTGTTGGAAAACAAGAGTTGTCTTGGTAATATACTTTTGCACATTTGGACTGATCTTTGTTTGAATCACCAGCTAAAAATTACTCTTTGGTGAGAGCCATTGATGATGCAAAAGTAACAATTGCTGCATTAAAGAAGTAACTGTAGTTTAATTACTTTCCCGGGAAAAGTAACGCGCTGCTTTGCTCGTAATGCAAAATGGCGAATTTCTGGAGTTACAAAGTAACGCTTTACTGGCAACACTGGCTCTCCCTCAATTCATCTGTGCACCAGCTCTGACCTGCTTCTTGTAGCCCCTGAGGGCAACCCACCGTGTGAGGGAAGTCATGTGACCAAACTTGGAAAACAAGTTAGCGGACTAGCTGTGTATGCTACAATGAGTATAACATTGGGTTAATGACATGATGGTTCGAAGCCGAACTTGCTAAAGTTGTGTTTTCTTTATGGCTCATGTCTTCAAAGGTTAAATATATGTATATGATTTATTTATACAAATATGATATGAGTTACGTATGTAAACACAAACAAAGCCCAGACATCGGCTATTGTAATATTTGGTGACACTGTGGTGATATCTTTATTTTAGACCAGGGATGGGCAATTTAAATGGTGGCAGGGGCCACAATTTTTTTTTCAGCATGACCAGGGGGCCACATGGGACCACAATTTTCGACAGCTTTTGGCCCTTGCGTCATTTCTGAGTGTGAATGGTTGCTTGTTTATCTGTGCCCTGTGATAGTGAGGATAAGCGGTACAGAAAATGGATGGATAGGCCAGGTTTGTCTTTTTGCTGCTGCTCGGCTAATGTTTTTGCATGTTTTTCCACCATTTTGACATTTTTTTTGGTGCCTTTTTTTGGTACAGCTTCATTCATAAGTAGGCTTTTTTCCTCCTTCTAGTCAAGATCTGGTTAGTGATAGTATGTTACACAAGCAGCTTATATTCAAGCAAAAATGTAACCTGTTTCTTCCCTTTTTAATGTTGTGCCAGCTGATGTTTTTGGGGTGTGGAAGGAAACAGAAGTACCCGGAGAAAACCCACGCAGGCACGGGGCGAACATGCAAACTCCACACTGGCGGGGCAAGGGATTTGAATCACGGTCCACAGAACTGTGAGGCAGATGGCACTTCATTGTTAATAAAAGATAGGCTTGTGCCCTCAGAGTTTTTTTTTTTTTTTTTTTTTTTTTGGGCCCGGTATGAAGAAAAATATGCGAGGGTACCTTAAACCATGTCACATTTGTCAAATCGCTGTCAAACAGAATCTAATTATCCCCCATACCCTCTTTACCCAATCTGCACTTGTGGAGAATCCATATGAACAAGTCACTGTGGACTGTGTGGGAGTTTTTCACAAACACAAAGGCTGGGAATAAGTTCCTTTTGACCATTATGAGCTCTGCAGCACGGTTTCCGAATTGATTTACTTTCCTAGCATTTCCTAGCAAGGTCAGGCATATTAGAGGGGCTGATAATGTCTTAGCCGAAACCTTGACGCTGTGTTGATGGATTGTGAACGTTTGTAGCACTCTCGATTCACCTTCTTGGAACTCAGCTAGGATCGAATCCAGTTGCCTGGGATCCTAATGAGGTAAGGTAGTATAGAATATGGATGCGTGGAAGTATAGTAAATAATATGATTGGATGATTAATGCTTGATTTCCATCATCAGAAGATAATGGTTCTTCATTCATTTGCAAGTATTCTGTGGTTGTGGGACACCAATGGCGAAGAGGAATCATCTGATGGTCTTCCCTGGACAATATAAAACCTTTTATGAAAGTGATATTCATCAGGATGAAATCTGTCTTTATCTAATTAAAGGATGCTGGCAGTTGGGTTTTACAGACTTTATGCAAGAAATCAATTCGAATATTTGAGGTCCAGTATTAAACTGGGGAGAAATATTGCTCTATTGGAAAACAAATGAAGCAGGGTTGTGGAGGTCTGTTATATAGGCCTAGTTATTACTTTTAAATTGTCTGGTGACAACAACAACAGCTGGGTGATGAACACTGGCCTAAATCCAGCAATGGTCCAGCATCTGTTTCTTTCAATGTTGGAGGACCAAATTTCAAAAGATGTCCATATTGTTAAAACTCCTCACAATAACCTTCAACTCAGCATTATAACAACACAACTATGTATGCTTGGGGAATAGTCTATGTTTCTGGTACTTTTGCAGAGCACATGTGTACACATTGGTCAGTACTTGAAATTGTACTTTGAAACCTAGGCTTTCAACTCAAAGGAGATCAAGTACTATGAATTTTATGAACAAACTAATGATAAATGAATAGCACACAGAGCACACATAAGACTTTCCTGCGAAATAAAATTTTACATTACCATGCAAAATATTATGATTTTACGTATGCGCATTCTCAAGTAAAATATCCATCCATCCATCCATTTTATATACCACTTGTTCTCATTAGGCTCCTAGAGCAGCCGCCTATCCCAGCTTGCATAAGAGGCGGAGTAAACGTGGAATGGTTGCCAGCCAATCACAGGTGTAGTGGGCATGCGCTCCTCAGATCGAGGCCCCACAGAGACTTGCACCCACTTGAGAACCCCTACTCCTCTACGCTGCCCTGCTGTGAGACGGTGACTCGGACAATGCCTGGTGTATGTCAAGTGGACCTTAACCTAATTAGCAGCTTCCCGTCAAATCTTGATTCCTGTCTTCAAAATACCCCTTCCAGGACCAAATGGTTGGGGAAGACGATGTGGTTAATATTCACCCATGCGCGTGAGGCTCCACCCACTGGCGTTGAGAGGAACTGCAAGCGCCAGACCTTGTGGACGTGCATTTGATGTTTGTTAACAGAAGATAAAATGTCCATTTTCATATCTTGCAAACTCCATCCATCCATCCATTTTCAACACCGTTTATCCTGGTTAGGGTCACGGGGCGCTGGAGCGAAAGGCGGACTACACCCTGAACTGGTCGCCAGTCAGTCACAGGGCACATCTAGACACGAACAACCATTCGCACTCACATTCACACCGTCATTGAGTGGGAACTGAACCCACGCTGCCCACACCAAAGTCAGGCAGGTGTACCACTACACCATCAGTGACTATCTTGCAAACTCTGTAGAAATATTCCAAAATGTATGCGTTGGTGTCTGTCCCCCCAATCTCACTTTGACAGGTCCTCTGCATGATTTTGAAAGCTCTTCATGATTTGAAATCAAACTGTGTGAAATGTTGTATTGAACAATAAGCAACCCATCTGCCATGACCAAAGTTTAAAGAATGATTCTATGCGTGAGAGTACAAAGTTGGGAGTGTTTGAGATTAATATAATTTTAAAACCTATTTACTCAAATTTGTCGTAAAGATTCAGGCTGGTGGGCGTGGTCTTCTCCAAGTCGGCACTCGCTCTTCCTATGCCCCGCCCCTGGGTAGTTAACTCTAAACTTGCATCTTTCTCAGAGTTGAGTTGAGGCGAGACTTCTTTTTCCTTCACTGCGTACCTGTGCTGGCAGCTCGCCAGCTGGGAGGCGCGAACGCCCGCCGCAACTAAGCCGGCGGCGTTTTCGATCGAAGAAGTCGACCATATGGCTCCAATCACTTTCCGTAGCGACGATCGGTCGGTGGGGCCTCAACGAGCAACTGCCGGCATCCCTGACGGATCCCGCAAGCCTCTGAGGGCCAGAGCTCAGCCCGCCACCAGGTCAACCGGCAGGGAAGTTATGAGCGCATCCCAAACGGGACAACAACTTTCCTTTCCAACTTCTTTTTATTTTTGTGCATCTCGTTTTTCTTCAACCGAACCTGATTCTTTTCCGCCTGAGGTCCGGAGGAAGACCACCCCAAAGACCTACTGATCTGCGTTCGTGAGTCGACACTACAATCCTTACTATGATGTACAACATCAGTGCGTAATAATTGTGGGGAAATTACTTGCTTCATACGAAATCCTAACTTCGCCTTCTCTCGCTCTGACTCAACGCCTTAAACGCTCACACGCTCATTTAGTTTAGCCCAGCGACCCCACATGATGTCCTCATTTTCCATTTTCTTCCTTTCATTTACACTTAGTGTTATTTGCTTGTAGTTGTGTGTTTCATTGAAAATACCATAAAATTCCTCTTGTGGTCGTATTTTGTGTGTGTTCTGAATTTGAGTAAACCTCTGTCACCTTGGACTGAAAATGTTGTAGAGCGTAGCAACCTACAGATCATGAGACTGATTTAAAAAGGTTTGACGTCATTTCGCCTGAAGTTAAACTTGAATTTGACGTGGTGCCCTTTTCGAGACATTAGCTTGATTTTAACAATCAAATCAAATTTACGATAAACCGGAAGTAACACAAACGTCGCTCCCGGCTCATTACTTTATCCTAAATTACAATTTTTATTTCATACATAATCGCTACACAGGGCACATATAGACAAACTAACATTCATACTCACACTTATACTGTACCTATGGGTAATTTATAGTCTTGAATTAACCTATATGGCATGTTTTTGGAATGTGGGAGGAAGCTGCAGTACCTGGTGAAAAACAATGCTAGCACAACAACAATGCAAACTCCACACTGGATGGCCTTAGCCGACAGTGTGATGCAGACATGCTAAATACTAAGGCACTTAGCCAATATGCTGCCTCCCTCATAATTACTTTTGGAAAATAAAGATGAAATACACTTTTAACTTTAAACACTGACTCTAAGTGTCAGAATTTAAGTTGAGTACCAAATTCCTGCTGCAAATGTGTGACTGTCAAAAAGTGTTATTAACCAAACTAATTGGACTGTTGTCTTTTTTTCCCTTTAGACCCGAATTGCCTACTCATGTGTTAAACCAAGGGGTTGTCAAGCCAACATTCAAACACATAGACTCCTCTCTTCATCCATCCATACATCCATACATTTCCTTCCGCTTATCCGAGGCATGTCCTGGGTCGTCCCTGGGGTCTCCTCCCGGTGGGACGTGCCTGGAACACCTCACCATGGAGGCGCCCAGGAGGCATCCTAATCGGATGCCCGAGCCACCTCATCTGGCTCCTCTCAATGTGGAGGAGCAGCGGCTCGACTCTGAGCCCCTCCCGGATGACCGAGCTTCTCACCCTATCTCTAAGGGAGTGCCCGCACATATTGCGGAGGAAACTCATTTTGGCCCCTTGTATCCAGGATCTTGTTCTTTCGGTCATGACCCACAGCTCGTGACGATAAGTGAGGGTAGGAACATAGATTGACCGTTTAATTGAGAGCTTCGCCTTTCTGCTAAGCTCCGTGTTCACCACAACGGACTGATACAAAGTCTGCATCACTGCAGATGCTGCAACGATCCGCCTGACGATCTCCCGTTCTTTTCTTCCTTCACTGGGGAACAAGACCCCAAGATACTTGAACTCCTCTACTTGGGGTAGGATGTCATTCCCAACCACGAGAGGGAACTCCACCCTTTTCCGACTGAGGACCAAGGTGTCAGATTTGGAGGTGTTGATTCTCATCCCAGCCGCTTCACATTCTGCTGTGAACCACTCCAGTGAGAGTTGAAGATCAAAGTGAACAGAACCACATAATCTGCAAAAAGATTAGATTCAATACTGAGACCACGAAACCGGACCCCCTGTACTCCTAAGCTGCGTCTAGAAATTCTGTCCATAAAAGTTATGAAAAGAATCAGTGACAAAGGGCAGCTTTGCTGGAGTCCAACCCTCACCAGAAACGAATCAGACTTATGACAATGCGAACCAAACTCTGACACCGGTCGTACAGGGACCGAACAGCCCGTATCAGTGGGTTCAATACCCTATACTCCCGAAGTACCCACCACAGGACTCCCCAAAGGACACGGTCAAACGCCTTTTCCAAGTCCACAAAACATATGTAGAACGGTTGGGCGAACACCCTTGGGGACCCTACCGAGGGTGTAGAGCTGGTCCACTGTTCCACAGCCAGGACGAAAACCAAACTGCTCCTCCTGAACATGAGATTCGACTTCGCGACAGACCATCCTCTCCAGCATCCCTGAATAGACCTTACCAGGGAGGCTGAGGAGTGTGATCCCCCAGAAGTTGGAACACACCCTCCAGTCGGACTCAATATCCCCTGCCTCCCCCTGGACTTGGGTAAAGTCTGCCGGATGTGGGAGTTGAAACTCAAGGAATAGAGGGAAGTCTGGGCATCCCTGCTAAAGCTACTACTGTACTGGATGGATGGATGGTCCAGACTTCGCCCACCGGCCACTTTGTCCAGCTCTTATGAGTGTATCCCGAGGCATTCCCAGGCCAACCGAGAAACGTTTGCCTTCCAGGTCAGCTCCTTCTTCACCACAACAGACAGATATAGAGTCTGCTTAAACTTAGGAAATTATCATGCAAAAGCTGTGAAAAATTAAAGCTGTTATCATGAGTAAATAGTACAGTATATACAGTAGAATGTATAAAATTTAGTCGATAGTTAAGCCACAGATTTCTTCTTTTTAAGGATTAAACTCAGATTCATTGTCTTTGTCTACCTCCATGCAAAAGTACGCATTCTTCAAAAGATTACAGTAATTTCCCGTGTATAATGCGCATATTTCCCCCCCCCCCCCAAAAAAAATGGTCAAAAGTCAGTAGGTAATGGAGAAAATGAAAAAAACTTTCACATTTTATAAATGTATGCAACTATATAGAGGTTATGAAAAAGCTGTACACTTTCATTGCTTGCTCTATGCCACTGCCGCTAGAGGTTATGAAAGACTTTCATTGTAGTATGCCACTGCCACTTAGAGGGTTAGAGAAAGGTGTGCCTACACTTTCATTCCAATATGACTGCATATATGTACACTTGTGCTGATAAATATATGTACCCAGGCAGAATTTGTGAATTTTCTAAAAATGTTTTAAAATTTTTTTTTAAATACGACTGATGACTGAACAACAACCACCATTCATTTTCTTATGGTTATGTTTTGTTTAATGATAATGCTTTTATGAAATGCTTGACAGTTTAATTTGAATGTCATTAAAATAAAATTAAATGTGTTTCGCCTGGTCCTTCATGTTTTCTTTAAAGAATTGTACACATCTTATAAATTCTGCCTGGGTAGTCAAACATGCGCACAACTGCGTGTTTTCTCATTTACTTAATAAGAGTAGGGCTATGAATTTCAAAATAAAAGCAAGTAAATAAAAAGAAAGTATTACATGTACAAATAAAGTGTTTCGAATAATTATTTGAAAAAACTAACAAAATACAGATAATACTTCATGTTTTGATCATATGGGTAGAAGCAAAATCATGCATTGTAAAAATGCATTGTACATAGGTAGAAGGGTTTTCCAGAATTTTGAGGTCAACTTTGGGGGTGCGTATTATACATGGGTGCGCATTATACACGAAAAATTACAGTACTCGAATATTTCGCTGAACGAGGTGAAGATTTTGGTGACATATGTATCCAAGTGTATGCATAAATAATATACTAAACTGGCAGGGAATGTCAGTACTCACCCAGAAAAGCCACATTTCACAACACCTTTGGCATCCTCGTGAGGACTACAATTGATCTTATCGTTTCATCTGCTACTCAGTGAACCCCTTCTCTGATTAGCTGAAGAGTTTCAGTCAAAAATATCCACTATTAGGATGAAATTCCAGTGTTCTCTGAGCTGAAGCCCTAAAAATTACTGTGGCAATTCTGTGTCACTGCCCTAAAAAAACTCGACTTAAATAGTGCAAATGTGACATTTATTGATGAGAAGAGCAGTGTGGGGAGTAGAATAGGTAATGTACTTTAGTCATCAATTGTTTTTTATTTATTATTTAATTGTTTCAATGTATTTGTTTACGGGGATTTTAGGGGCATCTGAAGTACTCATTCCATGTTTTTTATAAAATTCCACCACTTGTCATGTTGCTACATGGAGCATACCCGAATTGTGTCACTTGAAACCAAAACCAGAATTGTGTCACTTGAACCATCCATCCATCCATTTTTTGTACCGCTTATCCTCACGAGGGTCACAGGCAACCGGAGTACCCGGACAGAAGCCACGCAGGCACGGGGAGAACATGCAAAGACCACACAGGTGGGACCTGGATTTGAACCCCGGTCCTCAGAACTGTGAGGCAGATGTGCTAACCAGTCGCCCACCGTGCTGCTGTGTCACTTGAACCATGCAATGTAAATCTAGCCCAATAAACAACTTCCTGCAACAACCATATACGATTTGTTTCGGCAAACTTTGTAATGAAGTTGTCAACAGTCTTGTGCTATGCCCAAAATCTGTTTGCATCACTTCGCTGTGACTGCTGCAGTCACTTGCTGTGATACATGATGTTTCATGACCCCCCCCCCACCACCGCCACAACATGCACCTGTGGGTTTCAAATCCCATGGGGTGCCCACCGAGGACAAAGTCATATTATCACCACACTCCAATCCTTGCTCTGCTAAGCTCAATGCGTTTCGAGGTCAGAGACCCCATGCTTTGAGATTCACTGGCTTCTGAATGTGTAACGAATAGAACACCAGAAAAGCCCCAGCTTATCCCGTCCCACTGAAGAAAAGAGCCGAGTGCAGACAGTCTGGAAGCTGTCTCTATTCAAAGTTAACCCCAGCATTCTAAATTTAAATCCATATTTGCAACGTTGTTCCCTTTTATTTGGAACCTCTTTTCTGTCTTATTTACACTTCATTTTTTTGGACATATCAAATTGTCTTTACTGCCACAATTTGACGCACATCTAATAAAAATAACAATCTTGGTCTCATATCAATCTCTGTTTCCAGGCCATAGCTTCCTCCCCTGTGTTTTTCTTAAAATAGTATTGGGATGTAGAGCCTTGTCAGAGCCAAGATAAATTGGAGTTACTTGAATTCTTTCTCCTTCGCATCTCTCGTGATCACCACTCTCAGTTTTTCATTCTGCTATTCTCCATTATTTGTCTTACATTTACCTTTCTTGTGGCACTTTTCTTCTCAATCTTTAGATCACTTTCACACTCATGCTCTATCTATACATTTCATTCCACCACTCCCGATGGATCAAATGGAAACCTTGCAGAACAAAGGAAATATGAATGTAAGCAGACTGAGTACAATTTGTTAGAAATGCACATTACCTGTCAACTTGACTCTATTCCATCCCATTCACTATAAGGAGGATAATACTCTCCTATCTTAAATATTTAATTTGACATTTTGCTTGATTTGCAGGACTTCAGCATATTTAGTGACTTAAAATCAGTGAGCAAACTGTATAAAGGATTAATGTCACACACATGTTTTTGTGTGCGTGTAAGTGTGTGTGTGTGTGTGTGTGTGTGTGTGTGTGTGTCCGTGCCTGCGTGTATGTGATGCACACGACAGTGTACCAGTGAAAGTAACGCGAAGCACAAAATGGTTGCCACGGCCCCAACCAACCCCTGACATTGAAAATGTCATGCATATGTCCCAGAAGCACCGAGTCAGCTTGATTACGTATGTTAATTAGGCACATGATCAGTCATTCACTCCAACCTGCTACATAAAATGTGTTGACAACGAAATGTTGAAACAATAATTTAAAGAAGAAGGGCATGTACACTGCAGAGAGTTGCTTTTACAGACGGACTTTTATTTTATCTCATTTTCTCTGTTAACTCGTCAACACGTCATCAAAGATATGGGGGAGTCTAAAGACATGAAAGTGTATTCCATTTATGTCTCATTGTAACTGTTTTTAATTTATATTTACATTTTTATGGGCAAAAAGATGTAATTGTGTGTGACGTTTGCATGTTCTCCCCGTGCCTGCGTGGGTTTTCATCAGGTACTCCCGTTTCCTCCCACAAAAACGTGCATGGTAGGTTGATGGAAGAGTCTGAATTGTCCGTAGGTTCTTTTTTTTTATGTGCCCTGCGACTGGCTAGAACCCAGTTCAGGGTGTAGCCCACCTCTCGCCCAAAGATAGCTGGGATAGTCTCCAGCACGCCCGCGACACGAGTGAAGATAAATGGTACGGAAAATGGATGGATGGATGGATGGAAGATGTAACATTTTTTTAAGTAGTCATGGGACATACAAATTTCATTCACATTATATCCAGTGGGAACAATTGAATCAATATATGACCAAATCAGTGGTATAACTTCCCCTGCCATTTAATATATTGCGGTTTCAATCATTATTATTATCCACCCATCCATCCATTTTCTTTACCGCTTCTCCTCACTAGGGTCGCAGGCTGCTGGAGCCTATCCCAGCTATCTCCGGGCGGGAGGCGGGGTACACCCTGAACTGGTCGCCAGCTAATCGCAGGGCACATAGAAACAAACAACCATTGTCACTCATACTCACACCTAAAGGCAATTTAGAGTCTTCAATCAACCTACCATGCATGTTTTTGGGATGTGGGAGGAAACAAGAGTGCGCGGAGAAAACCCACCCAGGCACGGGGAGAACATGCAAACTCCACACAGGGTGGGACGAGATTTGAACAGATGTGCTAACCAGTCGTCCACCGTGCCGGCCATTATTATTATTATTATTATTATTATGATTATTATTATGATTAGTAGTAGTCGTAGTAGTAGTAGTAGTAGTAGTAGTAGTAGTAGTAGTAGTAGTAGTAGTAGTAGTAGTAGTAGTAATCTATACTATTTTCCAGGGGCATGGACAGGTTACATAACGTGGTTACACACGTAGTACATTGCGTGGCAATACGAGACCTGGGATGAGCCTGATTGTGTTGAAAAATTAATATAACCGCAGATGCTATGCTCAAAAAGGGAACTGCAGCCCTGTGCCATTTATTTGAGTTTTGCAGACATTTTCCCTCAAGGTTCTATTATTTTGTGGTCAGTGGACAGATATGTTGAATTCTCAAAATGTAAGTGAGTAATAGTCTGATCTGATCATTTTCTTGTGCAGCGAATTCAAAAGCAATGACCAGCAGATAAGCATATCAAGGTGAAAGACTTCATAGATATAAAACCATAGACTGGTTGGTCTGAAACCAAGCTGCATGAACATTTTAGGAGCTTATGGCTGGTGGGGTCACTCTCGCTCTCTTTCCCATTCCATATTTTCCTTTATTCTCCTTTCTCTGCACATTAAACTCTCGTTCACGCTGTTTCCCTGTAGATGGTTGCCACTAATAATAAATATATAATTCAAAATGACTTCCAACAGGCTATCTCAATATGCTTTGGGCCTCATACTTTACTGTCTATGTTAGCTACTGATATGCAATTCACATGCAGATTGGAGGCACAGGGGTAATATGAGGAAGATGAGTGGCAAAGGCAGCGTGGAGAATGAAAAACAAAAAAGAAAATCACCACTTTGAATTTCTGCGTAGACTTTTCTTTCGAGGTTTTCATGAATCTGGCTTCAAGGCTTGTGAATAATGTAATCGAGACAGTTCTCGGCTGGTATTATTCATCCCAACGTAACACTACAGAGTAGGGGTGACCATTTTTAATTCCGCCAATAGGTGTCCTGAATCATAGGTGATCATATACTGTACTAGCTATGGAAGCAGTGCATGTGTAAAGGTTCACCATGGTACAGAAACGAGGCTACACTTGGATTAAATGACATTCCGCTTCAGAAAAAGAGATAACTCAGTTTCTCATTGAAACTGAGTAATGTGTGATATATAATTGAAGAAGAAGTTAGATGGCAAACAGGAATGTCATTTTGTAAACAACACAATTAGATGATACATACACAATTACAGACACTAGTTGTCATTGGGACAAAACGTAATGTTTACATACACAATTACAGACACTAGTTGTCACTAGGACAAAACGTAATGTTTTCTACTAATTTATAATTCCACGAATGAAATTGTGATAGCAGACTGTTAGCACATCTGCCTGACAGTTCTGAGGACCGGGGTTCGAATCCCGGCCCCGCCTTTGTGGAGTTTGCATGTTACTCCGGCTTCCTCCCACATCCCAAGAACATGCTTGGTAGGTTAATTGAATACTCTTAACTGCCCGTAGGTGTGAATGTGAGGGCGAATGGTTGTTTGTTTATATGACCTCGCCCGAAGATAGCTGGGATAGGCTCCAGCGCATCCGTGACCCTAGTGAGGATAAGCAGAATGGAAGATGAATGAATGTATGAATGAATTTATGAATGAATGAAATTGTAATAGCTTGCATACTCTGAAATGCAGCGCACATCACCCGTGAAATGGTTTGTGTTTTGTTTAGCGATGTGTTCAATGTGCCAAATTAACAGATCTCCACACGAATTGAGTGTGAGTCTAATTTGATGGTGAAGTGCTGCCCCCATGAGTGAAAATACAGTGTATACAGTCTGTAATACCACTGATACTTACATTTATGGGAACTTCTGTTAATGAAAGAAAAACCTACAGTGGTCACAGAAAAGTGATAATGAATCAAAAGGATGTGGAAATTAAACAATGAATATCAGACATTGCATTTTAATTGTGGTTCAACAGAATTGTTTTAAAAAACAAACTCATGACACAGACCTGCACAAAAATGATGATACCCTTACCCTAAGGGTACCTTACCCCAAAAGGTTACAAAACCTTTTGAGGCAATCACTGCAGTCAAAAGATTTTTGTAACTTTCAGTGAGACTTCTGCACTTCTCAGCAGGTATTTTGGCCCATTCATCCTGAGCAAACTGCTCCAGTTGTCGTCAGGTTTGAATCGTGCTTTCTCCAGAGGGCACGTTTTAGCTCCTTCCACAGATGTTCAATGGGATTTTGAGCAGGGCTCATAGAAGGCCACTACAGAATAGTCCAATGTTTTGTTTTGTTTCGACTGAGACCAAGCTTTATGACACTGGTCAGACCATTTCTCTCTAGAATAATTTGATAGGCTTGAGATTTCATTGTACTCTGCAAAAAGTCAAAACAACCTGTGCCAGATGCTCCAAAGCAGCCACAAAACATTGCAGAGCCTCCTCCATGTTTCACAGTTGGGACAGTGTTCTTTTCTTGGCATGTTTCATTTTTGCATCTGTGAACAAAGCGCTGATGCACTTTGCCAAAAGTTCCAGTTTTGTCTTGTCTGTCCACAGAACATTCTCCTATGTATAAACTTTGTGGCATATGGTTTGGCAAATTCCAGTATCATTTTAATGATTTATTGTCAACAGTGGTGTCATCCTTGGTTGTCTCCCATGAAGTCCAATCTAATGTCCTGAGACAACACTCTCTTTCGCTTCCTCTGTTCCATTTTTAGTGTGGTACACACCATGTCACCAAACAGCACAGCAATTACTTGTCACCCTTTAAATAAGCTGAATGACTGATTACGAGTTTGAAGACAACTATGATGCTAATTAGAGGACACACCTTGTTTGAACATGTCCCTATTGTCAATTTTTTTTTTGTAGGGGTACCATCATTTTTCATTTTGTCCAGGCCTGTTTGATGAGTTTGTTTTTTAAAATAATTATGTTGAACCATAGTTCAAAAGCAGTCTGATTGTTCATCCATCCATTTTCCAAGCCGCTTATCCTCACAAGGGTCGCGGGAGTGCTGGAGCCCATCCCAGCTATCTTCGGGCAGGAGGCGGGGTACACCCTGAACTGGTTGCCAGCCAATTGCAGGGCACATATAAACAAACAACCATTTGCACTCACATTCACCTACGGGCAATTTAGAGTCTTCAATTAACCTACCATGCATGTTTTTGGGATGTGGGAGGAAACCGGAGTGCCCGGAGAAAACCCACGCAGGCACAGGTAGAACATGCAAACTCTGCACAGGCGGGGCCAGGGATTGAACCCCAGTCCTCAGAACTGTGAGGCAG
The DNA here is from genome assembly GCF_024500275.1 of Phycodurus eques. Taxonomy (NCBI): domain Eukaryota; kingdom Metazoa; phylum Chordata; class Actinopteri; order Syngnathiformes; family Syngnathidae; genus Phycodurus; species Phycodurus eques. The sequence continues at coordinate 1,852,496 of NC_084533.1, forward strand.
ACGCTCTAACCAGTCCCCCCACCATGCCGCTGATTTTTTAAAATTTATTATTACTTTAATCAGATTCAAGTTATTTCTGTGACCACTGGATTTTTCTTTCATTAACAGAGGGCTACCAACAATTTTATCCAATATACCATATGCACATGTTGACAAAAATAGTTGGTTCTTGACGAATAAAACTGATTCTTCTTCTTCTCCGTACCTAAAATTTTTGCTTGCGAGAAAAAAAAAAAACGACGACTTGTCTCGGAAAATGACTCACTTATGTCTCAAAGCACCACTGTATTTACTGTAGGTGCAGTGCTAGTGTTCAAACTGTGCATAATGTCACAGTGGTGAACAATATTAAATGTACCTTTCAGGAATAAATACTGTCTTGTTTTTCATGAATATTTACTACAACTACTATGTTACTGTAGTTTAATGTCAGTGGTACTTGCAGAGCAAAGTCTTTTTTTTAGGGGGTACTTGGTGTAAAATTTGAGAACTGTCTTAATTTGTAAACTTCCAAATTCCATCCTTTTGTCAGTACTGTTGCATTTTGTTGTTGTTTTGTTTTTTAAATATATTGCAATGATGTTAAATGTTTGTGAGAATGTCTGTGTGTCTAGATGGTTGTTACCTTTTAATTCAGTTCATATTATTCACTGGTACAGTATGTCCCCAGTTACTCCATCCTCCTGATAATTAACAGTCTTGTGGCCAATGAGGTCTATTAATATTTTATAGGTGGTGGCCCATGTGTTCATTCTTTTTCCCTGCTTTCTCAGAAAGTTGCTCTTTTTGGGCTGTCTTGGCATTGTATTTAGTAAGATGATTATTCTCATGAAGATATTGTATATAACAAACTTTATAACGGTGGGTGGTTTATCGGTGGGACTTTTCCTTTGCCTTATTGTTGAAGTCTAGTTGGATCCCTTTTGACTCCAGGAAAGCAGTCACTTGTTGTTCTGTTTATCTGACATTAATCCAATCATGGTGCCCCCCGTTAGTGCTGCTCACTGCCCAAGCGTACGTATGTTTGGGGTTTGACCAGGAGCCTGGTGCCGATCATGTCATTCATCCTGGTGTACTGCTTTAAGTCTGTGACTCTGCTCTCCAGCTTGGGTACCCGGTTGTACTTCTCAGCAGTCTGGATGTGGAGCGTTTTCACCTTGACGTCCAGGATTGCCTTCTACACAGTTTTGGAAAGGTGTTCATTGATTAATGGATGAAAAACCCTTTTGTAAGTTTTACCGTTGTTAGAGCGCAACTACAAGTACTGAAACATTGAATTTTGGACATGAGCATTAAAACGTTTAAATGTAAAATTAACCTGGAGAGGTTGTACTGTAAAGATTACTGCTTCAGAAGTTAGTGTTTCACAAAAATTTAATCAAATAAAACTAAAATTAAAAACAGAAAAACACCATCTAATTTTGTTATGTACCTTCCATTCTTATGTTTTTATTATTGTGGACTTATTGCCAACTTGTCCCACTTTACAGAGCAGCAACGACAGTTACAGTTATAATACGACAAATGGTCCACATACTGTATGTTTAAAAGATAGTAGTTCCACAACATCCTATCAACAGATATATGATAAGGAGAAAACGGCTCCAAATAGCAGAGGATGGTGTCGATCCATCGACCTATGGGTTATGGGGCGCAGCACGCTTCCGTTGCACCACTCTGCTCTCTAGTCATCATAGTTCGTATGTACTCTCTTACCGGCTGACAAGTATGGCAGCTGCTAGCAACATGGCCATTCGGGTTGTCTCATGCCTGGATCTGACTACAAAAAATAGTTGGCCTTTCCCGATTGTCAGACTACTGCCATCAAATCTGGCCGTTTCTTGGGCAAACAGTGGCAACACTACACGACATGTATTCCGATAGCACCCTATCCCGTCTTTTACGATCACTGGGCTTTATCTTGTCAAATCAAATACTGTCGGAGAGGTGGAAGCAGAAAACGTGTCATCAGTCAACGCGACCAGATACACTCATTACCATGGCGACGACAACAACAATGCGCCGCTTCCAGCTCATTCTTGCCTCCTATTAATTACATTTTTAAGTCAACCCATATCTTCTATAATACTCAATCATATTGGTCGACGTCAAGGTGCGCTGTCGGAGAGTTATCGTTGCTATGTCACACTACACGGAAAATATCAAAAGAAAATCTAATTTGCTACATTTTGGCATCGTAGGGCTATTTTAGCGTCAAATCATCGGTCGTGGGTTATGTCACACTACAAGAGGTTTTGTCGTTCCCGACAAAATATGTGAGGCCTGATCTGGGAAAATAACACAACCGTTCCTGGTTGTTCGGTCGTGCTTACATTTGCCAACAAATTCCCCTTCCAAAGAAAACATTTGCAGGTAGTGTGGCCGAGTGCTCCAAGGCGCTGGGTTAAGGCTCCAGTCTCTCAGGAGGTGTGGGTTAAAATCCCACCACTGCCAGTTTGTTGTCAATATAGTTATTGTCCTTCCATTTTGTCATTGTCTCTGACAAGTCGTTTGGGACAATACATATTTTCTGCGAGAAAAAAAGTTGAGCTATTTGCTGTTCTCTTTGGAGTGTTTGTTTGCCGCCATAAAATATTAACTCCCATGAAAGTGTTTCCCTCAATGTCATTATCTTTGTCTTTCTTGCTGAACTGTAATGCCACCTTCATGGGTACTTACACATCCATCCATCCATCCATTTTCAACACCGCTTATCCTGGTTAGGGTCACGGGACGTTGGAGCCTATCCCAGCTGACTTCGGGCAAAAGGCGGACTACACCCTGAACTGGTCACCAGTCAGTCGCTGGGCACATATGGACACGGACAACCATTTGCACTCACATTCACACCGTCACTGAGTGGGAACTGAACCCACGCTGCCTGCACCAAAGTCAGGCGAGTGTACCACTGCACCATCAGTGACTGGTTCTTACACATCCATCCATCCATCCATCCATTTTCCGAGCCGCTTCTCCTCACTAGGGTTGCGGGTGTGCGTACCACTGCACCATCAGTGACTGGTTCTTACACATCCATCCATCCATCCATCCATTTTCTGAGCCGCTTCTCCTCACTAGGGTCGCGGGTGTGCTGGAGCCCATCCCAGCTGTCATCGGCACTGCCGCGTTCAGTAGCCCAGGTAGTTAGACAGTCGGGACTGCCACGTTCAGTAGTATCAAGTCACTCACGAAGCCATGTTGTCTCTGGTGAAAGTTTACAAAACTATCTGTCGTAAAATGTGCATGGCTATCATCGGGTACACCCTGAACTGGTTGCCAGCCAATCGCAGGGCACATACCAACAAACAACCATTTGCACTCACATTCACACCTACGGGCAATTTAGAATCTCCAATTAATGCATGTTTTTGAGATGTGGGAGGAAACCGGAGTGCCCGGAGAAAACCCACGTAGGCACGGGGAGAACATACAAACTCCACACAGTGATATTAAATTGACAGACAGTGAAAAAAATGATTTTTTTTTTTTTCACTAAGAAGTGAATTGTGGAAAAGGTCACTTCCCATGGAATGCCTACCAGCTCATCCGTATGCGAGAGGGGGACAAATGGAAGACCGCCTTCAATACCCCTCTCTGAGACTTCGAGTATCTGGTCATGGCATTCGGTTTAACCAACGCCCCTGCAGTTTTCCAGACATTTATTACTAACGTCCTCCGTGACACGCTCAACGTGTTCGTATTTGAATACCTTGATGACATCCTCATTTTCTCCCGCGATTATATGGGCCTTGGAAGAGTGGAAGCACTGGTTGGAGGGGACTAAACAACCATTTATCATTTGGACCGACCACAAGAATCTTGCTTACCTCCGTTCCGCCAAACGCCTTAACCCCCGACAAGCTTGCTGGGCTCTCTTCTTGAGCAGGTTTAATTTCAATCTCTCCTTCCGTCCTGGCTCCAAAAACCGCAAACCGGATGCCCTATCTCGACTTTACTCACCCTCCACGAACTCTGACAAACAGGAACCCATTCTTCCTTCCTCGTGCTTCGTTGGTGCTTCCACTTGGCTAATCGAACTGGTGTTTAAGGAGGCCCAAGAAACTCACCCGGATCCCAAGACAGGGCCTCCAAACCGCCTGTTCGTACCAGATTCTGCACGCTCTGACGTTCTTCAGTGGGCTCATACCTCCAAACTCACCTGTCATCCTGGCATCACCTGCACCATTCAGTTCATCCGGCAACATTTCTGGTGGCCCAGCCTTGTTCAAGACACCCGGGAGTTCGTCCAAGCCTCCTCCGTTTCTGCCCAAGGGAAGTCTTCACACCTGCCCCCAGCTGGGCTGCTGCGTCCATTGCCTATCCCTAGCCTCCCTTGGTCCCATATTGCTCAGGACTTTGTTACAGCTCTACCTCCTTCTGAAGATACTCTGTCATTCTCACCATTGTCGATCGTTTTCCCCCCTAAAAAATATATACCTCTCCCCAAGCTACCATCTGCCTTCAAAACTACTGACCTCCTTCACCAGCATGTCTTTAGACTCCACGGTATTCCCATCGATATTGTCTCTGACAGAGGTCCTCAGTTCTCATCCCTGGTGTGGAAGGAATTCTGTAAAGCGGTGGGCGCAGCAGCCAGCTTGTAAACGGGATATCATCCGCAGACCAACGGCCAGATGGAGCAAGCAAACCAATCCCTGGAATCAGCCCTCCATTGTGTTGCCGCACGCAACCCCTCCTTCTGGAGCTCATTCCTCCTCTGGATTGAGTATGCCCACAACTTCCTCACCAGTTCCGCTACCAGTATGTCCCCATTCATGGCTTATTATGGTTACCAACCGCCATTGTTCAAGCAGGAGCAGGCAGTGGCAGTCCCCCCAGTCAAGGATCATCTCCAGCGGATCCAGGCTGTATGGAATGACGTCCGTACGGCATTGACCCCGCCCGCTGCACGCAACAAACAGTTCGCAGACCGTCATCGCTCCCTGACGCCGGAATACAAGGTGGGCCAATCTGTCTGGCTTTCTTCTCACGACCTCCCACTTCAGACTGAATCCCGTAAGATCACTCCCCGTTTCATTGGTCCTTTCCCGATTACCAAATCATCAATCCCACTTCCGTCCGGTTGAAGCTTCCACTGTCCTTGAAAATTCACCCAACCTTTGTTGCTTAAGCCTGTCTCCAACTGCGCCCTGAGCCCTCCGGCCGAACCCCCCCTACCCCCCGGATTATTGACGACCATCCGGCATTCACGGTGTCGAGCATCCTCGACGTGAGGCCTAGGCGGAGGGGGTTCCAGTACCTAGTCGACTGGGAAGGGTATGGGCCGGAGGAGCGGTCGTGGATTTCCCGTAAACTAATACTCGATCATACCCTTTTGGACGACTTCTACGCGGCTCACCTGGGGAAGCCTGGCAGGATGCCTGGAGGCCTCCTTTGAGAGGGGGGTACTGTCATATACTGCCTGCAGTTCCATTATTGTAGCCGGGAGGGCGCTTTGCGTTCTCTCTCTCTCCCCTCCCTTCTCTGTTTTCAGCACCTGTCTCCAATCAGCCTTATCACCACCAGTATATAAACCTCCCTGTTCCAGGAAATCCTCGCCGAAGTATTGCAGTTACTTTCAGTGGTACCACAGCCCTTTTACCTCCATTAAGTCACCCTATTCCTCGTTCCGTTTTTGACCCCTGTCTCCTTGTTCCAGTGTGTTCTCCCCCCGTGTTCCTGATCCATGTAATTCCTGCCACCAACCCAGCCGCCTGTCCTCACCACTGCCTGCCACCTGTCCACACCGCTGCCTGCCAACCCACCTAGGACCACTGCCATTACCTTTCATCAATTCATCCTTTCACATCTGCCTCCGACTGCTCTTGGATCCACCCACTCTCCATTCGTGTCAAAATCTTTTCAGTAAACATAATGAACTGAATTAGTTTATGAAATTATTTCGTTCTTTGAGCTCTTCCGCCGTTAGCCAGCCCGTTCGACCGGAAACAGAAGCATTCGAGCCGGCTGGGACCGGAAACGGAAGCGTTCTGTGCAGTCTCGACGTGTCAATTGAGACGCGCAGCTGTTGCGGCGGAGAAGATCCTGTCAATTTTCCAAATAAAATAAATTGACACGCGAATTGCAATACAACAGAAATTATATAAATTGGTCATTCTCTCTCTGTCAACTGGTAACAAATGCCCCGCGGACCAATGGTTGGGGATGACTGGTCTAGACAACACAGTAAACACATTGCTTGAGTAAGAAGCTGCAAAATACAGATACTGTACTGGTATGTACAAAAGACTTAATAACACTACAGAGTCAATAACAATAACAACATTTGTATTGATTGGAATTGGAAAACGATGATGAGCTCCCCAGGACTTGAGTTGAACAAGGTTTTATTGTGCCATGGGGACATGGTGTTCATTTTATCTCCTATTTGTCTCAGCCACATAATATTGATGGAATCACACATCTAATCATTTAGTGGAAAAGGTAGGGCGGAAAACCACGTCATTGACAGAAAATGAGAAACCGGTGTTTCCCTGAAATTAAATGAACCCTTGTGATTATTTTTCCCTTTTTCACATGTGAGTCATACTAGACGTTGACATGTATAAGTCAGCAGTGCAATGAAATAACCATGAAAAACACTTTTGGATCTCATTTATGGAAGCCAATGTGTATTTCAAGGACTGTAAAGTTCTTCACAATTGTTAGTGTTATCATTTTGCTTCCCTGGTAAAAAAATTAAAGATGATCTACTTTCACAGAAAACAGGATGGTAGATTAAAAAAAATGAATTAAAATAAATGCTTGTGTATTTATTGACCTGTGGAGTTTTTAATTGTGTATTTTAAAGGGCAATCTGAAACATTTAAAAGAACTTCTTGCACTGTTGTGGTCCAAGCTTGTACAGGATGTTGCACAGTGTGTAATGACGACAGCATTCAAAAGTCCACAGAGCATTGGCCTTTCTCTTTCATCATTGCACTTGTTAGACCCTCTCAGTAATGTTGCCTATCAATTGCATCAGTAACCCTCCCACTCTTCTCAGCCCCTCTTCTATTCCCTTGTTATCCTCTGATTCATTATTAGCAGATCATGATTTTACAGAATGTGTTTGCTCGAGGTGTGCATTGAAGAAATGTATAGATGGCTTGTGTTTGTGTGTGCGTGTGTGTGTGTGTGTGTAGAGTCACCTGAAAAGGCTTTTGGCTTATCGTAATTAGTAGCACTAGCCATTTAGCAATGTGCCCTGAAGATCAATGAGCAGTGATTGAAGGGGAACTTTTGATTTTATGAAGTCCAAGCTCGAAAACTAATATACCCAACACAGGAAAATAGGAAAATTTGTGCTTGCATCGCTGCCAGCGTGACAACTAAATTAGAACGTAATTGCGTGAATAGTTTGCCAGTCTGGCATGGGTTGCTGCTGCAAGAAGTGTACAGGATCTACCTATATAAGACTGATCTACCGACAGTCAACGTTCGAGAGACCATGCAACCTACACTGGTTATATTAAAAAAACACTAAATGACCCTGCACACCATTACATATACAGCGGTACCTTGCCTTATGAGTTTCATTTGTTCCGTGACCCCGCTCGCAACTCAAAACACTACCTCAAATCGTCTTTTCCCATTGAAATGCGTGGAAATGTCATCAAACTGTTCCAGCCTTCCCCAACAAAATTGTTGTAACATGTATTTTAACGAGTAAAAAATATCACTCCATAGTATTTACTTGATAAAAAAAAACCAATGACATACTTAAATTTAATTAAAGATGCTCTAAACAGATATCAGTGTTTTGTTTCTAAATACATTAAATATGTTTGAAGATAGCGGCACGGTGTTCGACTGGTTAGAGCGTTAGCCTCACAGTTCTGAGGACTGGGGTTCCATCCCCGGCCCCGCCTGTGTGGAGTTCGCATGTTCTCCCCATGCCTGTGTGGCTTTTCTCCGGGCACTCCTCCCACATGACAAAAAACATGCATGAATTGGAGACTCTAAATTGCCCGTAGGTGTGTATGTGAGTGAGAATGGTTGTTTGTTTGCATGTGCCCTGCGATTGACTGGCAACCAGTTCAGGGTGTACCCGATGATAGCCATGCACATTTTACGACAGATAGTTTTGTAAACTTTCACCAGAGACAACATGGCTTAGTGAGTAACTTGATACTACTGAACGCGGCAGTGCCGACTGTCTAACTACCTGGGCTTCCTCCTACCGTGCCGCTCTCGTCAGGTGCCGCGTTCGGCTGTGACATTATGTCACCAACAACGTGGGTAAGTTGACTTGTGTGCTTACTTTTATGATTATAGTCCTCAATAACCATTTAATTTTGAAGTTGAGCCACCTAACCTGATTTTACATCGTGTAAGCTATCACCCCCTGAGTAAGTTTGATTCCTTTTGGCACATCCATTCAACACGCCCACTGCGTCTGAGAGCTGAGAGGTGGCCCTTATTATTAAAGTTTTGAAACCTGATTTTATATACGTAGGGTTTCTTTTTATTCATTCAAATTTGGTAAGCTTGTTCATATTACTCTTCTCTGTGGCGTGTCGAATTTACATGCCCTTTTTTGGGCCTGCTTCGTGCCACTTTAGAAAGAAGTAAACCATTTTTGCCACACTGCATCGGTCGAATGACCATTGTCATGTTCTTTCTGGTTTGGCAGCCGTGGCCAACTGGTGGCAGACGGACAGATAAACTGTTCATTGAGACGTCTCAACTCCTCTCAGCTCATCAGTAGTCGGTCTTCTCAGAGGATAAAGTATATATGACTGGAGTACTGTGAAAGTGTCTGTCTTGCTGCACCGTTTGTGTTAAGCCCTTTGCTTCAAGGGTTGTAGCTCGACTTAGATGCTATTTAATGTTAGCATTAATTTAGCGGACTGAAAGTCTAAGCTATATGGCTGTTTTATATACGCAAGTTGTAATTCTCTATTTTGTGTTTAGTTTCACAGTATACTTCAACTGGGACAAGCAATAAACAGCTTGACACCTCTTTTTTGAAGAATTGTTCACTATTTGCTTAAGTGTTGTGAAGTGAGTTGAGTTTGCTGCCATCATATGGCGTCTTTATCATATCTCAAGTTTTTATTTTAAGTGAAATTGTTCAAATGACGCATTGTTCCACAGTCCCTTTGATTTGACACTCAGATTGGGGTGAATTATGTGCTGCGAACATGTGCTGTAATACATTTAAAACAATCCCTATTAGGAGACAGATAGGACACCAAGTAGACAAGATCTATTGCGTTCATCATGTCTTCAGAGTTTTAGATTTCATGTGTTCAGAGAAATATTTTTTGGGGTAAAGAGAAGGGTTCTTACCTGGCTAACACTTTCTGCCGACGCTTCAGCCTTTGTCAGAGGTGTCAGCATCTTTGACCCTTCAGCACTAGATGGTGGCCGCGAACTGCAGACGATTCAGTCACCATCAAAAAGTCGCCGTGAAAGTGCAATACATTAAGGTACGGTATGTTTTGTGCTCACATTTTCAGTGAAGAAACTAATTATTTACATTCGTGTTCATTATTTTCTCATTTTATGTTTTACACAGTACAATTCTGTAGAGTGCTTTTTTTCTTACTAAAACTCAAGTTACAAAAATGTAGGGTCTTTTTTAGGGCCCTGGAACAGATTAATCACATTTCTATGATTTCAATGAGGAAAGATGATTTGAGATATGTTTGATTTGCGCCACGAGCTTGGTCACAGAGCGAGTTAAACTCTTTAGTCAAGGTACATCTGTACATCATGCCTAGCAGTGTGGTACTAAATTCAAAAAGCATAATGAGACCAGATAATACTGAAGAGAGTATTACAAGGTGCTATTTTAGCGATGGTAGATGACGAGAGGAAGGGGATACACTAGCTGTTGATTGGCTTCACCTGCTAGCGTGAGCGTGCCAAAATGGCACCTGCTCTTGAGCATGGGCAGACTGCCCACATGTTCCATATTGACAGAATACAGTATATGACTGCTGGTGAGCGATTTAAAACAACAACAAATTTTTTTTGCTTTTGCTTCGACAGGCGTTCAGGCCAATGCTCTCGCATATTAGTCTGCCGCGGAGTAATAATTACACAATTACATCTGTGTGTGGAATGGATCGAGCTGCCAGGGTTCATGGAGTATGAAACAGTCTGTGACAAAAGCGACAGCGATGGCGACGACCCCACCCCCGGAAAAATCGGATCTATACATGTAAATGGCTTATTATGAGTTCAAAACGGCGAATTTTGCCGAAAGGCGACTGATTATAATATAAACTGCGGTTAGGACAGCATCCAGTCAAAGAGTTGAGGTCGGTCAGGCCTGTGGGGCGGCGATGGCCGTAGCATTGGTTGTGGAGGAAGCCTTGATGAAGTGCAGAGGCCAACTTCAAATTAAAAGCTTAACTATTCTCAGGACACCGAATCTATAGCAACGGGACTGTTCTCTTTGTTCGGTTGCAATCGATTCATTTCCCTGAGAATGGAATGACTTGGATGAGAGGGAATATATACAGGGTAAAGCCTATTAAGGCATCGATGTCCAATGGTGGGCATTTTATTTTGTTGGCCTCCTTGGTGCACTGATGACGTCTGGCACGTTCAGTGGTGCTTTTTTTTTTTTTTTTTAAATGCTGTGGGGCTTTAATCTTCTTGAGGTTGGCTTGACGTCGACTTTTTGACTGGAGGCAGAGGTTGATTACTTTATGGTTTCAACTCAAACTTGCTAGAATATTGCCCGAATCACCATGTAATCAACCCATAGTTCTGCTTGTTTTCACAGCATATGGGGGAATAGGGGAAATTTGATGCATTTATCGTTTTAATTCTTATTCCACAAACACAATATTAATCCGAATGCCATGTTTAGACTAGTGAGGGCACATACAACATGTTCTTGTACCAGAAAAACGTCCCTTTCCTTCTTGAAGTCACTGATGTTGTAGTGGTACACTCGCCTGACTTCTGTGCAGTCAGCGTGGGTTCAGTTCTTGCTCAGTGATGGTGAGAAATGATTCGTCTACCAGACAAGTGTGTTGAGTGTGAGATTGAAGAAAGGTGCACCCATTTCCTGAGACACAGTGACAAGTACAGGCAGGATGATTCAAAAGGGCTTTTTTTCAATAAAATTGGGAGCTCAACAGAAAGGTATAAAAGGATCAAGCACAAGAGGTTCATGAAAAGCAGCAGAAATGACAAGGAGTTTGAGAATAAATGGCAGCAATTGGAGAGATGAGAGTTGACATGACAAAACAATACAATGGGTCCACAAAATAGGACCAGAAAAAGCAATCAAATGAAATTAGACACACAGCTGAACACTATGACAGGTAAGAAACTGATAAGGTAGGCTGACACAGACGCAGAAAAGCTGAAACTAACAGAGAGAGATAAAAGAGATTGACCGGACAACATACATCCATTTCCATTTTCAACACCGCTTATCCTGGTTAGGGTCATGGGACACTGGAGCCTATCCCAGCTGACCGGGCGAAAGGCAGACTACACACTGAACTGGTCACCAGTCAGTCGCAGGGCACATATAGACACGGACAACCATTCGCACTCACATTCACACCATCACTGAGTGGGAACTGAACCCACGCTGCCTGCACCAAAGTCAGGCTTGTGTACCACTACACCATCAGTGACCGGGCGACATACAACTACAGCCATTTTATCTGTGTAGATTCTCAGTCATCCAGGTCATGGTAATCTGCAACGGTTGAATCAAGGCAACTGGACTGTTCTTGTTAGTTGAAGATGTTTCGCCGTTATACCAAAAGGTGTCTACACTTCTAAATTTTAGGTGTGGAATCTCTCTATTCATGTTCCGGTGGGTCTGTGTGTGTGTGTGTGTGTGTGTGTGTGTGTGTGTGTGTGTGTGTGTGTGTGTGTGGGGGACCATGCCCCACCGCGTATAGCAAATTTCCATAAATAGTTGACAATCCCCTAAAAGTGATCATAATTGCCGATATTAATCAAATTAAAAAGTTTAAACCACAAGTACACCAGCAACTATGATCCCAAAACAATTAAATAGCATTTATAATCCTTAGAAACATCTTCAAACATTCCTGTTCCCTTAAATGTACAATCCTGATGACGACTGTGAAGAATTACTGTCGTGGTGAAGTCTGGTATAAAATGTATGTTTGACTGTTAATGGTGCTGACGCTCTGGAAAAGTCTGTGCTTGTGGGTAAGGCTGTTGCTTCGTAGGCTGAGATTGCGTCGAATGGCTAGCGCTTCGGTGTTTACTGACCTGCAGCGACAACATGAATTGGTAGTTTGAGATAGGTTTATTGACGTTCCGCTGAGCTATTGTCACAGATTTGCCTGCTTTTGATGCATAATGTGTTTAGTCCTAGTTCATCAAAACTATTGTGAGCCAAAGCACCCTCAGCAAACCCAGGTGTCACCATCTTATCGAGCCACTCCCGCTGAATGTCAATCACAAATCTAACACGGCTATTTTTAGATTTGTGATTTGTGAGCAAGGCTGGGAGCAGAGCTATTGAGCATGTGTAGGCAGAACTTCCACCTGGCTTCCTCTGCGGAGGTTTGCTTGAGCGGAATTTCGGTTTGAGCGGACAACAATGCTGCTGACTGTTCATAGTCACTTTTGGATATATATAGTATCTATTTATTCATGTACAATTGCCGTTCATGTCTGCATATATTGAACTGTTATGTATTATTCATGCACAGTTAACTCATACTGCTGCTCGCATTCTGGTCAGTCTCATTGCCGGTTGTAAATGTGTACAACTACACTTACCTCCAAAAGTATTGGAACAGTGAGGCCAATTCCTTTTATTTTTGGTTTTGACATCAAAAGACAAACATGAGACGCACCTTTTGTTTGAGCCTATTAATTTTTTTATTGAAGAAAATGTATTGGCATATGTGACCGACAGGGTTTTCTGTTGTTGTCCAGGTGTGTCCCATTACATTGATTATTTGAACAATAAATAGTGCTAAATGTCTATGCTCAGTTTCCGATTCAGGGTTTGCCTCTCAAGACTACATTTATACTTGTTAGAGGTGTAATGAAAATCAAACCCAGTGAGCTGTGTTTGGGTGGAAAAACAAACAATTGATTAAAAAAATTAAAAAATCAATCAATCAATCAATCAGAGCAATTGCACAATCATCAGGCAAACCCGTTACAACAGTTTAGAATGTTGTGAAGAATGAAGAAATTACCTGAATTCTAAGTAACTGATGCCAAATGAGTAGACCAGGGAAGTTGATGACGGAAACATTGTGAGAGGAAGACTCTGTAACAATTGTTAGTGGCATCAGCAAAAACCTCCAGAGGGCATGAGTGGAGGTGTCGACTGTTCACAAAATACTGCAAACCACTTACAGCACTACTTAACAATAAATTGGCCAGGATGACATTTGACTAAAAGAGATTGGTTTTAACAATTCTGGGACTGAGGGTCTTATGAGGCAAAGATGAGCTTTTGCCAAAGTTGATGGAAAGGCTAAAGCTTCCAGAGAGAAAGAATCTGCTTCCAAACCAGCAAGCTCATCTGTGAAACACAGTGGAGATGATTATTGATGGTCAAAGGATTGTGTCTAAATTTTAAAATATAATCATATATATAACAAGAACTCCACACATGGCTGGAGCATTTTCCGGACATGCTGTATGAGTGGTTTCAAGAAAATAAAAATACAAATAAATAAATTAAAAAAAGATTGTGCCTGAATTTCTGGGTACAATACTGTTCTCAGAAATAGAACAAAAGCACACTGTACATACTGTTTTCCATCTGTGGCATGGTTTATTAGTATAATACTTTTGACAGAAACAACATACATTCACTAAATGGGGATCAATTATACATTTTCCCATATAGTAACTGGACAGATGAAGGGAAAAAAATGAATACAAGGAAAAAGAAAGGAGGGGATTGAGTTACACAGGTAGTGTCTAAGTAACCAAAGTGTAGATAAAAAATACCTTCAGAAAACAAAAGATGTGTAGACCAGAACCAGGGTGATTTCTTTCCTGACAACATCTACAAATGCAGAAAACTTTAAAAGCATATAAAATGTAAAACATAACAATGTATAGCATTATTACGTCAGTGGAGGCATGCAGGCTCTAGAAATACTTGTTCACGCATACACCAACATGATGTATTGCTCAAGGTCATACATGAATGCTCACAATCTCTGAGCCAGCTATGCAAGGGTACACAAGAGCCACTTTGAGATTTGAGCCATTCAGGCAAAAGGCAATATCCACCGCAAAGTAACTCATCACACATTTTATAATCTACGTACTAGGATACTGGTCACACCAGGTTCTGCTGCATTTTATCCGCACAAGCATTTGTCTGACTTGCATGCTTCTATAGGTTTGGTGGTCTGTGAGCGTATTGAAAATATATAATATATCATTGAGATTTTGTTAATCATTATCTGTTGTCTAATTCAGGCATTTGTAAAATCTTCTCAAAAACCTATTTTATAGCGTGGTAGCACCTGTCAAAAACCTTTGATTTGGTCATAGAGACTGAAGAAGCATTAGCTTATGGAGAATGTACTATTCAGCTTTTCCCATCCTTGCCCTTACAAAATGCAATCTTGTTGCCTGGCAACATTACCTGCTGCAGTTTACAGGCAACCCGCAACAGAGTGCATGTTTTGCGCAGCCGTCATTTCACATCTCAGCTCTTTTATTTATGTTAAGAGAGAGACACATTAAATGTTAGTTAGTCTGTAATGCAGTAACAACTAAAGTATGAAGGTGTAGAAAAATAAACTTAACTGGCTTGGCTTTTGAAAGTATAACATCAAGGAAGCCTTGAAACTGTGCTTAGGGTGTAGAAAGAAAAAAAAATTAACATGTCATTTTGGTAATTGATGAAACACCTGAACTGACTGAGGCACTGTCTGACACAGAAAGGACTAGCCATAAATGACACTGGCCAGTTCAAATAAGAGATACTACTATCATTACAACAACTACTACTACTACTACTACTAATAATAATAATATCTTCCAGAATATCTTAGATTTACTTGTATGTAGTGCCTTTCAAAGGAACCAAGGAACCTGAGCTCATAGAGGTAATTAAAATCTCTATGTGTATTTAGGGAGAGAATTCCAGAGGTGGCGGCACTTTTCTCCGGGCACCCCGGTTTCCTCCCACATCCCAAAAACATGTATGGTAGTTTAATTGACGACTTTAAATTGCCCATAGGTGTGAATGTGAGTGCGAATGGTTGTTTGTTTGTATGTGCCCTGCGATTTGGCTGGCAACCAGTTCAGGGTGTACCCCGCCTCCTTCCCGATGATAGCTGGGATAGGCTCCAGCATGCCCGCGACCCTAGTGAGGAGAAGCGGCTCACAAAATGGATGGATGGAATTCCAGAGGCCATGGTTTGCGGCACTGCAGGATTTCTGACCAAACGTCTGAATTTTGATGTCCGTAATGGCGAGCATTCCAGCGGCAGATGGAAAACGCGGTGTTGGACATTCTTGTAAACTGTATTCTAGTTATTTACTGCATACCATACAATACTTTAAAGTGATTATGGAGTAATTAACTACAGTTTCCACTGCATCATGGGATTATGGGTGACGTCACACAGAGAGTTATTGTATTTTGTAGCAGAAGCTCTGTGGCTCCCAGGATGTATGTATGTATGAAATGTTGCCATAATAAAGATGTTAATAAGGATTAACGTAACATGAATAATGTGTGTTCATGTGACCCGTAGTTTGTTGAATGTCTCTTATTTACCACTCGTATTGCATTTATATTGCATTTTGTTTTCATAAAACCTTGACTATGGGTTGTGTGAAGCTAAGATAACTGTTACCTGGTTTCTCATCAACTGCATTAGATAAAAGTGTGAGCATTGCTGTATATGCTTGTGGTATATGCATGGGGGTTTGGTAATATGATTATGTTGCCATTGGAGGAAGCTCATTGTAGAAGTCAAAAGACAGGTGCCAAATGCTGCTTTTGTGTGACTTGATTCAGGTAAGCTAATAAGCTAGTATCGAACAAATAATGATTCACAGCTGGTGTGTGAGTATGATGCATCAAGTGGTAAAGGACTCCTGAATGCAATTCAGACTCCTCACCTCCCACTTTTTTTTCGCCATTTTGTTTTATTTTTTTTTCTTACAGTCACACTGTTGCCAGTACATTACTGTAAAAACCCTATGAAATGTCTAACAGTGCAGCTTCCTGGTTGGCGTGTAGGAATGGAAGGGATCAGTAATGTGAGGTATGGTGGGGCCATTGAATGGAGGGATTTATAAGTCATAAGGTGAAGTTTGAAGACTATCCACAACTTGATAGGGAGGCCGTAAAGGTGCATGAGGGTGAGTGTCATGTGCTGCCAGGGCTGTAAGTAGGTGAGAACTCTTGTCTGGACAAAACAAAGCCTCCCCAAGACCTTGGTGCAGTCGTGCAGACGAGAAGTTATTAGGAAACTGATGAGGGTTTCGTAAGGAGTCAATGAATGATGGACAGAGTCTTAAAATGTGCATTAAAATTTAGTACATAGAGTCTTTGCTCCATTGAACAATTGCTGATGCAACTGCCATCCGTTTTCAATCCCGTTTGTCATCATTAGGGTTGTTTATTTTATTTTTCTCTTTTTCTCCAAATTCACAAAACTGCTTTGTGTGACTCATCAGAAATAAAATTGTCTGAAAAGTCCCTTCGCTAAGGCAACTGTCGTTCTACTAAGAACACAAAGGCAGGCTGTTGTAAAAAGAGTGGAGATGCTTTGTCTGTGGATTAAGAACGCTTAAACAGGGAGTATGGACAGCGCGACTGGATTAATCACATTAAAATTTCTGGTTAATCATCTTCTCATAGCATCCTTCTAAAAAAAAAAGTAATATCAAATAGTGGTGAAGATTTGTCTTGGAAGTTTGAAAGAGTCCAATGAGTCCAGCGCCACTGGACTCATTTAGCCAATACAAAACCCTCGTTATACAACTTTTTAAAATAACTCTTGTTTTCCCTCAGTAGGGTCCTATTTACCATCTCTTTTATACTACTACTGTGGGGTGGTATGAAGTAAGTTATTTCACAAAGTAGCCTGTGATTGACAAGATATGGCGTCTTCTGTGTGTATCATAACGTCCTGATTGTTTTCACCTTTCAATGGACCACGGATGTTGTTTTTGTTTTTAACCAATCCTTATTGCCTCGGAAAACAACACTGACCACTTCAGCTCTAGATTGATTTGCAGTATGCCCGTGGGACAGTAAAGGTAACAGAAGACAGATGACTCAATCTCCCTAATGGCCAGGCCTAGTTTAATTTGGTCTCAGCTCAATAATCTGTTTCTTCGTTTCAACCAATGTCTTTTTCTTTAAAAATCCAAAACACCTTACGGCTGAGCAGGTTGTCACATTCAAATCAATTAGCAAGTAACTATGAATGAATGCTGCACTAACAGAAAGTGAATTTGAAAGTCAAATCAAGTAATCATTCGTAAATTCCTCTCATTCACAGTACATTTATTCAGAAGGTTGTGGGGTCACGGCTCAGTTCGAGTGCGCTACAAGAGGAAAAAGCAACAAAAAGTCCCAAATGAATAATTCAAGGTTTCTTTTCATTTATTTCCAGCAGCCAGTGGTCCAAATACTGTATTAGTAGCAGAACATTTAGAACTACCAGATACAACCTGTAACCTGTAGAGTCTTTATGCACTACTTAAAGGTAGACCCTATTTATTTAACCAACCAACCAACCTGGTAAGGCAATTGAGAACAGTTTTTCATTTACAATGCTGACCTGATTGCAGAGAGCAGGGCAAAATAAATGCAAGTACAAATAAATATGATACAAACAAATAAATACATATACAACAAACTGTACAATCTCATACAGTTACATATTTACATAAACCATACTAAATTACATTACATACATAGAAGATTAATAACAGGCCAAAAACAGATGCAGTGATCATGTACAATATCCCTCACTAAGTTTTTAAGCGATGATGTCAGGATCAATGAGAAGTTTAGCTTTAAATATAATAACAATCATAATGATTTTTGTCTTCATTGTCAGTAGTCAGGGCAAACTACTACAGGCACCTGCTGTTGCAAAAAAACCCTTTCATTGGGGACTGAGGTGGGAGGTACAGCCAAGTAAAATCTGGTAAAATTGTAAAAAAAAACAACAACAACAACTTGCTTTTAATTTGCCTTGTTTTATACTCTGCTGTGTGCAGCACGGTCAACAATGCTGAAGAGAATCTGGTCTCAATTGCTATACCTGGATAAATAAAGGTTAAAACTAAAGAAATAAGGCAACATCCCAACATTGCTTGATTCGCATAAAGCATATTAGCGTTCCACCCGCAAAGGGAAGGAACCACCGAGCGCCCAATGTTACTGAGGGGATAATCTGGGCTAGTTTGTAAAGGGGGGCTAACTGTAGACAAGATGGCATGCCGGTCACAGCACAGGCTTGCAAGTGTTTGCGGAATGCTACGTTTGCACGCATTCATGAAACACACTCGCTTGCCAGATATGGAAGATGTCCCCCTATTTATTATCATCAATTGAAAAGGCCTAAGCTGAATAAAATAAAATAACGTATTAATAATGTATCTAATATGTTATACAAATATTATTAAATAAATGTTTAAATGGATAAAATAAAATACTGATTTTGAAGTTTTTCAGACATTGGTAAACTACCATAATTTCTCTTGTATACTGCACATTTCGCCCCCCAAAAAAGATCACAGCTTGATGAAGCCAAAATAAAAATAAAATAAAACACTATCTGAAAATGAAATACATAAAAATTATTGTCTTTAATAAATTAAATAAATCAAATGTATTTAATAAATGATAAAATTAAACAAAATATCATTAAAATATGAACAAATTAATTTATTATGCATGCCTTTTTAAATTTTAGCAAATCAAATCAAATATTTTAATTAATAACAATTTATATGTTATTAAGAAATAATAAAATAAATGAAAAACAATAGTTTAATTTTGTTTAATGCATTATCAAACAAAATAAAATGGAATAAAGTCAACTACAAATTTAAAATAAACTGAAAGAATGCCACCTGGAAAGGGCACTAGCAGCTTTCTTTTAGCCTTGCTGTTTGCACACTTAGCTCTCAACCGATGAGGATGGTGGCGGTGTGCGTTCGAAGTCTAGTGGTGGCTAGGCTGTGTAGGAGACCATCATGTATGTTTACCCTTGATTTGTTTTGACATCTATCCAATTCCCTCTTTTTAACTTTTGTTGCTAATCACTGGTAAATAATCTGGCCAAAGAAACAAGTCTGCGTGAGGCTGCCGGGGGTCCCACATAGGTCCATATATGGATGGCAAAAGATTGACAACATCTCGTCGGTCACACCTGTCTCTGAATGGTTATTCTTCCTTGGGTGCAGTGAATAGTTAATGAAAATAAAACAGCAAACCTCCCATTTAAGTTGTATCTTTGTCTACATTCACACTGCAGGGCGTAATACCTAATTTGGATTTTTTGTTAAATCCGATCCTTTTATGTCATTGTTGACGTTACAAAAATGTGATGTCAAGTGTAGACGGAATGAGCATGTGAAGTGACACGCATTCGCACAAAGCAGGACGTCACGTTGCGTATGCATACGAACACGAGGTGCCGTGTATTTGCGCAAGTAAATATGGCCGAATTGTAGCTCTCGTCATGACACATTTGTGGGAATTTCAAGGATTTTGTGCAACTGGAGCCAATATTTTCTTATATTTATCAGTTCTAAACCATCTTTTCGCCACTGACAGTTTTCTGCTCCTTCGTCCACCGTTGCTTTTGTCGCGTCCGTTTTGTCGAACAATTGTGACGTTTGTCTCCTTTTCATTGGTTGCTTGAGAGTAATCTGCACATACAATGCTGTCGCATTGGATCCATATACGGTTTATAATAGCATATGAAAGAGGCCTCTCAAAAAAATCTGAATTGACATGAAAAAATATCAGATACATGTCAAATTGGGAAAAAAGTAAAAATACAAAAATAGAAATTTACCTGCAGTGCGCACATAGCCTTTGTTTCATGACTTAATTGTCAAAAAATTATTGGAATAAACATAAACAAAGCAGTCAGGGCTGCAAGAAAAGTATTTTTATGTTCGTGTTATTCAAGTTAATATGTTATATGATTGTGCAGTGATTTAATTAATATGTTGGGGAAACAAGAGCGCGGCATGGTGGCCGACTGGTTTGAGCGTCAGCCTCACAGTTCAATCCCCGGCCCCGCCTGTGTGGAGTTTGCATGTTCTCCCCGTGCTTGCGTGGGTTTTCTCCGGGCACTCCGGTTTCTTCCCACATCCCAAAAACATGCATGAATTGAAGACTCTAAATTGCCCGTAGGTGTGAATGTGAGTGCGAATGGTTGTTTGTTTATATGTGCCCTACGATTGGCTGGCAACCAGTTCAGGGTGTACCCCGCCTCCTGCCCGATGACAGCTGGGATCGGCTCCAGCACGCCCGCAACCCTAGCGAGGAGAAGCGGCTCAGAAAATGGATAGATGGATGGGAAACAAGAGGGCACGGTACGTTACACCATGAGATAAAAACAAGGAGAAACGTGTACTCCAGCGGGTCAGCGAAATATAATGCCGGAGAAAAAAAAAAGGCCAAAGGTTTAGGCTTCGGTAGAGCAAGTACTAAAAAAAGGTGATTACTTTTAAAACGCTTCCTTCTGGCCTGACGTGGGTGCTAATGTCAGGCATTGACCCATTTTGTAGTCGTCCAGCAAAATTGGAGCTGTTTTCACATCTGAACATGAGAGGAGCCCAGACTATTATACTGTATATTTACAACAAGCTGGTACTGATGTTGAGTTATATGACTGGAAAGATTTACCTTATTACAAAATAAAACTGGGAAAAATACACTTAGATGATGAATTATTAGACTGAAAAATCACAGGTGCCCTTCTCCCTACATTCACAATGCACTAGGTGGATTTACATACTGACTGAAGGACACCGTCAGCATGGGATAAATTATCTGCATCGATCACAATGACCTTTAGGGCTGAACCACTGAACCCAAAAGGGAAGGGCAGGCTTCACCATTTCTGATTTGGAACTAGTAACAGTCCTGACATTAGGTCCCAGGTCATACTACAGACGTTAAATAGGGCAGAGCAGACTGGCTGATCACGACTGTGGCTTTCAAACCTCTGAACTATCGATTTTTATGAAGCCTGGGGACCAGTGGGAGTGTAGTAAAAGACCTCAGAATAAATCATGTCTTTCTATCAGCGTTTGAAATTGCCTCACTGGAAATGTTGGTAGACAAGAAAATGTAGTTTCCTGCTACAGTATATGCACTATGTGAATTTAAGAAACGTATTGTTAATTATCCAAAAGAGGAAACCAATTGATCGTTCATTATTTCGTGAATTGTCTCATTTTCTCTTGTGTATCCATAATCCCTCTTTAACCAAACAATAATATGTTTCATTTGATTACTTGATTATTCAATAGAATTGTCAGTAGGATACTCGATTACTAATTGCAGCACTACTGTGCAATGGATGCAATTTCTCATTTGTGACATGGCTGTTTAATGTAATTTCAGAAATAAAGTGAGGAAAAAGTAAGTCATAGCGGCGATTACTCGAGTACTCGAGGAAATAGATATAGAATAGTCGATTCTAAAAACATCTGATTAGTATGTGTCGGGCCAGCACACCTTAATGTGAAGGCATTGGGCAGATTACATTGACATGGCAACAAATCTGATTGGACAAAAAAAAAAAAATCTTAACATACACACTACTGGAAGCTGGGCAGCAAAGACATGCTATGAAATGGAGATAATAGACTGTTGGAAATAAATTAATACAATTTATTGTAAATTGTGAAAGTAGGTCAGTGCTTTTGATGGTGTTTAGTCCAGCAGAGATTATTTAGTTTTGAGGCTAATGGCAGTCCTGTTAAAATAAGAGATTGCCTTGTTTCAGTAAACCAGTATGATGTATTAAGATGTATTTGACAATAAAGGTAAGAAATACGGAAGAGGTTTAGAAACTAATTTGTGTACTTTCTTTTGTATACACAATTGCTCTACAAACACCTACCCTATGATGCCAGCTAAAGCTCCCAAATGCCTTTCCAGATTTTCTACATTAACCCCAGTCCAACCCTCCTCTGCTTGCAATCCCTTTGCACACCGCGAAGAAGACACAGGCCAGCCAACAGCTCGCGCTGGCCGTGTTATAAAAGGACAGAGCCCCAGCACTAATTGGTTTTCATTTTGATCTTAGGAAGCCTTTGAATACATCTCCCTCCCCGGGGTTTAATAGAATGGCCCTGACCGCTATAATTATGACCACTATGGCGAGAGAGAGCAGGGGGGGGGTAGGTTAGAGAGAGACAAAGCGAGAACAAGTGAGCTAGGATGAGCGATGGACTATGGAGAGGAGAGTGCTGAGTGATGGGAGAAAAAGTAGCTGGAGGCAGAACGAGTAACTGAGAGTGCAGAAATCCATCGGAATTTGCACAGCACGTCTGACTAAAAAAGATGCAGTGCATCCAGCATGTTGGTGATACGGTACAATGTTCTAATCATGACACGAGTGGCAGAAACAGACATTTAACTTATTTGTTATAATACAAATGTTCTGCGTTCTTCTAAATTCCCTATTTTGGATCTGGTAGGAAGTTGGTGAAAGTAATGATAATTCCTAAATAACACCCCAGATACAGAACACTTTCAGGTTGGATCAATGGGCCAATAGGCAATGGGTCAAAGTGACAAACTGACTATATATACTGTAGTATGAGTGTGACAAAATATCAACATCCCAATATATTGCATTGTTACTTTTCACGGTATAGTTATTTAAGATATCAATACACTGTATTACTGTATGATGTGCACTTTCTTGCCGATAAACCGGCACGATTCATCTTGGAACCATATTGTTTCCGTCGCTGACATGTACGTTTTATATATTTATGGAGTGACATTTTTTTTTGTTTTTATGTGAACTGTATGTTTGAGACAAATGGGGACATATTATGGAAAATTGACTTTTCAAAGGTTTGAAAACAAAGACTCCGGAGTGCCTGCCTACCCATCCGAGCGAATCTGTTGTTATCCGCACAATTTTTAGTTTCTCTGCCTGCGACGTACAAATAGAGTGAAGATCCACAGCCACTTTCAAGTGATGGCAGAAGTCCTACGCTGTCTGAAAAAGGGTCATGCAGAAAGACCCACATCACCCGCAGGTGCAACGGCCATGCTATCATGTCATAGCCAAAAGGTAAGAAGAGCTGCTTAGAGTTTTGTTAGATTAGTATTAGCTAAAACGGTAAGCTTCTGTTGAAGGGGAAATAAACTTCTATTTGTATTTTTCAAGAATGCATTGTATGTGCCTCCGCGAGTCTAAACACAATAATCTGATTTATATTGGTTTTATGAAATAAGAATTGAACAGATTAATTCATCAATTTTAATGAATCTCAGGGGGCCACCATGTTGGGCAATATTGCCCACTTCTTTCGACTGAAATTAGTTTAGCAAGTTTGGGTTGACGATCATATTGCTTTTAATTAAAAAAAAAAGTACACCTATATCTGAGTCTGAACAAGTTTTATTCACATTATCATAGTGCCACAGACTCAAAACGAAAATCCGTAGCATTGTAATGGTGTTTGTCCATCTGTTTGACAGTTAGCCGGCTACTTCCAAATCTATGGAGGACGATGAACACTGGCTATTTTGAAGGGGATGCATGAAGGACCATCGTTCCATCGTGACATAAAAAGGCAAAAATGCATTCGTTATCATAATGCACACATACAGTAATATCTTCATAATATAGTAATATAACATCTTAATACAACTACTATTTATCTTTGTGCCTTGATCAGCCCATTGCAAAGACGTTTGCGCCACACTTTATATTTTATAATAATTTATTTAGCGTTCCTATTATTTATAATTTATTTGTAAAATGTTAAACCTTTACTGTTTTTATTTTAAATTGTTGTTTCCTCCATCCTCTTTTTCTCATTTGGTTTGAACCTAGGATGTTGTTTTGTTCCATTTGTCAAAGTGTATATATTAAAAATAAATGTGAATTTTAACATTGTTGAGATGCTATTATTGAACAAATTGATATTCATTTCAATATAAACACACAAATTTGGTCCTATTGAGTACCAATATAAATTGCCAGGTGCTGGGAATCGGTACCGTACGGTTTCACCTACGATTATATCAGCACATTTACCCAGATCCTCACCAAAGATTGTGTTCTTGAACCAAAAATCTACAATATTTCATGCAATTTTGGTTTGGTTTTTTATGCAACCGCAAACTTTGGAGAATTGAAGCGATTGACTTGAATGCGTTATTGAGAGGTTTATTAGCTTTATCATCAGTAATGAGCCTTGAAAATAGGAGACTTGAGGTGAGAGCATGCACAGTTCATCATGTGCTTGTTGATTTGATGAACCCAGAAAGCATCTAAGGAAGCATCTGATTAAAGTTTTGACTGTTTTCAGATGGCTCCCAGAATTCATTTGTTAAACAAACCGCCTCTAAGGTGCCCCGCATCTACGGTGCCCAGTTACACAAAACATTACACCCTGAGAAACTATTTACTTCTCTATTTACTTCTCTGAGTATGGCAATTTATCGGAAGAAAATAAAATAAAAAACAACAACATATAAAAACAATTGGTATTGACCAAAAGGGCGGTACAAAAGTATTAAGCTATGACAATGAAAAGGCAGGAATGATCTAATGAAAACCTCTTTGACCAATTGTGATACACCCCAAATAGCCCATTCACCCATCCTCCCACCACCCGCTTCTCGTGAGGGGTACACCCTGGACTGGCCGTCAGCAAATCCCAGGGCACATAAACACAAACAGCCATTCACACTCACTAGCAACTACTGTATGGACAAGTTAGTCTTCATGTTTTGCCTCTCCTCTCAGGAGACTTCATCAGTTGATGCAACAAGGCTTAGTTAGGACAGACTAGCCTGAGTTAGAGTGGAGAACCTCTTTACTCTGTTTAATTTATGCTCGAAGTTGAACGCACACCCCCAAACCACAGATATTCATCTTACTCGATTACCATTCGGAACAAAACGCGTTATAACACACAACAATAGAAAACGTGGATTCTCGTCATTTACTTCTGTGCGTGTGGTCACGGCCACATGAAGGAACCCCATTGTATTCATGGAGCCTAGACAGCGCGGAAAGCGACTGTTGTGACAAAGTGGAGACTGTGGGGTAAATGACAGCAGCATTTTATTTTTGTTCTTACCAGCTGTGCGTCTCTCACAATGATGCCACTTTACAAAACTGCTCAATCAATTAGTGACCAGCAGCGGTTTACATCGAGTATCCCTTTTTTATGCTTGCAACCGAATAGTACATGATAACCCCTGATTCTACAATGGAAAAATGTCAATAGCGAGCACGTAGATCCCATAGGAGCCAAGGCTGTTGGTACTGTTGTCAAAACATGAATGTTTAATGCGAGGTCCAGCACAAGTCATCTTACAATGGCCATGACAGCAGAAAAATTGACTTTCAATAACATTGTGCTGTTGTTCTCTTGTCATCTCTTTGCCTTACATAATTCCTCCCTGCACTATTCTTGTTTACTTTCCATCTCATCCATCCTTTAAGCCCCTCTCTCACTATTTCCCCTGCATCCATCTCCTCTGCCCCCTGTCTAGTGTGTCCTATTTGTAGAGGTCCGCTGGATTAAACTACCTCCGCCGCATCAAGGCTTCTGTGTGTGCGTCAGAGGAGCGTCTTTGAAGTGAAAGTGGAAAAAAATCTGTAAGCCTCGTGACCTTAGAATATCGTTGCATTTGCAGCAGGTACGCACATACACCCCCCCCACCCCCACCCCCCTCTGTCAAACACATTCAGTGTTTTGTTTGTTGTATGAATGTCCATTTGCACTTCACTCTACTTTATGTGCTGCATTTGTTTATGCCACCAGCATTCATAGTCCCGTGTGTGTGTGTGTGTGTGTGTGTGTGTATGTGAGTCTGTATTTTTTGTTTGTGATATTTTTAAATGTGATTCTGGGTTCTAATGTTTCTCATGTTATACTTGTACCAAGGGAAGCTTACAATGGCTATTTCCTCAAAGCGTAATCGATGTAAAGTATTATTTTCTAAATTAAAAATACTTTGCCGACGGCTATTGCTTGCTACTGAAAAAAAATAAAAATCCTTTTGATGTAGGGCTTTTAATTACAAGGTTTCAACCAACAAAACACTTCAACTTTTGATCACAGAAATTCTACACCAAATTGTGAAATATACCCGTTCAAAATGAATCTTGTTGATACTTATACTGACCAAATTAAAACAAATTAAACTCAATAAGTGCATATGTTTTACAGTGATAAATAATGGAAGCAACAAAATGTCTACCATTAGTGATGATCCTGTTTTCATGTTGTGCAAAACATTTGGATCCATCAATTAATTACCTTCCAACTATCCATTTTATACAGCTCATCCTGTTCAGGGTCAGCAAGCCTATCCCAGCTGACTCTGGGCAAGAGGGAGCGTCTGTTGTTTTTCTATATGTGCCCTGACATTGACTGGCGACCAGTCCATTGTTTGTCTATATGTGCTTTGACATTGATCGCCGAGGAGACCAATAAATCCTCCGAGGCAAGTAGTGCAACTTTACGCTGAATTTGCTGGGCTCTCCGGATTACTGGATGCTTCATGTTGTCTTACACAGAGCCGGTTTGACCAAAATCCTGCCTGCCAGGCCAGCCTGACTTTCGACAAGTGCACCACCAGCTCGCCGGTTATTTACCCGTTTGTGGATCAAGTTCACTACTAACATGTCCTCCAAGGCTTGGTCCAGCTCAGCAGTGGCCAGAGAATGTCATTCCCGCTCCAAGAGGTCCAGAACGGCCTTGGCTGCCGATGAAACACCGGCTTCGACGTCCGATTCCCCATATAAAGTTGAATTTCCAAGCTGCCGTTCATCTGTAATTCAGCAAGGCTACTTTAATATAAACGCCCATGTGTCCGTTCGATTAGTCAAGTAGCTAGATGCTAATGAAGACTCACAAATGGGAGCTGCCTTCGCAGTGAGCAGAAAGTGTAAGAATCGTAAGTATCATTGTAGAAAACAGTGGGCTGTGGTGTATTGAGGAATATTTCAGGAACACTCACGAAATAAGCATAAGTAAAATTAATATAGATATGATTAAATGGTGTCTTGAATTAGGGAATCTATAAAAAACAGGTCTCAAATGTAAGGCCCAGGACCCAGATCTAGCCCGCCACGTGATTTTCAGTGACCCGCTAAAACACACCGTGTGCCAACTTCCATGATTCTTGCAAAAATATGTACCAAAATTTCAAATTGTCATATGTAATAAATAACATTGAGATACTGAATTTCTTTTGTTTGTTATTAAACCCCTTTGAACAGTAACTTGAACAATGGTTGAACAACTTGACTTCTGACTTCAAAACCAGTTAACCATCAGTTGTGTATCTGTAATAATATGATGAGGCAATTTTATATTTATATTCTTATGGTTTCAAAGTATGAGGGAAACCGTAGCTACAATGTGGCCTACAAAAAAAATTAGCTTGACATCCCCGCAAGATATAAATGTTAGAATTGCCGGCTACGTCTTCACAGTTTTAAGTGGACCTCAAACCTATTTTATTTAGGTTTTTAAAAATATATATTTTATCTGACCGATTCCAGTCTTGGAAATATTTTCCAACACGTCTGGAGGATTAAAAAAGTGATGTAATATTTACAAGAAGTCAGTGTGCTACAAGTAAATATTTTTTACCTTAGATACAGAGAAAGGATGACACCGGACGCTTCCAGCGTCACCCAATGGTAAGAACGATCGAGCAATTTAGAAAAATAGTGACGACATGGGTAAATTCTACCTGAACTATACAGTTGGCTTTTTACTTGCATCTAAAGACCATAGTGCTGTCAAGTGGAATAAACTTTAGAGGTCTTGCTTTGAGGAGATGTTTTATTGATTTATTCAACCTTTATTTATCCAGGTAAGGCAATTGAGAACATATTCTCTTTTGCAATGCCGACCTGGCTGCAGACAGCTGAGTAAAACAATGCAAAATAAAAGCAGCTCCAAATAGTACACACAGATACAATAAACTGTACGCGAAACATAAAATCTTTCACAATCAAACTACACAATAGCTCCCTTCACATTGGAAGATTGTTATTCCCTTTGTCGCAGAGTTTTACTCCCCTGTTCTTTAAAGCTTAGCTTTTAGTTGATGAGAGACATAAATGTCGCGATCGCAGCGTGAATTATACAGAAAGATGAGTTTGTTTTCTTGTCCCTTCTCATCATCTCTTTCACTTCACTTTTCAGCCGGACTCTCATACCTTTTTCACATGCTGCTATCAGTACCACTGTACAGTGGTGCCCTGAGATATGAGCCTTCGCCAAACATGTCATGTTTTCATGTGAAAAATAATTTCATAAAAACAGTTACATATACAGTCACAACAATTTTTGCTCTCAAGCCAAAGCTGGGTCACTCATGTCACACGGCATGAATTCAAGTAAGCAGTGGGCGTGTTTCATTTGATACCTACAAAAACGAAGAAGTTTCAACTTATTTGACTTAGAACACAAAAATCTGGGAATTTAAGACTTTTCGAGGCATTACATTTATATTTTAAGACCAAGATGAAGCTCTGAATATATTCCATTTGTTATTGTGTGAGTTGGTCACTGAGCTGTAAAAGTGCTTTGAATACCTCCAAAGGTAGAATAGCACGATACAAGTGAAACCCATTTACTATTTTAATTTAACAGCTATTGTATCTCTGTGAAGACCAAGTTTAGATTTTTTTTTTTTTTTTTTACTGTTCAGACGTCTACAGCACATGTTGAATATTCCCGTAAGAGTTAAATGTAACACAATAAAATTATTTTATTAATTCCTATAGAAAAAGTGAAGAAGTCAGTATTAGGCCACTGAAAACAAATAGCCTTGTCTCTTCTTTATAAACCATTATTGAATGAACTAGATAAGATTTTGCTTTCCTGTGACTCAGTGAACTAATACATGCATTTACTTGTAAGAGTTACAAGTGTAACACAATACAAATTTCTATTTAGCTATAAAAAGTCAAGGTAATATTACCTTTCAGTCGACGTGAAAAACCCGTACAAAAGCCATTCCCTTTCATCTGGGTGAATCAATATAATGATAGCATATAGTGATGCCATTGCCCTTGCTTTGGAAATAGAATAAAGGACTCCACATACCCCACTGTCTGACATAGCGCCTTTATTACTGAACACACAGGAGTATTGGCTCAGTCGAGACAGCGTTATTCAATCACTATGAATGACAGATACACACTTTGACTTTGATTAGTGCCAGTCTCGAGGAAAGGGCAGATGCTATCTGGGTTTTGACCATGTCTGGCGTTAACAGAGGGCTCCCGATATCTCACTCAGCGTGCTGTGGGACACGCAGATAAATGAATCGTCTTTCACCGTTTTTGTGCGGTGTCTGGATACACCGCACGTACAACAGGTGAACTTGATTAATGATTGAATCACTCACCGTTTCAGTGTGACTATTCATTTCCTGCATCAATGAGTTATTCTGTCTCCCCTCACATTGACTGCCTATGTTATTATGTTACCCATAAACTTCCCTATTATTTCCAACAGCCTTGCCGCATTGCTCCCCCCCACACCTCCTCTGTTAACAAATAAAGATCTTTCTAGGATGATAAACCTGTCAAATTATAAAGTACATATATAGTGATGCCACTGTACTTACACATTTAATTCGTTCTGTGACCATACCTGTATTACAAAACACTCATATCTTTAATCTTTGAAATGAATGGAAATGTAATTACCGTAATCCCTCATATATCGCAGGGGTTACATTCCAGAAAACCCTTAAAATCCACAATCAGTTATTTATTGTATTATTTCTATAAATGTCAAGATTGGGTCTTTTAGATGGTACTGGAAGATAAAAGGTAAAAGATGGAGGACCCATGTGCTGAGAAGCAGGGAGGAGAGGCAGGAGTTCAGAAAACTCAAAAAGGGATTGAATTTAAAAAACAAAGGCACACAAGGATCATGGAGGAAAATGTGAATTATTAACAAATTTAAAAATCAAAAGATTCAAACTAACAAAACAAATACTGGGAATAACTCACCACAAATGGAAACAAGACATGACGAGGAAACTGACTGATAATGACATCTGACAATGAACCAATAAGAATTGAAAGGAACCAGGGAACCAAATACAAGCAAACTGATGAGAAAACGAGAACAACACCTGGACAAGACACGAGTGGCTAGAGGGAGCTGATAGGTTGACACAAGGTAGAGGGCTGAAGAGAGGTGGAGACAAAAACCGAGCGAGCACACAAAACATGAACAACATGGGACACAGGAAAAATATCAAACTAAACTAAATACAGTATAATCTAAACAAAAACACAGACCATGACAATAAATTCACAAATTGCATATATGCAATTCAATATCAGTGACACTTTAGTGAGGTGAAGAAGAAGACTCACCTTTATTGTCATGAACATGCATGGTATGCACACGAAATTTGTTCTCTGCATTTTACCCATCACAGTGAACACACGTGTTCTTTGTCCGCATTAGGTCACGATCTTCACACTCTACACGATCTGTGTACACAACGCAAAACAAAATAGGAATTAAGGCTGGCAGAACCCCTTCAGCTTCCCAAAATTAGTTGCAGTGCTTTAGTTGTACCAAATAAAGCTAAACATTGCTCTTTCCTTGCTTTTCTTCCGGTCCACAGTGCTATGTGTATTCATGAGCTATACATCAGGCTAGGCTGGGGAATTTCTTTGTGAAAATCTGACCATGGCTTGTGTGTTAAACAGTGGCATTCCGGTCATGTTTGTCACGTCTTTAAGCAACTTGTTGACTCACCAAATGTATGAGTAGAAATTGCTCAATAATGTTTCTATTCCTGCAAAGTAACAGTGCCCATTTGTCCTGATGAGAATCAGTGCTGTCACATCATAATCAAATAGCTGTTAGTGCCAACTGTACCAGATATGTGCAGCTGAGTAACTATATTGATCAATAAAAAAAGTCTGACATACTCAATCTGCAATGTGACCCGCCATATAACGAGGGATTATTCTAATCCCTTCCACCTCCCGCCAAAAAAAACCAAATTTTTACTTCTTTTTTTAATGAATAATTGTGCTCACACAGTTTTGTTCTTTATAAACATACAAAGTAATAACAGACTGTTAATTAAATAACTCTTTAAATCTAAAGAAAGTTTAACATTTCATAAACATTGGATATTCTCCTATCTTTCATAGGTTTGTAGTCGGGGATTTTTGTATTCTCTAACGTTATGGTGGTCCTTGCCATCCTCTTCGAGAAAAGCCCTTCCTTGTCACAGTTGACTACTTGCTGGTGGATGTAGCATACTTCGGCTGGCAAAAAATTTGATGTAATCATGCGCTTCTTTCACATCTGGGCTCGCTCACGCCAGTCCTCGTTTTAAAATTCTCGAACCAGCCCCGACTGTCTTTGAACAACGTGTCTGTTGAAGTGCCTGGGGTCTCCTGCAGCAAATCAGCGGAAATGGCTCGTGCCTCCTTGCAGATTAGACTCTCTATCGCCGAATCTCACACAAGCTGTTTCTCTGTCTTTTCATGGACCTGTCTGCAGCATAGAAATTACACCCTTGGCTGGCATTATAGTCTTGATTACTTGAGCACTCATTCTGCTTCAGAATAGTACATATTGTAGAAGTGCTTGTTACTGCTTTGCCAAGTCGACTACACGCACCCTCTTGCTCATATATTTTTTTAATGATGTTGTGCGTTACTTCAATGTCCATTATTGGCTTCTTCTTTTCTCACTTTCCAGGGTCCCTTTGTAAGAAAAAAGGAACTTGTCAAAATAAATAAAAATAACATTTTATCCTATATATATACAGTGGGTACAAAAAGTATTCAGACCCCCTTACATTTTTCACTCCTTGTTATATTTGCTAAAATTATTTAAGTTAATTCCCCCCTCCCCCTCATTAATGTGCACTCAGAACCCCATATTGATATTACATATTACTAAATTGTTGACATTTTTTACAGATTTATTAAAAATGAAACACTGAAATATCACACAGCCATAAGTATTCAGACCCTTTGCTCAGTATTTAGTAGAAGCACCCTTTTGAGCTAATACAGCTATGAGTCTTTTTGGGAATGATGCAACAAGTGTTTCACACCTGGATTTGGGAATCATCTGCCATTCCTCCTTACAGATCCACTCCAGTTCTGTCAGGTTGGACGGTGAATGTTGGTGGACAGCCATTTTCAGGTCTCTCCAAAGATGCTCAATTGGGTTTAAGTCAGGGCTCTGGCTGGGCCATTGAAGAACAGTCACTGAGTTGTTCTGAAGCCATTCCTTCATTATTTTAGCTGTGCGCTTAGGGTCATTATCTTGTTGGAAGGTCAACCTTCGGCCCAGTCTGAGGTCCTGAGCACTCTGGAGAAGGTTTTTGTCCACGATATCCCTGTACTTGGCCACATTCATCTTTCCTTCGATTGCAACCAGTCGTCCTGTCCTTGCAGCTGAAAAACACCCCCACAGCATGATGCTGCCACCACCATCCTTCACTGTTGGGACTGTATTGGACAGGTGATGAACAGCGCCTGGTTTTCTCCACATATGCTACGTAGAAATGATTATGAAGCGTAAAATACGGCAATGAAGACCGCGGACTGTTGAACAGCCGAAGCTGTACATCAAGCAAGAATGGGAAAGAATTCCACCTACAAAGCTTCAACAATTAGTGTCCTCAGTTCCCAAACGTTTATTGAATGTTGTTAAAAGAAAAGGTGATGTAACACAGTGGTAAACCCTGTCCCAACTTTTTTTGGAACGTGTTGCAGCCATAAAATTCAAAGTTAATGATTATTTGCTAAAAACAATAAAGTTTATGAGTTTGAACATTAAATATCTTGTCTTTGTAGTGTATTCAATTAAATATAGGTTGAACATGATTTGCAAATCATTGTATTCTGTTTTTATTTATGTTTAACACAACGTCCCAACTTCATTAGAATTGGGGTATTATTAACCTTCACAGCATTTTAATACCTTGAGACAAAATTAAACCATTTTGTTTGTAAAAGACTTGTTGTATGTCCCAATGGCCACTGGTAATGTTATGCACTTCCAAGTATATTTGTTATATTTTGTGCATTTAAAGCTAGAATTACTGGGGATCTTCTTTTTACGACAGACTTCTGTTCTTATGACACCAACTTAACAGCAATTTTATATGCAAGGCGGTACACACTGTAGTCTATCTGTAGTCTATCAGTAGTAAAGTCATTGCAGTATGTATTCATTCATTCATCTTCCATTTCGTTTATCCTCACTAGGGTCGCGGGCGTGCTGCACCCTATCCCAGCTATCTTCACCCTGAACTGGTCCCCAGCCAATCACAGGCTGCCCATTGCAGTATATATTTAAATAAAAAACACAGAAGTGCCAGGGTAGTATGCCATCCCACATTAACTAGACAATTTTTGTAAGTGTGAAAGTAAACTTTTGACGCAGCCCGGGGTCGGTGCTGCGGGGCTGGGTGAGGCAGCAATTTACGGGCAATTTCAAATCTTCAATCAACCGAGCATGCATGTTTTTGGGATGTGGGAGGAAACCGGAGTGCCCAGAGAAAACCCATCCAGGCACGGGGAGAACATGCAAACTCCACACAGGCGGGGCCTGGATTTGAACCCCGGTCCCCAGAACTGTGAGGCAGATGTGTTCACCGTGCCAGCATAAACATACTTGTTCGGGAAATTTGTACAAAAAATGGTGAACAAAAACAATTCTAGTAAGTATTTCCATACATTAGTCTTCAAAGAACCTAATAAATCCTGAGATTTGGGAAAGACTTGGGGGGGTGGGGGGTGATTGGAGACTGGTAGAAAATCTAACATGTCTTTTATTCTCACAAAATGTGATTAATTTCATCTTGAGACATAAAGACATTGAGAAAAACACTGCGCAATAAAAGGTTGCTAGTAATCTGGTAATGCCGGCACATTTTTATTATTATTTTTTTTTGACAATTGTACAAAAAGATGCATTGTCCTCTAGCAATTAGAGCCTGTTTGAATGACTAATATAGCAATAGTCTGGTGCAATGACCATTGTGCAAAGAGCGCCGAGACTTCAAGGAATGTATGCAGTTTAAAGTGTAGTAATGCGATAATCTGGGACAATGTCGATTGTACAAATGTTGCAAATAGTCCTCAATCAGTGTGCAAGTGGTGCAGATGCTCATCTGGCATGAGTGGCCAGTATTGGTCAACAACAACGAATATGCAAATAGTGCAGCGTGGCGAGACTACCACAGTGCACGAGTAATGTATAATTGGTCCGACAGAAATGTGACAACAAACTCAAGACAATTAATTGGCGGCATGTTGCAATGGAATTGTAAATTAGCTGTTTAAGACGTTGATGTTGTTGCATTGTCTGCTAGTTTTAGTTTGCATTGTTCAATAGTGCCTACCTGAGGGAAGGAGCTGGAAGAGCGGGTGACCAGGATGTGGAGGGTCCGAGAGGATTTTGCACGCTCTTGGCTTAGTTCTGGCAGCGTGCAAGTCCTCAAGGGTGGGTAGGAGGGTACCGACAATCTTTTCAGCAATTATGATTGTTGCAGTCCGAGTTTGTCCTTTTTTGTAGTCGCACAAAATCAGACTGTGATAGAAGATCACAGGACTGATTCGATGACTGCTGTTTAGAACTGCCGCAGCAGCTCCTGTGGTTTCCTCAGAATCCGCAGGAAGTACATCCTCTGCTGGGCCTTTTTGAGGACGGAGTTGATGTTGATCGCCCACTTCAGGTCCTGAGAGACTGTAATTCCCAGGAACTTGAAGGTCTCGACGGTTGACACAAGGCAGTTGGAGAGCATGAGGGGCAGCTGTGGCGAAGGATGCCTCCTGAAGTCCATGATCATCTCTACAATCTTGAGCGTGTTCAGCTCCAGGTTGTGTCGGCCGCACCACAGCTCCAGTCGCTCCACTTCCTGTCGATATGCAGACTCGTCACCGACTTTGATGAGGCCGATGACAGTGGTATCATGAGCAAACTTCAGGAGTTGTTGTGCAGAACAATGGAGGATAAACTTATTAGTCACTGTTTGTGGGGACCCTGAACTTTTTGATAACTCCTGCTCTTTTTACGTCCTGCTGTACGTAAAAAGAGCAGGCCTGGAGAATGGTGAGCGAGGAGTAGACTTATCTGGTGAGTAAAATGTATGTTCCTTGTTGGTTGTTGGCTGGTTGTACTTTACTGTGACTCTACTTACTTACTTACTTACTTACTTACTTTACTATGACCAAGCTAACAATAGAATTAGCCAAAGTTAGCACAACCAACCTTTCACCAGTGATACCAACACACTGATTGTCTGATTGAATCGTACTATTCAAATAAATAGTGTTGGTATCTAACGTGAAGCTATACACAACTCCTGCGATACAACTCACACAAGTAACGGCGGGCAAAAGTTCACTGCGTGCCTGGTGTGTACCCATCATTACACCTGTGGTTAGCTTGCACACTGAAAGCGGCACAATCTAGTTCATTGCACACCATTTGTAACCACAAAACGCCAGTGGTCGAAAACCGAAGACCCCCTGTACTGGCTGTCAGGCCACCATATTGGCCTACTGTATGCTTGCTCATAATCTTGGTTCCACCGTCTCCACAATTAATACAACTTTACTCATTTGTTCTTTTTATTGTCAAACCCTCCCCTGTCCATGTCTCATCCATCACAGTTTGTGAACCTCCACTCTCATCCCTCTCAGTAGACAGTTCAGTCAAGTTGGAGCAATTATTTTTGCTGCTGAAACAGTCCTCTAACGTAATTGTCCTTCTGCTTGTTTCTAAACCATTTATTTCCCATTTATAGATCATCTGTCATCCAAGTTGCCGCCACTCTTGATATGGCCAGTCTTCTCTCAAGCAAAAAAAACTAAAAAACTAAACTCAAATTTAGTTATCCATTTAGTGATCCACCCATCCATCACTCGGAGGGCATATCAGTTATATACATCAATATTCCAGATCAATATAAGGAAGACATATTTCAGAGAACCCCTCAATATAATGAATGTGTTGGTCCGTATACTTTGCTGAGGCATTTGCAACCCGGTTTTGCAATTGGGAGGACAGTTTGTCTGAGAAGCTGCTAGCATAATTTCATTCTGCTGTATAGTAGGCGTCGGCACGGTGAACGACACGGTGAACATCTGCCTCACAGTTCTGAATTCAAATCAGGGCTCCCCTCTGTGGAGTTTGCATGTCCTCCCTGTGCCTGCATGGGTTTTCTCCGGGTACTCCAGTTCCCTCCCACATCCCAAAAACATGCACGGTAGGTTAAGTGAAGAAGTGAAGACTCTAAATTGTCGGTGTGAATGTGAGTGCAAATGGTTGTTTGTTTAAATGTGGCGACCATTTCAGGGTGTCTCGCCCAAAGATAGCTCCAGCATGACCGCGACCCTCGTGAAGATAAGCGGTATGGAAAATGAATGGATGGATGGATGTATAGTGGGCAGTCACGAGAACATCAAGCAAAAGTGTAAATCGCCATCAGTGGCTGATAGGGCTTTTATTACGAAGCCATTGTTTGTTCTGTCTGCTATTTTCTGGGCCTTCCCAGGGTGAAAAACATGATCAGCTAAAAGCATCAAATTTTTTAAAGCGCCCTTTTTGCTTTTGCAATATTGAGCAGGAACCCTCTGTCTTTATCACTTCATAAATATTTATACAGTGAATCACTGCTGGTAAATCTTTGGGTCCGAAACATTCCCACGAGGGGCTGTTGTGCTTATGAAGGCACTGTTCATTTCAACCAGTGATGGATATGCCCTGACATGAGGGAAGCTTAATGATTTAAAGTTGTTCCATATGAATAATGACTACCTCACAAACCATCAAATTCTGCACTCCCCCATATTCTCATGTAATGGATGATCATACTGACATGCTGCTAGATGTCTCCTCACTTGCATTCAAGCTTGCAGTGCGGCTGTTGTTGTACCCAAATAAATGATAGATACTGTTCTCTGATTCACAACGTTCCCGAAGGCATTTATGCTTTTTGATGGAAATGTTGCCCTGACAGCAGTTTATTTGTTGCTGCTTAATAAAGACTTATAGTTGTGCGTTGCTTCATGGGTCCCTCTCTTTTTTCAAACATATTCATTTACCATCTAAAGCGATGCTGTGAGATGGGCTGCTATTTTAGAAACACTGCTGGTTCTCAAAAGAATGTCTTGGCAGCAGTACAGAGTGACTCCATTTCGATGGCTGGTACCTAATCAACAGGAAAAACAAAGGTTTTTCCATTTTTTTCTGGTGCCTCCTCAAACATGGGGCAAACTTAATCAAATCATGTTTGTGCGAAAACTTCCAATTCATGTGACACTGACACTTATTACAATAGCCTTTGTTCTAGTATTCCTTTCTGACCTCCGTTTTATTTACTTAGGAAACAGAAATGTATCCATCAAATCAATCAATCAATCAATCAATCAAATTTAATTATAGAGCACTTTCATACGTAAAAAAAATAACTCAAGGTGCTTCACAGAGATTTAAAAATGGACAATTAAAATAGCAGGAAATATACAAAAACCCATCCCTCCCATCCCTACATGGAAATGCAAACACACTCTTACCAACACACATACCCCCACACAGACACAAACACAGCGCCTATTGACTATTGGTCTAGAGACATGGGAAGGCACTGGGTGAGGAAAGACAATCCTGTGGGTGCCATCCACACCGAGAGATGCCACCACAGAGACCACCACGACCGGGGTAGACAGGGAGAACTACCCACACGCCAGCGTGGAGGCCCCCCATGAGCAAAAGACAATAGGACACGATCAAAACTGAAGGACAATAAGAGACAATTAAACAGGATTAAAAAATAAATAGATACATAAATAAAATAAAACAAATGAATAGATAAATGAATAAGCAAATTAGTGGATAAGTAATTGTCTAAATGAATAATACATAAATCAATGAAATGCTAAATAAATCATAAAGAAATCAGCTAAAGGAAACAGGTGAGTCTTGAGGCTCCTTTTAAAAGCATCTACAGTCTCTGCGGTCCTTATGCCCTCTGGCAAGCTGTTCCAGAGACACAGGCCGTATTGGCTGAATGCAGCATCTCCATGGGTTTTTGCTGTAGTTTTAGGAATAATTAAAAAGCTGGTGCCAGAGGACCTCAGGACCCGTGAGGTTTGATATGATAAAAGCATATCAGATAGCTATTAGGGCCCAAGACCATTAAGACATTTAAAACTTTTAAAATAACCTTAAACTCCATCCTGAAACACATGGGGAGGCCATGCAATGATCAGAAAACAGGTGTCATGTCCTCCCGCCCTCTGGTCTTCGTCAGCACATGAGGAGCTGACTTCTGAATTGGTTGCAGAGTGGAGATGTTTTGAGAGCAGGGCTTTGCAGTACTCTCAATGATAAGAGATAAAAGCATGCATCAAGACCTCCATGTTAGCCTCTAGCTATATGCTTAAGATGGTAAAAACATAGCTTAGTTACATTCTTGATGTGTTGAATACATTTAAACTCAGAGTAAAAAATGAAACCCAGGTTCTCAACACATGGTGAGGGTTTAAAATGTTGTAAGATTTGGTAAAAGTTTCTCTCGCTTGCCTCCAGAACAGATCCCTCTCTTTTGTCGTGGTTGAGAGGAAATTCACTGCCATCCATGGCTTAATATCTAAAATACAATTAAGAAGGGTATCACCGTGATGTGATACAGCTGTGGGTCATCTAATACAAGGTCAAACTTTCAGCATCTTAAAACCTTTTTTAACATGGCCAATATTTGGGTAAAAATCTGTCACATAAGTTTTTGTTTCTATTGATGTTGTCTTATTGACACTTTCCCCCTATTGGCCTGAACAGCCAGAATAGAGATGCATGGATCGCTTTCCTAAATCACAATAATTTTCATTGTGTTCAACATCACACTCATTCCTCCTTGCCATCATTGGTACTTTTTTAAGTGCGACACACAGCCAAAAGAAAAAAAGAAAAACACACTAAGTTCAACCTTCCGAGATGTGCTAAGGTCTCATGCGATGTCAAGTATGAAGGTGGTTTGACTTCTGTATGTACAGCATCATACCTGGGGGAAAACATAGTGCTATCAGCAAAGACCTGTAAGGTCCAGGTCCTCATGTCACAGAAGGGCAGAGGATTACAAATGTTATAAATTTTCTTCAGCCATCACCCCCGTCAGTGTCAGATGGGAAAGTTTCAGGCTACCCTCGACCCTGTACAGGACTAACATCATAAATGAATTTGGTATGTCCTTTGGGGGAGCAAGGCCGTTTCTATTGATAGATGGTTATAGCATGTCCAGAGTTCATTCAAGAATAATCATAGTTGATTCCTGTAATTTTCAGGCCTATTACCCAAATGCTACAGTAATGTTATTAGTCCTTCAGGGTCATCAAGACCATCCCGCTTAACGAGTAAATGTGAACATTGTGTCGTGTTATATATTTTGAGTCTTTTCATTTTTGCCAATTCTGAACGATAGCTATCAAAAGCAGTTTTCTCTTCTGCTGAACCATTTGCAAAAGTCGTGTGAAATATTTCACTTAATTTAAACACCAAAACAAATTTTATTTGCAATTTTAACGTGTTCCTGAAATGAACACTGAACATTTGTTGTTAAATAATTTCAAACAACACATTTAGATTTGAGCTATACGAAAGTAAATTTGACAATATTCAAGAGAAAAATACATACATGTAAAACATGTTTTGTTAAGGTCAAAACAAAGGAATTATGTTGCATGGGCACAACCCGTTGTTAGGTGGGTACTCCTCAAGAACATGTATGGTAGGATAATAAATTTGCCTGTGATTGATTTGTGCCCTGCGAGTGACTGGCGACCAATCTCGGGTGTAATTCGCCTCTTGCCCAAAGTGAGCCGGAATAGGCTTGACCTTATCGGTTCCCTTAGCAGGATAATTGCTCGAAAATTGTGAGTGGAAGTTCCAAACTAGCAGAGAAATTGTGATGATGGCTTTGCATTATCAGTCCAAAGTTGGAGTGTGATGTGCAAATGCACAACCTTCCCTAAATATGTTTTTCTGACAAGTACAAACCCAATTCCAATGAAGTTGGGATGTTGTGTTAAACATTGTATTCTTCTAAAAACAGAATACAATGATTTGCAAATCATGTTCAACCTCTATTTAATTGAATACACTACAAAGACAAGCTATTTAATGTTCAAACTGATAAACTTGATATTTTTTAGCAAATAATCATTAACTTCAAATTTTATGGCTGCAACACGTTCCCAAAAAGCTGGGACAGGGTCATGTTTACCACTGTGTTACAACACCTTTTCTTTTAACAACATTCAATAAACATTTGGGAACTGAGGACACTAATTGTTGAAGCTTTGTAGGTGGAATTCTTTCCCATTCTTGCTTGATGTACAGCTTCAGCTGTTCAACAGTCCGGGGTCTCCGTTGTCGTATTTTACACTTCATAATGCGGCACACATTTTCACTGCGAGACAGGTCTGGACTGCAGGCAGGCCAGTCCACTACTCATCAATCAGCTGCCACGATGTGTTGAATGAATCTTGCATAATTTTATCCAATTCATCTACCCCGCATCCTGCCATGAACATTCGTGAAGCTTCTCCTCATGGGACGCTTCGTTGCGTTGAGATTCTTTTCTCCGCGGAGACGGCTCCATGATACGTTAGGTATTATACATTTGAGTTTACAGTGGGTAATGTACACCTGCTCATGCGCAGTAAGTCAAACTTTGGTGGCGGAAGTAAACAAGGATGTGGCCGGATGGCTTAATTCATTCCAGTTCCCATCAGCATTAAATAAAAATAAGAAGAATAAGAGTTCAATTGCTTCCAATCGAATGCAAACATTTTAATTCAATATTCTTTCTTTTGTTGGATTTTGCGAATTGCCCTGCAATTGGCTGCTGTACAGCATGCCGAGGTCTGGGGTGGCAGAGAAGTATGTTAGAATAATACAGGACATGTATAAGGGCAGCAAAACAGTGGTGAGGTGTGCTGTAGGCGTGACAGAGGAATTTAAAGGTGGATGTGGGACTGCATCAAGTATCAGCCCTGAGCCCCTTCCTGTTTTCAGTGGTGATGGATAGGCTGACAGATGAGGTTAGACTGGAATCCCCATGGACCATGATGTTTGCAAATGACATTGTGATCAGCAGTGAAAGCAGGGAGCAGGTGGAGGAACAGGTAGAAAGTTGGAGGCATGCTCTGGAAAGCAAAGGAATGAAGATTAGCTGAATGGAGAATATATGTGCATAAATGAGAGGGGATGAAGGGGGAGAGTGAGGCCACAGGGAGAAGGGATAGGAAGGGTGGAGGACTTCAAATACTTGGGGTCAACCGTCCAGAGCAATGGTGACTGTGGTCAGGAAGTGAAGAAACGGAACGTGTGGAGGAAGGTGTCAGGTGTGTTATGTGACAGAAGAGTCTCTGCTAGGATGAAGGGCAAAGTTTATAAGACAGTTGTGAGGCCAGCCATGATGTACGAATTAGAGACAGTGGGACTGAAGAGACAACAGGAAGCAGAGCTGGAGCGACCATGTCGAAGCATACTTGACCAAGATACTGAACCCCCAGCTGCACTAGTTCCTACTGTTTGTGCTTTTAGTACCTTGACAGTTGAAAAGCATTGTACAAGAGGAAGCCCATTTACCTTAATTAACTCAGTGTAAATGTTTTATTTACTACATTTTACCAAATCAAAATTAAAATGGGTCATTTCCAAAGCATGTCAAGTAATTTTCTTCTGATTCACATTCCTATTATAAATATTATTAATGG
This sequence comes from Phycodurus eques, assembly GCF_024500275.1. Classification (NCBI taxonomy): domain Eukaryota; kingdom Metazoa; phylum Chordata; class Actinopteri; order Syngnathiformes; family Syngnathidae; genus Phycodurus; species Phycodurus eques. The sequence goes on from NC_084533.1 coordinate 1,894,447, forward strand.
CTTTCCTGCCTAAATTGGACAATAGGGAAAGACCAAAATACTTCCTGGAAGGATCAGTATTTTAGCTTGCACATTTACTTGTTACAGGGTGTAGTCCGCCTTTCGCCCGAAGTCAGCTGGGATAGGCTCCAGCGCCTCGTGACCCTAACCAGGATAAGCGGTGTTGAAAATGGATGGATGGATGTATACTTCTAAACTGCACACAAAATCCACCTAACTCACTATGTCTTATGTATTAAACATGATGTTCAAGCCACCAGAAGCAGATCTCTGGGGAAATTTTCTGAAAATTCCCTTTGCAAAGTTTGTTAAGAAAAAAAAGTAAACTGCTTTATTTCTAATGATATATCAAATGAAGATTACTGTTAAAACGACATGTTCAAACTGCACCAAATACCCACAGAACTGATTTGAAGTATTCAATACATGTGGTACGTCTGGATGACGTTTCTCTGTGGTACTAAATGTGAAAGAAATGGACACATTAAAATTGCGTGCAGTTTTTGTAAGCCCGTGTCAGAGGCAGTAAACACAGGCGTTGATGCAATACAGTGACAATACATTACAATCCAAACACATGGTCACAGACGTCTCCTGTTCCCCAAGCAGCAAATAAGCATAACCACCCTATGGCTAGCAGGGTAAAGGGATGCTACACAGGCAAGTTTTCCGTTGTCCTATTACCTCTCCTGAATGAGAAAGTGCCACCATGGAATTTTCAACTCTTCACGATGATGATGATGTACATGTCATACAAGGTAATAACCAAGGGATGTCAAAGTACTGTGTATATCCATTGTGGCGGCTGGTGGGAGTTTTCGACAATGGGGCGCGATAATCAGTGGTGTGCAGTGGGGGGCTTCAGACCCTTCTCTGCTGGCCAAACCCTTATCAAAATCGAAATGCTCCCCGGGCCCTTCAGCTGCCCCCTTGCTCCAGTGTGTTCCACTAACATGTGTATGTCATCACTGTGATGGGTCAAATGCAGAAAACAAATTTCGTGTGCATGCATGCATGTTCATGACAAAAAAAAGGTGATTCTTCTTCTTCTTCTTCAAAAACAAACACCTGCATTTACAACTTCCATAAAATCGTATTAATTTAGTTCCAACAGTCTCTTGTATTCATTTCATAGCGTGTCTTGGCTGAGCAACCTCCAGTCGTTTAAGGGTTAATATTTTTTAATCCAATCAGATTACAGCTTCTACGTGCGTTGCCATATGAATGTAATAATGCCAGGGCTTTCAGACTCAAGATTGTTGCCCGATGCCAAATGGACACAATAGAAAAGGCTTATTCTTATGTTTTTCTTTTTTTTCTTTTTTTTTTTAATCAATCTGTACCAATCAGAATTCAGATTCAATAAACAGTGCCAGAGAGCAGGCCCCGGTGACATTAGAATTTGTCCTCTTTTTCGTTCAGACGACTCGAGTGGAATTCCTCTGTATTACGTGAAGCCGGTGGCTGAGCAATGTGACGAACATGATGGAAATGATGGTAAAAACTTCATTTTCAAGGCGCATTTTTCAAAGGAAACTATACATTGTGACAATAAATTGGAGAATGCTTGGAGCTGGATGCCATGTTTCAACCGGGTCAAGGATTTATTCGCCACTTCAATAACGTATACTCGTAGCTGCCTCGATTGGACATACATATATATAACAAAAGTAAGTACAACTCCAATTCCAATGAAGTTGGGACATTGTGTTAAACATAAATAAAAACATAATACAATGATTTGCAAATCATGTTAAACCTATATTTAATTAAATACACTACAAAGACAAGATATTTGATGTTCAAACTGATAAACTTGATTGTTTTTAGCAAATAATCATGAATTTAGAATTTTATGGCTGCAACATGTTCCAAAAAAGCTAGGACATGTGGCAAAAAAGACTGAGAAAGTTGAGGAATGCTCATCAAACACCTGTTTGTGCCATGATTGGGTAGAAAAGGAGCTTCCCTGAATTGCTTAGTCATTGACAACCAAAGATGGGGCGAGGTTCACCTCTTTGTGAACAAGTGCGTGAGAAAATAGTCCAACAGTTTAGGACAATGTTCCTCAACGTACAATTGCATGGAATTTAGGGATTTCATCATCTACGGTCCATTATATCATCCAAAGGTTCAGAGAATCTGGAGAAATCACTGCATGTAAGCGGCAAGGCCGAAAACCAACATTGAATGCCCGTGACCTTCGACCCCTCAGGCGGCCCTGCATCAAAAACCGACATATATATATATTTATATATATATATATATATATATATATATATATATATATATATATATATATATATATATATATATATATATATATATATATATATATATATATATATATATATATATATATATATATATATATATATAGCGGCACGGTGTAGGACTGGTTAGAGTGTCTGCCTCACAGTTCTGAGGACCGGGGTTCAATCCCCGGCCCCACCTGTGTGGAGTTTGCCTGCATGGGTTTTCTCCGGGCATTCTGGTTTCCTCCCACATCCCAAAAACATGCATGGTAGGTTAATTGACAACTCTAAATTGCCCGTAGGTGTGAGTGCGAATGGTTGTTTGTTTATATGTGCCCTGCGATTGGCTGGCAACCAGTTCAGGGTGTACCCCGCCTCCTGCCCGATGATAGCTGGGATAGGCTTCAGCACGCCCGCAACCCTAGTGAGGAGAAGCGACACATAGAAACAAACAACCATTTCCACTCACATTCACACCGACAGGCAATTTAGAGTCTTCAATCAACCTACCATGCATGTTTTTGGGATGTGGGAGGAAACTGGAGTACCCAGAGAAAACCCACGGAGGCACGGGGAGAAGATGAAAACTCCACACAGGCGGGTCTGGGATTTGAACCCCGGTCCTCAGAACTGTGAGGCAGATGTGATAACCAGTCGACCACCGTGCCGCCTACTTTGTCGTATTTTTATGATAGTATTTTATTTTCAATGACATGATTTAACTATTTGCTACTCAAGGCGACTCAGCTGAGCAGTAGGGCAGCATCCTACCAGCCTCTATTGACCAGCCATCACTGCTATGAGGCCAAGCAAAGTAGGGCCACTTGTGTTCAATGTGAACAGGTGTAATAACCAGTGTAGGCCATATTCTGAAAAAAAAATTAAAAAATAAAAGGAAATCTTCATAAATAATTCAAGGACAATTACAATAGAAAACATGACGCATGCAAAAATATTTAACTGCTAAAATATAGCCAGAAGTAGCATTCAATTGTAATGGTATATTGACACCTTTATCAGAGCTCATTCAAGGTAGTTGATGATATTCTATATCTGATGAAATGACTGTGTCCCCTGAGGCGTATTCCGGGTGCATAACTTCATACTCTCTTCAGAAATGCAAGATGGGTTTCACTTTTCAATTTCACATCACAGCAAGAGGATTTTCGCTCAAAAAGATGATATTTATCGATGTGCCACTGATATATTTTTCAAACGATCATTCTGTGCAAAAGCATCTAAAGCAAGGTTTAGGTTACAAAGGAGCTGACAGGTGCCTGAGCTCCCACAAAGACAATACTTTCATCCATCTGTCGAGTACCAGCTCAAATTGCCATAAGCCAAATTAAAGACGGGTTAAGACCCACTTTAAACCCGCTTTGATCAAATTTAAACACTTTTCTTGACAAACAGTGAGGCTTTCATGAAATATAAACGTAAACCTGTCTTTGTCGACACACAGTAGGTGACAAGCAACTTAAAGCAATGGGCAAAATAATTTAAAAGTTTGTGACGGTGGATAGTTGGTCTTGTTATTTCAGTCTGGGAACACTTCTGAAAAATGCCTCTGACTGCTTTATTGACTTTGTTGGACTGTTATTTTGGTAACTGTGCAGATACCACACTATATGTGCCTGAAGAGTCGCAGTATTGCATGAAGGTTGTTCTGTGGGCTCGCACTGTGCCGTTAACTGGAGCTGAAACTGAAGCAGGAGTGTCTTAGTCGACTGCTAGTCATTGTATTGAAACAAAGTAGGATTGTACTCTACAGCTACTGTACCAAACACAAAATGTAACCTTCCACTTGACTCAAATGTCCTTTACACTAACCACTAAAGTGCAATAGGGTAGGGTTACCGACTTCCGCATTCTTCGAAGCAGGTGAAAGCACTTCGTTTCGGCACAGGTAAAATGATGGAAATGATGGAACTATCGCAGAAGACCAGATCAAAGCATCTGTAGGAACTTTAAATGTCTACAATGTCTTTTGTTTCAAACAAGATGTTGCCACATAGCCACCAAAGAGGACAATATCCAATGTTTAGGCTTCATTTGTCTTGTGTGTACAGTATATCATATCATATTTGTATAATTCAAAGATATACGTGTTTTTAACTTTTTTGTCCAAAGACACCAGCGCTAAAGAAAACGACATTTTAGCAAGTTCGGCTTCAAACTATCATGTCATCAACCTGTAGTTATGCTCGTTAGCACGGCGTACACAAGACGTCTGCTAACCTGGTTTGGGTTTGAGCCTCCTTATGGAAAGCCATCTGAGGATCTGCTCGACATCGATATCCAGTTTAAGGTCCACATACTAGTACTACTTTACTACTTTCATGACACTATTCCAAAAACAAAAAAGCAATATAAGAATCAGTAATACAGTGTGTAAACTGTTTAGCAATATCCCCCACAAAACATCAGTCATGGTTCCTTTGAGGATTCAGACAAAAGGGTGTAAAACCACTTATCTTGGAACATTTCAAATGGGCGGGCGACATTGTTCTGAGTTTTCTTCTCGGTGCAGTGGTTCAGAGCAAGTCAGTCAGTGGGTAACATGCGGCAAAGGGAAATCTTCAAAATAATCCCACTGTGTAGATGGGACACGCAGTTTACTCTGTGAGCTGCTGCGGTGCTCAACGCTCCCCGACAGAAACACCTGCCTGACTGATTCTGCCTCGGGGCCTTTTAATTATGCTCACAGCTATTGTATCGTGTGTTTGTGCCCGTGTGTATGTGCATGTGTACTTGTTGGGGAATTGATGGAGCACAGGAGGATTCAGAATCACTGCTGGATTTCAAATTGTCCCTATTGTCTTTTCTTGCCTCTCACACTTCACGAGTGAATAGTCAGTAATTAGAGTGCCCACATTTCGGAGCATCTTCTATTTTTTCGTCCTTTCCAGCCTTGAGCAGTGTTGTCAAAGTTACCTTGAAAAGTAAATTTGTTACGTTACTGATTACTTGACTTCAAAAGCAATGAAATTTGATTAAAAGTGACTTTTAGTTACTTTCAGCAGCTGCTAAAGTGGCAGGAATATCACTTCACCACAGTACAACAAGAGCATTAACTTAACTGTACCCATTACTTGGTAATATATGCCAGACAGGTCACAGAATGACATCATCAACATGAACCAATTACTTAAATATTAGTGTAGTTTCAAAGTAGTGTCAAATTCAAGGCCCGGGGGCCAAATCTGGCCCGCCAAGTCATTTCACGTGGCCCGCGAAAGCAAATCATCTGTGTCAACTTCCAAGATTCTCGCTCAAATTCTCATAAAATAATAACAATAAATAGTATCGTTGAGAAATTGCAAGCATTTTCTGTTTACAGTAACTTGAACAATAGTTGAACAAACGATTATCCTTGACTTCTGATTTCAAAACTAGATATCCATCAATTTGTTGTGTGTATGTAATAATATTATGACGTGACGAAACATTTACATGGTTTCACAGTCAACGGCCCTCTGAGGGACACCGTGACGACAATGCGGCCCGCGACAAAAATGAGTTTGACACACCTGGTGTGGTTGAAGCCACATGAAATGAGCAACTTAGTGTAGACTTGACATGCCAAATACACTAAGTACCTAAACATGTAAACAAGCACACCATTCTCAAGTACACTTTTCTAAAGACTCTTAACTGATAGACAGACAGGCTGTAGCAACCCTGCATATTGTTCGAGTTCTGTGGTTTCCGATTGTGTGGGGGTCGATGAAGGCAACTGTGTTTGTCCGAGTGTGTGTGTGCGTATATGTGAGCGAGAGGGGCGGTTAGATGTTGGGCTTGGGGGAAACAGACTGACAGTTACAGACAGTAAATGTAATCTGATTACTTACCTGGGTACAGTAATGCATTACATTGCCCCTTATTCAAAATGGTGGCCTTGAGGTACCAATTCCCCTTCTTCGTATTGTAATTGTTTTTACATTGTGTAATAAAAAAAAAAAAAAAACTAAGGAATTGCGTTTTTGTGTGTGTGCTCCTGTGCTCCTGGGCTCTCTGAACAGATGCGCAATCTAATTTACACTGAAGCCCCTGTAGGAAATACAATTTGACAAGAGTACATTTGTATTTCTTATCCAGTAAAAGAACAAAGAACAACAAAGTATGCACAAAACATTATGACATGTTAAGAGTCAAAACAATAAAAATGCTAACATTGCTGCACATATCACTCAAAGTTGCCACGATGACAGTGATGCTGCTCTTCATTGCACAAGCAAGTACACTAACACTGCTATGTTCTACTCTTGAGTTTAATTTTTCTTTCAGTTGGCTCTTTCTTGTGTTTTTCTTTGTTCCCCCTCGGGGGGGGGCACCGAGGAGGCAAGCAAGGAGGCGCACAACTGGGACCTTTTGGTCATCAGTTCCCAGTCGTAAGCGTCGCTGCCACAGCAGGATGACACCAGATCATTCCTTTGTCTATGTGTGTGCTCGGCTGCATTCAGTCTGGTTCCCATATTGGACGTTGCTCCGAGTTTGATGTTTTGACTTTGTTTAGTAGCCTCTTCTTTTGTACTTTGTATACACAGTAACTACTTTCTCTTCTCAGTAGTAGAACTTAAATTTTTTATTTTTGTACTTTAAATGTAACTTTCTCTACTGACAAGTAGCGCCTTATGTTCAGCAGTTTTATTTTCTCTTTTGTAAAAACCTAGTCAATCAGTAGCACCTGCTGTTTGTACTTGTTTGAAATAAAGCAAGTGTCATGGTCTGTGTTTTGGTTTGGGTTGTGTTTAGTTTTGTTCCATGTTTTCCTGTGTTCCATGTTTGTCGTGTGCTCATTAAGTTGTTGTGTCCACCTGTTCTCGTCTGCTTTGTGTCGACCAATCAGCTCTCTCCAGCCACTCATGTCTTGTCCAGGTGTTCCTCGTTGTCTCGTCTATCTGTTTGTATTTAGTTCCCTGGTTTCTTTCAGTTCTTGTCGGTTCATTGTCGTTGTCACATGTCTCTGCCATGTCATAGTCGTCAGTTGTCTTTATCATTGTGGTACGTCATTGTCAGGTGTCATTTTCCCTTTCTATTCCACGTCTTACTCACAGGTCATAGTTCGTTTCCAGTTTTAGATATTAGTGTTTCTTTGTTACTTTGATTTGATTGGTATCTGTTGTGGGACTTTGTTCAGTTTTCCCTTTTCTAAGATTAAATATTATTTTGAGACTCCCGCACTCCTGCCTTGCCTCCCTGCTTCCCTGCAATTGGGTCCACCATGTTCTTACCTTGTGTTACTCGCCCTCGCCCTAACCACGCACGTGACAGAATGAACCAACCAGAACAGGACCCAGCGGGAAGAAGATGGCGTCACCCTGGACACCACCAAACTGCCTCCCACCGTCCTCAGCCTGCCATCCATACCTACCCTCCTCCAGTAAGCCCTATCGTTCAGTCTTTATTGTCCTTTTCATCGGGTCCCCCGACTTGTCCTAGTTATTCACCATGCCCTACTATTTTACATCCACATGTTTCTTTAGATTCTGATTTTTCTGATTGTGAAGATGGCCCCGATTTAGTTAACCTTCTGTCTGATTCTGACTCTGACACAGACTTAGATTTTTCTGGTTCCTTCCCTAGTTTATCCCGTCCTCGTCAGTTTTTGTCACGTCTCCCCGTTTCCAACCCCAGTGAGTCCAAAACCTTTCCCTCGGACCTTTTCTTGGGCACCCGTTTGGCCATCTACCCGGGACCGCCGCGTGGTGGCCAACGGAGGCGCCCAAGTAAAGGTCAAATTTTGCCCCCTTGTTTTTTCCCTGTTCACAAGTCACTTAATTTTTCACCTGTTCCCACACGTTGTTCCACGGCTCCAATTAAGGCACGTCCAGTCAAACCTGCCCCCAAGCCACCATGTTCAGTACCAGCCATTTTTCCTAGTTCACCTTCCCGAGACCTTGTGCACTCTTCCACTCCCGTACCCTCTACTCCCAAACCTCAATGGCGGCAGGCTGAGGAAGCGACTGCAGGCCCCGTTCGTGCTCCTCTCCAGCTGCGGCAGGCTCCCGTTCCTGCTCCTCGGCAGCTGCGGCAGGCTCCCGTTCCTGCTCCTCGGCAGCTGCGGCAGGCTCCCATTCCTGCTCCTCGGCAGCTGCGGCAGGCTCCCGTTCCTGCGGCGCTCGTCCAGCGGCCGCCACCCGTCCTCGCTCCGGCGGCGCTCGTCCAGCGGCCGCCACCCGTCCTCGCTCCGGCGGCGCTCGTCCAGCGGCCGCCACCCGACCCCGCTCCGGCGGCGCTCGTCCAGCGGCCGCCACCCGACCCCGCTCCGGCGGCGCTCGTCCAGCGGCCGCCACCCGACCCCGCTCCGGCGGCGCTCATCCAGCGGCCGCCACCCAACCCTATTGCCTGGCCCCTGCATTACCATTGGCTTCGGCACCGTGGCCGTCCACCTGAATGGCCCTGTAAAGACCCTGGTGCTTGGCGTCCTGGACGACCTCCTGAACCGCTCAGCCAAGCACCTCACCATGGGTGGCCTGGATAGCCACCAGACTGACCTGAGGGGTGGACTCTGTACCCTCCTCCAGGCCACCTTCCGCCCACCCTGGGTTGGTGACTTTTTGGTTGTTGATTGGGTAACGTCTGGGATCCGTTCCTTTAGAGGGGGGGTACTGTCATGGTCTGTGTTTTGGTTTGGGTTGTGTTTAGTTTTGTTCCATGTTTTCCTGTGTTCCATGTTTGTCGTGTGCTCATTAAGTTGTTGTCCACCTGTTCTCGTCTGCTTTGTGTCGACCAATCAGCTCTCTCCAGCCACTCATGTCTTGTCCAGGTGTTCCTCGTTGTCTCGTCTATCTGTTTGTATTTAGTTCCCTGGTTTCTTTCAGTTCTTGTCGGTTCATTGTCGTTGTCACATGTCTCTGCCATGTCATAGTCGTCAGTTGTCTTTATCATTGTGGTATGTCATTGTCAGGTGTCATTTTCCCTTTCTATTCCACGTCTTACTCACAGGTCATAGTTTGTTTCCAGTTTTAGATATTAGTGTTTCTTTGTTACTTTGATTTGATTGGTATCTGTTGTGGGACTTTGTTCAGTTTTCCCTTTTCTAAGATTAAATATTATTTTGAGACTCCCGCACTCCTGCCTTGCCTCCCTGCTTCCCTGCAATTGGGTCCACCATGTTCTTACCTTGTTACTCGCCCTCGCCCTAACCACGTACGTGACAGCAAGTGGGTTACTACTACTACTCTCTGTGTGTATATTGAGGCCCAATCAGTCTCATATTGTTCCAAACTCCATGATTTAAAAGGAGTTGTTTGAAGGTAAAATTAAACTATGCTTAAAACATGACCTTTTAAGGTCCGTCTCCATTATTGTTCTTCCATCATCGCCATTTGCAAAACCTCCTGCCCTCAATATTACATTTTTCTGCTGTTTCTCATTAGTGAGCAGCAGAGTGTTCTGCTTGTCGTGAGAGCTGTGTAATTTATCAACACATGGGAAATTACTGCCTATTGTTGTTTGGGAATGAACAGGGGTGCCGGTGTAAAATGAGTTTAAGCATGTAAATGACTCATCAAGCCAAGCCTTCTAAATCTTCCTTTCCCTGGATTTCGATTTCCTTTAGTGTTTTGGTGTGTTGCTCTCTCGCTGCATGTATCTCACTTTCTAATGTTTAGTCCCCTTTCAAATCTGATCTCTACGTGGAATGGAAGAGCCGAAGACTTAAACGGAATCCTGCAGCTTTGACCTTAGCAGTCTCTTCTATTGTTGGTTGTCATGTTGGTGATACAGGAGATAAAGATTACCTCTATTCTCTCTTCTGCTCGTGGCCCAAGGTACATTTATAAACCATTATAAATGACTTGCTTCCCCAATGTATAATATGTGCAGTTTCCCGTTGTTGTCTAATCTGCTCCATATTGAATTCACCATTGTTGCCTTCTGCTAAACCTCCAGCAAAGTGCCCATCCATTTGCCGACATTCTGCACATTATAAAGCATTGCTGAGAAAAGCGAGTCATGCCAACTTCTCTTCTGTTCTTAATTTTCTAGGTTGTCTTGCGCAAAATACTGCCACAGATGTGTTTATTTTACTTGCTCCTATTAGCTGTTATGTTTCTGTCAGTTCCATTCCACAATAAAAGCTTTGCTCATGATGTGGTATATTGTGACATCTCTCACATGCTAAAGTTATGCCCTCCTGAAATGTTTATCAAAGGTTTTTAGTGTGTTAAGATACTGTAGCTCACCACTGATGGGACATTGTGATTTCCTAGGTAAGTAAACAGCAACACATTAAGAAATGTATGGAAATAAAGTGTTGCATGTTGATATATATGTGTTTTATCTTGTTAAATCATTGTTTAGTAATTAGTGTAAGAAATCATGATCAGTGTCTTCACATCGATGAATATCAATAATTGTATTGAAAGTACGTTGTTGTTAATGTCTGTTTTTAAGCAACATTGCAAAGAAAGCAGGCAATGAAAGACAAAGGGGGTACATGGTACTATTACAGCAGATCCTATTCTTTGAATAGGATGTTTTATTTGAAGATTTATTCCACTGTTTCCTTGGAATTGATCACAGCCTTAGCAGCGAGTCAAAGATGGAATTAAACATGGTTCATTTATATTTATTTCATTCTTTGTGTCACTGCCCCGAGGGTCTATTTACAATTCAATGTAAAATTAAAGTGTGCCTCAACAATATATATATATATATATATATGTATGCCGTGTGCTGCCAGAGATGCTGAAATGGAGGAACAGCAGTTACATTAGGGGAACATTAAAATAGTCTCTTTTCAGAAACATCATCGTTTTTGTCTATTATCGCACTTTCATATTTGTTAAATGTCTTTGTGACTTTTTACACCCTGTTAAAAGAGTTTATTGACCAATAATAATGCAGGCAGTATGTTTCCGTCTCCATTTGAATTAGGATGTGGAAAAAACAGTCTGAGAACGTAATGTGACCAGCGTGTGAAAGGGTCTTGGGTATTTGAATGTGACATACAGCTCCCTTTTCGTTAGCTCCATAATACTTCACAATGTAAATATATTTCTATGAAAAGCATATCTATCCCTCTCTGTCTAACTCTCTCTTTCAGTCGCTCTCTTGCTCTCTGTCTTGCTCCTTTTCTACTTTCTCACCCAATCGGTCGAGGCAGACGGACTTCGGTTGTGATTTGACGCCATATAAACAAAATTGAATTGAAACACATACACTGCGACTGGCTGATGACCAGTTCAGGTTGTACCCTGCCTCTCGCCCGAAGGTAGCTGGGATTGGCTCCAGCATACGCGCGACCCTGGTGAAGATAAGTGGTACAGAAAATGGATGGATGGATGAAACGCATACAGATAAAGAATGATATGTTTCACAACTGCAGTACAGAATAACATTTAAAACTGTATATGAGTTGAACACATTTATGAGGTATCAGTCAAATTTGTGTGAGGACATTTTGGGTTTGGCTTTAGGCTCTCAGTTAGAGGAGTTGGGAAACTTGGTGTTGTTAATTTTTTTTTTTTTTTAAAGAATTGATGATGTAATGGAAGATATATATTTTTAATTGGGTTACGCACTTAACAGCACTCAAAATGTTATTTGTGTCTTTGTCAAAATGCATTTATTTCAAACTAATTTGTTATATTATTCAAAACGTAAAAATAAAAAAAAATAAAAAAGTCATATTTGTCCCAGTTCTATTCTGAACATCAGGGGGCGGGGCTGTCCTATGTGGTCTGTGTGTGATAAGTAGTGCGGCGCAATGCTCATGAGAGAAGACCGTGTTAGAACAATATGTTACCCGTCTCTTTCTCTACACTACGTCAAGCCCTTGTCTCAATCCATAACCCGCTCTCCCATTCATTTACTTCCAATACCACCTAGGAACGATCTATATCAGAGGAGACAGATTGAAGCTGCAAAGTGATGTCTTATTTCATCTTCCCAAGCCTTTGACATGAAGTGTGGATGAGTGGGCATTTGGTGTGACAGAGAGTAACCGTGTTATCTCTGTGCAATATGCACTGATACATTTGTCAATTTTTTTTTTGCCTGAATAAATGTGTACACGTGCTAAAACCACTCCCTAAACGACTACACCATTTAACCAACTTCTAATCAGGCCTTGAATAAATGATTTTCCACAAGGCAACACACTCCCCCAAAATGACTCATTTTTGGGTGAGTGCGTTTACAGACCAAAAAACAACAGGTTTGTCATGCAGCTCTTCAATTGTGACTGCCCAAACTTGGATATTTCAGCCCACTTCTAACTTGAGAAAACACCTTGTGGTAAGTTGCAGATGTTTTTGCTGTTGTTTTGGCCAGTGGATCTGGCTGTCATGAACGGAACAGAGGATAGGACCCAAAAATGCACGACTCCAAAACAAATGGACAGTTTCCAAATAGAGAGGTTTAATATACGGGCATAGGTTGGTACACAGGCAGGCAATCCAAAAAAGGCAACGGTATCCAAAAACATGAGCAAAAAGGCGAGGTCGATAATCGGAACAGGGTCTAGTCTTACTGTGAGTCTGTGACGTGGAAACAAGGAATGCTGGAACGCGACGACAAGGTACAACGAACTGGCGACGTGAGAGAATGCGACACAAGGTTAAATACAAGGGGTAATTAGGGTGAACGAGGTCCAGGTGGTGAAGATGCTTTCAGGAGCAGGTGTGTGTGAAACAGGGGGAAGACAAAAAACGGAACACACACCCATGACAGTACCCCTCCCTTAACGGCCGGCCCCAGGGCCCCTGGATGCGCAACGAATGAGCGAGTCATCCATGATAAATGCAAACGGCACCCATGAACGTTCCTCAGGCCCATAGCCCTCCCAGTCCACCAGATATTGAAACCCCCTCCGACGAGACGACAACAGCCGCTTCACAGAGAAGACAGGGCCCCCATCCACAAACCGGGGGGGGGGGGGGAGGGGGCCTGGAAGGTGGGACCAGAGGGGACTCCCGGGCTGGCTTGAGTAGGCTGACGTGAAAAGCAGGGTGGACCCGCATCAACCTTGGGAGCCTAAGCTTGGGGTTGATGATCTTTGTGATGGGGAAGGGCCCAACGAACCTGGGAGCGAGCTTCTTGGACTCCACCCGGAGTGGAATATGTTTGGTCGAGAGCCAAACTCGCTGACCCACTTTGTAGTTCGGGGCCGGTGTCCTCCGACGGTCAGCAGCGGCTTTGTAGGACCGTCCCTGGCGCAGCAGCATCTGGCGGGCTCGCTCCCAGGTCCGGTCCTCCTGCAGCGTCTCACCAAAGTCAATGCCGCTGGAACTGTGAACTCTGAGGCTATGGCAGGAAACAAAGATGGTTGGTAACCATGCACAACGTGAAAAGGCGATAGACCAGTGGACGCAGAGGGGAGGGAATTGTGAGAGAATTCGACCCAAACCAGTTTCTGAGACCAGGATCGCGGCTCCTGAGAAGCGAGGCATTGGAGCCCAGTCTTCAGGTCCTGGTTCAGCCGTTGGTTTCAGGGTGAAACCCAGATGACAGACTGACGGTAGAACCTATGAGATTAGAAAACTCCTTCCAAAATTGCGAAATGAATTGGGGATCCCTATCAGACAACATTGTTGGGGAAACCATGGAACTTGAATACCTGATTAATCATCAACTCGGCAGTGTGTTTAGCTGAGGGGAGCTTCGGAAGTGCAATGAAGTGTGCCATCTTAGAGAACCTGTCAACAACTGTGAGAATGGTGGTATTACCTTGAGAGGCCGGTAATCCTCTCACAAAGTCTCCGGAAATGTCTGACCAAGGACGTTGTGGCATTGGCAGGGGTCACAACTCCCCAGAAGGACGTTGACAGGAGGGCTTGTTAGCAGCACATACCTTGCAAGTATTGACGTAATTGATAACATCCCTCCGAACATTAGGCCACCAAAAGCGCTGTTCGACCACTGATTGCGTTTTAGCAATGCCTGGGTGAGATACAGAACGGTTCGTGTGAGCCCAGTGGATGACTCTTCCCCTTAAGGTCGGAACCACATAAAGCCTATTTTCAGGGCAATCTTCAGGGCTAGGAGTGTTTTTCAGAGCCTCTTTAACCGCAGTTTCAATGTCCCAAACAAAAGCGGAAATGAAACATGACTTGGGCAAAATAGTCTTAGGGTCGGACAAAGAATTCTCTTCGCAGAAAATACGTGACAAAGCATCTGGCTTACCATTTTTAGAACCAGGTCGGTAGGATAACATGAAATGAAATCTATGAAGAACAGAGCCCATCTCGCCTGCCTCGCATTTAATCTTTTAGCAGATTTAATATACTCAAGCTTCTTGTGATCTGTCCATACAAAAACTGAGTCTGTGCCCCCTCTAGCCAGTGCCTCCACTCCATCAAAGCCACCTTGACTGCCAGCAGTTCACGGTCACCAATGTCATAATTTCTCTCAGCTGGAGTCAGTTTTTTGGAGCAAAAAGCACAAGGATGTAATTTACCATCCTTGAGAGATTACTGGGAGAGCACTGCTCCTATTCCGGCATCAAACGCATCGACTTATACCACAAACTGCTGTTTGAGATCTGTCAAAGTAAGGATGGGAGCAGAGGTAAAGCTCGATTTAAGTTTCTGAAAAGCTGCCTGACAAAGCGGGTTCCATACAAAAGGTCTGTGTGGCGAGGTAAGCTCATGCAAGGAGAGGCTATAGAACTGAAATTTCTGATACATTTTCTGTAGAAGTTTGCGAACCCTAAGAACCTTTGTACATCTTTGCGTGACGTGGGAGTAGGCCAATTAATAACGGCATCGACTTTGCAAGGCTCCATTTTGACTTCACCTTGAGCCAGGACGAAACCCAGAAAAGAAACGGACGCCTTGTGGAACTCACATTTCTCAGCCTTGACAGTTGATTCTGCAGTAACCGCTGTAATACAGAGCAGACATGAATAATGTGAGTCTCCTCATCCGGGGAGAATATCAAAATGTCGTCCAAATAGACAAAAACATACACATTCAACATGTCACGCAGGACATCATTGACAATGTTTTGGAAAACAGCTGGAGATTTAGTAAGTCCAAAAGGCAGTAGTAAGTCCAAAAGACAGCACAGTCATAATGTCTGTGGGGTGGAAGGGATTTGGCCTTGGACTTGGAAAAAACGTCTTTAATATCCTGGTAACAGGTGGGCACTTGAGATAAATCAGGATCCCCAGATGGGATCTATGGATTGTCATTAGAAACATAGCCCTGAACATCACATGGCGGCTTGAAACAGTTCCAGGCGCAATTGCTGCCCCATGACATAACCTGCCCAGAGGACCAGTCAATGTGGGGGTTATGTAATTTCAACCATGGGTTCCCGAAAATAAGGTAATGATTCATGGCGTCAAAAACTAATGCGTTCCGAGTGAGAATCAGGAAATGCCAATTTGAGTGATCTTGCCCATAAAACTGCCATCTGCAGCATAGGTGTTGTGGTGGCGTTTTATTTGAAAGGTTCTAAGGTGCATACGTCTAACGAGGAGCGAGTTAGGTAAGTTTGCGTCAGAACCAGAGTCAATTAATACAGGTGTAGGAATTTCTTGATCAGGAGAGCATAGTGTCACTTTAGGAACAACCCGGGTAGGGTCTTCCTTCATGAAATTGAGACTCACCTCTCCCATGCCCTTGCTACCGGCACCGGCAACTTTGACGTGACAGTTGCTCATGGAATGACCCAACTGACCGCAGTAGAAGCACCGCCCTTCCCTCAGCCGGTGTAGACGTTCCTCAGGGGAGAGACGGAACCTGCCCAGTTGCATGGGTTCATCCGTGGGGACGCTAGCCAGTGGGTTGAGACCGGAAACAGGGGATCTGCCTTGGTTTGGCTGGTCACCGAGGCTCGTCCTCCAAGTGTGCGGTGACACAGCCCTCCGGCGATGTCCATCCAGCTCGCGATCCAAAAGCCTCTTGTCGATTTTTACAGCAAGAGTGATGAGAGTGTCCAAGTCGGTCGGCAGGTCTAGCGGGACTAAATGATCCTTGACGGCGGGGGATAGTCCTTGAAAAAAGGCATCGAGTTGCGCCCGATTATTCCACTGGCTCTCAGCGGCTAGAATGCGAAACTCAATCGCGTAATCTGACACCCTGCGCTTGCCTTGTTGTAAGGTGACAAGGGAGCAAGCTGCCTCACGATCTGGTGTGAAAAATTGAAAAATTTGCTCCATATTCTTTACGAAAAAAGACCACGAATGACACACGGCGGAATTGTGGCTCCATTCAGCAGTAGCCCACGCCTCCGCACGACCAGTCAGGTGGGAAATGACGAAGGCGATTTTTGCCCGCTCGGTGGGGAAGGCAGCTGCCTGCAGCTCAAAGTGGAGTTCGCACTGAGTGATGAACGGCTTAATGTTCCCAGAATCTCCAGAGAACCTCTCCGGTCGAGAGAGCTGTGGGCAGACAGCAGCGGAGGTGGCAGGTGGCTGCATGGTGACTGCTTCACATGGAAATGTTGGTACTGTGGCGGTATCGGGTGTTGTGCCCACTGGTTCCTTCTCTTGAATCATTTTCATAAGAAGTTCAAACTGCAAGGCCACCTGTGTCATCATATTGCCCTGATGCCTTGACAGTCCCTCTAGATGAAGGTGGAGGGCAGCAAGCTGCTCATCCTGCTTCGAAAGGCGTTGATCCTGCGCTTGAAGGGCTTTGCACACCGGGTCTGAGTCTGCTGGGTCCATGTTATGGCCAGTTCGTTCTGTCATGAACGGAACAGAGGATAGGACCCAAAAATGCACGACTCCAAAACAAATGGACAGTTTCCAAAAAGAGAGGTTTAATATACAGGCATAGGTCAGTACACAGGCAGGCAATCCGAAAAAGGCAACGGTATCCGAAAACATGAGGCAAAAAGGCGAGGTCGATAATCGGAACAGGGTCTAGTCTTACTGTGAATGGAAACAAGGAATACTGGAACACGACGACAAGGTACAACGAACTGGCGACGAGAGAGAATGAGACATGAGGTTAAATACAAGGGGTAATTAGGGTGAACGAGGCACAGGTGGTGAAGATGCTCTCAGGAGCAGGTGTGCATGAAACAGGGGGAAGACAAAAACCGGAACACACACCCATCACACTGGCAAAATTAGCACACACATACACACACACGCACACACACGCACACAATCACTGAGTCTGGTCAGCAAACAGCTTCTTCATGAAGTCATTCAAGTGAATAAAGCAAATAATGTTTCTGTAGGGACCAATGCATGTGTTGTTGGTTTTTGGGCAGTTAAAAATTGAAAAGGTGGCAGGTGTGCGTCGACTCCCACGTGTTCTTGATTTGTTTTCTTTTATTTAATCATGCTCTGATTAAAATACAAAATATGAAGTTATTCAGAAATTACTCTTTACTTGAGTAGTTTTTTTTCATTCAGCACTTTCTTACTCTTACTCAAGTAAATGTTTGGGTCACTACTTTTTACTTTTACTTGAATCGTATTCTAAAGTAACAGTACTCTTACTTGAATACAGTATTTAGTTACTCTACCAACCTCTGTTTGTAGCCATAGCTGTATTTGAAATAACAAAAACAAAACCACATGCAGTCACCCACCAACAATAAATGCAAAACCCCAAAATAACACACCAAAATTCAAGGCTACTACACTTTCACAACCTTGTGAGACAGACAAACAATAGATATTAATATTCGCAATATACAATGCAGCTGATATACACAGCTAGAGCAATGCAAATGCAAATAGTGTCACAGCTTTTGGGCAATTTTTAGCTTGGAAAAAAACAAATCACTTTTTTTTCACTGTTTCGGGCCCAAGCAAGCTTTCAATGTAAAACTCAAAAGCTGGTGGTAGACTAGAAGATCAGGCAATATAGTCTACCACTCTTAATTTATGATAGGATTACCAATAAAAACAACAAATAAACAATAAAACAAAAGCTTTCTAATGGCAGGCTGAAGCATTACAGTTGCCAGTGTATTCCACTCATGTGCTTTACCTCTCACATAACAGAGTATACTTGTCACAGTGAGTTAGGTTCACGAGAGACTCTAAATTATCTGAGTGTGAACTTGAGCTGTTGCCTTTCTCCATTTGGATCTTTGGTTTGGAGGAGCGGCAGAATACCGTGATTTGTACTTTCATTAACCATTTAAACGTGCCATGATGCGCTTAGCTGATCAAGGATCCAGAATGGAGCCTTGCCTGTTGTGACATTTTGCCCACAGTAGAGTTCAGAGATTTGTACTAACAGTCTCTGAGTCTTAGCTCTCTTTTGCAGATTTATCACAGAATCTCTGTGACCTAAGGTTATTTTGTCCAGCATTCCCATTTGCTACCATAATTTTAATACTTTACCACAAAAGGAACTTCAGCATTTGTTCTGTTTCTTAATTTAAAATTCCTTAAATAAAAATCTGTTGGATATTAAACTTGCACAAACAACGTAGTGTGGCCCTCTCTTCTTGTATTGGTCACAAGAATACTGGAAGGGTTGCTGTTTGGGATAGCAGGGTTCGCCCTGCCCGTTCGCCTCCTCGCTAATAGATAATTAAAACAGGATGTGACGGAGTGATTATTGCCCACGTTCACCACGCTGAAAATTCAAAATTGCCTGGGTCAAATTTCAAAAGCCCTTTCTAATAAAAGTTATTCATTCATTCTGCCATGTTGATTACTCCGTACGCCAGTTGATTAACATGCATGTGATATGGTGTTCATTCACTCATAAGTTAGATAGAAACACTATAGACTTTAATTACTTGTACTGGAATCACTTATAACAACACAGGTTAGAGTAACATATCAACTCACAGGTTCTGACAGGTGTTTAGACACTGAAAAAGAATCCCAACGCACCACTCGACAGTAGCACTGCCTTGCTCATTTTCCCACATCCTGTGCTTCCCTTTTCTGTCCTCTCTCATCTGTTTCTCTTGGTTAGTTATTGCATGTCCTCACCGGGTGCCCCCCCCACAATCTACAAATAACGGTTGTAATATTACTTGTGTTCAAATATCTAGACTGTCTCAATATTGTTCTGCTGTGGTTTTCACCCCGACTCCCCTTGTCCACTCTGTCCCTCTATCTGTCCCCTAAAACCTTTTGCTGTCCAGCTGCATTTTCAATAAACATCAGAAAAATATATATATTTTCTAAATAAGCAGAGGGAATATTTCAAAATCCCCTGTTGCACAGCAAAACTGTTCTAGCACAAAGGCATACAAATCCACCACTCTGCAAGGGCATGCAACTGAACAGGACAGGTTTAAAAAATAACAATAATAATATCCATCCATTTACTGTATTGCTTATCCTCATTAGGGTCGCAGGAGTGCTGGCGCCTATCCCAACTATCTTAGGGAGAGAGGCGGGGTACACCCTGAACTGGTCGCCAGCCAATCGCAGGGCACATATAAACAAACAACCATTTGCACTCACATTCACACGTACGGGCAATTTAGCGTCTTCAATCAACCTACCATGCATGTTTTTCGGGATGTGGGAGGAAACCGGAGTACCCGGAGAAAACCCACGCCGGCACGCGGCGAACATGCAAACTCCACACAGGCGGGGCCGGGATTTGAACCAGATGTGCTAACAAGTCGGCAACCGCGCCACCAACAAAAATAATAAATAAACAAAAATAAAAATAAAGTTACAGGTGGATATGAAGCTAAGGTGGAGGAAAAAAATAACAACTAGAGTGAGGGGGTGAGGAATGAAAAACTATTGCTGCCGCCAATGGTGACTGGGTAGTGGGAGGGAAATTAAAATGATTGCAGGTAAACAGCGTGCTTCTGAGTGTGACTGTGATGTGTGTATTTGTGTCTGTTGGCTTATTAAGTGATATAGTTATGTGCTCATGCCCACAAGAGTCCCATCCAACCCCCTCACTCACTAGTTACTAGACCCTTCCAGATAAAAAAAAAATAAGCAGACGTAATTAGTATTTCGGGTACCAGCACAATTATTTCATAACAAGAACACCCATTCAAACATGAATCTTCCCAGGTTAGTCACATATTACAGGCTATAAGAATTGAGGATTAATTGATGCAGAGCTAAAAATATGGGCAGAAGAAAATTTGTTATTTTCTCTGTTCTTTCTTGGTTGTTAATCGCATTTAGATATGGTGTGTGTTTATTTGAGTGAAAGACAAATAGAGTGCAAAAAAAAGGTAGGGTAAAGTAGCGCTGCAGCAGTAACGCTTTCTGCGTGAGTGGCACATCAGAGGGAGGTGCAACATGGCACCAGTCACGCACTCGCAACAGGGACATCTGATAATGGGCAATCAGATGCAGTTAGCCCTTTGAACCGCAACTTTGCCATCTTAATACTCAGTTCGTAGACACATTTACACTGATTAATATCCAGCTTTGAATGTAAGCACATGCAACCAGGAATTGTTTTTATCATTCTACCTACTGTACATATTTTTCGGGCAGATGTGGCATTCATCCATGTATGTATGAACACTCCACATATAATCAGCACTGATTTAATTGTGTTATAATCGAGAAAAGCAGAAGGCATTTTATGTGATTTTACAGTTGATTATTATGGATTTGAAATACAATTTTACATTTTCTAAACAATATGATCCACTTGTTACTCACGGGGGAAGAAAATTAAAGATTAAATTGGATATTTGAGTACTCAAAAATTAAGAGACCTGTCATGATCTGTGCCCTGCACTTCCTCTGCGGGGCATGGGTGGCGCTTTGTGCCTTTTGTTTTTTCATCTCTCTCTCCTGCACTAAACACCTCCTCGCCTGCGCACCTGGTTCCAATCAGCACTCATTACTGCCTGCACTTTTCAGCCTGCCGGTTCCAGTGTTCCAGCGCCAGAGTATTCTCGCTCCCACGCAGTACACCGGCCGACTGCTTTTGGGTCCAGTCCAATCTCGTTTCGTTACCAACCGTGACAGAATACTCTGGCCACCATGGATCCAGTGACTCCGGAAGCATTGAGAGAAGCGCTTATCCACCAAGGTGCACACATAGGTCGACAGGATACAATTCTCCAGCAAATCACTCTATTAGCACCCTCACACAGCAAGTATCCCCGATTTCCGCTCAGATGCACTCCGGCAAGCTCCGCCTCTCCAAACCCTCCGTGAATATTACTCCCGAGCCCTCTGCCTCCAACCGATTCCCCCTCCCTTACCGAGGACCCCCGCCCAACCTTTCTCTGGGGATCTAGGTTAACTAGTCTTCGACATGCAGCCGCTGAGTTAACCCACTGTTAAAGCTAAAACAGCTTTCATCATTAATCTCCTGCCTGGAAGAGCTGCAAGGTGGGCTCCTGCCTTGTGGCATAGTTCCTCACCAGTATTAGTCTCCTTTGAATTATTTTCTGCCGAACTGAAGAAAATTTTTGGCCACCCTTTTAAAAGCAGAGAGGCCTCTTGGCGGCTCCTGGCCCTTCCTCAAGGGTCCAAATCTGCAGCCTATTATTTTATTTATATAAGAACCTCGCCTACCTCTGCACTGCCAAACATCTGAACCCCCGTCAAGCTTGCTGGGCTATGTTCCTCAGCCGCTTTATTTTAGCCTCTCCTTTCACCCTGGGTCTCGCAACACCAAGCCAGATGCCCTCTCTCGGGGGAAGAGAGAGGGCCCTGCCAGCTCTGTGGAGCCTGAACCCGTCCTTCCCTCCTCCTGTTTTGTTGGGGCTGCTATCTGGAAGATCAAGCGGGTGGTTAAGGCGGCTCAGAGAGACCAACCTGACCCCTAGGCTAGACCTCCAGACCCTCTCTTCGTGCCCGATTCCGCCCGCTCTCGGGTGCTTCAGTGGGGTCACTGCTCCAAGCTCGCCTGTCATCCCGGAGTCACCGATACCCTCCAATTCTTACAACAACACTTCTGGTGGAATAAGCAGTTGGCTGATCTTCATCGCTCCCCTACACCGGGATACAAGGTGGGTCAGATGGTGTGGCTCTCTTCCCATGACTTCCCTCTCCAAACAGAATCATGTAAACTCACACCACGCTTCATTGGGCCTTGTTTGAGTAAACGTGGTTTGTTTCATTCTTTAAAGTATTGACATTTCTCTCAAATTCCAAATATAAATACGGTCATTTATAGCATTTATTTGCTGAAAATGACAAATGTTCAACAACAACAACAAAAAAAGGAGTGTATTGAGAACTCAAATAACTCAAGGAAAACAAGTTCATATTTATTTTGAAACATCACAATACCAATGTTTTGACTTAAGGGGAGTTCAGATATTCAATATTTGGTGGAATAACCCTCATTTTTAATCACAGCTTTCACACCTTTTGGCATGCTCTCCACCAGTCTCTCACATTGCTGTTGGGTCACCCTTTGCCACTCCTGGGGCAAAAATTCAAATAGCTCAGCTTTGTTTGATGGCTTGATGGCCATCTTCCTATTGATCACATCCTATTGATGATGATCACATTTTCAATGGGGGTTCAAGTCTGGAAATTGGGTTGGCCATGACAGGGTCTTGATCTGGTGGTCGTTCATCCACACCTAGACTGTGTG
This sequence comes from Phycodurus eques, assembly GCF_024500275.1. Taxonomy (NCBI): domain Eukaryota; kingdom Metazoa; phylum Chordata; class Actinopteri; order Syngnathiformes; family Syngnathidae; genus Phycodurus; species Phycodurus eques. Next base: position 1,917,125 of record NC_084533.1, read on the forward strand.
GCATGGAGCATTGTCCTGCTGGAAAAAAAATAGTCCTCAGAGTTGGGAAACACTGTCAGAGCAGAAGGAAGCAAGTTTTCTTCAAGGATAGCTTTGTATGTGATTTATTCATATGTCCTTCCCAAAGACGAACCTGCATTGCCAAAGCACCCCAAGATCATCACCGATTTGTAGGCCTCTCCAGGTCTCCATCTAACCTTTAGCAGCCAACAGCTGGCCGTCTAATGGTGAAACTGTGAAATTTGGTGGAGGATCTGTTTTTGCAGTGGTCACTTCATTTTTTCCAGAACTGTACAGTTTATTTGATTGATTACACTACAAAGACAAGATATCTAATATTCAAACTGATGAACGTTTTTTTGTTTTTTTTCAAAATATTTTCTCATTTTGAATTTGATGGCTGCAACACATTCCAAAAAAGCTAGGTCAGGGACAACAAAAGACTGGGAAAGTTGAGGAATGCTTGAAAAACACCTGTTTGGAACATTTCACAGGTGAACAGGTTAATTACAAACAGGTGAGTGTCATGATTGGGTATCAAAGGAGCATCCCCGAGCAGCTCTGTTGTTCGTAAGCAAGGACGGTGCGAGGTTCACCATTTACAAAGCTTCAACAATTTGTGTTCTCAGTTCCCAAATGCTTACTGAGTGTCGTTAAAAGGAAGGATGATGTGACACAGTGGTAAACATGCCCCTGTCCCAGCTTTTATGGAATGTGTCGCAGGCATCAAATTCATTCATTCATTCATTCATTCATTCATCTTCCGTTCCGCTTATCCTCACTAGAGTCGCGGGCTTGCTGGAGCCTATCCCAGCTATCTTCGGGCAAGAGTTCTGTCACCCTGAACTGGTCGCCAGGTCGCAGGGCACATACAAACAAACAACTATTTGCAGTCACATTCATACCTACGGACAATTTAGAGTCTTCAATTAACCTATCCTGCATGTTTTTGGGATGTGGGAGGAAACCGGAGTACCCGGAAAAAGCCACACAGCCACGGGGAGAACATGCAAACTCCGAACAGGCGGGGCTGGGATTTGAACCCCAGTCCTCAGAACTGTGCGGCGGGTGTGCTAGCCAGTCATCCACCATTGCACCGTTCTGCCGCATCAAATTAAAATGAGTAAATAGTGAGTTTGCAAAACAACAACAAATTTTGATTAGTGTGAACATTAAATAGCTTGTATTTGTAGTGTATTCAATCAAATATAGGTTGAAAACTATTTGCAAATCCTTGTATCCTTCTTTCGTTGATGTTTTATGTAGCATCCCAACTTCATTGGAATTGGGGTTTGTGCTATAAATAAGGATGTAAAATGATCTATTCTACCATGACAATGAGAGTGGGAACCACAAAGCTCGAGTAAATCTTATTTTCCCAGTTTGGCGTCACATTGCTCCTCCTTTTTCCTGTTCTCATCTCTTCGTCTACTTATGGTGTCTTTTCTTGGCCCGATTAATGAGTCGAGCCCCAGTTGAGCTGATTAAAAATGTGTAATAACACTCAGACTGTAAATAGCTTGCACTGTCCAGACCTACTTCTCAAGGTAGCTTTGGCCTATTAGGCAAGCATTCTGACAAATGGCCTCATGTCAGGTAGCATTTTCTGTAACTTGGCCCTCTTTTCCTTCTTTACTTTGCTTATTTCACTCCCACCCTGAACCATGAATGCTTTCAACTGTTAGACTTGGTCGGTGGTGGATACAGAGGATACATTAATTACATCACTAAAGGTATAGCGTTACCTTCAAATTGGTAAAAATATGAAATTATGAGATTCAGCAATCAATTGTTTTGGCATTGTTGGAAGACCTCTTTTTTTTATTTAATTTTTTGTAAGGGATTGTCACAGCGCGTCACCGTTTTCTGCATGCTCCTCTGTCACACCAAGTGTCCTCATGTCTACATTTATCAGGGCTTGGGACCATCCTACATTTTGCACTGGCTTGTGCTCCTGTAGGGCTGCACTTGTTCAAGGCCATTATGTACTAAGTTAAGTTAAATGAAGCTCCCAAACATTCATTAGTGTATATATAACACATTACACCCAGTAACAAGGATTATATTCTGCCCCATTTAACATGTTCACTGTAGCAAATGGTGCCTGTTTGGTGAATGTTACGTATTCTTTGTGAGAAGCAAATGTTAAAAAGAAATATTTAAAATTAATAAATTATAAATTACCATTTAAATATATCTTCTCTTATTGTGATACTGAATTGTAAGATTGGAAGATGCACTTTTGTTGTCTTTTTTTTTATTCAAGCTTGCAGCAAAGAGGAGAAGTCAGGAAGCTGTTTTATTTATTTTTTTAGAACATAAGCTGACACTTTCTCTTCTTCTGGTGATGCAAACTCCATGATAGACAAGAAGAAAAAGCCAGTACCAAAGATCACAGGGCCAAAAGCAATGTATTTTTTATTTTCGGATAGTATTCAGACCCCCTTAAATCTTTCACTTTTTGTTATATTGCAGCCATTTGCTAAATTCATTTAAGTTACATTTTTCAAAATTTATGTATACACAGCACCCCATATAGACAGAAAAAAAACGGAATTATTGAAATTTTTGCTGATTTATTTTAGTATTCAGACCCTTTGCTCAGTATTTAGTAGAAGCACCCTTTTGAGCGAATACAGTCTTTTTTGGAATTATGCTTTTTCATACCTGGATTTGGTGATCCTCTACCATTCCTCCCTGCAGATCCTCTCCAGTTCTGTCAGGTTGAATGGTGAACGTTGGTGGACAGCCATTTTCAGATCTCTCCAGAGATGCTCAATTGGGTTTAAGTCAGGGCTCTGGCTGGGCCATTCAAGAAGTCATGGAGTTGTTCTGAAGCCACTCCATTATTTTAGCTATGTGCTTAGGGTCATTGTCTTGTTGGAAGGTGAACCTTCGCCCCAGTCTGAGGTCCTGAGCACTCTGGAGAAGGTTTTCGTCCAGGATATCCCTGTACTTGGCCGCATTCATCTTTCCTTCGATTGCAACCAGTTGTCCTGTCCCTGCAGCTGAAAAACACCCCCACAGCATGATGCTGCCACCACCATGCTTCACTGTTGGGACTTTATTGGACAGGTGATGAGCAGTGCCTGGTTTTGTCCACACATACCGCTTAGAATTAAGGCCAAAAAGTTCTATCTTGGTCTCATCAGACCAGAGAATCTTATTTCTCACCGTCTTGGAGTCCTTCAGGTGTTTTTTTTTTTTTTTTTGCAAACTCCATGCGGACTTTCATGTGTCTTGCACTGAGGAGACTCTTCTACCCCGATTGCTCAGTTTGGCCGGACGGTCAGCTCTAGGAAGGGTTCTGGTCGTCCCAAACGTTTTCCCATTTAAGGATTATAGAGGCCATTGTGCTCTTAGGAACCTTAAGTGCAGCATAAAACGTTTTTTGTACCCTTGGCCAGATCTGTCCCTTGCCACAATTCCGTCTCTGAGCTCTTCAGGCAGTTCCTTTGACCTCATGATTCCCATTTGTTCTGACATGCACTGCGAGCTGTAAGGTCTTATATAGACAGGTGTGTGGCTTTCCTAATCAAGTCCAATCAGTACAATAAAACACAGCTGGACTCCAATGAAGGTGTAGAACCATCTCAAGGATGATCAGAAGAAATGGACAACACCCGAGTTAAATATATGCGTGTTTCAGCAAAGGGTCTGAATACTTATGGCTGTGTGATATTTCAGTTATACTTTAATAAATATGCAAAGATTTCAACAATTCAATTTTTTTTTGGTCAATCTGGTGTACTGTGTGTACATTGAGGGGGAAAATAAACTAATGATTTTAGCAAATGGATGCAATATAGCAAAGAGTGAACAATTTAAGGGGGTCTGAATACTTTCCGTACCCACTGTGTATATGTATATATAAGACTGTACATCTTTGGTGCAAATAATCGAGGATGTCACGTACGTGGTTAGGGCGAAGGCGAGGAACGCAAGGCAAGAACATGGTGGACCGAATTGCAGGGAAGCAGGGAGGCAAGGCAGGAGTGCGGGAGTCTCAAAATAATAATATTTAATCATCAAAAAAGGAAAACAAGGATATTGGATGAAGCAAAACAGAACGAAGTCCCACAACATCCATCCATTGTCAACACCGCTTATCCTGGTTAGGGTCGCGGGGCGCTGCAGCCTATCCCAGCTGACTTCGGGCGAAAGGCGGACTGAACTGGTCACCAGTCAGTCGCAGGGCACATATAGACACGGACAACCATTCGCACTCACATTCACACCGTCACCGAGTGGGAACTGCTCCCACGCTGCCCGCACCAAAGTCAGGCGAGTGCACCACTACACCATCAGTGATTAGTCCCACAACAGATAATAACCAGACCAAAGTAACAAAGAAACACTTGAATATCTAAAACTGGAAACAAACTATGACCTGTGAGTAAGACGTGGAATAGATAGGGAAAATGACACCTGACAATGACATACCACAATGGTAAAGACAATTGGCAACTACGACATGGCAAGACAACGACAATGAGCCGACAAGAACTGAAAGAAACCAGGGAACTAAATACAAACAAATTGACGAGACAACGAGGAATACCTGGACAAGACACGAGTGGCTGGAGAGAGCTGATTGGTCGACACAAAGTAGACAAGAACAGGTGGACACAACAACCTAATGAGCACACGACAAACATGGAACACAGGAAAACATGGAACAAAACTAAACCCAACCCAAACCAAAACACAGACCATGACAGAGGAGGCCAGAAAATGCATTAGATACTGACAGAAAAAGACACATGGATAAGTTAAATGAGGGAGAAAAATCTGGAAAAAAACAGCTCATACAGTAAAAGAGCCTCAAAGCCTTTAAGGTGAAGTGAAAAAAGTGTAATTCCTTGTTTTGCAATGACATGTAATCTCACTATTGAGATGGTTTTTATTCGGGAAATTTGAGTTTTAGAAAAAGTGACAATTTGACAGTAGCCTGGGGTGAGGCACACTTCCTCATAGTGCTTTTCACATCAAACACAGGCAGACCTGCAAACCCATCATATAAGTGGCACCCAATAATATTCTGAAAGAGAAGACACTGGCCAGAAAAACGCAAAGAAGAAGAGCCAAAATTGAGCAAAAATGGACAGGAAAACTGTCCACTACAATTCATCTGCTCTCATCTCGTTCTCATGAGGCAGTCCAAAGCTGGTCTGTTAAAATGTTGTAAACATTTGTAAACACTCAGCCCTTTCACCTTTGGTATAGTTAGCACTCTTAGTATTTTTCTTCACAGACATTCACTCCCCGTCAAAATCACTGGGCTGTAAATTGATTCATTGCAATAGTTTATATTTTGGTCCCTGTTGTGTTTATTTCATTCTGTGACTAGATGACATCCCACTACTCTATACTCTACATGTAATAATACATAGCTTAGCGCAGGTCTCTTGCACACTGCTCACATCATGTCTCTGGTTTTATACAGACTAATTGTTTTGGAAGAAAGAAGAGGCAAGGTATGGTAAGGAAAAACAGACATTACTACTGACAGAGAACATGAATGGATGAAGAGACGCAAGGAAAACTGCAAAAACAGATGCCCTAGAATAAAACAAAGATGAAGTAAATGAAAACAAAGATATACCCATAGATATGAAGATTAGATATACCAGCGCGCTCCAGCAGCCCGGCTAACCGGCGTACCTACGTGGCAGCCGTGTTGGGAGGGTCGATGCATGGAAGTCGTAACTTGATAATTTCTCAACCGAGTTTCACCAGGTTTACTTTTTTATTTATTTATTATTTATTTTATTTTTTTGTTAAAGACAAACAGTGTGCTAGCAATACATAACATTTGATCAAAGCTGAAAAAAAAAAATTTTATCTGTGAAGGGTAACTTCCAGTTCCCTTGTCGCAATTGTTCGACGTTGTCTGCAACGGTTTACCCACAACATCACGTTTACGACCGTGCCCATTCAGGTATATTGTTACAACATATCCACTGGTTGCACTGAGAATCTGTGTTTTTTTTCCTATAAATATAGCGGAATACAGTTACTTTCTTTGTATCCTAATTACATGTATTCCTTTATGCCCCAAGTATGTCCATCACACCCACACACACACACACATGCTGCCACTCATTCATTCAACCTCCAAGTCACAGATTGAGACACTGATGTCAGTGACTGCACATTTGAAAGTGCAACCACTTAGTTAGTGCATGACTCTGCTGCTTGCTTCCTACTGTTCAATTAATTTGCTACGTTATAGACCCCAGACTTTGCATTCAGGCCATAGTCATTTGTTGAGATCATGCTCACAAAGAGTGATCCAATTAACGCTGACATTTCAACACAGTAGATGGCTGATAGGATTATTCTTGTATGAGTCAAGCTTTTCCATTTGGATAAGTGCTAAAGCGTTACAATTAATGTAATACCAACCAGTCTCTAGACTTAGCAATTGATGGCATATCTTTATTCTCAACCCTTTAACTGTAACACATGGCATAGAAGACCCTAAACCCTAATGTTGAAGCAATTTGTACCTTGGTGGGTTATGACGACATGCAAATAGTGTTGTTGGGAAGAATAACTCCTATAATAATAATGTTATTATAAGTGAATACAGCTTAACCTCCTAGATTTTATTTTCGTACATGCAAAGTTTATTGGGATTATTTCATATTCAATTCCAAATCAAAACATACAGTAAGTCAGTCTACAAAATGATGCGTCATATCTGTTTAGGCCAGCCAACGTGTTCTTTGGCAAATTGTAACCCGTACCAGCAAAAGCAGATTGTTCAGTTTGTTATTCTGAACCATATCCATTCTGAAGTTTGATTTTTCAAAACCCTTATTTAAGGACTACAACACTGTGGTGATGCTGGTCTGTCCTTGAGACTAGAGGAAAACAAGTTCATTTTATGTTGCACATTGAGTCTCGGGTGCTGGTGGTAACGTTAGACAATTATGCATTGTTAACTGGAGGACATGTTTAATTCTTTGAATTTATCGGGTTAAAAATAATTGAGATTTGACATAGCCTGACCGCATGTGTCCCAGTTACTGTATTTTTTTCTTTTCTTTTGTGCCATTTTAAGTTTTAATTGAAATTATTGAATTGGCCGACTTTCTAATTGTGGCAATTCAATTACCATTAGCAGTGTGTGTGTGTGTGTCTGTGTGTGCGCGCGTGTGTGTTTGAGTGTTCTTGTCTGCTACTCAATATTTAAGATCTCTCAAATAAACAGAAGGTTTTTGATCCATTTAATTCTGCGTTAGTTGAACCATGCATATACTGGGTTCAATGTGAAGCTGAAGGCAAACAGACTGACTTCATTAATAGATGGTTGGAATGGGCAAATATATTATATGCCTCTAAAGTGCCATAAACTTCTGAGTTTACACCGTTGTCATGCTTGATGACAAAATGTGACCATATCGTATTTTCTTTGGCTTTTTGCAGGCACACAAAATTTGATCTCTGCATTTTACCCATCACAGTGAATACACACACACTTGTTAGTGGAACACACTGGAGCAGGGGGCAGCTGACGCGCCTGGGGAGCAGTTCGGGGTATCAGAATATGTAGCAGAAGTTAAGGAGGAAGCTGAATCACATTCAAAGACGTAAAATGCATCAGATTAACCAGTAACGTTATTTCTATTTACGGTATCGCCAATGAAAAACCTTCAGAAAAGCCATTATAAAAGGTCGACAAGAGTTCCTGTAACAGATTGTGTTCGACCTGTGAGACCCAATCATAGTAAATCAGTTGATCTCTGGTAATTTTTTTTCAATAGAATGCACCTCCATTGTCACTTATGCAGTAGATGTAATCTTCTGCGTTGCAAAAGATAAGACATCCAAATGTTTAAGGGCCAGCCAATTCTTTATCTTATCCAAAGGATATAGCTCCTAAAATACCATCACTGACTGAAAACTGTTGTGGTGCATGCAGAGGTCTCTAAGAAAGACATTACTATTCAGAGGAATACAGAAACCTTTCACTTTACCTTACTGTCATCCATGTGAAAGGAGATAATTTACTGCAGGGAATTATTTTGATTTAACCCTCCTGATAACTTCAAATTTGCAAATCTATCTAATCTTAATCTAATCTTTTATCCTTGGGGGCAATTTTGACCCCAGTCCCGCTTTCATTTTTGTACCCGTACTTTATTTTGGGACGAACATTGATTGACTGCAGGCCTTGGGGAGGTGGACGGGTGGCTGCATCGGCACCCTGACTAAAACCTCTCTCTAATAGTATGTCCCAGATACTGAGGTCAACGTCACTCTTTATCACCTTAACGACATTAGGTCTGAAAGCTCTGTTTGAATTGAGTCTGCATCTTTATCAACAAGAAGTGTCGTAACGACACAAGTCACTAAATACAAGTTAGACATAATGATCTTGACCCTCTCATTAAAACCCATGCTGAGGGATTCGACACTCATCACACTGGTTCACTGACAACTCTCAGCAGTTGAATGATGACGCAACATGCTACACTGACCTCCGCTGCCCCTCGACTTTGATCAACACATCACTGCTATCCAAGCAAAGACAAATCATCACACACCACAACCTAAGAGCACTTCCATTTAATGTTCTAATGTGTTCTTTTCATATCCACAAAATTATGTCTCGTACAAAAACAACAATAACAACTCGCTGGATCAAATTACTGTAGCTGTGACTTGCGTTTGCAAAAATTCAAACAGGACCCCTAATGGCTTTTTTTTTTTTTTTTTTCAAGGCCAAATTTGTGGGGTTCACAGCTACCGTAAAAAAATTTCAAGCTGTGGCTATTTTTTCTACAACCCAGCCCTGCTTTAAATGTTTTCATAACTTTATTCTTGAACTGTTGGGTGTGTCCCTTTTGGATCCTTGGTGCTGATTGTTCACTAATGTCCTGAATCTTTTGAGTCTAATCTTCAAGTCATCATCTTCAAGTGGGTTGAATACTTTTGCATGCCACACTCTTTTGAGTTCTTTATTTGCAAAACTATAATATTGTATTTCCACTTCACAATTATGTGCCACTTTGTGTTGGGGTATCCTCAATTCGTTGGTCAGGAACCAAAAGTGGGTCATGGAGCCATTTTGCCGGGGTCGTTTACAGGCATTAAAGAATGTAAGTTATTATTCAGACTGGTAAAACATTTACAGTTCTTTTGGTCTGCAGCCTTCATTTCCTAAGAATAAGACCCCCAAAAAATAAAAGAAACTATTGACGTTGCAATTCCTCAGCTGGGATAGGTTCCAGCACGCCCACGACCCTAGTGAGGATAAGTGGTACGGGAAGTGGATATTTTGGAACAATACACAAGTGGGTTGCGACTTAGTGACAATAGAAAAATACAGGTACCCTCTGACTATGTATGACTATTTGCAAGACGCTGCAGATGTGAATGCAGCCCGTTATTTACCAGAATAGAGGCCCAAGAAACAGTTGGCCACGTTTCCTCCCACATCCCAAAAACATGCGTGGTAGGTTAATTGAAGACTCTAAATTGCCTGCAGGTGTGAATGTGAGTGCGAATGGTTGTTTGTTTCTATGTGGCCTGTGATCGGCTGCCGACCAGTTCAAAGTCAATGCGCTTCTCACTGGGCCGATTCTATCGAACCATTCTTTGGAAGCTTTACCATCCCCTTCCCTTTTGAGTAGTTCAGGTCATTTCTATTATAGAAGGTCAAATTTGATGGATCCAGACAAAAGTGCTGATAGAGGAATTTCATTTATTTAAAAAAATAATAATTTTCTACCTGAGTCACCATGGCATTAATGGCAGTGTCCACCCCTAGAATCATAAAGGTAGCATCGCCAATTTTTTCATCATCCTCCACGAACCAGGAAGTAACCAGTTATCGAACAAACAGACAAACTACTGGGTGACATTGTATTTATATACTGTACAAAGTATGATCATTATAGAATTGCTGAAATAAGAACTCAACTCAGTCAATTGGTGGCCTGTTTTGTTGCACAATACTTTATGTCTTCGACATAGAGGTGGGTTGAGTAGACAAATTGTACTCAAATAAGAGGACTGTTATTTTAGAATAATACGACTCAAGTAAAAGTAAAAATTGGTCCTCTAAATAAATACTTCAGGAGGAGTTAGAAAGTACTCAGTGAGAAACTCAAGTACTGAGTAACGATTTTTTTTTTAAATCAGACCGCCGATAAATACAAAACGAGACCAATATAATTTCCAAACTTTTTCCACCATTAATGTGACCTATAACCTGTACAGCTCAATTGATTTTTTTGTTGACATTTTTGAGAGACAGAAACATTGTGAAACATTATTAACTTTATTCACTCATATGGCTGAATTAAGAAGTTGCTTGTTTACCAGATTTTGTTGATAAAAGTATTTTCGTAACTATGTTTTATGGTACTTGGGCTACAACCGTAGTGTGTGTCCATTTGTGTGTGTGTGTGTGTGTGTGTGCGTGTGTGTGTGTGTGTGTGTGCGCGCATGCATGTATCTGTGTGTGAGAGAGAGCGCCAGGCCACAGGATGCACCCCAAAATATACACGTCTAACAGTTACTTATGACCATAAAATAGGGCTAATGTTGGCAGTGCAACACCAAAACAACAACAAAACACATCTGCAATTTACCGCAAGTGGGCTGAAATTTCCACGTTTGGGCAGACACAGATAACAATTCATGATAACGCCGTTGTTGTTCGGAGTCTGAATGTAAACGGGGAGTGACTGTTAGACCAGGGGTGTTGTGCGTCTTGTGGCTGCGACTCGTGCACCGGTGCGTCCTCCCTTTTTTTCTGCCTTTCTTCCTGTAAATAAGTCACTTTGGCAAACCCGCAAAGACTGTGTGTGGGGTCATGTGACTAGCTGGTGCTGTTTGATTAGTGAAGCATTCCAAGTGGTTACGTTATGAGGAGGAAGTCTCACTGTTGAACCAAAAACAAATCGATAACGCAGGAAATTATTGATATATGAACAGAATTAGTGAGTAGAATCCATCCATCCATCCATCCATCCATCCATCTTCTACCACTTATCCGAGGTCGGGTCACGGGGGCAGTAGCTTTAGCAGGGAGGCCCAGACTTCCCTTTCCCCAGCCACTTCATCCAGCTCTTCCACGGGGATCCCGAGGCGTTCCCAGGCCAGCCGAAGGATGTAGTCTCTCCAGCGTGTCCTGGGGACGTGCCCGGAACACCTCACCAGGGAGGCATCCGGGAGGCATCCGAATCAGATGCCCCAGCCACCTCATCTGACTCCTCTCGATGTGAAGGAGCAACGGCTCTACTCTGAGATCCTCCCGGATGAACGAGCTTCTCACCCTATCTCTAAGGGAGAGCCCGGACACCCTGCGGAGGAAGCTCATTTCGGCCGCTTGTATCCGGGATCTCGTTCTTTCGGTCACGACCCACAGCTCGTGACCATAGGTGAGGGTAGGAAAATAGAGCGACCGGTAAATCGAGAGCTTCGCCTTGCGGCTTAGCTCCTTCTTTACCACAACGGATCGATACAAAGTCCGCATCACTGCAGACGCTGCACCGATCCGACTGTCGATCTCCCGTTCCATTCTTCCCTCACTCGTGAACAAGACCCCAAGACACTTGAACTCCTCCACTTGGGGCAGGATCTCATCCCCGACCCGGAGAGGGCACGCCACCCTTTTCCGACTGAGGACCATGGTCTCAGATTTGGAGGTGCTGATTATCATCCCAGCCGCTTCACACGAACTGCAAACTGCTCCAATGAGAGTTGGAGGTCGCGGCTTGATAAACCCAACAGAACCACATCATCTGCAAAAACCAGAGATGCAATACTGAGGCCAACAAACCGGACCCCCTCTACGCCTGGGCTGCGCCTAGAAATTCTGTCCGTAAAAGTTATGAACAGAATCGGTGACAAAGGGCATCCTTGGCAGAGTCCAATCCTCACCGGAAACGAGTCCGATTTACTGCCGGATATGCGGACCAAACTCGTACAGGGATCGAACAGCCCGTATCAGGGGGTTCGGTACCCCATAGTTTGTACCATACATAAAAGAATATTGCTCAATAAAATGGAGTAAACTACTTTCTTCTTAACATATATATTTAAGTACAAGTAAAAAGTTTGTTGTATTAAAACTACTCTGACAAGTACAATTTATCAAAAAAGTTACTTGACTAATTAATGGAGTAAATGTAGTGCATTACTACCCACCTCTGCTAGTTCGGTATTGCATGCACCCACACGCACACACAAAACTCTGTTCAGTGTTTAGAATAGGCTTAACGTTACATACTTATTATGTCATTATGCTTCTCCTTTTTGATTTTGAACTTTCACTTCTCTTGGCCAGTTATTGCTGCTTGATAACGCAACACAAGCAAGTGGCCAGGCTGTGGAGTCACTTTGAAAGTTTGAAGCAGATAAGGCTAGAGTGTGATAGAGCAAGAGGAAGATTTGAGAGCGATAGAGCCAGCATTAAAACAAACAGATAAGACGAAAGTGGCAAAAGAAATGAGAAAGTTGAAGCGTTGCATGAGAGGAGATGAAAAGTGATTCCACAATTCAGAGGTTGTTGTGGCCTCTATGCCAGCGAGGAAATAGTATGATTTACGTTGGTAACACTGTGTGCGCGCATGTGCTCTTTGAGAATGCACGTGCTTATGTATAACTATCCATATTTCTTTGCTATTTCTCTGTTCGTGCTTAACATGACGCCAATTTACAATGTCTGTGTAACGACGGCAACAAAAGTTGTCAGCTTTGTTTATTGTTTGAGAATGTGAAGTAGTAGTCAGCCACCTTGTAAATCATGATAGCAAGTTATAATTGCATATAAGTCATTATATCTGTGCAGTATCTGTGCAGGCCCATATCCATCATTTCCTGAACCATCCGAAGTGTGTGTGTTGGGTGCGTAGGTAGAGGGTATATTGCGAAAAACCAACTCTTTGGAATTATGGCTATAAAGTTCAGCCTTGGTTTCATTCAGAACAAATAGTAAACATAAACAAATAGTATTAGGCCACGCCTACTTGTAGTGAGAACTTGGTCAAGTTTAAAAACAAAAAAACATTAAAAAAAACATACTGTAGTGCTACAATTAAGTAAATAAGGCTGTAGTATATCTTTCACATGATGTGGTTTTATTGTATTGTGCTGTTCTTAATTCATTGTTCTTGTTTATGTCCTTGCAACTGTCTCCATAAACAATTTGCTATGTCTTGTGCAAAGCTGTTTATTTTATTTTTTTCCCAATTAAAATTGATTCTGTGTTGTCTGCTGAGGCTCAATGGGCATTTGGATATGGAAGCTGTAAATACAGTGCCTGCTCCGGGATCAATAAAGTTGTCTGAATCAGAAAATGAAATAAGAGCACTGGGCACTTCCTCAAATCACAAAAACACTATTAATTTGACGAGGTTTAAGAAACAACCTACTGAATCCCACAATTTCGTTTAAGGGTGGATCTTCCTGCTTGGACCAAATCTCAAGCTGTGATATCACATTATTCATTCATTAATTCACTTTCCGTAGCGCTTCTCCTCACTAGGGTCGCGGGCGTGCTGGAGCCTATCCTAGCTGACTCTGGGCGAGAGGCGGGGTACACCCTAAACTGGTCGGCAGCCAATCACAGGGCACATAGAAACAAAAAAAACATTCGCACTCACATTCACACCTGACGGCAATTCAGAGTCTTCAGTTAACCTACCACGCATGTTTTTGGGATGTGGGAGGAAACATGAGTACGGGGAGAACATGCAAACTCCAAAAGGGTCTCGAGTACTCATTTATTTCTTATTAGTTTATGTGTGGTTCGTACTTCCATGACACCACTAGTCCTGAAACAGAACCATCTCTCTCTTTCACCCAGCATACAAGGTGAATATGATGAAACCATTAGGCTCTGATATCAGGTCACTTAGAAATAGGACAAATCATTCTGAAACTGGTTTCTTTATGGGGTCGATATTAAATAACACTTATAATGACTTTTGACTTTTTGTTTTTTAATGCCCGGTTTACCAAAGGCAAGCATGTTTGTCTACTTTGTTGTTTTCAAGCGTGATAAAATTAAGTAATTCTTGAGCTCTCCTTTAGTGTTAATTTGTTTTTGTTGTTGTTTATATGGATCAGGCAAGCTTCTACATGTTAGAAAATTAGAAAATGTTCTGATGGGTTCAGAGCTCGAGCAGCACAGTGGTGGATGTAACTTAGCATTTCTCTCTTACAACAACAAGGTTCTGGGTTTGAATCTCATTCGCAACTTCTCCCCATGCTTGGTCTCTGGACCAGTTACAAGTGATTCTCAGAGCACATACAGTCGACACACACAAATATTTATAGGCAACATTCACACTCACATTTACGAGTATGCACAATTTGGAGTCTTTGATTAGCCTAATAAAGTTGTATTCAGACTGTTGAAGGAAACTTGAATAGCTGGAGAAAACCCATGGTGTAGACCTCCTCTTGCCCAAAGTCAGTTGATCAGTTTGTCAGTTGCAGCTTTGATGTGACCTTACAAAATGATAACCAATAGAAATCCAATGAATTAACTTTGTTTTTGTTTTACTTTGCTTTGCTTTACCAGTTTAATGGTTCACATGCTGACTTTCGTGCAGCTGGAGTGGTATCTATTCCCACTCAATCTCCTTACAGAAACGCCTCGTGCTTCACTTGCAACCTGTGCAGTGTATTCAGTTTTTCACCCATATTTCAGTTGGGATAGGTTCCAGACTGTGAACAGGTTCAAATAGAAAATGGAGGATACATATTTTTACGCATCTCTCTAAATTATCTGATGAACAACAATAACACCTCCATTATTAATCACTCCCCAAACATTTAACAACCCAATTACTGTGGACACACAACATGCCTTATCACTTGTTCTGTTTTATCTCAGGTGGCCAGATTAACATTTTGCACCAAATTTATGCACAGCATTTTTCCTAATCCCTTGTATTAAACTCATGTCTCCTTGTAAAGCAAAGCTGTTACATAGCTAATGATGGGTCAGACCATAACAGCTTAAAAGTGCAATAATGAGTAATTGTACTTTGACATTGTGGTCTTGTAAAAGTTTGATATGACAGAATGTTGGATGTCGTTCTGGGTAATATAAATAAAGTAGCTAACCTTGTGAGGCTATTTACAATAATGCAGGTATTCATGTCATAAAACCATCTTGGTAGTTTAAAAACTGTGGATGGTCAAGCTTGTATTCACGAGGTAACAGTAAAAGTTAAGTTTTGATTCCCAGAGTCACGATGCGATGCAAGCGATGATGGCCCCATAATTAAACCACAGCAGCAATTAATGTTTCTGTCAAGCCATTTGCATGTGTTGATTTTTTTGCCAATCGCAGGGCACATCTAAACATACAACCATTCGCACTCAGATTCACACCTACGGGCAATTTTGAGTCTTCAATCAACCTACCACGCATGTTTTTGGAATGTGGGAGGAAACCGGAGTACCCGGAGAAATCCCATGCAGGCAAGGGGAGAACATGCAAACTGCACACAGGTGAGGCCAGAATCATAAAGATAAAAAATAAAAATGAATAAAAAAAATGAACTGTACAAGGTCTAGGTCACATTAATGGTGGAAAAAAATTGAAAATGATTTCTCTTGGTCAAAATTCATTAACATCACAAAAACCTGGCATTTAAACAGGGATGTGAAGACTTTTTATATCCACGGCAGTATCATATACTGCCCTGCAGTTCCATTATTGGAGCAGGGAGGGCGCTTTGTTTCCTCTCCCCCCTCCCCTCTCTGTTTTCAGCACCTGTCTTCAATCAGCCTCATCACCACCGGCGTATATAAGCCTGCCTGTTCCCGGAAATCCTCCTAAGTATTGCAGCCTCTCCTAGTGGTACCACGGCTCACCTTATGTCAAGTAAGCTATACTGTTCCTCGCTTCCCTTGTTAACTCTTGTGTCTCCTCGTTCTCAGTGCTCCCCTGTGTTCCCCACCCACATCATTCCTGCCCCCAAGCCAGCCGCCTGTTCTGTCCACTGCCTGCCACCTGTCCACGCTGCCACCTCCCAACACATCCAGGACCACCACCATAACATTTCCTCAAAAAACTGTTCATCATTTTACATCTGCCTCCGCCTGCTCTTGGGTCCAGCTACTCCCCACACATGACAGAATTCTTAGGCCACTATGGACCCAGCAACTCCGGAGGCACTGAAGAACATTTGATCACCCAGTTCAGGGCAAAGAAGCCACCCGTCGCCTCCTCACGCTCACGCAGGGCACTAAATCAGCAGCGGAATATTCTATTGAGTTCCGGATATTGGCAGGTGAATGCGGGTGGGACGACGGGGCGCTTGGGGGGATTATTTCAAATGGCCTCTATGACCAACTCAAGGATGACTTAGCAGTCCGGGACGAGCCCTCTTCTCTCGAGGATCTCACCGACCTTTCCATTCGGCTTGATAACTGACTGTGAAAGAGAGGACAAGAGAGGAGGGTCCGCATATGTAAGAATCCTCCCACTCAGAGCACCACGCTGTCGGCTTCTCAGCCGCCTCCCACACAGTCTCCCACACTTCCTTCACTCCCCGTAGCCCATGCAAATTGGTAAACAACGTCTAGACCCACAGGAGCGTCAGCGTCGAGTCATCAAGTGGCTGTGTATCTAATGGGGTCAATTCGGTCACTTTATTTCCTCATGCCCCCTCCGATCAAAAGACCAGGCTCACAGCGACCCGAGAGCGTGAGCCAAACCTCCATTCCCTCAAGCGCTTCCTCTCGCATAACCGTTCCCGTTTGCATTGTAGTTTCTGCTCAGAACACCCCCATTACTGTCCTTATAGATTCCGGTGCCGATGACAACTTCATTCATGAAGCAATAATTCACCAGCTCCAAATCCCTCTCCAACCACTTCCTTCCCCGAAGAAAGTCACAGCCCTGGATGGCCGAATCATCTCCCCCGTTACCCACCAAACCGTGCCATTCACCTTGCTCATTTCGGGTAATCACCGTGAGAACATCTCACTTTTTGTTATCCCTTCCCCTGATACCCTATTAGAATCAAAATCAGAATCAGAATCATCTTTATTTGCGAAGTATGTCCAAAACACACAAGGAATTTGTCTCCGGTAGTTGGAGCCGCTCTAGTATAACAGACAGTCAATTTACAGAACACTTTGGAGACATAAAGACATTGACAAAAAACAATTGTGCAAAAAGATGCAGAGTCCTCTAGCACTCACAGCAGTTCGAATGACTAATATTGCAATAGTCCGGTGCAACGACCATTGTGCAAAGGGCGCTGAGACTTCAAGGAGTGTATGCGGTTTAAAGTGATGAGTAGTGCGATCATCTGGGACAATGTTGGTTGTGCAAATGTTACAGATACTCCTCAATCAGTGTGCAAATGGAGCAGATGCTACTCTGGCATGAGTGGCCAGTATATGCAAATAGTGCAGCATGGCTAGACAACTAGAGTGAGTGATACATAATAATAATAATACATAATTGGCCCCACAGAAATGTGACAACAAGCTCAAGTCAAAAAATTGCCAGCTTATTGTAATGGAATTATAGGTTAGGTGTTTAAGAAGTTGATCGCAAGAGGGAAGAAGCTGTTGGAATGTCTACTAGTTCTAGTTTGCATTGATCGGTAGCGCCTACCTGAGGGAAGGAGCTGGAAGAGCTGGTGACCGGGGTGCGGAGGGTCCGAGAGGATTTTGCACGCCCTTGTCTTAGTTCTGGCAGCGTGCAAGTCCTCAATGGTGGGTAGGGGGGTACCGGCAATCCTTTCAGCAGTTTTGATTGTCCGTTGCAGTCGGAGTTTGTCCTTTTTTGTAGCAGCACCAAACCAGACTGTGATGGAGGAACACAGGACTGATTCGATGACCGCTGTGTAGAACTGTGGCAGGCCGTGCTTTCTCAGAAGCCGCAGGAAGTACATCCTCTGCTGGGCCTTTTTGAGGACGGAGTTGATGTTGGTCGCCCACTTCAGGTCCTGAGAGATTGTAATTCCCAGGAACTTGAAGGTCTCGACGGTTGACACAAGGCAGCTGGACAACGGGAGCATGAGGGGCAGCTGTGGCGAAGGATGCCTCCTGAAGTCCACGATCATCTCTACAGTCTTGAGCGTGTTCAGCTCCAGGTTGTGTCGGCCGCACCACAGCTCCAGCCGCTCCGCTTCCTGTCGATATGCAGACTTGTCACCGTCCTTGATGATGCCGATGACAGTGGTGTCATCTGCAAACTTCAGGAGTTTGACAGTCGGGTTCGCTGAGGTGCAGTCGTTCGTGTAGAGAGAGAAGAGCACCGGAGAGAGGACACAACCTTGGGGCGCCCCAGTGCTGATGCTGTGTGTGGATGAGGTGGCCTCCCCCAGCCTGACCTGCTGTGTCCTGCCCGTCAGAAAGCTGTAAATCCACTGGCAGATGGCAGGTGAGACGCTGAGCTGGAGAAGCTTGGTTGAAAGGAGTTCAGGGATGATGGTGTTGAACGCTGACGTGAAGTCCACGAACAGGATCCTCGCGTAGGTCCCTGCACTGTCGAGGTGTTCTAGGATGAAGTGCAGTCCCATGTTGACTGCATCATCCGCAGACCTGTTCGCTTGGTAGGCAAACTGCAGGGGGTCCAGCAGGGGACCTGTGATACTCTTGAGGTGGTCCAGCACGAGACGTTCAAAGGACTTCATGACCACAGATGTCAAAGCGACAGGCCTGTAGTCATTCAGACCAGAGATTGCAGGTTTCTTGAGGACTGGAATGATGGGGGAGCGTTTGAAACAGGATGGAACTTCGAACATTTCCATAGATCTGTTGAAGATCTGAGTGAAGACTGGAGCGAGCTGGTCCGCGCAGACTTTGAGGCGGGATGGGGACACATGGTCCGGGCCTGCCGCTTTGTTAATCTTCTGTTGTTTGAAGATGCGTCTCACATCCTGTTCATGGATGGTAAACGCAGAAGTCAGAGGTGTGGTTGTGGTCGCGGGTGCGGCCGGATGGGTGTGTGGTGTGAAACCGTCCTTTTCAAATCTGCAATAGAAGGTATTCAAGTCGTTGGCTAGTGTGCTATTGTTCTCAGCTTGGGGGGATTGTCGCTTGTAATTAGTCAGCGATTGGAATGCATGCCAGACTGATTTAGAGTTGTTTGCGCTAAACTGTTTTTCCAACTTTGCTGCATAGATCCTCTTTGCAATGTTAATTTCTTTAGTAAGCTGGTTTCTAGCTTGATTATACAGGGCCCTGGCCCCGCTCTGATATGCGTCCTCCTTAGCTTGGCGAATCTGCTTAAATTTAGCAGTGAACCACGGCTTGTTGTTGTTGAATGTGTGAAATTATTTTGTTGGTACACAAACCTCTTCACAGAAACTGATATAGGATGTGACAGTGTCCGTATATTCATCCAGGCTGCCAGCTGAATTTTCAAAGACACTCCAGTCTGTGCAGTCTAAACAGCTTTGAAGTTCCATCTTGGCTTCATTGGTCCACTTTTTGACTGTTTTCACTGTAGGCTTTGCACATTTAAGTTCTTGCCTGTATGTCGGTATTAAGTGAATAAAGCAGTGATCAGACGAGCCCAGGGCTGCACGAGGTATAGCACGGTATGCGTTTTTTACTGTAGTGTCGCAGTGGTCTAAAGTATTATTTTCCCTGGTAGGACAGTCGATGTGCTGCTTGTATTTAGGGAGTTCGTGGTTGAGTTTAGCTTTGTTAAAGCCCCCGAGAATAATGAGGGGTGAGTCCAGGTGGTTTTTTTCAATTTTGTTGACTTGTTCGGCGAGCGTTAGCAATGCGGCATTCGTGTTAGCTTGAGGCGTAATATAGACTCCAGCCAGTATGAACGATGCAAACTCACGTGGCGAGTGGAATGGTTTACAGTTTAAGAATAGCGACTCCAAATGCGGGCTGCAGTGTGTGCTGAGCACCGTGATGTCCGTACACCATTTTTCGTTGATGTGGAGGCATATCCCGCCGCCCTTTGTTTTCCCCGATGATTCCATGTCGCGGTCCGCTCGATGAATGTTGAAGCCGGGAAGCATGACGGCGCCATCGGGTACAGCGTCGCAAAGCCAGGTCTCCGTGAAGCACATGGCCGCGGAACGTCCGAAGTCTTTACTGGTCTTTAACAGAAGATGAAGCTCGTCCATTTTGTTGGGTAGGAATCGTACATTTGCGAGGTGGATCGACGGGAACGCCAATCTGTGTCCTCTCTTGCGGAGTTTCACCTGAATGCCGGCTCGTTTCCCTCTGTGGCGCCGCTTCCGTCTCCATGGGCCAAAAACCGCGGACGCCGCTCCGGTTAGTAACTCGGGGAAAAAACTGAGCGGATATTCGAAAGTTGGTGACAGAAAGTCCGGAGTAGCCTCCTTGATGGTTAGCAGGTCTCCCCTTGTGTAAGTGAGTCATGTAAGGTCTCCAAAGACGGACGAAAAACACAAAAACAAAGACAATACTAGAGAGCGCGTTACCGAGGCGACCACACTGGTAGGCGCCATCTTGGAACTTATCAGACAGTTAGTCCTCGGAATTCCCTGGCTCAAAAAAACACAACCCCACCATCGACTGGACACACTTAGCCATCAACGGATAGAGGCCTCACTGCCACTCACACTGCCTGTGTATTGACTACCGTGGTCTCAATGAGATCACCATCAAAAATAAATCTACGCTTCCCCTCATCGACCCCTCGTTTGAACCCCGTTGCGACGCCCGGATATTCACCAAGTTGGATCTACGGAACACCTACCACCTCATCTGTATCAGAGAGGGGGATGAACGGAAAACCGCTTCCAACACCCCTCTTGGACACTTCGAATACCAGGTCATGCCGTTTGGATTGACTAATGCCCTCGCTGTCTTCCAGACCTTCATTAACGACGTCCTCCGTGATATGCTGAACCAGTTTGTTTTTGTATATTTGGATGACATTCTCATTTTCTCCTGCTCCCTTGAAGAGCGCCAAGTCCACCGACACCTCCTTGAAAACCGCCTGTATGTTAAACCCGAAAAATGTAAATTCCACCTCTCCTCCGTACACTTCCTGGGCTACGTTATCTCTAAAGGACCACGACAACACGACCCTGCCAAGATCCAAGCCGTCGTTAACTGGCCCACTCCCACTAACTGCAAATAACTGCAACATTTCCTTGGATTCTCCAATTTCTACCCTCGATTCATCCGTAATTACAGCAAGGTCGCAATTCCCCTCACTAGCCTCACATCCTCCGGCTCCCCCTTTCAGTGGACCCCGGCAGCATCCCAAGCATTTAGTCAACTCAAGTCCCTGTTCATCAGTGCACCCATTCTTCACCACCTCGACCCCTCCCTCCAGTTTGTGGTCGATGTCGACGCCTCGGACACGGGGGCAGGGGCTGTCCTCTCGCAGCGGGACCCCACGACCCAGAAACTTCACGCCTGTGCCTTTTTTTCCCCCCTCGTCTGTCCCCTGCCAAAAGGAACTACGACGTCGCCAACCGAGAGCTGCTGGCCATTTTATGGGCCTTGGAAGAGTGGAGGCACTTGCTGGAGGGGACTGAACTACCATTCATCTTTTGGACAGACCACAAGAATCTCTTTTACTCCCTCACCAGTTCCGCTAATGGTATGTCCCCATTCATGGCTTTCTATGGTTACCAACCCCCATTATTCAAAGAACAGGAGCAGGTAGTGGCAGTCCTCACTATCAAGGATCATCTCCGGAGAATCCAGGCAGTGTGGAAAGACGTCCGAGCGGCATTGACCCGGTCTGCCGCACGCAATAAACAGCTCGCGTCATCGCTCCCCGACGCCCGAATACAAGGTGGGCCAATCTGTCTGGCTTTCTTCTCACGACCTCCCACTTCAGACAGTCTCGAAAGCCCACTCCACGTTTCATTGGTCCCTTCCCCATTACCAAGATCATCAATCCCACATCCGTCCAAATGAAGCTTCCACAGTCTCTGAAAATTCATCCCACATTCCACGTCTCTTTGTTGAAGCCTGTCTCCACCTGCGACAGAAGGCCGGCTTGTTTACATGCAAACATTACGGCTAGCACTAGCTTGCTAGGATACAAAACATTTTGTTGCCTGCTTGCAAACCGTATCATATTAAAAGTATGTGAAAATACCTCAAGTAATCCTTGAATGGACAGCCCAATACCCCATCTCCCGAGCACCTGGTGACACCACACGTTGCTTTCCCTCTTTTTGTTCTTTTTTTCCCCATGGTGATCCATTGTTAGACAACAACTTGTCGCCAACAGTGTTTGATTTGACAAGATAAAGCCCAGTGATCGTAAAACATGGGATACAGATAGTGCAATTGTGAAAGACCAAATTTGTCTTGTCTGATCCAGGCATAAACTGCCTTTCCTGTCTGGATCCAGTAGGGCGTGGCCTGCAGGATGCAGCACCCAATAATATTACAGCGGGAAGGGTCCTTCCTAGAACTCAAGTGGGATTCATAATGTCATATAAACAGAAAACCCCTAATGGTGCTTAAACACCTGAACCTTTCTCTTAGGGTGAGAAAGGTGACCCTTTATGCTGGAGCCCAATTTGTTTTTTTATTCAGCAATATTCAACATTTTATATCATCAGTTCCCCCCAAAAGTGTTTTAGTCTCTGACAGGCATCTGTTTGAGCTCTTGTGAGAATTGTGACCCTAGCTCATCTGCAGCACGCATAAGGCCTTGTCCCAACCTCCTCATCCTCATCCTCCTCTCCTCGTCTTCCTCCTCCCCTTAGCGCTCATATAGTGCTGAGGGCCATCTGCCAGGCCAAACCATTACAGCTTGCATAGATCTCCTCGGACCCACAGCATCAGACAGACAGGTAGGTAATGACAGTGTAGGTGCAACCCCTTACATTGTTTGGCCCAAAATTAACCACAATACTTAACAAACATTACGTTACTACTGGTCCCAAGTTTCCTAAACAAACATTAAAAAAGGGGAGGGCAATAGTTGAGTAAAAAAAAGTTATAAAAACTGTGGGGTTTTGAGAAAGCAAACGGGATGAGTGATTAAAGATGCAAGATGTGCTAATTCCACACAGAAGAAAATCAAGGTTGAGGGAGAAAATGAGCAATGCTCTTTGTGTTCCCACTGTGACACAGCGGAGTCCCGAGTCTTTTTAAATGTCAACCAGAATCTCTTACGTTACCTCTTTCTGTCTCTTTTCCCGCCTTCGCTGTCTCATCACTCCACCATTTGTTTGCCATGCCTGTCAACCTGCAGTAGCTCTCCTATCTCTCTACCTCCCAGCACGTTATTCTTCCGCCGCGTTCTGCTATCGTATCCATTCTTATCTCTCTCCAAAAGCATCCCTCTACTGGAGCCTGGTAATAGAAATGACTAATCTGAGATTATTGTTGATATCAAGACAAAGCAGATCGCTGCTGAGCTGCTTCATGGACATGCACACACACACTCAAACACACACACATACAGACACACACACACACTTTTATCTGTCAATCCGTTTTCTATACTGCCTGTCCCCCAATTAGGGTCATGAAGACTTGGAGGCGGGGAAGTCCTGGACAAATATATAGAATCAGAATCAGAATCAGAATCATCTTTATTTGCCAAGTATGTCCAAAACACACAAGGAATTTGTCTCCGGTAGTTGGAGCCGCTCTAGTACAACAGACAGTCAATTTACAGAACACTTTGGGGACATAAAGACATTGACCATCATATATGCTCACATTCACTTCGGTCCCATGTCACCACTGTTTTATGCATAACATAGGTCAAAAAGGATTAAGTGACCTTGTTTAAAGATGCCATATTTAAAAAAAAAAAAGCTATTTCTAGTATTTGGGATGTAATATTGGCTCTATGGTTACTCAGTAAACGTGAAATATTAATTAAAATTGTCCACACATTCCTGAGTTCCAGACATTTTCTGCCAAGAGGCCTGAAGTCAGGTCATTTTAATTTCTCGAGTTTATCTGCATCACTTGCGAAGATCTCCGCCTACCTCTCCACTCCCGAGGCAGCGCTGTCAACATAATAAATATGTGTGCTCTCACAAGTGGTTCTTCTACATGGAGGCAACCAATCAGAGGAAAGCCAAGGAGTTCAGGGATGATGGTGCATGTTGGATAGGATTGTAAAAATGTGAACACATGCAAAAATGTTAGCAATTTTTTTTCAATTTTTTTCAATGACCGGTTCACTACATATTCTTTTGACAGTTTTTTTTTTAGAGCTGGCAGAGTCCAAATAAATACAGGTCCCTGCAGCATTAATTTTAAAAATGTGTATTTTATCCTAAAATAGAAATAAATGCCTTGGAATAAACCAGTTAAGCATGTTGTGCAACAGTGCCTTGACATCTAATCTGCAACAGTGCCACTCTCCAACATCCAATGAACAGAGAAAGCTGGAGAACAAAATAAATACAAAACAGAATCTACCCACATTATGCTTGTTGTCTCCCAAGCAAAATTGGCCAGAGCTCAATCACCACATTTGCCGGCTTGAATTATTGTCCTTGGAGAAAATGTTCAATATGTGCAAAATGAATATCAGATTGATTGTGTACCGTCTAATGACCTCTCTTCTCCCCTGAACAATGGAGTGCAGATATGCTCGTAATCAAACATTTAGACGAATTTGGAAATCTGCTTACCATGCAACATGGTATCAGTTTCTCAGACTGTGGACATTCTAACGGCCCATATTTATGATTTATTACTAACCATGCTTTACCTTTAGAAGTGACAGACAGACAACACATTCTCAGTTACGCTGACAAATCTAACAGTAGATTAAATGTATGTCCATATGTGGGTTGGTGAGCAAAAATAATTTGTCATTATTCTGCAGTGCTAATGTATTTGAAAAAAAGATACACCCTGCTTGTATGCTATTTGCTTTCTAAATATAAAGTACGCTGGATAATGCTGCTACTATTTCTTCCTCAGTAACATCATAATCATTATCACTGACCCTTTTAACAAGCACTTGAATATTGGTGTTGAAGGTTGGCTTTCATAATTTAATTTGCATTTTTATGAGCTTTTTTTTTTATAATTTGCGTGTTCATCAACATAATTATATATATTTTTTGTCTCGCCACTTTTAAAAACACCAACGCCCTGGATATAGAGGAAGTACAGTATACACATGTACATCCATCCATCCATTTTGTGAGCCGCTTCTCCTCACGAGTGTCGCGGGAGTGCTGGAGCCTATCCAAGCTATCATCGGGCAGGAGGCGGGGTACACCCCGAACTGGTTGCCAGCCAATCGCAGGGCACATAGAAACAAACAACCATTCGCACTCACATTCACACCTACGGGCAATTTAGAGTCTTCAATTAACCTACCATGCATGTTTTTGGGATGTGGGAGGAAACCGGAGTGCCCGGAGAAAACCCACACATATAGTATATATATATATTTTTTTTAATGTAAAACAGAGTGTCATACTAGACATACTGATCCTCTAACCACTGTTGCATTGTAGACTGATGAGTTTAAAGGGGAACTAAACTTGAAAACATTGCATCTACTCGCTTATGGGGGCCGTCATTTTTCGGACTTTTCACTCACTAAATATTCAAGCTACGTATTCATTACTTGTATAAAACTTAGATGATAAACAAGGATCATAAACTGTAAAAAAATATATATTTTGGAGAGTGGTAAATATATTCCATGAAAATCATCTAAAATTATTATTTTAGATTGGTAAAGTACCCTAAACATTAAGGTAAATTTTACCTAACTACCTATTTGCCAACAGTAAAAAGTGTTACCAAGAAAATCCACCTAAAAGTCATTGGTACTACAATATGCAACAAGGGACACATGCATGCCGCACTAATTGGCTGACGCGTTATCAGCTCATCAGCACAAAATGGCGTCGCCCATCGCTGACAACTGATCACTCTGATTGGTTGTTAGCTCACGAATCAGCACAAAAGCAAACAAAACGACAAAGAAAAAGGTATTCTTCACCTAAAATATGTGGTTTAAATTTACCCAATTAAAGTGGCTGCAAATTGTCACCCTAAATTTATTGGGTACATTCTATGTTGTTTTTGTTTTTTTACAGTGCAATGTCGCCATCTCTATGTACTTACAGAGTTGCGAGTCAATGTGGATTTATTTTTTGCGGTTCTCTTTCATATCTGGTCTGATGGCTGCTACAGGTTTTCATCTCGGGCATGGTGTACACAGGCTGGAACAATTAAATCCACCGCTCGCAATATCTGTCAGGCGACTTCTGGTCTTGTGGCTGAAAATGACTTCGCCCTTAAGTTGATGAATTATTCTGTTTAATTCTTATTCCACAAATGCATTACTATTCAGAGTTCTATGTTTTTACTCGTGCTTGCTGAATTTTGGGGGGCGGGAGGGTTAGTTCCTCTTTAAGCATTTCCAATAATCTGATGCATTCTTTTGTGCCGTAAGTTTCCTTTGCAAGGTTGTATTGTACAACTCCATCTCTATTTAGTCATTGAGAGCACCCTTTTTATTTATTTTCTATGAATGTAGGCTCTCAATGCTATATGTGTGTTTATTAATGTACTTTGTGTAAGCAAGAACTATGGTTTGGGTACCACCCAATAGGTCTTCTTTTTCCACTTTCCTTTTTTCTGACGCTTTTTTTTTCTGCTTAGACACTTTTCATGTTAATACTGTTGCAGGGTTTACGCATGTCATCCTTATCTGGTTTGTTTTTTTTTCTTGCTGACTGTCCACTTTTCTTTCATTTCTGATGGGTTCCTTTCCTGTTTGGTCAGCTATTAGACATTAACATGTTAATCCAGAAGTCTTACTGTACATAAAAAGAAGAATTTCTAGATGCTGTAGTGAGGTGGTCACAGACTGGACGACGCTTCAATGTTCAACAGTTCCGGGGTCTCTGCCATCGAATGTCATCGCACATTATCATTTATACCCTGGAAACTATAATATTGCCTAAAAAGCTGCTTTGTTGAATGAATACATACATAACTCAAATATATACAGTATTTTATGTATTTGTAAAATTGAATAAAGTATTGAAAATAATCTTTGATATCTGCTGTGGACACTTCCTGCTAACGGAACTGCTATACACTCCCCCCACAGGTGAACAATAAAACACACATTATTATTATTATTATTATTGTTGGTATTGTTGTTGTTGTTGTTATAAAATAACACTTTGGGCCCCCCCCACCTCCACGCCACAAATTGGAAATAGTATTTTCTGAGTCATGGGCCCTGAGAAAAATCATCACTTCCCCCCCGTAACAACTGTATGAGATAACTTTGCCCTTCATTTCAGTTTAGCAGTACTGAACGCTTGGCACAAAATTCTCGTACTGTACTGTACCACTACAGAGAACATTTCTGAACCAGATATTTTGCAACGGCAACAGACAAATAAAATACTTTCTCCGTCATTCACATGTTCACTGCTGATACAATTTCAGCTTTTTTAAATGTTATTAATAATCATTTATTTCACTCTTGAATTTTGATGGATAGATACCGAGAAGAAACATGCACACTCGCTCTCACACACACACACAATTGAAATAATTATGTATAAATGTTAGCCATTTAACGAAATCCCATCAGTGGCTTAGAGTGCAGTCAATTCTGCACTGGACCAGACAATAACCCTACACTGGGAAGAACAGTCTATGTAGCTTACACATCACAGAAACACTGTCCAAGGTTGGCAGACGAGTGCTGTAAAGACAAGTGGTGGCAACCACTGCACTTTCATCATAATGCATGCATCCAAAACTCAAACAACCAACTAAAGTTATCAGTAGACCTTTTCCTTACTGTGAGTGGACTGCTGCAATTTATTCCTTCTTGGTTTTCTGGTCATGCAAATAGCTGGCTTACTGAAAAACGTGACGTTCTAAACATATCAAATGAAATTGAATTCCGCTCTGGCGATAACAGTGCTATTTTGACTAAGGTAACTGACATTTTGTAATACTGTCAGTATGATGCGGTGTCACTAAACACAAACTAAAACCACAATAGTAAACACATTTTTGAACACCACCAGTTTACAGTGTCAATCCTAACTGAATATTATTGTTATTTCTATCAAGGCAAGATATTATTCCAACAAAAAAATTATTAAAAGCTGTGTTTGTGTGTGTGTGTGTGTGTTTGGCAATGGCGTTTTGGACACACAAACACAATCTTTTGAAAGTTAAATTCGTTGAAATTGATCATATTATTGTTCTTGCCTATATCCTCGTAAAAGATGGAACACAAAGGCTGTTGTGGCATATGTGCCGCTCAAGATTATTAGCCTGATAATGCTTCAACAGAGGAGGCATGTCCCAGAAACCCTTTTCCAAAATGGTGTACCTCGGGACCCACCAGTGTCCTGTGAAAGTGGGAAAAACGACAAAAAAAAAAAATGTCAGCCCTTGGATTGCTTTCAAGAGTTTCCTTCTCTGTGTGACGCTAAATGCCTGCCTCTTTCTTTATGCATCTCTCCGGGCTTCTCTTTCCCCATGGCTCCTTACATAAAACCCTCTCTCCAAACTTAACCTCCCAGACCTCCCCTCTCCAGTCCCTTTTGTCTCGCTGACTATTCCTGCCTTCACTCGACCTCCCTCCCTTGACTCTTGCTTTTTTAAGTGATTCTCTCCCCTTGGGTCTCTCAATGTCATTATTCCAGTCCTGGATTCAAAATGTCATTAACGTCATCGCTTTAGTCAGAATTCATTTCAATTAGGCCCAGTCACTCTGGGACTCCCAATCCCCTTTCTGCTCCTCTGACTTCCTTTAGTTCGTCCTAGCTTTTTTAAAAACCATTATCACTAACTAGAGTCGTTATATACAGTAGAACGGTAACATCGATACTGACCCCATCCTGCTTTAGTCTCAAACATGACATATTTTTCAAAATTCTGCTTGACCTCAAAGCGCCGCCTTGTGGTGCAATCTGTTCATTTGTCTTATATTTTGAAAAGGTTAGACTCATAGTGACACATATGAACACAAACAAAAAAAAAAAAAACACCAAATTTTGAAGAAAATTCATTTGTAAAATGTTGTATGATTTTGGACTTTTTTTCACTTATCTGGTTTGTCATATGAAGTAATAATCTAATGGTCTAAATTCTACACATTTGTCATTGGGTCAATATGGTTACACATGTTGTACACATTTATATGTTTATATATATATATATATATATATATATATATATATATACACACACACACACACTGTATATATAGTCATTAAGAAATACAAAGTGCGCAGTAGTGCCGTAATACTGATCAGTGTGCCAATTATGCAATGTGACAGAGCTGCAATGATGAATAGACTGTAATAATGACTGCAGAGATGTGAGAAAATGATAGCAAAGTGTCAATGCTACGTGAACAACAGAGGTAATTAAGATACAACAGAAGTGCAAAAATGGTGTGAACTCACAGCGAACCTATGAGTCATACATATATATATATATATATATATATATACACACACACTCACGCTCTCCACACAGGCGGGGCCGGGATTTGAACCTCGGTCCCCAGAACTGTGAGGCAGGTGTGCCTGACTAAATACTAAAGTATTTAGTCAGCCAAATAAATACTAAATACGTTTTTGCCCAACTGTGTGTGTTTGTGTGTGCGTGTGTGTGTGCATGTATACCGGTTGATTGAAAAGTAACTCCCCATTTTTAAGTAATTTATTTCTGAACTATAATTCTTACAAGAAATGAACATGAGAAGAAAGTGCATTGCATGGAGTTTTATTTCAAATTGGATATGGGCGCCAGCATTAGCCACCAGTTTCTCAAGCCGCCCGGGAACCGCATTAACTGATTTCACAAAGAACTCTTGTGGGATGGATGACATAACTTCTCGTATTCGCCCTTCAAGTTCTTCCAAAGTCGTTGGTTTGGTAGAATAGACTCCTTTGATCATGGAACATACACAAAAGAAATTGAGAAAAAGAATACAACAATTGAATAAATTATAAGTATTTTAAAATAGGGAGTTACTGTTCAATCACCCTGTGTGTGTGTATGTATATATATATATATCATGCAACAAACTTTATTTTTCTATTTACATTTCATCATATTTTGTTATCAGTTTTTCATTTGTGTTAAAAATATGTGGTTAATTCTATATTACTGTTGAGGCATTCTACATTGACGTTAATGCATTCATTCAAAATTAACAAAAGTAATCAAAGAATAATCAAAATTTCTCGAACTCCAACAGGACATTTCAATCACAGTTTTATGGATAACCCCACGATAGGCAAAACTGTGGGAATAATATGACCTGAAATATTATTTTTTTTAAAAAACATCTTCCATATATGAGAATCTGTCGTGAGATTTTTTTCAACACCGCTGATCCTGTTCATGGTGACTTGGCGCTGGAGCATATCTCAGCGGACTTTGGGCGAAAGGCGGACCACACCCTGAACTGGTCGCCGGTCAGTCGCAGGGCACATATAGACACGGACAACCATCCACACTCACATTCACACCGTCACCAAAGAGTCAGGCAAGTGTACCACTACACCATCAGTGACTACCTCATTTCCTCACAGACAAAACAAAAACAGATATTAATTTAAAAAAACTTTTAATAGGCTTATATATATTTAATAAATGAAGAAGGTCACAGTACAGCATAAATCATTTGGAAAACTGACTGAAAATGGACTAAATGTGCATTACATTTTAAAATGTGACCCTATTCCCAACAATTTTGGAAATTGAATCCAGAATATTGATTCACTACATACAGAGTGACATATTTCAATATTTTATGTCATACAGTTGGGATGAGTATAGCTAACAACAACAACAAAAAAAAACTCAAATTCATTTTCAGGAAGCACAGTGGACAACCTGCAGCCCAACCATCACTGACTGTGCAAACTTTACACTTGACTTCAAGCAACTTGAATTGTATGTCCCCAGAATTTGGGTTCCAAATATTATATGCAAAATTTACTTTCATGTGAAAATAGTACTTTTGATCTCTGAGCAATAGCGCAGTTATAATTACTTACATTCAATTACCACTATCATGTGTTTAATGACTCTATGGAACTGTTTTTGCTTTGTTGTCTGTCTATGTATCTATCTGAGGCGCCAAAGGAGGGGTGTATAACTTGGACAAAATGTACCAAAATATAATGGACTTTCAATAGCAAGAGAACAGCTGCGCACTTGCGCTTGATTGATGGGGATTTTTCCCAGAGTAAAAGTGTGAAATTTGAGCAGGAGATACAGGGGAAGGCCCTTGTAAAACCACAAATACAGCAAAGAATGTAACTGAATGTATGTTTGTTTGTGTGTCGATCCCTGAGCGTGAGGAGATCAGGGATCAGAGTCAGACCAACAAAATGGACACTAATAATGGTCATCAACTTTATACTGTATACTGTAGGTTCCTGCGAGATAGGCCACATTGTTGGTGGTGGCGACAGAGCATATGATATTTGTTCTCTTTGGTGCGGTGTTTGTTTGGACTGCTCTGTTAAATTTTAGGTTCGGGGGGGGGGGGGGGTCAGGGTTGTTACGTGTTTGGCCAAATCTGATTTTCGTTTATGCATGGAAAACAATCATGCCAGATTTTGATATGAATTAAAGTTCTCTTTTTTAATGTCTAGACAACAACAAATATATAGAAACATCTTTCAAGCCTTTCACCTGTCCCTAAAGATGGATGCTTTTACTTTTACTTTTTGTGTCAGTTATTTATCAAAATCAAAAACCTGTACTATATCAGTTTTGCTTTAATTCAACTAAACAAACTAAACTTGTGCTTTGATTATTGCTGTTGCAATGTTAGCAGATGAGAGACCAGAATCTGCTTAGCATGTGTTAGTCATTCAAGCAATAACATTTAATCTATTTTGATTTGTACAATCTTCCATACCTCAACACCACAGATACCATAACAGATTAGAAACATCTTGAGTCTTAAACATATTGAAGTGAACTGAATTCACACAAGCTGTGTCCATATTCTACATCTCGTGAAATATCGAGCCTATGCAGTCGACAGCGGCCTTTAGGACACTTCCTGTTCGCATTACATGTTCACATCCATAAACTTAACCTGCTGTAACCATGAAAGAGAGCAAACAGAAGGAAGGAAAGATAAAGAATTAATGAAAACTATTTTTTCCTGGAGGAAGAAGAGTCGAGTCTGTGTGGTAACCGTTAAAAAGAAGAAGACACTCCGAACCAGTGAGATGCAGCGTGGAGTAGTTCGGTTCGGTTGGAGATGGAGAAACAGAGTGGAGGGAGAGAGGGTCGATAGAGGGATTTAGAGAGGGCTGCAAAAACAATCTTTATAACAATAACTGTATTAACAATAATACCGGTATATCAGCTGAATTCTATGGAAATACAAGCAACTACTATGGGGAAAAGACAAAAGAAAGAAGGAAAGAAAGAGAGCGAGAGAGAAGTTATTCATATTGTATTGCTATGATAAACAATTGGTTTCCACTATTAGCAGGAATATGACTATGCCCACTTCTAAAATGAATGAATGTCAGAAGAGAAATAAAAGACAGAACAAGTTATGAACATTCCATTGCTATTATAAAGTTCCCTCGCTATATCGTGGTCAGAGGTGGCTTGCAAACGCGCTTCATTTACTCAAATAACATTTTGGATAAATTGCACTTAGAGTATTTTTAATGAATCATACTTTTTACTTTGACTCCAGTGTTGAAATGGTACGTTTGCTCCGTTACAATAATCTACATGCCGCTCGCTACTTTCATTTATCAATAATTGCGAGCGCGATTTATTTTTAGACTTTTGTTTCCGACTTACGCATCGGGCGCCGTTGCTCCAATGCACCATGATTACCACAGTGATGTTTGACTCAACTTCACCAATCAAACCACACAAGAAAGTCACAGGTCCACACACAAAGTCTTCGATTGGGCTTCACGGGCCAATCAAAGTGAGCCGTGACAAGCCGCGGACGACTCGTGTTTACATTACAGACTACGAATAACAACAGTTTTAACATGCAGTGTAATTTTGTCCATATTTCACATCTTCTCACTTGAGAAAACACCTTTCAGTAAGTTGCAGATGTTTTTGCTGTTGTTTTGGCTGTGCATATGGCAAGATCATAAAAAATGCATCTTCTGGGGTACATTCTGTTCTGTCTCTCTCTCTCTCTTTCTTTTTCCCCTTCTCTCTCTCTCCCTCTCTCTTTCGCTCTCCCCTTCTCTCTTTCTCTCTCCCTCCCTCTCTTACTCTGACTCTCTCTCTCTCTCTGTCTCTCTCTCATGCAAACACACACACACACACTATCAATAAGTCTGGTCAGCAAACCGCTTCTTCATTCAGTCATTTTAGCTGATAACGCAAATACCATAATTTCACATGTATAATTTGCACCGCCAAAGTTGACCTCAAAATTCTGGAAAACCCTTCTACCTATGTATAATGCATCTTTACAATGCATGATTTTGCTACCACCCATAAGATCAAAACATGAAGTATTATCTGTATTTTGTTCATTTTTTCAAATAATTATCCTGAAGTTAAGCACTTTATTTGAACACTTTCTTTTTATTTACTTGCTATTATTTTGAAATTCACAGCCCTACTTTTATTTAATGAACGAGAATACACACAGTTGTGCTCATATGTTTGATTACCCAGGCAGAATTTATAAGATTGGTACAATTCTATAAAGAAAACATGAGGGGCCACGAAACACATTTAGTTTTATTTTAATGGGATTCAAATTAAACTGTCAAGCATTCCAGAAAAGCATTATCATCAAACAAAACATAACCATAAAGAAATTAATGATGGTTGTTGTTCAGTCATCAGTCGTATTTAAAAAAAACAATATTTAAAAAATTCTGCCAGGGTATGTAAATTTATGAGCACAACTGTACATATTATGCAGTCATACATAGCCCTGTCATGTTGGAATGAAAGTGTAGGCTGCACCTTTTTCATAAGCCTGTAGGTGGCGCTGGCATATATGAATGGAAGTGTACACCTTTCTCATTACCTTAAGGTGGCGGTGACATATTAAAATGAACGTGTACCGTTTTTTCAAAACCTCTAAATGGCGGCATACATGTATAAAATGGAAAAGTCTTTTTCATTTCCCCTAATACCTATGTATAATACGCACCATTGATTTTTTAAATATTTTCTGGGGGTGAAAATGCGCATTATACATGAGAAATTACGGTAATATTTCTGTAAGGTCCTATGCATGTGTTGTTGTTTTTTTCACTTAAAAATTTAAACTTTACTTACCACATAAAAGACCAGTTATACCAGAACATCTGTTTTGCAATGGTGACCTGGCCAAGAAGGCAGCAATTGTCAAGTCAATAAATCAGTTGAGTAGTAAAAATTCTAGGTCACATTAATGGTCGAAAAAGCTTTAAAATTATTTATCTTGGTCAAAATTCTTTTGCAACACAAAACCCTGGCATTTGAACAGGGGTGTGTATACTTTTTTTTATGACCACTGCAGCTTTGTTCCTGTTTTTGTAATCAGCCTGGTGAGCCTACAGTATTGTGCTGTTTAACAAGTAGAAACAACCTGTATGTACCTTTCAGCATTAATGGTGACTTCACAGATGTGTATGTTACCCATGCTATTGCCACTAACATAGCCCCATACCATCACAGATGCTGGCTTTGAAATTTGCGTCCATAACAGTCCAGATGGTTCTTTTCCTCTTTGGCCCGGAGGACACGACGTCCACAATTTCCCAAAACAATTTGAAATGTGGACTTGTCGGCCCACAGAACACTTTTCCACTTTGCATCAGTCCATTTTAGATGAGCTTGGGCCCAGAGAAGCCGGCGGCGTTTCTGGGTGTTGTTAATAAATGGCTTTTGCTTTGCATAGTAGAGTTTCAAGTTGCACTTACGGATGTAGCGCCAAACTCTATATAATGACATTGGTTTTCTGAAGTGTTCCTGAGCCCCTGTGGTGATATCCTTTACACATTGATGTCGGTTTTTGACGTAGTGCCGCCCGAGGGATAGAAGGTCACGGGCATTCAATGTTGGTTTTCGCCCTTGTCGCTTACATGCAGCGATTTCTCCAGATTCTCTGAACCTTTTGATGATATTATGGACCGCAGATGATGAAATCCCTAAATTCCTTGCAATTGTACGTTGAGGAACATTGTCCTTAAACTGTTCGACTATTTTCTCACGCACTTGCTCACAAAGAGGTGAACCTCGCCCCATCTTAGCTTGTGAATGACTGAGCCATTAAGGGAAGCTCCTTTTATACCCAATCATGGCACCCACCTGTTCCCAATTAGCCTGAGCATTCCTCCACTTTCTCAGTCTTTTTTGCCAACTGTCCCAGCTTTTTTGGAACATGTTGCAGCCATAAAATTCTAAGTTAATGATTATTTGCTAAAAACAACAAAGTTTATCAGTTTGAACATTAAATATCTTGTCTTTGTAGTGTATTCAATTAAATATAGCTTGAACATGATTTGCAAATCATTGTATTCTGTTTTTATGTGTGTTTAACATATCGTCCCAAATTCATTGTAATTGGGGTTGTAGTTAAACAGCATTTGTGTACCTATATTCATTATTTTGAGAGATATCAGTGCCGCGAGATCAATTATAATTTTCGTTAGTCAATGGTCAATGGCCTGTCAATGTTTTTTTTTTCATTCATCGTGTGTTAGATTTGAGCTAGCGAGATTTGTGAACAAAAACGAAGAAAGAAACAAACGCTGTGATTCTTTTGACAATCAGTAGGTGAAATTATTTTGTTATGTGATTTTGGTTTTGGTCTGCATCATTTGCACAATTGCCCAAAAAAACAGACATTTTTAAAATGTATCGGCATTATTACATTACCAGTAACCTTTCTTTGCTCAGTGACTCTCCATACTGTGCTTTTATGTTTTTAAGTCTCAAAAAAAAATTCTGTCCAATTGTTGTCGTACTGGAGCGTATCCAACTACCTGAGAAAAAAAATCTGTTTTTTTTAACATACTTTGCAATTTTTTTTTTTTTAATTTAAACTGGAGTGTCAATAAACTACTTAAAGCAAGCAACATTCACTCTTAACTCCTTGCTACTACAGTATGTTACCGCCTTAAAAACATGTCACCGCATTAGGTCACCCCTAATCATTGGTTATTTCAAGAAGTTTTCAATGTCTTCCTGCAAAAGTCACGGTAAACAACAAATAGAACAAAAGCCAAGAAACTAAACTGGAAACTAAATCACCCAACCAAGTTGTATTAAGCAGATTTGTTGGAAATTTAAGATTTCCATACCCTGTAGTGATCAGTTCCGGGGCTGAACAAAGATGGTCAGAAGTTACCTGTGAGTACCTAAAAAGAACACAAAGATTCTACCAGATGGCGCCAAAGTAATAGTTTATTTGCCTTAGCCTGAGCACAAAAGCCGCGAATCGTTGAGATTTTCAGCCAATAAAAAAATACAAATACATTTACAAATTAGCAAATGCTGAACAGCTAAATATGCGGGAATTCACTGTATAGTGATTTTGGCCCAAGATTCAAATTTGTGTAACCAGTGAATGTCGTGAAATTTTTTTAGAAGAACAAAAACATCATAGGGCCCATTTGAATTCAAGTGAATTCGGATGTTTGATGCTTGATGATATAGAATTCCAATAAAAGCGACAGATAGCACAAAGAGAACATAACTCTACGGTATTTACAGACTGGCTGTCTTTTAATGGGTGTCGACTGAAGACCAGGCCTCCTATTGAGATGGTAATTGCTCACAATTAATCATTGGTACCTCCGTATCATGAGACTGTTCAAATTTGGCTTCTGGGGTAAATTAGAGTGTGATTGTAAAACAGCAGTTGGCACTGAAGTCACACGTCAAATTAAAGATTAGATAAAGTAGTGTGGGGACTTTATTGCACAAGATTCATTAGATTTCATAGTTTGACACAGAAACCGATACATCCGGGAATACAATTTCAACATACTTGGTTAAAGGGGAATTCCATTTAATTTCTTTATTCCCACATCGACATTATCTACCCTCTCCCCTGTCCCCTCCTTCCACTCTTTAATTGATATCAATAATTTCACTGCATCTGAATGTGCTGTAGAGGAGCAGATGTTAAGTTCTCTTCTGGGGATAGTAGAGAATAATAGTAAAGTGAGTCAGTATGGCAGTAATATTATTCATTCTTCATAGAGGATAAATAATATATGCTTGTAAATATTGTTATATGGTCATTCTACATGTATTGCACCAATGTTTGTGTTTTGGTGGGGGAAGTGGGGATTGGCTGGGCGGGTGGCATTGGGTCCCTGTGGCCTCCTCCGGGTTGCCGGTTGTCGTGGCGCCTCGTGGGGCCGGCGGACTGCCCTGGGTCCCTCGGTGTGGAACGTGTCCCGTCCACTGGGGTGCTCTCTTTTGGACTCCTCGGCCCGATCCCTCCCCTCGATTGATTGGGTGGGGTCCTCAGCCTCCGTGGTGCGGGCACAGCAATTACAGGACACTTCTGTCAGTCTTTGTGCATGTGAAACGGTGTCAATTGACTTGCATGAGTCCGCAGGCACACACCCCTGGGACTTTTTTGCTGGGTGTGGGGCCACTCACTTATTGCGACAAATAACTCGAGTAATATGCGAATTGCTTGGAAATCCCCTCTCTCACACTCTCGTCCTATAGACGTTTATAATTTACATAGCCACTCCCACCACACGTCAGTTATTCATGACCATTGTCCTGCATGCTTCTTCTCCTGTTCCTTTCCTTCCCTCACAGGGTGTAGCAGTACTGCCCCATACAACACTCATATCTAATGGGTAGATATATAAAGATTAATTTTTCTCATCTTGTTTATAGTTAGGGCTTTGTCTTTTGTCTTCTTTTCTCACTCCCCTCTCGAAACGTTGTTCTGTTCGACTGATCGACTCTGATTCTCAATAAATATCCATTATAATACTAAGAAACCACAGCGGCAGCTTAAAATCACCACTGCGACACAGTAATTCTGTTCCGGCATAAATGGGATACAGATCCTCCATTCTGCTTCACCTAACAGCCAAACAGGACAAAAAAAAAAAAAAAAAAGGCAGTAACCTTCAGCTGAGAGCCGCAATAAACAGCTTGAAGCCTTTTTTTGGGGGGGGGGGGTGATATTTACCAATGTTACCTGCCAAACTGCTGCTTGTTGTGTAATGAGATGAGTCACCTGGCATCATATAGCACTCATATCTCAAGGTACCACTGTACTTAAAGGCCAAACCAAGACAACAACACATGGACTACAAATTAATCACAATGCTATTTTAAACAAGGATGTAAAGGAAGAATAAACAATGTGAGTTCTGGTGGCCAGGTGCAGATAACTCCGAAATGTAAAGATATAAGCACACTTTTTTATAAAGCTTCAGAACTCATCAGTCCCACAATGTCTCAGTAACCAGAGTAACAAATGACCATGACAACCTTGCTTGTGTGCCCACCTGTTGTGTTGCCGATGTGCATCGTGTGTGCGGCTGTGTATGCATTCATACAAAGGAGTCCTCTTTTACAAATCTGACTCATTGTAAGACTGTACACACACCCACAACCCAAAGTTCCACTCTCATTTTCACTAGACATCCACAGTAAGTGCATGTGTTATGAGTCATTTAAAAATATTTACATTCATTATTGTGGTTCCTATTGCAGATGTGTGGAATAGCACTGTTCTGTACCCAAATTCATATTTTTCAGCTTCGAATGTTCTTGCTGTTTTGGATAACTTTAGATTGTACAGGTGTTCCTATAGTTAAGGCTTATCACCATCTCCATTCGGTTGTGTAAACAGATAAATAATATCAAAAGGAAAAGCTTGCTGTGTGAAATTGGATGGGCTGTTCAATTTTTATATTCAGTTTCACACTTGAAGAAAACAGTTGTATACGTGTACTTTGGTTGTTGTGACAGCTGTAATAAATAATGGATTCAGATGGGCAGTGAACATCAACTCCTGTTTTGTGTGCGATTTAAAAAAAAAAAAAAAAAAAAAAACGCCTGGATAAAACAAACAAACAAACAAACAAAAGGATGCCTTCTTGGTGCACATGATAGAAATTGGGGGTTTTCCAAGTGAGTATGGCTCCCTGGTGTTATGGTCACATTGCAAGTGTACAACTCCAGGGTCAGGCTTCACAGTCAGAGGCTGCACCCCACAGAATGCTGTCCTGGGCGGCTATCGCCCATGTCAGAAACCGCCCCTGTTCACAGTGTTAACCTCCACTACACTCCTGTTTATGTAACCTTTGCTTATTTATGTTGTCTTGTGTGCCATCTGTTTTGCTTGTCTATGTTTTGTTTTAAAATCACGGTAATTATTGCTGTTCATTATCTCTTACATGATATCATGACACCTAACCATGCTAATCATCTCCCTGATGGCTTTAATATTATTAGTGGGAGCAATGGTGGTTGGAGTGGATGTGGTAGTAGTAGTAACGTTTTTAATTTTTGAGTCAGAGTAAAACGATGGTTAAATGGTATGTGCTCACTGCTCATTGTACAATGAGCCAATGTTTTAGTACATTAAATTAATATAAAAAGGCAGAGTGTAATGGTTCAAGTCACAGATTGCATTGTATCTTCGGTCTGTGTGGGTCTGTGTATTTTTTTAAACTTAATCTCAAGACCACTGCCAGTTTTTCTTCTTTTTTTTTTGCACAGGGGTGCATGGTCAATAATGTTATGTTTGAATCAGTGCAGGCTTCTTGCCTTTCTGTTTGGAGTTTACATCTTGTGCATATGTACATCGTCTTTGGGTACTTATTATTAATCAGTTTATTTGAAAGGGGACAATGCAATTTCATAAAACACATAAAGTGGTTAAAAATGGTTAAAAAAGCCAGAATTAGCCAGAAGGCTAGTTTTCATCTGTAGTCCCCTGGCCATGATGTAAAAAAGCTGTAAAATACATCTACAAGACAATCTAATACAGGATACATAATCAAATACTTACTATACTATTAAGAGAGAATAAAACCACAAATCATTTGATCATAACAATAAAACATCATAACATACTTGTCTTTTAATGTTGGCAGCTATAGGTGTTAACTAGCTACATTTTCAGTTTTTTTGTGAAGGTCTTGTATGTTGTAAGCAGTTTAACCTCCTCAGGTACTGAGTTCCACTCACCAGCGCTCCTCACTGACCAGGCTGACTTACTGAAAGTGCTCTTGCGCAGAGGAATGAGACAGTCACCTCTGACAGAGCCTCGAGTGACACACTCAGAGCTGTTTCTTTGGCTGATGAACTCAGCCAGAGGAGCTGGAGCCAAATCATGCAGTACTTTATAAATCTGCAAATATGTGAAGACTGTCCCAGTTTAAAAGACTGTATTTTGTTTAAATTGCACAGTGATGATAGTGCCTTGGTTTTTTATCCATCACTTTAATTATTTGTTTGTACAAAACTTCCAATGTTTTCTTTTGCATTCTGACAAGCCTGGGACCAACTGGTTATGCAATAGTTACAGTGACTGAGAATCATTGAATGCAAGTACATTTTTGCGGCTTCAGTTGACATTTCAATTCGAATTGCACGAAAATTTATGAGGTTTAATTTGATATTTTTACACAATTTGTCAATATGGGCTTTAAAGGAAAGCTGTGAATCTATAATTAACCCAAGATATTTGTATTGGCTGACAATTTGCTTTTTTTTCTCCATTAACAAGTATGTCGGGATCAGGTGATACTCTATTTGTTTTAGTGAAATACATGCCTACAGTTTAGCAGAGATTTCTGACACAGATTCAATTAAGTAGTTGTTAAAAGCATCAGCCAGCACTTGGGGTTCCGTCAGGATGTTTCCATTTAATTGAATTTGCATTAGTTTTGTTTTGTTATTTTGTGTATCACCCAATAGTTTTTTTTAATATAATTCCAGGTTATTTTTGAATTTCCCTTTTGCACTATTCAAAGCAGTAATGAAAAAGTCAGGTTTAGATTTATTTCACTACCCTATTTCTCAGTGAAATAAAGTGGTGTCTATTGTATCCTGATTTGACCGAAAACTTCAAGGAATGATCTCGTTCTTTCATCAGTTTCAGAATAAATGTGTTTAACCAAGGAAGGCCATTGTTTCTAGCTTTTAGTTTAATTATCCGTGTAAATTGTATAATATTTTTTTGTATTTTGTTGCCAAATTTAGAGCAATCCTCATCTAAATCTTTGCCAGCGAGTAATACATCCCAGTTTACTTCTTGGATAGAATAATGGAAATTTTGTTGTTCATGTTTTGGTATCCTATAGGATTCCGTGGTGGCAAGGGTTTGAAGCACTTTTTATTGAATTTTCTTGTGACCATTATAAGATTGTGATCAGACAATCCTATGAGCATATTGTATGGCTTCAAGATCCTTTCTGGCCTATTAGTAAAAGCTAGATCAATCTGAGTGCGGGTGGAGTTTGTAATTCTCGTTGGGCCATTAATTACCTGAGTCATATCCATATCATCCATAACCTTTTTAAATGTTTTCCTAACTTTGTTAACTTCCCAATTAACATTTAGTTCACCCATTATTATCAGCTCTTTTGCAAGATTGAGTTGTTTCAGTAAAATTTCCAGCTTTTCATAAAAATCTGCATTTGATGAGGGAGGCCTATAAATAACTACAAGAATAAAAGACATTTGCTGTGACAAAGTAACAGTTAGTCCAAGAAATTCTAATCCATTCTCATCTGTAACATGTATTTCATTACAATTAAAAGTATCCTTGGCATAAATCGTAACACCTCCTCCCTTAGAACCCTGTCTGTCTTTTCTAAATATTTTATAACCAGGTACATATAGTATTGCAGAGGGCGAAGATTCATGGAGCCATGTCTCAGATAGGCAGAGGAAGTCAATATTTGCGTCAGTGAGAAGGTGATTGACCTGATCGCTTTTCGTTAAAATGCTTCATATATTTAAGTGTGCACAAAGAATGCCTTTTGTTTTGCGTGTTGAGTCCCATATTAATTTAGAGTTATTAACGGTTTGGAACACCCCGCATTTCCGGTGCTTTAGTATTGCGGGGTTTGGCAGCCCCCTGTTTCTTTTATTGGCAATGTTTGCATATAGCTTTACGCTGCCAGCTTCCGCATCAGCCAGCATTGGTGGAGGCCCAGCTAGCATAGGTGTTAGCCACACTAGCAGAGGTGGAAGCCCAGCTAGCAGAGGTGGAGGCCCAGCCGGCAGAGGTGGAGGCCCAGCCGGCAGAAGTGGAGGCCCAGCCGGCAGTGGTGGAGGCCCAGCCAGCAGTGGTGGAGGCCCAGCCAGCAGAGGCGGAAGCCCAGCCAGCAGAGGCGGAAGCCCAGCTAGCAGTGGACCTGCACAGGACCTGCCAAACTCTGTGTCTTCACCCCGGCAGCCATCTTGTTTGACAACTCTAAATTGTCCCAATGTTGATGCTGATGTTTATCAGGTTAGGCTCTAATTTGCGTATCGGTGTGAACCTGCGTGTGAACGGTTGTCATTGTAAATTAAGTAATATTTAAGGCCAATATGTTTGAAAAGGAGGCGGCACGGTGGACGACAGGTTAGAGCGTCTGCCTCACAGTTCTGAGGAACGGGGTTCAATCGGTTTGACACAATAACACTAACACACACACACTAACACAATAATATGCAGACAGTTTCCCTTCAAAATAATCAATGTCTGTGTACGCAGTTTCTCGCCCACCCAAAGTTAGCTGGGAAAGGTTTCTATGACCCCAAACAGGATAATCAGTCGACAAATCAAAGGACCCATCCCATAAGTTCCACAAGTACACTTTAATGTACAAGTTACAAGAAGAAAGGGCGCTGTGTTTTTGTTAAATGAAGCATTTGTCTTCCTGTCATCCCATATAATTACTTTCATATTCTTCATATTTAATGACTATCCAGTCCAAAA
The DNA here is from genome assembly GCF_024500275.1 of Phycodurus eques. Classification (NCBI taxonomy): domain Eukaryota; kingdom Metazoa; phylum Chordata; class Actinopteri; order Syngnathiformes; family Syngnathidae; genus Phycodurus; species Phycodurus eques. The sequence continues at coordinate 1,959,945 of NC_084533.1, forward strand.
ACACAGTGTGTGTGTGTGTGTGTGTCTTAATGTGTATGAAGATATTTGAGTAGCAAAAATAAGATGTAAAAATAAAAAAATAAAAATGTTTAAGCAAATGAACATCATATTAAATAGGAAAAGGCTGATGAAAGTAATATATATTTTAGGCACCCCTCCTTGAGCCGTCACCTTATCGTGGTGGAGGGATTTGTGTGTCCCAATGATCCTAGGAGCTAAGTTGTCTGGGGCTTTATGCCCCTGGCAGGGTCACCCATGGCAAACAGGTCCGAGGTGAGGGACCAGACAAAGCACAGCTCCAAAAACCCCTATGACGAGTACAATAAATGGTTTCAGGTTTCCCTTGCCCGGACGCGGGTCACCGGGGCCCCCCTCTGGAGCCAGGCCTGGAGATGGGGCTCAAAGGCGAGCGCCTGGTTGCCGGGCCTGCACCCATGGGGCCCGGCCGGGCACAGCTCGAAAGGGTAACGTGGTTCCCCCTTCCCATGGGCTCACCACCTGTGGGAGGGGCCATAGGGGTCAGGTGCAGTGCGAGCTGGGCGGTGGCCGAAGGCGGAGACCTTGGCAATCTGATCCCCGGTTACAGAAGCTGGCTCTAGGTACGTGGAATCTCACCTCTCTGGCAGGGAAGGAGCCCGAGCTGGTGTGTGAGGTCGAGAAGTTCCGACTAGATATATTCGGACTCGCCTCCACGCACAGCTTGGGCTCTGGTACCAGTCCTCTCGAGAGGGGACTGGTACCACCCTCTCTTCCACGCTGAAGTTTCCCACGGTGAGAGGCGCCGAGCAGGTGTGGGTATACTTATTGCTCCCCGGCTCGGCGCCTGTACGTTGGGGTTCACCCCGGTGGACGAGAGGGTAGCCTCCCTCCGTCTTCGGGTGGGGGGACGGGTCCTGACTGTTGTTTGTGCCTATGCACCAAACAGCAGTTCAGAGTACCCACCCTTTTTGGAGTCCTTGGAGGGGGTGCTGGAGAGCGCTCCCGCTGGGGACTCCATCGTTCTGCTGGGGGACATCAATGTGGGCAATGACAGTGAGACCTGGAAGGGCGTGATTGGAAGAAACGCCCCCCCCGATCAGAATCCGAGCAGTGTTCTGTTATTGGACTTCTGTGCTAATCACGGATTGTCCATAACGAACACCATATTCAAGCATAAGGGCACTTGGCACCAGGACACCCTAGGTCGCAGTTCGATGATCGACGTGCGGCCACATGTCTTGGACACTCGGGTAAAGAGAGGGGCGGAGCTGTCAACTGAGGCGGCCAACCGGAGCTGCGGCCATAAGGTGGTTGTGCCTGTCGTGGCGGCAATCCCCGAACCCGTTGGTGGACACCAACGGTGGGGGATGCCGTCAAGCTGAAGAAAGAGTCCTATCTGGCCTTTTTGGCATGTGGGACTCTTGAGGCAGCTGATGGGTACCGTCTGGCCAAGCGGAATGCAGCTTTGGTGGTCGCTGACCTCGACTCGGGACGTTGTGAGCCGGTGGGAGAATACTTCGAAGAACTCCTCAATTCCACCGACACGCCTTCCCATGAGGAAGCAGAGTCTGGGGTAGCTGCTATCTCCTATCTCTGGGGTGCAGGTCACCGAGGTAGTTAAAAAGCTCCTCGGTGGCAAGGCCCCCGGTGGTGGATGAGATTCGCCCGTAGTTCCTCAAGGCTCTGGATGTTATAGGGCTGTCCTGGTTGACACGCCTCTGCAACATCGCATGGACATCGGGGACGGTGCCTCTGGATTAGCAGACTGGGGTGGTGGGCCCCCTTATTAAGAAGGGGGACCGGAGGGTGTGTTCCAACTACAGGGGGATCACACTCCTCAGCCTCCCTGGTAAGGTCTATTCAGGGGTGCTGGAGAGGAGGGTACGTCGGGAAGTTGAATCCCAGATTCAGGAGGAGCAGTGTGGTTTTTGTCCTGGCCGTGGAACAGTGGACCAACTCTACACCCTTGGCAGGGTCCTCGAGGGTGGATGGGAGTTCGCCCAACCAGTCTACATGTGTTTTGTGGACTTGAAGAAGGCGTTCGACCGTGTCCCTCGGGGGGTCCTGTGGGGGGTGCTTCGGGAGTATGGGGTACTGAACCCCCTGATACAGGCTGTTCGGTTCCTGTATGACCGGAGTCAGAGTTTGGTCCGCAGTAAGTCGGACTTGTTTCCGGTGAGGGTTGGACTCCGCCAAGGCGGCCCTTTTTTCACCAAACTTTTATGGACAGAATTTCTAGGCGCACCCGAAGCGTAGAGGGGGTCCGGTTTGGTGGCCTCAGTATTGCATCTCTGCTTTTTGCTGATTATGTGGTTATGTTGGCTTCATCAAACCGTGACCTCCAACTCTCACTGGAGCAGTTCACAGCCGAGTGTGAAGCGGCTGGGATGAGAATCAGCACCTCCAAATCTGAGACCATGGTCCTCAGTCGGAAAAGGGTGGTATGCCCTCTCCAGGTCGGGGATGAGTTCCTGCCCCAATTGGAGGAGCTAAAGTATCTGGGGTCTTGTTCACAGTGATGCTGACTTTGTATCGATCCATTGTAGTAAAGAAGGAGCTAAGCCGAAAGGCGAAGCTCTCGATTTACCGGTCGATCTACGTTCCACCCTCACCTATGGTGATGAGCTGTGGGTCGCGACCGAAAAAACAAGATCCAGGATACAAGCGGCCAAAATTAGTTTCCTCCGCCGGGCTCTCCCTTAGAGATAGGGTGAGAAGCTCGGTCATCCGGGAGGATCTCAGAGTAGAGCCGCTGCTCCTTCACATCGAGAGGAGCCAGAGGAGGTGGCTGGGGCATCTGATTCGGATGCTTCCGGGACGCCTCCCCGGTGAGGTATTCCGGGCACGTCCCACCGGGAGGAGACCCCGGGGACGACCCAGGACACGCTGGAGAGACTACGTCCTTCGGTTGGCCTGGGAACGCCTCGGAATCCCCCCGGAAGAGCTGGATGAAGTGGTTGGGGAGAGGGAAGTCTGGGCGTCCCTGCTAAAGCTACTGCCCCTGCGACCCGACCTCGGATAAGTGGTAGAAAATGGATGGATGGATATTTTAGACAAAAACAACCTGAAGTGCTCTAAGGCAGTGTTTAACAAACTGTGGTCCACGGACTCCCACGGATCCGCAAGTTCAAGTTTGGTTCCCCCCCCCAAAAAGAAAAAAAAATTAAAAAAATCTATTGTGTAAACAAAAGTGCATACCTACATATGGGAACATGCAACCTCCACACAGGCGGGGCCGGGATTTGAACTCCGGTCCTCAGAACTGTGAGGCAGCTGTGCTAACCCGCCGGCCACCCTGCCGCCCTTTTCTAGCTTGTGCATAAATATTTAATTTATTTGAGTTCAATTTGGTTCCTTTCTATTAAACAGGTCCTAAATATTTAGGTTGAAATATCAAGACATAAATAATTCCACTGGCATTTAGGGGATACACATGGTAGTTATGCCTGTAAATCTTCATCTAAGTTAGTGTATTGCACTATGCAACTGGACTGTTAGTGTTGTTGTGGACTCTGTTTTGCTTCTTATTTGAGCAGGCTCAACACTTTATGCCTAAAGACTAGATAGAAGAGCTGCACTTTAGTCTGAAGGGATGGTGTAGAACTCAAGTATTTATCCTTGAGGCATGTCAAATCAAGAATGGTTTTCACTCTTATGAAATACAAAACAACACCAACGTCATTAAGCCTCTGCCAGCCAACGACAGTGTTTTGTGGGATAACCCTTGTTAATGTTCCAGTCAGTTGTAACAATGGTCATTGAGGCACCTGAAACCCAAAAGTGGTGACTCAGCCCCTTGGCAGAGTCCTCTCTCCACAGTATCTTAACGCCTGTAGTTTTGTATCTTATAATCGTCAAACCATTTTTGGATGGTGTGTGTCTCTATATTAGAGGATAAATACTTAAAATACTCCTACACTGTAACCTCAGACTAGAGCCGTTCTATCTAATGTTTGAGCATGAACTGTTGAAGCCTGTGGGTCTTTGGTAAAATGTCTCCCCATTTAGGGGTCCCTTGGCCCAAAGGTTTTTGACAAACCTTGTTCTATGGTATGGATTCCCTTGGAATTAAATATATCTCAAATTTGAACGCATACTCTATGTTGCAGGTTTACTTACATAGTCATAGAACATAATACACTGCACTGTGTGTGTTAAAATTGCACATAATGATGTGAAATATTATTTACAAAACAGTGTCATAACATGCATGTAAATTGCGGAATTTATTGCATTATGTCGCTAATGTCAAATCTCAGGTCAATGAGCCATAACTACTGTAGATAAGCATTAACTGACTTTAAGTAATTCACTTTTTCTCAACAATCCTTGAAAGACTTGTTTTCAAGGTGCTAACTGTGCTGTGGTAACACCAGAGGATGAAATGTGACTCTAAATGTCAAATGTTAATCACAGACTCGCCAAATTGAAGTGAGTGGTAAATCAGTCTTCGAGATAGCATCCATTGCTCTCAGCAAAGGTGAGTGAAAGTGCAGCTCAACTGTTATATTTATCACTGTGGTTGGACGGGGTAACGGTTGCAAGTGATTGCGGAAACATCAATCTTCATTACTATTATATTCCTATCAAGAGTTTCAGTTCCCTCAGTGTTTCCTTCACCCATAGCTTCATGCTTTTTTTTTTTTTAATGCTGAAGTCCACCGGGTGATGCATTGTGATTATAATATATCGATTGCACCCCAGTTCAGAGTGGTGTTGCTGACGCGTTTGCCAGACTATTGAACAGTTTTGAGATCTCTTGACACCTTATTGACACATAGAGTTATGAACCATGCTGTATGTATGAGTTAATAATGCTAATTACACTTCACAATGTTAATATCAATTACATTTCAATGAAATTTTGTATGAGGGTGCATTGCAGCATTTATTTTTCTTCGTTTGCATAGTGTATGAGCAAAATGTATGAATAAAGTCAAAGGTATGGATCAAGCTGGATAAAGAATTGAATCGTTAGTGGTTGTGGACTAGGACAGGGTGCTATAATCTTTGATCACATCAGCACCAGAACTAGAGTGGGTTGGTATTTTCTTGTGTGAGGTTGTAACTGGAAATGACTGAGGCGCCACCAGTGGAGAGGGGGGTGGGGTGGATGGGGGGTGCAGACTGAACATTTCCCCAGACAAGTCCAGCCACAAATCAACAAGGTTTGTAAACAAGCTTTCCAAACCATCAATCAACCACAACAAGTTGGGTTGTATATTTTACATGTTTTGGGTTAGCTTGAACCACAGGGGTGGCCACAGGGGAGACTAAGCACAGAGACCCCACCAGAATCGCCATTGGGTACAGAACCACTTTGATACCAAGGAGCAGCCAGGCAGTTGTAGTGGCCTGTGTTGTGACACAGAACTGTAGGTCATGGCTGTAACTTTTACCAGTAAAAATAATAATTTGAAAATAATAATAATAATACCATGTAAAATAATACAAACTCAAACACATAAACATAAACAATATTGATACAATATATATTCGTACAATTTTTCTATCCGACTTAGTATGTGTTTTGTTAAGATACAGTGGCATTGCTAATCCTATTTAGGGGCAGCATTTGGTTTTTTCTTTTTCCTTTATTTTTATTTCTCCCGTTCTCATCCTCTTCTTGCCTTACTATCTTTACAAAAGGGAGGAGCAGTGGTGGTGCTCTCTTCACGGTGTTTGAAGAAAGGAGACACACAACAACTCAACTGAGTTGATAAAGTAACATCAACAGCACTGGTTGTATGACCTGCCTGGCCTCTGTTAGTATCAACATTTTAAAAAGTAAATCATTGGATTGGGGCGCACCAGAGTTTGTTTGCTATGTGCACATCGGTGAAAGGGAATCACTTCAAGGGAGGAAACAAACTTGACTTTGATTAAAACAAACTAAAGAGTGCGTGTTGTGAAAGCACCCTAATGCTAATCACTACAATATTTATCAAATGGAAGTTTCTTACCTATTTGCTTAGTTTAATGCAGGTGTTGGCTATTTTAGCCAGGCAGTGAGAAAAGCAATCCTCAAATTAATAATAAATACAGTAATATAAAAGAAAACAGTTGTTGCTATTGGTGTTGCAGATAACGGCAATGTAGGACAAAGTCATCAGACTCTCTCTCTTATTCTCATTATTATTATTATTTTACTCCTAAAGCTGTTCTGTTTTTGTTATGTGACACCACAGATCACTGGGTGTTTTTTAAAGTTTGATTTGTTTTTAATATTCTTTGTATTAAATACTGTAGTTCATGGTTATATAGTTATTTACAAATGTGTTGTTACCTTCACTATGAAGCCTGTCTTTGCGGGATTGAAGTTCATTTACTTGTAATTATTTGGGAGTCAGTGTGCTGTCAATCTACTTGAGATGCAATGGAAGATTTATCTCATGTGGTAAATTGCCTGTAAGTCATTTTTAATAGGCTGCTGAGGCCCAAATGAAAAATGTCTATTGTAAATTTATGAACTAATCATCCCGCAATAATTTATTTCTCACAGGATATTGATACTTTTTTTTCAACACTATTAAACAACAGGCACCATGTTTAAATGCACTAAGGAAATCCAAACTATTGTGTACAATGGGCGGCACGGTGGAAGACTGGTTAGAGCGTCAGCCTCACAGTACTGAGGACCCAGGCTCAATCCCCGGCCCTGCCTGTGTGGAGTTTGCATGTTCTCCCCGTGCCTGCGTGGGTTTCTCCGGGCACTCCGGTTTCCTCCCACAACCCAAGAACATGCATGAATTGGAGACTCTAAATTGCCCGTCGGTGTGAGTGTGAATGGTTGTTTGTTTGTATGTGCCCTGTAATTGGCTGGCAACGAGTTCAGGGTGTACCCCGCCTCTTGCCCGATGATAGCTGGGATAGGCTCCAGCACGCCCGCGACCCTAGTGAGGAGAAGCGGCTCAGAAAATGGATGGATGGATGGATGTATACAATGGTTTGAAAAGGGAAGACGATCAGGCCAGGTGGGGTGCGTGATTAGGGGAGAAGGGCCTTAGTCAGGGAGGTGACCAAGAAGCTGATGGTCAGAGCTCCAGTGTTCTGATGTAGAAAGAGAAAACCTTACAGAAAATATCTATCTTTGCAGTAATTCACTATTCAGACCTGTATGGTCAAGTGGCCAGCTATTCCTTAGTAAAAGTCACATGGCAGCCCACCTGGAGTTCGCCCAAGCCAGCTGAAGGCCTGACCCACTCTCAGAACATGAGGGACAAAATTCTATGATCTGATGAGACAAAGATGAAAGACTCATTCTTTGGCGTGAAGGACAGAAATCATGTTTAAAGGAAACCAGAAACCGCTTATCACCATGGGAAGTCGGCCGTGCAGCCAGAAACCCTAACCCGAGTCCAGAATCTGGAAAAAATGCAGGAATATCTACACCATCGAGGGAAGGTAACCTCCCATAAACCAGAGACAACAGGAACAGGTGTCTACACTCATTTAAGCAGAAATACAAACACGCAAGTGCAGCTTTAACAGGTACAACTACCTAAGATCCTCACTTGTAACGCAAGTTGATATACAAAGTTGATAAACTGGAACTGAGTAAGTATTAAATCTGGGTAGAGATACACCCTCTCCAGTGCAGTCTCGCTACCGTTGTTGTGGCAACACTATCACCCTCGAGGGCAAATGAAAAAAAAAACCTGAAAACAAAAGACTGTGGATTATCTACTGTACACACTAGATATGATAAAATTGACCAAGGCATGGCGTCATCCCACACCCACAGCTCAAGTGATGCCGCACTGTTTGCGTGGCTCTTTCTCTCTGAATCTCTCCTTGCACGCGCGCTTGTGTGTGGTCTGGGTTTTGTGTGTGGTGTGCAACACAAAACAGTAAATAAATAAATAATCTTCCCAGTATAACATTAAGAGGAAGACGAGATGAGTAATTACAGAAGAAACCAGGGGAAATTCAAACCTTGATTTGTTTATAACCAACCTTTACAGCTTTTTTAAAACCCCCCCTTACACTGGCTCTACTTGGCTCCAGTGAGCACAAATGTTTGTTGCTTTCTAGCAGTCAAACCCAGGCAGGAGGGAAGGTGAAATGTAAGTTGGGCCATATTAATAGGGGCCCTACATCGTGGTCTGACTATGACAGACTTGACATTGAGGACATGGTGGGGATTTTTAACTCCATCGTCCTAACAGCCCTTAACATCTGTATGCTCCATGTAGGGAAATAAAAAAGTGCTGTAAATAACCCATGGGTGACAGGGAACATCTAGTCTGCCATTAATGATGTAAAACACACAAGTGGAGCGTGATAACAAATGAAGTAGAGAGACTCATTAGAGCGGCAAAGAAGAGTTGCAAAAAATCTAATATCTGATAAAAGAAAACTCCGCGGAGTGGTGGAATTTTTTTTTTTAAATAAGAGCTTGAGAAAGACAAAACACAAATGGCAAAATACAGACTGATGGTGTGGAGGGGAGCAAAGTGAGAGAGGCCCTTAACGGCCATTTTGCTGAGACGTGGGCTCCTAATGTCTGCTTCTACCAATCTTGCCTTTATCACAATCAACTCCCTCCGCACCACCAACAGTCATTTCCCACTATCACGATCAAATGGACAGGTTGAGGTCTACAGCACTGGCCAAATAAAGCAAGCCATCAAGAAACTAAACTAAAACTAAGCCAACCATGGTATCAATACTGTTGGTCCACTTCGACCAACGCCTACTTCAAAGTTCCAAAATTAAACCTTTTAGAGTGGTGGCCATGAGCCAAGTTGTGGTGGCTCTGTCAAAACCGGTACTGGCCCAATATATTCAGGATATAACACGATAGGTTTCATTGATTACATCGATACATACGCATAGATTGATCTATACAGTAACTCTCTCATACGAATCAACTTTTCCCGAAACCCCTGTTTGAATAGTGACAAAATATTGACAGCTTATTTATTGATTTATTTATTTTTTTATGTTTAATTTAAGCGGCACGGTAGACGACTGGTTAGAGCATCTGTCTCACAGTTCTGAGGACCGGGGTTCAATCCCCGGCCCCGCCTGTGTGGAGTTTGCATGTTCTCCCCGTGCCTGCGTGGGTTTTCTCCAAGCACTCCGGCTGCCTCCCACATCCCAAAAACATGCATGGTAGGTTAATTGACAACTCTAAATTGCCCGTAGGTGTGAATGTGAGTGCAAGTGGTTGTGTGTTTGTATGTGCCCTGCGATTGGCTGGCAACCAGTTCAGGGTGTACCCCACCTCCTGCCTGAGGATAGCTGGGATAGGGTCCAGCACGCCCGCGACCCTAGTGAGGAGAAGCGGCTCAGAAAATGGATGGATGGATCAATGTTTAATTTATTCAATGTGGCGTTATGTCGCTCTTGTAATATAAAATAATGTAGTGTCAGTTTTATTTACAGTATGAAACATTACAACATATAAATGTAGCATATATTGGCATCGGATAAAAGGTAAATGATTTAAGAAATACATTTGTCGCCGGTGACCGTCTGTATTCACTTCCGATAGACTCAAGCTAATTTTGTCTCGAAAGGGCACCACGTCTCTTTTTTGTATGTATAAAATTTAGGATAAAGTGACAAAAAACTTCTTATCAGTCTCACAATCTGAAGGTTGCTACAGTAAGGAAATACGAGTTCTAGATTACAGAGGCAAATTGTTAAACTTAAAACACGCACAAAACACAACACAGAGTGGAATTTTATAGAAGGAAATTTAATTAAATCTACGCGGGATCACTAGGCACTAATATTGTACATGCTAGCAACGCTTGTTGTGGTACTCATTACTGTAGGTTCGTTGGTCTTTGGGGATGGTCTTTTTTCTGCGCATCTCAGGAGGAAAACGAATCAGGTTTGATTGAAGAAGAAAAGGGATGCAGAAAAATAAAACAAAAAAAGGCAGGAGAAGAAAAAGGGAAGTTGTTTGACACACTTCGTTGGGAGAATATGATCATCTCTCTTCCTGCCTGTTTTCGGCACGACAACTTTTTACTTAAGGTGTGTATCTATATGTGGGTATAAATGTCAATGTAGGTGTATTTATGCTTTGAGGTCACAAGATTGCAAAGTTGAACGAAAAAAAACAAACAAAAAAAACAAGCTAACATCAACATTCATGAAAAATATTTGTAATGTTCTCCCAAAGATAGGAAAGCGGGAGAAGCAAAAAGAGGTACCAAAAAAAAAACAGCCCATCTCCTTAGCAAAACAGAGGGAATATCTGAAAAAAAGAAGAGAAAAAAAGAGAAAAACCTACTGTTTGGTGTGGAACCTACTCAAACATTAGAGGTGAAAGGCAGGGGTTCTAGTCTTGACCAAGGAAAGAAACCTTAGCCTAGGTATTAAAAGGAAGCAAGGAGGTCCGGGAAGGAGTTCGGTCGGGGGTTGGGGGATGGGTTGCACAGCCTTAGCTGGGTCAATGTTCGGTTCAGCCATTCCTTTCCAGACAATTTGTGTGTGAGCGCAGACAACAGCGTGTTTATTGCCTGCCTATTTTGGTTTAAAGCTGCACTACAAACGGCGACAACTAAAATGGCTACTTTTAGCGTGTTGCTTAACGACCAGGAATTGGTTACTTTGTTAGCCATGCGTTGTTGTGTGGTGGGAACTTTGGACTGGAATTTCCGAAGTTGTGTCTTGATAGTACTAAGGCTCCAAGCGTCACCGGTCGGGGTGCTGTGGATGCATTTTATTTCGCTCATTATGTTATTAGGCATGGTGGACGACTGGTTAGAGCGTCTGCCTCACAGTTCTGAGGGCCAGAGTTCAATCCCTGGCCCCGCCTGTGTGTGGAGTTTTCATGTTCTTCCCGTACCTGCATGGGTTTTCTCCAGGCATGGTAGGTTAATTGTGGACTCTAAACTGCCCATAGGTGTGAATGTGAGTGCGAATGGTTGTTTGTTTTTATATGCCCTGCGATTGGCTGGCAACCAGTTCAGGGTGTACCCCGCCTCCTGGCCGGTGATAGCTGGGATAGGCTCCAGCGCTCCCGCGACCTTTGTGAGGATAAGCGGCTCAGATAATGGATGGAATGGATGTTATTAGTTTGTGGTGAAGCAGCGCATTCGGTTTTGTCGGTGCCTTGGTTGAGCATCTGCGTTGGTGGACTTGGTGTACCGAGGATGCTGTCACGGAGGTTGGACCTGCTTGACCGGTCCGGTCTCACTGCGTTGACCAACCTTTGTGTCATGCATGGTGCATGCTGTGTGATGTTTGTGTGACCCCCCTTTCGCTAAATGAGACCACGAGCAGCTGTGAACTTCGCTTCTCCGGAGGTGCAATAACAAAAGTCTGCGATAATGCAAATGAGTTGGCATCACACGGAGGAGGGACAAAAGTTAAGCTTGCGTAGCACACAGGAAGGAAGAATTGAAAGAGTGGTGGCCAAGGGGAGCCACATAAAGATCAAACGAAAAGCAGACACTTTCGACATCACAAACAACGCAAAGGAGAAGAGAAAGGCTGGGAACCAGCACAGAAGGAATTGCACATCCCAAGTGATTAATGAAGGTGCAACAGAAGAGTCGGGTCCGAGGCGTTGCCTGGTAAATGCAAGGGTGAGCGGGGTTGGCAAAATGGCACTGTGGTGTAGAAAAGGTGTAGAAAAGAAGTGCACGGGCTGAGAAGAGACAAAGCCCACGTCCTGTGGTGTTGAAGCAACGCGTGTGGAAAAATCACGAAAGAAGCACAATAACTGAGAGTGATGGCCAGCTAAGCAGCAAAGGTTAGCGTGACAGCTGAGTAGGTGGAGCAATTATTTGGGACAGGGCCCATAATATGCGACACAGAGAGCGCAATTTTGCATCTCACCAAGGGGTCCTGTGGTCTCAAAAGCTTGAAAGAATGGCCAGTGTCACGAGAGCAACCACCTCTGATTATCGTCACCGTTACCGGTGTGCACCCCCCTTTCGTAAAGATGTCATCCGGCTGTGGTTTTGGTAGAGGCGCATGCAGGAGGCTCAGAGTGTAACAGTGGTTGGTATCGTCAATTAATGGCATGAAACGACTTAGCAGACCTTGTCCAATGAGCAAAGGTATTGACTTGACAGGTTATACGAGCAAAGGATGAATTATAGAATGCGGCCCTATTGTCCAACTTAAAGACATAAGCGAGTCTAATTGGATGTTCACTAAGGCAAAGGGGCGAATTGTCATTTCGCTGTGTTGGAGGTTGAGTGTACGACCCTCCTGCAATAATTTGTCACGCAGTGAGTCAAGCATGTCCTCGGACATGATCGTGATGTCTGCTGCAGTATCCACAAGTCCGTCATATTGGAATGTACGTTCAAGTGTGGTTGTCAAGTGAATTTTTTTTTACGTGCCATTAACGGTGAGCTTACCTAGAAGTTGCAAAAATGACTGCTTGTCTTTTTTGTTTGACAGGTTGCTGGAGTCATTCAGTGAGTCACAGGACATCGGAAACTGTCGAGGTGTAATTGTCGAACTGCGTTTCGGTCTGCGAATTTTGGTTTTTGTAACCGGTGGTACCTGGTCATCACAGTGATCGGTTATGTGGTCTGTTGGACAGGACGCTTGTCATCGCCAATTGGAGAATCAGACGAATGCATGGAGACGTCGGGGTCAGAACAGACTACCACAGCAGCCTGGCCGGGCTCGCAGGCGTCGCCTCCAAGCAGGGGCTCAGGCTGTCGTGGGTCTATTATTCACCAAGCTGCAGATAATAGCATGTGCAGCAGTACCAAATTCTCCGTTAACTGCTCCTTTTGGGGTCGAGAAGGAGGATGCGTGCCTTTTGGGCTTGTCGGGGTCGAGTGAACAGCATTGGGAGTCCGTTTTTACCGGCAAATATTAAAAGTTTTGGTGCACGTCATTATTTTGGTTGTTCAAACCAAACATATTGTGATACGACAGTTTTGTGTTGGTCTTTTTATGCTTAGAGAAGCCTTTAGCAGCTAGGTCGCGCAGTTGTGAGCTGGACAGCGTGCAAGGGAATGCTGCCACTCCCAGATGGTGTTTAACATTTGGGTGCATATTTTCAACAAAAAGTGTTTTAAAATGTACATCTTCTTCCATGTACAGTTCATTTAGAAACCTGAAATACACTTCGCGCAAGCGACAGTAGTAAGCTTGTGGTGTTTCGAGGCTCCCCTGTAGGGTTCCCCGTAAGAGTAGCCGGTAAGCCGCTTGCGGCTTCCGGGTCATCAATTTCACGGGACAAATGCCAGGGGGTGTTGCCTGTGTCCCAGCAATTGTTCCCAGTGGCCATTTAGCGGCGCCTTGCGTGCATGTTTTAATATTAAGCAAATCGTTCGTTGCTGTATTTGTGTTCTGTTGTCGATCTGTCCCAGGTTGGAGAGAGGATCCCCCAATCTTTTGGTCGCTATCGTCAAATGAAGGAGAGGAGTCTTTGAAGACGAGAATCCAGATTTGACAGGTAGCTGCTACTTAGGTTAGGGTCCAGTTGACATACACCAGGCATCCTTGTAGTGGATGTCTCGCACAGCAGGGTCGCAGGGAGGAATTTAGTTTATCAAGTTGTTGGTAGGGGCTTGCAGTGACAACCGAGGCACAGTCGCCATAGTCACTACAACAGTATCAGGTTTAGCGAAATTTTGAGATACTCAAGTAGAGTTCCAGGTCAACGAAAATATGATACGCCAGTGAAATTAGAACATGGGGTCTCGCGCAGGTTCAGCCTGCATAATTTTACTTGGAGTTGGTTGCTGAAGCAGCCTCGACAGCAAATCCATTTGGATTATAAATCTAGGGGTGTATCTCTGTTCAGGCTGATGATCAATGATTGTTAACATGATGTCCAAAAAATGTGTGAAGTGTGTTAAAATGGCTTGATCGATATTGGAAGATAAAACTTAAAATATTATGGATAAATTGCAAGGATGTAGGGCTAGGCGATAGGGCCTAAAATGAATATCATCAAATTAATATCACAGTATAAATTTAATCTCATAGTAACGGATTATATTGTGATATAAATGTTAGTGTTAATATTTTATAATGTATATTTTATAATGTATATATATATATATACATTATAAAATAAAATAAAATATATAAAATATTTTATAATAAAAAATATTTTATAATGGTAGCATTTCTGAATTGGTTGCATGGTCGTATAACAAAGTTAATGAATAAAAAACAAGCTATGATGTCAATTTGAGTATATTTATTGATTAGATTTCAAAAGCTAAAATCAAAACTCAGGAATGTATTGTGCAAACACACAAATAACATTGCTGATATGATAAATATTTAATATACTACTATATTAATATACATTTAACCTTAGATACCACTCCCCTCACCTGATGTATGAGATAACGTATTAATTCATTTCGGTTTTTGGATTTCTCCTGTGTATGGCTGTGTACTACTTCCTCTCTCTCTTGTTTGCTGTTCATAGATTTTTACTCTCCGCTGTAACGTGGTTCCAGCCAGACGTCTGTGCAATGTGTGCTGTAGCAACCAAGCACTTATTCCGATGTTTTACGATGACATTTCACTATAGTTTTAGTGTTCAACATGGCTTCTTCATTTTGTTCTGTTAATTGCTGTAGTTGTCCTTCTTTCATGATAACAATACTTTTCAGTGTAGCACAGTGGGAACACCCATGTGGTGCACACGGTGAGGAATGCCTCCAAATGACTTCACTCCCTGACCGTCCTTGCCAGACACGGCCTCCCAGTTGAAGATCTAATGAACATCTATACCATCTTCGTCAGGCCCTATTTGAGCTATGCTGGAGTACTCTTGTTGGGATGCAGCAAACAGCAAGCCACACTCCTAGGAAGGTTCAAAGGAGAACCCTCAGGATAATATCCAGAGGCCCCACCCCACCACCACAAAACCCAACACTGTAAAGCAGGAGGGAACAGGCAGCCATCCAACTGATCAAGGTCATGACAGACACTGTACATAAACAGTGACATAATAACTGAGCAAATCTCCATGTTGGCATATCAAACAGGTGTATTTTACCACCAGAATGCATTTTTGTATTCACTGTTGACTGACTGTAAATACGTTTGTATTTTCTTTTCCATACATCACAATAGTCTCTAAATTTAGTAAATGGTGAAGTGGAGTGGCACGGTGGATGACTGGACAAAGAATGTCTGTGCAATAGTGTATTAGTTTAATCCATGTGAATTTACTCCATAAACAAAAATTTAGATAAGATAATCAATATGTAATTGATGAATGCATTTAAAATAATAGGAATCTTTTGATCGGTATCCAATAATTGCAAAAATACCTTCATAATAATGTTGAAAGTACAGTGGTGCCTTGAGATTGGAGTTCTGTACACTCTGTTACACTCGTAACTCAAAATACGAATCTCAAATCATCTTTCCCTATTGAAATGAATGGAAATGCCTTTAATCTGTTCCAGCCTCCTCCCCAAACAAAACAACAACAAACATTTTTAATGTGTTTTTAATACACAATATAGCACTGTATTATATATTATACTTTATGAAAACATACAGGAATAGCGTAATTATATGGGACTTAAACTGTTTTGGGGTTGCACGGTGGTTAACTGGTTAGCACATCTGCCTCACAGTTCTGATGTTGTGGGTTCAAATCCGGCCTCGCCTCTCTGGAGTTTGCATGTTCTCCCTGTTCCTGCGTTTCTAAGAGTTCTCCAATTTCCTCCCACATCCCAAAAACATGCAAGGTTAATTGAAGATTCGAAATTGGCCGTTACGTGTGAATATGCGTATGAATGGTTGTTTGTTTATATGGACAGAAGATGAATAAATGAATGAGTAATGTGTTATCACAGCTTGAGATTTGGACCTTCCAGGAAGATCCACCCTTAAACCAAATTGTGTAGTACAGTGGGTTGTTTTTTAAACCTCATCAAAGTAATAGTGTTTTGTGATTTGAGGACGTGCCCAGTGCCCAGTTATTTTATATTCAGACAACTTTATTGATCCTGGAGCAGGCACTTCATTTACAGCTTCCAGGTCCAAATGCATATTGAGCCTCAGCAGACAACACAGAAGAAAAACCTTTTTTTTTAATTTGAAAAAAAGAATAAACTACTTTGTAGAAGACATATGTTTGTGGGGCCAGTTGCAAGAAGTACATAAACAAGAACAATGAATTAAGAACAGCACAATAAAACCATATCATGTATTTTATATATATATGCCCAACGTGTTGTCGTTGCTTAGGGGCTTAACTATAGGTAAAACTACGGGACTAAAATTTGGGCAATTTGCCAACACGCATTGGGCTGGCGTGGCAGATTAGGGGCTATTCCTTCTTCATGGCAGTACAACAACAAAAACACGGCCCTCATTCCCCAGAGGCCAAAGAGCCTCTGCCTACAGCAGCGGGCAGACAAGCTTAGCGGCAGAGGTTGCTAAGAATCACCGGGTTAATTATGGCTGTTCACGGACAACGGACTTGGCTATGCTAGACCAGAATACTGTTACTCCTACAAACATTTTAAGTCAAACCAAAGGACAATCTTCACAAGGAGCAAGAAAGAAGCAAAAAAGACATAACGCACAAAATCTTATTTTTGGGATGCTCAGCGTGCGAACGCTAAAGGACAATTCTCAATTAGAAGAGCTACAACATGAGCTAGAAGCCATCAAATGGGATCTAATTGGACTTGGTGAAATACGTCGGACAAATGAAGCTATGTTGACTCTCGCTAATGGCCATCTATTTTATTACAGAGGATCAGAAAGCGGATGCAATGGTGGAGTTTGTTTCATTATTAATAAAAGTATCGCCAATTACGTTACCAGCGTCAAAAGTGTTTCTGATAGAATCGCCACATGTACCATCTCGATTAGAAAGTGTTAACAGCAACGAGAAAGATGACAACATCCAGAATATCTATAGCTACTGAATAAATAAAGAAAAGGGGCAGCATTATCAACTAAATTTTATATGTTGAATTGTGCAAGACGATTCGGAAAAAGATACGAGAAGAATTGAGAACGTAAAATGTTTGGCTTGTTCAGAAAACGCTTGAAGCGGGACATGGGATAAAAAACGTAAAACGTGCATTAATTCGCCACAAGAAAATATTTTTTGGTTTGAAAATGGAAGATGGAACGATTTGTCACAGCCGGCAAGAAATTGTACTAGTTAAAGAATTTTGTACAAACCTAGACAGTGACCCTCACCGAATGATTACTGGAAAGCTAGAAGCAGACCCAGTTCAATGTATCCTGAATGAAGAGGTTGAAAATGCTATTAGTTCACTAAAGGCCGGAAAAGCTTGTGGTCTGGATGAAATTTCTGTTGAAATGGTTAAAGCAGGAGGGAACAAACTTAACAAGATCCTTGTAAAACTATTACTATGCTGCGTGGACTTGCAAGAACTACCGGCGACATGGAAAGAAGAGCTTTTGTTATGGACCAAATACTTATTTTCCACCATAATTTGCTAATAAATTCTTTAAAACTTAGACAATGTGATTTTCTAGATTTTTTTTTTCTCTCATTTTGTCTCTCATAGTTGAGGTATACCTATGATGAAAATTACAGGCCTCTCATCTATTTAAGTACGAGAACTTGCACACTATATATATATATATATATATATAAATTGAATAAACAGGTTTTGTCACAGTTTCTCCTTCAATGCACATTGAGATGCTCATTCTGGTGTGTGTATCTTGGTCACCTGTAGTCTGTATAAGACAGACATTCATCCATCCATCCATTTTCTGAGCCGCTTCTCCTCACTAGGGTCGCGGGCATGCTGGAGCCTATCCCAGCTATCATTGGGCAAGAGGCAGGGTACACCCTGAACTGGTTGCCAGCCAATCGCAGGGCACATACAAACAAACAACCCTTCGTACTCACATTCACACCTACGGGCAATTTAGAGTCTCCAATTCATGCATGTTTTTGGGATGTAGGAGGAAACCGGAGTGCCCAGAGAAAACCCACGCAGGCACGGGGAGAACATGCAAACTCCACACAGGCGGGGCCGGGGATTGAACACGGGTCCTCAGAACTGTGAGGCTGACGCTCTAACCAGTCGGCCACCGTGCCGACTGGTTAGAGACAGACAGACATACTGAAATGATGACTGCTCCTCTCTCAGCTTCTCAGTACATTAGTAATATTAGTAATATTAGTAGTTCTTCACAGAGGATACAGAATACATGCCTATGAGTATTGTTATATTATCTGTTGACGTGCTATGCTTGTGCTCATATATCCGCTGCTTAAATGGTAACAAATCCATAATCTTGTTCTCTTGGTTAGTTATTGGATGTCCTCCCGTCCCCCAGCCCCAATCCAGCTCCAGCTTCTACTACTCCAGCTACATACAGATCCACCCTTCTGCAAGGCCATGCAACTGAACAGGACAGGTTTAAAAAATAACAAATAAAAAATTAAAACTATTTTTAAAAACGATAACAACACGGACCCATAGATGCTAATTGTTATGGTGTTTCCTATTGTATGTTAGCATTACTCTAGCGGAGGCTGTTTTAAATACACAAAGTGTGATTCTCTTCCTATTATGTTTAGTTTGACAGTAATCTTAAGATGAGCATGCCAAAAAACAGTTTGAATCAAGCACTTGGCCTTTTTTTTTTGAAGAACTGTTCATCATCTACCAAACTGATGCTTGTTGTGAAATAAGTTAAGTCACCTGCGACCATACAGCCCTCATATCTCATGTTTGTCCTTGCAAGTCAAAGAAAAAGAAAAAAAAACGTCTATTGACAGTTTGAATCTAAAAAAAAAACCTGTAAGTCAGGTCAGTCTTATCTCAAGGCACAACTGTGTTCATTTGGCACACTGCAGGAGCAGTCAGTGATTTTTTCCTCCCCAAAGAGCTCATTCCTATTCGTGCAAAAATGAAAACTTTACCAGGTCTGAGATGCAACCACCAAGTCGCAACAAGTTACTCTTCCTTGTTGAGTCCCGACAGCTAAATGAGCAAAAATGAGCATCATCTCCAGCTAGATTCTATACAAACTTTCTTCACAATCTTCTTGAAGTAGCTCTCTGTCTTTGCAGGCAATCTAATTTGCATAAAATCTGACCTGAATTCTACAGGGTATTTTATCTGCAACTCAGAACCAGATGGACCAAGGACTTTCTGGCCTTTCCATTGAGGGCTTCATTAATAGATGGGAACTGATCATGCAACCATCCCTGGTGTGATTATCACTTTTCGTTTACAGAGTAAAAATACTTTTGGGGTGATTAGCCCACTGTAAGCTGTCTGACTGAGACAATGACCTCATGTCACTTGGCTCACACTCAGCTTCAAACTTCAGTGGCGTAATTGGCCTGTAAATCTTTTGGCTTCCAACAATGACAGTTAGCCTCCTCCTGGCTCAACAGGAAGCAAGGTTGCATCATGAAAACATGACGGCAATCATCTCTGACTGGCATCTGACTCACCGTGTGTGCATGTTTATATAACAAAATAAATAAATAGCAAGAAACACATTAAAAATCAGGGTTACTGCAGGGTCTTAAAAACTAATAACTTCTATAAATATATACATTTTAAATAACTTCATAGAGGTCTTACTTTTCTGACATTCAATTAGGGCAGGGGTCACAAACCTTTTTTAAACTGTGGAGTTTGCATGGTCTACCCGAGCATGCATGGGTTTCTCCAAGTACTGTGGCTTTTGCCCACATTCTAAAAACATTGCATGTTAGGGTCATCAAGACTTCATCATCAAGACAAGACCCTGAGGATTAGCAGGATAGAAAATAGAAAAAGATGGCACGTTGGTGGTCTGATCCGCAGCTACAAAAACTGGCTCGAGCGATGTGCAATCTCACCTCCCTGGCAGAGTAGGAGCCTGAACTTGTGTGCGAGGTTGAGACGTTCTCGACTTGATATAGTCGGATTTGCCTGTACACTGGTAGCAGTCCTCTCGAGAGTGGTTGAACTCTCTTGCACTCTGGAGTTTCCACAGGTGAAAGTACTGAGTCGGTGTGGGCATACTTACTACCCCCCCAAGCTCGGTGACTGTATGTTTAGGTTCACTCTGTTACACGAGAAGGTAGCCTCCTTCCACCTTCGGGTGGGGGGACAACAGGTCCTAAGATAAGGTTGTTCATACGTGTACTTGGCACCAGGACAGCCTAGGCCATAATTCTATGATCAACTTTATTGTCCTTTCATCTAACTTACAGCTGCATGTCTTTGACACTTTGGTAAAGAGAGGAGTGGCGCTGTCAACCAATCACCACGTGGTGGTGTGTTGGCTCTGATGGTCAGGGAAATGCCAGCCCGACCTGGTAGACCCAAAAATTTTACCTCAAGCAGAACTTTGACCACGTCCTGGTGGACGTGAGGGATATTGAGTCAGACTGGGCCATGTTCTGTGCCTCCATTGTTGAGGAGGCCGGACGACAACAACCACCGGCCTGCTTCTAGGAAATTCAGGTCCACCATCAAGTGTGTCAGGATGGTGAAGCATCGACACTGTGTATAGTGGAGCGCTACTGATTTCTTGTGAGTTAGTAAGGAGAACAATTCGATTACACTGACATGCCTTCCTATGGGTTTTTCTTTTTTAATAAATCAGCAAAAATTTCAACAATTCCAGTTGTTTTCTGTCAAGATGGGGTCCTGTGTGTACATTAAGGAGGGAAAAAAATAACTTAAATGATTTTAACAAAGGGCTGCAAAATAACAAAGAGTGACAAATTGAAATGGGCTCTGAAAACCTTTCACTACCACTGTATTATCTGTATTTTGTTAGTTTTTTCAAATAATTATTCTGAAGGTAAGCACTTTATTTGAACACGTAATATTTTTTTTTATTTACTTGGTCTTATTTTGAAATTCATATGACTGTGAATTGTAACTGCCCTATGTTTATAGAGTAAATGAGAAAACACACAGTTGTGCTCATATGTTTGATTACCCAGGCAGAATTTGTAAAATGTGTACAATTCTTTAAAGAAAACATGAAGGACCAGGTGAAACACAATTTTATTTTAATGGGATTCAAATTAAACTGTCAAGCATTTCAGAAAAGCATTATCATTAAACAAAACATAACCATAAAGAAATTAATGATGGTTGTTGTTGTGATTGGACAGGGATGTCTCCCTGCTCGCGGTCCTCCTAGTCTGTGTACTCGGTGTAAGGTAATGTTAGCAAGTGTCTCCTTCGGGATTTTCAGCGCTGTCGACATTATTATGAAGTTTTCTACTTGAGCCTCTGGATTATCAGGTGTACTCGTTGCTGCAAAAGATGAGGTTATTCCGCATGCTTCTTGACTCTTACGTCCAACATTGCTTCTTTGATTTTTTTGCTTTGTTTCTTGAGAGCTTCACCCTCAGTTGTCATCACTTTCATGGCTGTATTAAGTTCTGCATTGTCTTCTACTAGCTCTTTGATTTGCTGTTACATGAACTCCACGATGGTTTTGCGTTCCTTAATCTCCTCGAGCAATAAATCGAGAAGTGAAAACCTCTTGTCAGTGGAGGAGAGGAATTGAATACGGGCATCAGGTGAGTTTTCGTCGATGAAATCTTTTAGTGGCTCCAGGATGGTACCTTGGTGTCAGCAGGGATTGGAATAAAGTAGTCAATAATAATCAGCACCACAAAAAGTGGAAAAAATAGTGGATGAGGAGGAAATTAAGTCTTGGGGTTGATAATCTGATCTCACAGTGTTGTCTGGGAAATCTCACTGTTTCTTGTGGTGTCAGAGCATGTCGGTGTCTTTCTATGATTTTTCTAGTGAAATGGTTTTCTATTGGCATCGTGACGTTTACCTCTCATTGCCATTTGTATGGTGAATTACGGCCCCCTCGTGGATTTATGGAGATGTTATAAGGGTTCTTCAAGGGTTTTGTTAATAAGTGTTGAAGTGATGAGTGATCCACATCAAAGATTTTTGAGATCTTCATCTTCATCTCATCTTCTTCTTAGAAAATCTCTGTACTTGGAGAAGATAACGTTAGCTCAGTGTTGGGAGAAAGTGACAGAGGCTAATTAGCAACGGATGTCTTGTTATTGCTTGCCAATTAACGATTGCAAGTTGTGATGTTCTCTACTTTTTTTTTGGTTTAAATTAATTGACGTTAGCGGCACGGTGGGCGACTGGTTAGAGCGTCAGCCTCACAGTTCTGAGGACCCGGGTTCAATCCCCGGCCCCGCCTGTGTGGAGTTTGCATGTTCTCCCCGTGTCTGCGTGGGTTTTCTCCGGGCACTCCGGTTTCCTCCCATATCCCAAAAACATGCATTAATTGGAGACTCTAAATTGCCAGTAGGCATGACTGTGACTGTGAGTGCGAATGGTTGTTTGTTTGTATGTCCCCTGCGATTGGCTGGCAACCAGTTCAGGGTGTACCCCGCCTCCTGCCCGATGACAGCTGGGATCGGCTCCAGCACGCCTGCGACCCTAGTGAGGAGAAGCGGCTCAGAAAATGGATGGATGGATGGATAATTGACGTTACATCAAAGTAAGATTGTTAGTATTCTTGGAAAAATGTTGATGGTATTGTGTAGAGGTGTTAGTCTACTGAAAGCTGAACTGTAAAATGTGCGTTTGGGACCTCTGTCTTACTGTTTATTGATACGATTCCTGCACTGATAGTTAAATTGATTCCTGTCCTGATCGTTGAACACAGTAATTTGTTAATTTACATGCTCAATCCATACATGACTCACATCAAAATTATTTTGCATTTTCATGCAACATCAGGAACACTTTTTAAATACTTTGGAGAATCATCTGCTATTGAAGATGATGCTACTGAAGATGATGCCATGTACCTCAACAGCTCAAATATATTATTATTGCAGTATGGTTCTCTCAATTTTTTTTTAAATTTTTTTGGGCATTTGTTTTGTATGTTCTCACATATGTGTGTTCCCGCGCAGGGCACCATTCAAGCTATGGTTGCTACTGTTCACCTTGGGCTGGTCGCCAGTCAAGCATTATGAGTGTATTAACTACAAAAATACTGGCTTTGAAAGTGGATTTGAAACTGGATTTGAAGCTCCTGACTCCCAAAAAAAAGAATTATGTGCCTCGCAATAAGACATAGTATACAGTGTGCCATACCATGTAACACCAACACCAAGACATGCTCTAGAAGTGTTATATTTCGGGACCTCCTTGTAAATACCATTCGCTGTAACTATGATGTCAATACATTGACATCTATATTTAAATTAGTACAATAAAATGATAATCTCTGCACAGGTCTGTTGGCTAGAGTTATGAGGAGAACATAAGCGATAGCTAGAAAACATTGCTGTTGTAGAGTATAAAAAAGCAATGACACATTTATTTTGTTTGTCTCTGTCCTCAAATTTAATGCTCCACTGCTGAAGCTTAGTAATAATGTACCCGTGATGTACTGCGACCAGCAGGGATTTACGTCACCCATACTGCATCGGTGCAACCACTTGGAACTCAACTGACCAATTTATGAATTGTACTATAGATTCCGAATTCATATGTAACATTAATAAAATGGCCATAGTGTTTAATTTGGGTGTCCATGGTGAACATTGTATTAAATTGTCTTGTATACGTATTACACTGGGCCTCAAGCGTTGTTTAAATATATTTTGTTTTTGTGCCATAGATACTCAGTTATTTAAATTATACTCAATTACGGGGAACCTGAAAGAGACAGCATATAAGGCCTGAAGCACACCAGGCAATGTGGCTGAATGAGCCGGAACTGGATAATCACAGACAAATAACAGTCAACAAGTGGCCCTTGCACACCTGCCAACTCACTGCAAAAACTGTGACCCAAGTTGTTCTTATGGGGAAACAAAATTTTGAGCGGCCGCTAATATGGTATTATTGTAGTGACCCACAACCGTCATGCCGCGATTTTCAAGGAAGAAGCCGATTGGCTCTTGGTCGCTGTTGCTATACTTGAGTAATACAAAGAGAAGAAGTAGGCGAGATGACTTAAAGGAGAGTGTGTGGGGATTTGAGAGGCTGTGCTTGGTACCCGGAAATGTATTTTTTGTGGTACAGCATGGAATTTTGATTCGCCTTACATCTGTGATGTTGCGACGACATTTACCAGTGATTCAAATTTCAGATCACAACAAAACTATATTAAGATGGCAACTCATGAAAAGACATTGCAGAACCCATACACTACAATGACAATTCAGCCAATTCAGGCTTTGGAGGGACAGGTCTGAGTTTGTCTCGTGCTGTGAATGAATCGTATTCTGCTTCCTTTTATCCATTCACTCAAATATGTTGTATTCATGCTAATATGTTTAAATTTGTTGGGAAACAAATTGGGAAAAATATTTCATAATGTCCCTGTTGAAGACCTCCTTGCAAAACTTTGCAAAACAGCAATATGGCAAGCACAACTATATGTACTTTTCTAAAGTATTGTATTTTATAACCTTAAAAACATTTGCCCTCATCAGAATCTTTCACGATGGCAACCATTTGGCAACATTGTTTTATTCAATGTGGAAGCAAAGCACAATTTTCCTAATCCTTTCTCTCTCCTGTCTCTCAGGTGCACACACTCATCCATATCCACACAAGCATCACATTTCACTTCTTCACTCTTTCTTTCTGCTATCCTTCCTGTCTCTTTTGCAACATTTTGAAATCTTCCCTTCGATCTTTCTCGCCATCGTTTCTTCTTTGCAGGTACCTACTCAGAGAATGTATCAGAGGGGGCAACATGCCCCTGCCACTTTCCTCCTTATCCATCATACATCTTCTGTCTTGCTTCCTTGAATGTTGCATGTTCTCTCTGTTGTTCTATCTGTAAAGACAGTGAAGTGTGTGGGTGGGTTGGAGGGATTATACAGATGGTAATTCATGTACCAGTTCCCATAGCGACTGCACTGTTGCATTGCGGCAGACATGGCAGACAAACAGAATCTTGAAACTTACTTCACTGTATATATATATATATATATATATATATATATATATATATATATATATATATATATATATATATATATATTAATCAGACAGCATCATACAGTATGGGAAAAGTATTACCACATGACCCTGTTTAAGGATATGCACTCCTCATAGGGCAGCATGGTGGAGTAGTGGCTTTGTGGCTTTCCTGTGTGGAATCTGGATTTTTCTTCCTCCCCGATTAAAAAAAAAGTCCCCTGTCCTTCAAAGAGCAACATAAAATCAGGAAAATATAAACCTAAAATATGCTTCAATTCTATTGAAACTAGTTTTAACTCTTCCCTATTTACTAATATATCTTTCATGTTTGGGGAGGCTTCTTGGTATTTTTTCATGTCACAATATCCAATATCCACATATTGTCACAAGTAGAGAACAGCAAGCAGGGGGGACCATAACGTTGGCTTCTTGTAGGGCAGCCAATCCTTGCAAGTGTACCACTCTGTTAAAAAAAATTTTCTGACCTGATATTTGAAGCATCTTGAATCTCCCACATTCGGCGTTGGGCTTCCATTATCATTTAAATCCCGTTTTAATTGGGAGTTCAGTTTTGAGAAGGTTTTTCGTTCAAATGTAATATCTTGCATGTTTGGCTCAAGTAGCTTTATAACACGCCGCACAGAAAGTCTTTGCTATGTCTGTTGGCTTGTCATATCGGCAAAAGTCCAGACGACAGTACTGAAAAGTACTGCATAGGTCTTTTTTACCTACTGCCCAGTCCATAGTAACTATAATAGAGTCATAAGTATATAGAAGGAAATCCTCACCTCTTGTCTGTGCCGCTGCACCGTGGCGGCTGCGATATTTAGTTCTCTCGGTCCCGATGGCCGTAGGAAAAATTGTTGGCACCGAGCTGGTTTCAGCCTCTACTTAAGTACACCTGTGTATCCGATGCTTTCTGCTCAGTCTTTCTCAAAACACCTCAGTTCGAAGTGATCAGCACATAGTTTGGAATGCTTGCTAGGCACCCATTGCTGACCACGATTCTTCCCGCCGATGAACTTTCCCTATCCACTGGTCACGTATTCCTTTTTCACTTGGAAAGCCAAAGAAACGTGCCACTGCCTGAAGCATTTGTACAACCAAATGCCACACAATAAACCATAGTGACATCGCTAAATCATACGACCACAAATATACAAGGACGGGAACAACAGCATGGTACAATAGCACACAACGCCGAATGAACAGGCTGTTTAGCTAGTGTTACTTCACACCGCTGGAAAGAGCCGAAGACCGAAAGGCGCTTTTTGCGAAAAGCAGGTGCATTCTGAATCATATTTATCGATTTAACTGCTCTATATCTGCTATATAATCACTTCAAAATGGAATACGTGGTGTGTAAAGGGGTTGTAGAGTTATCAAGAAAAATGTTTAACATCTTTGCCCTCTGACCTTTGAGGTTTTTGTTATAAACAAAGAGAAAGGTTATCGTTGTTAAGGGACATCGTCATATTTCTCTGATTTCTTGTTTTTTAGACATGCTAAAAGAATCATCTTGAGTTCCTGTGGGACCTATAATACTCCAACCCAATGCTGTGCGGACTGCATAGGGTTCGTTCTCTCCTAAAATAACCTGCCTCGGAGCCAGTGCCTTGGAACAATTGTACCCTATTAACAAGCCAACTTCACACTCAAACAGTGAGGGAATCTTCCTTTATCTCCTTGAGATGATTCCAT
Organism: Phycodurus eques; assembly: GCF_024500275.1. Lineage (NCBI taxonomy): Eukaryota > Metazoa > Chordata > Actinopteri > Syngnathiformes > Syngnathidae > Phycodurus > Phycodurus eques. Next base: position 1,986,485 of record NC_084533.1, read on the forward strand.
TGTTTTGCCGTTTCACAAGTAGGAATGTGAGAGCGGTTCACTGATATACAGTCTTTATTGTAAGCAGGAGCGTGTTCAATAATTTCTGATGAGTTGTCGTTTCTCACTTTGAGACCTGAGACATGTTTGCTTGGCACAACAGTATCATTACCAAGCATTGTTGTGAGCTTTAACCTTACTGTCATGGACTTAGCTTTAAGACTATTAGACACATCTTGGTCAATGAACACTGTGTCGCTCTTGGGTGTCTAAAAGTGCATAAACTAGTTTTCTCATACCTGAGTGTTGCTCTGAAGAAACTTACACTGGCACAATCATTGAAGTACTTAATGTTTGTTTCGTTGGTTTCTGTTTTGAAAGACAAGGTAATTGTTCTGTATTGCTCTGAATTGGGTTTTTGGCTCATTTTTCATTGTCATAGTTGAAATCGGTAGGGTTTTTTTTCTTACATATTTCACATTCAAATCTGTAACGGCAGTCCTTTGAAGTATGTCTAGGTTTGAGATAGCCATAACATAAATTTTATCCATTATGAACTTTCTTCGTTCCTCAAGTGATTTATCTTTAAATTGTGGGCAGCTGTGAAGTTTGTGTTCGTTGTCTTGACAGAGCATACATAGTCGTTTAACATTTTACCTTTGTTTTGTATTTTCAGTATCTGCTTCCACCTGTGTGTGAAGAACACTGGAGGTGGACCTTTTTCCTTTTGGTAACTTTTGCCAGCGCTTGTAGTGAAGTCAGTAGAACGGAGCTCCTGAAATGAAATGATTGGGTTGCACACAATCTGTGCTTCATATGACATGAACTCAGCAAAGTCTTTTAAACTCAGAAACATTCCACGTTCTTGCATAAGCCGAGTAGTTTGACGATTCCACCTTGCAGCTTCCCAGTCAGGTAACTTCTGACCAAGTTTTTGGTTCTCCTCGCAATCATTGAGAATGTTTAAGCCTTCTACATGGGGCAAAGCGTCATAACATGTCTGAATGAAATCAGCAAATGCCCTAAATCCTGTAGAGTCCTTTGTTTGCATTTATGGCCATTTTACCAGCATTTCTCTAAACGCTTTCTGTATAACAAATGGATGTCGATACCTTTTGTTGAGACGCTCCCATGCGTCCTTTTATGCATCACTGTCATTTCTATAGAAGATGCCATCAAGTGTCTTTTGAGCTGGACCTCCAACATATTTCTTTAAGTAGTAGTTTGTCAGCAGGTGCAATGTTCTTTTTATTGATAAGTGCAGCAAATGAAGGCGTCCACTTATGAACTGTAATGGGTCACCTCTGAATGTGAAGGGCTCTGGCATTGGGAATCTGTTTATGGCGATACTGTCCTGTACTGCTTGAGTTAAGTAAAGAACGTCAAACTGTGAAGGTAAGGTAGAAATCACATTGTTGTTAGACTCATGAATACGAGCAGAAACTGGAGGGGCCTTTTGCGCTAATTTGTTTAATTCTCCAGAATGAACACTGCTCTCACTCTTTGTTTCTTGTTCATAAGTCATTAGTCAAGCTCGAGGAGATTTTACATCCTTTTCTGCTTTGACCCTTTCTAATTCACGCTGCAACTGATCAAGCTTTTCTCTTTGTTTTTGCTCTTTAATTACAATTGCATACTCTGGTTCATTGGGTGCCAACTCTGCTGCAGCCTCTGCTCTCTTCACAGCTACTACTGATTTGGTAGAGTACGACTGACTCCCAGAAGAGTGTTTAGCTGAGAGAGTTACAGAGCTACTGTAAATGGATTGAGCATAGTCTGGGTTGAGAAGCTCGCGGAGAAGTATCTTCACTTTGTCAGTGTTATAGTCATCTAGGCCTGAGTTTCTTTCATGTACAACCCTAAAATGTCTCGTGTGACTGCTTCACATGCATCTATAAATCGCCTTGTGTTACTGGAGGGAGTAATGTGTTCCCTGATTTCCATCTACAACTTAATGACATTGGCTCTCCCTTTCTCAAAGATGTCCATGACTGAAGCAATTTGATTGTTTGATGTCTCCCTTTAATTGCTCTCGTAACCTACGTACTTGTTTTTTTCCATTCATCGTAAACTTTGAGCAGCCGTTTTCCTTTTCTGTTGGCCTCCTCTTGATATTCTTGCATCCTTTCTGTGAGCTCCCTCGTCAACCAGGTGCTAAGTAACCATAATATCATGACATAATATCAATACTTAATCTCCGTTTTAACCGAGGAGCACACTTTTCTCTGCACATTTGCGTTCGCGCTGCTGTATAATTTGCAACAGTAGCTACCAATTAACGACAGCTTGTTGTCCAAATCTATCAAAATAAAAGCTTTTGCGATATTATTGCTATGACAGAATGGCAAAACCTATGAATCAATTGTACAATAAAACAAACATGTCATTTACACATAAAATATTTTAATTCACGTAATATCCAAAAGACAAACACACACAACAATACACAATTTATATATATCAAAGAAGATTAGCAATACACACACATTGACACTTGCTCAAATGCAATCCAATATTTCAAATTTATCTAAAATCTACCTTTGGAAAAAAAAAAAAAAACAATATTTAGTATTGTTAGACACTGAGAACAAGGTATTAATTTAACCTGTGTTGTACCTGAAAGAGTTCAATGAATTTAAGTTCATGAAGTCGTTCATATCTTGTGCAAACAGAACAGAACTTGGTTCATTTCTGCTTGATGAACGTAACAGAGAATGCGCTCATTCTGGCGTCAAAGAATGGTCTTCGAACAAAAGTTCATTTTCATTCAAGAGTGCTAGGTTTTATTAGGGACTTCCAGGACAAAACCGTCTGAACACACTATATACGATCCTTCATATGTCGGCGGATAAACACTGCATTTTTGCAAACCGATTAAGTGCAGCCACGGTCGCCGTTCATGGTAGGCACGTCGTAGCTGAATGAGTTCAGGGACAAAGTAAGTGGGAGTGAATGTGTTCTTCTCGGTTCTTTTGTAATACAGTACATAATTGCAAACATTGATTACTCGGAAAATTATTATCTGTATCAGAATGCTTTAGTTAAAACTCTGTACAGTCACACTGTCATAATATGGACTTTATTTTGTTTTGTAATATAAGAATAGATAAATGAAATATTTTGTTAATATATTCATCTGCCTCACAGTTCTGAGGACCCTGGTTCAGATCCGGCCTCACCTTTGTGGAGTTTGCATGTTCTGCCCGTGCCTCCGTGGGTTTTCTCCGGGTACTCCGGTTTCCTCCAACATCCCCGCCCCAAAATGCATGGTACCGTATTTTCACGACCATAGGGTGCACCGTATTAAAAGGCGCAGGCATGGTAAAACATACACTAGCTTAAAACATGTGGTAGGATGCATACACGCTAAAACAATGTTTTTAAAAAGGCAGCGGGAGCAAAACTGAGTTCAGTTGTACTTTATTGAAGTATTTAATAATGTACTCACGTTATTCTTTTATCAATCCTCATCCAAAAATCCATCAAAGTCCTCATCTTCTGTATCCGAAATGAACAGCTGGGCAAGTTCTCAAACAAACACGGTGGGTTCCCTCTCGTCATTGTCAGAGTCAGTCTCGTTGCCGGGGGGCTGTTCAGCAATGATGCCGGCTTTCACGAAAGCTCAGACAGATACCTTAGCCCAAGCATCCACAATCCATTCTCATATGGTGGCGTAACTCGCCCGGCATTGCCTCCCAGTCTTAGTTGCACTTGTTTTTTCACAGCGACTGTGAAATGGGTGCGCATGGAGTCACAGATCAACAGGGACGGTGACAAGTGGAAAAAAACATCTGGTCTCTTTACGTACACCTCACTCAGTCACTCTCTCATTTTCTCCTCGTCCATCCAGCCCTTTTGATTGGCCTTAACGATGACTTGATCATAAAACGAAGGCACCAAGACGGACCTCCTTGAAAATGTTCGATTTTCATTTCTTCTGCAAGATTTATTGCCCTCAGTCGAATGGTGACTGCAGAGACGCTTCTCCTGGCCGTTCTTTGCTTATTAATCCATTGCTCGAGTTGGTCTTCCAACTCGGGCCACCTCGCCTTGTTTCCGCGGAAACTCAGCTTCGTCTTCTTGACTTGACGAGGCTCGTTTTCATGCTTTCTCCCCTTGCGAACCATGGATTCGTTGATCTTGAATTCTCTCGCGGCTGCTCAATTCCCATGTTCCTCCACGTAACTGACAACTTGTTTAAACTGTGCTTCGTAAGCGTGTCTCTTCGTAGGTGCCATTTTCGGGGGTCCTTAGCCAAACCGATGTTGTTTTGCGCAATGCACATGTTAGCGCTATAAACCTTCTGGGGCGTGCCTTTAGGGTCCTCCTTCACGCGCACCCTTCCCCCTTTACGTCTGCATGCGGTCCTCAGCCACCTCCGCTTTTCCTCTCTATAAGCAGCGTGTCGGCAGAAAATACTCCCAGTCAGTCAAGCGGAGCGCTCATCACACAACAACATTTATAGATTTTGGAACTCGGTGAACACATAAGGCGCACCGTATTATAAGGCGCCCCGTCCATTTTGGAAAAAAATTAAGACTTTTAAGTGCGCCATATGGTCGTGAAAATACGGTAGGCTAATTGAAGACTCCAAATTGCCCATAGGTGTGAATGTGTGTGCGAATGTTTTATATATATATATATATATATATATGTGCCCTGTGATTTCCTGGCGTCCAGTTCAGAGTGTACCCTGCCTCTTCCCAGAGTCAGCTGGGATAGGCTCCAGCACGCCCGCGACCCTAGTGAGGAGAAGCGATACGCTAAATGGATGGAATATAGTCAGCCAGCGCTGCGAGGAATGCAACGTTATCAATGTCCTTTCATCATCGTTCCTGTCATACTGTATTGCATGTTTTTGTTTGCACACTTAGGATAAAAGTCTTGGTTTTATTGAATTCATTTTAAAAAAGACAAAGTAACAAGATTTTCCTCATGTTTTTCAGATTGGAGGATGAAAGCTGCAGCTGGCCACCAGTGTGGACTGAATGGGTGGCAACAATGGGAAAATGAAATGCCAGTACTTTAAAGGGAAGAGCCTGTCAGCAACCTATTGAGTAAAAAGCAAAACAAAAAATAAGTATGAACTAGTTCATTTTTGAATGGTAAACTTAGTTCAAAATTTTTAATTACGAATTATGACCTGACCTATACCTCGCCTCCTGCCTGCTGTTAGCTGGGAGAGGCTACAGCATACCTGCGACCCTAGTGAGGATAAGCGGTGTAGATGATGGATGGTTTATGGACCTGACCTAGCTAATTTTTGGAACGGTGAATTGACTTTGAAGTAGTTTACGTAGAAAATAAACGTTCCCAACACTGAATTTAACAATGTTTATTAATCTGAAGGTGTCTCGGGCCATGTAAAAACAGGACTTTGGTCCCCTCCACGTGCAGCAAATTGAAAATACTACGTACAACCCCCCAACACACACACACACACACACACACACACACACACACACGCACACAACTAATAATAAAAAAAATAGAAAAAGCACTTGGTATGATAAAGCGGAGTTCTGCTGGGGTTCAAAGAACACATTATTTACAGTTTAGTTTTACTTTTTTTATGAGGACAATTTCACCAAGCTTTTGAACATTATTTTTGCATATGCACATTCCTGCTTAAATAAGTACTGCAAAATTAAACACTTTCAACAAACAGAAGCACTTACCTGTGGTCAAATTTTGTTTTATAACCCTGACTGAGGCTGTAGGGAAAAACGCCCCCCCCAAGTGTCTATCTCTCTTACAGTATACTGTGTGTAGCTTATAATATCAGGACAACATAAAAATAGGTTCCAGTCCATTCATTTTGTGGGAAGATACAATAGATATATTTAGAATTCCAGGTGGTAGGAAGAGGGAAGGAGTGCTCTTGAGTGAAGAAGAGATTACCCGACATGAACAAGCACTTTAGTGACAGAGGCAAGTGTGTGGCGGCTGTCTTTCTCAACTGCTTGGGTTGAGATCAAAAGATACATAAGAAGACTCAAATTACAGAGGGATTCGGGGAGGCCTGCAAACAATGTACAAAACAATTGCTGTATCCTCATATTGTTATAATAATGGACAACAGTGATTACTTTTAACAACCCTATTGCTGGTATAACTACTTCCACTACTAACATATAAATATAAGGAATGTAAGGATGTTGGTATATGCATGTCCAATGTGGCGACTTAGTGTACAAATTATGATCGAAGTGTTTAAAAAACAAAACACCAGATGTTATTTTTTCATTTGAAGTGATTGTTTGCTTCAATCGCTAATATCTTTTTCAATAACTGTGTCCAAGAATTGTGTTGATATTTTTTCATAATTTGCGGGAAACGTGACTTCACCACAAAATGAGACAGTGAGCTAAATTGGGGACTGTCTGACAAGTATTCTGTCAGGGATTCAGAAAACACAGGTCTTTCGGAAGCAGGAATGGCAGCACATATACTGTAGACAGCTCAGTGGTCTCCCTTCTGGAGCACTGTTTGCTTAGCGTACTTTTAGCATAGCATATTTTTGACTCTCTTACTTGAATCTATTCAAGTAACCAAAATGCTAGACATAATGCTTATTGTGATGCAGTACAGTTCTACACAACTGCAAACTAAAGCCCAATAATAAACATTTACTATATTGTCAAATGAATACATATCTGACACAGTACATTTCATATTTGATACTTTACTCAACAAAACTCATTAATTCGTTCATTCATTTTCCAAACCGCTTATCCTCACTAGGGTCGCAGGCGTGCTGGAGCCTATTCCAGCTAACTCCCGGCGAGAGGCGGGGTACACCCTGAACTGGTTGCCAATCAATCACAGGGCACATATAAACAAACAACCATTCGCACTCACACCTACAGGCAATTTAAAGTCTTCAAATAACCTACCACACATGTTTTGGGGATGTGGGAGGAAAGCGGAGTACCCGGAGAAAACCCACGCTGGCACGGAAAGAACATGCAAACTCCAAACAAGCGAGGCCGGATTTGAACCCGGGTCCTCAGAACCGTGAGGCAGATGTGGTAAACAGTCGTCCACTGTGGCTCTTTCATTTTCCGTACTGCTTATCCTCACTAGGGTCCCAGGTGTGCTGGAGCCTATCCTAGCTGTCTCTGGGTGAGAGGTGGGGTACATCGTAAACCAGTCGCCAGCAAATCGCAGGGCACATGTAAACAAACAACCAATCGCAGTCACATTCACACGGGCAATTTAGAGTCTTCAATTAACCTACCATGCATGTTTTTGGGGATGTGGGAAGAAACCAGAGTACCCGGAGAAAACACAGGGAGAACATGCAAACTCCAAACAAGTGAGGCCGGAATTGAACCTGGGCCCTCAGAACCATGAACCAGATGTGATATCCAGTTGTCCACCGTGCCGCTCAATAAAACTCATCTGACCTTTATTTCTAGAGCATTTTAACAGCAACTGCAGCTGTAATACAGTGCTTTAGCTAATAATAATAATAATAATAATAATAATAATAATAATAATAATAATAATAATAATAATATAATAATCATCATAAAGTTTGTTCATTTATTTAGCTCTCTGTGTATTTTTAACACTATTCCTAAAAGATTTCCCTCATGAAAACCTCACTGTGCTTCATTTCTAGCAGGGCTACCATTTAGTTTAGAACAGAATGCAGCCCTATTTGTGGCACAAGCCAGTGCAAACTGCAGGCCGGTCCCAAGCCCGGATAAATCCAGAGGGATGGGTCAGGAAGGGCATCCGGCTTAACGCTTTGCTAAACAAATATGAGCGTTCATCCAAAGAATTCCATACCGGATCGGTCGTGGCCCCGTCACCGTTAACCTGCAGGGGGCCGGTGGAAATTCACCAACTGTGGGTCGAAGTCGAAGGAGAGGTGGAAAGTGGGTTCTTTGGCAGAAAAACAAGAGGAAAAAGGCATCCAGAAAAGGAACTTGGAGGGACAGATGGTGGTAGACTTTTCAAAAATGATGGAAATGGCTGTAGTAAAGTAGTTTTTTCCAGAAAAGGCAAGATTATAGGGTGACCTACAAGAGCGGAGGAAGAAGCATGCAGGTGGATTACATCTTGTGCAGGTGATGTAATCTGAAGGAGTTTACTGACTGTAAGGTGGTGGTAGGGAAGAGTGTCGCTCGCCAGCATAGGATTGTGGTGTATAAAATGACTCTGGTGGTGGGGAGGAAGATGAAGAAGACAAATTCAGAGCAGAGAACCATGGAAGCTGAGAAAGGAAGAGTGTTGTGCGGCTTTTCGGGAAGAGGTGAGAAAGGCTCTCGGTGGACAGGAAGAGCTTCCAGAAGACTGGACCACTACAGCAGGGTGATCAGAGAGACAGGCAGGAGACTACCTGGTGTATCTCCGGGCAGGAAAGAAGAGAAGGAGACTTGGTGGTGGAACCTCAAAGTACAGGAAATCATATAAGGAAAAAGGTTAGCTAAGAAGAGGTGGGACACTGAGAGGACTGAGCAAAGGCTAAATAAATACATTGAGATGCGACACAGGGCAAAGGTAGAGGTGGCAAAGGCCAAACAAGAGGCATATGATGAAATGTATGGCAGGTTGGACACTAAAGAAGGATAAAATGATCTATATAGGCTGGCCAGACAGAGGGATAGAGATGAGAAGGATGTGCAGCAGGTTAGGGTGATTAAGGATTGAGATGGAAATATGTTGACTGGTGCCAGCAGTCTGCTAGCTAGATGGAAAGAATACTTTGAGGAGTTAATGAATGAGGAAAATGAGAGCGAAGGGAGAGTAGAAGAGGCAAGTGTGGTGGACCTGGAAGTGGCAATGATTAGTAAGGAGGAAGTTAGAAAGGCATTAAAGAGGATGAAAAATGGAAAGGCAGTTGTTCCTGATGACATTCCTGTGGAGGTATGGAAGCATCTCGGAGAGGTGGCTGTGGAGTTTTTGACCAGCTTGTTCAATAGAATTCTAGCACGTGAGAAGATGCCTGAGGAATGGAGGAAAAGTGTGCTGGTGCCCATTTTTCAGAACAAGGGTGATGTGCAGAACTGTGGGAACTATAGTGGAATAAAGTTGATGAGCCACACAATGAAGTTAAGGGAAAGAGTAGTGGAGGCTAGACTCAGGACAGAAGTGAGTATTTGCAAGCAAACGTATGGTTTCATGCCTCGAAAGAGTACCACAGAGGAAAGGAGAGAAAGAGACTTGGTGGTGGAACCTCAAAGTACAGGAAATCATACATGGAAAGAGGTTCGCTCAGAAGAAGTGGCACACTGAAAGGACTGAGGAGAGGAGAAAGGAATACATTGAGATGCGACGTAGAGCAAAGGTAGAGGTGGAAAAGGCCAAACAAGAGGCATATATTGACATGTATGCCAGGTTGGACACTAAAGAAGGAGAAAGGGCTCTATACAGGTTGCCCAGACCAGGGATAGAGATGGATGTGCAGCAGGTTAGGGTGATAGAGATGGAAATGTGTTGACTGGTGCCAGTAGTGTGCTGTACAGATGGAACGAATACTTTGAAGAGTTGATGAATGAGGAAAATGAGAGGAGAGGAAGAGTAGAAGAGGCAAGTGTGGTGGACCAGGAAGTGGCAATGAATAGTACGGAGGAAGTTAGAAAGGCATTAAAGAGGATGAAAAATGAAAAGGCAGTTGGTCCTGATGACATTCCTGTGGAGGTATGGAAGCATCTAGGAGAAGTGGCTGTGGAGTTTTTGACCAGGTTGTTCCACAGAATTCTAGCGGGTAAGAAGATGCCTGAGGATTGGAGGAAAAGCGTGCTGGTGCCCATTTTTAAGAACAAGGGTGATGTGCATAGCTGTGGGAACTATAGAGGAAAAAAGTTGATGAGCCACACAATGAAGTTATGGGAAAGAGTAGTGGAGGCTAGACTCAGGACAGAAGTATTTGCGAGCAACAGTATGATTTCATGCCTAGAAAGTGTACCACAGATGCATTATTTGCCTTGAGGATGTTGATGGAAAAGTACAGAGAAGGTCAGAAGAAGCTACACTGTGTCTTTGTAGATCGAGAGAAAGCCAATGACAGAGTACTCAGAGAGGAACTCTGGTACTTTATGCAGAAGTCTGGAGTGGCAGAGAAGTATGTTAGAATAATACAGGACATGTACGAGGGCAGCAGAACAGTGGTGAGGTGTGCTGTAGGTGTGACAGAGGAATTTAAGGTGGAGGTGGGACTGCATCAGGGATCAGCCCTGAGCCCCCACCACCCACAAAGAAAATTAAGGTAAATCTAACTTAGTTTAGGGGCTGGAATGGATTAATTGCATTTCCATCCATTTCAATGGGAAACATAACCTCGATTTGCCAATGGTTCAGGTTGCAGACGAGGTCACGGGATGAATTAAATGCCGAACCCAAGTTTCCACTTCTATGTTGGGCTGTGTTATGTCTATTACTTTCTGATGAATTGATTGTTTTTCTTTCTTTATAGGCCATTATGCAAGTTGATAGCAGTCCAATCATCACCCGGGTGTCACATTGGCATGAAAATTACAGTATAGCAGTAAGATTTTAGATCTAGATCAGTGACATGTCACTTAATCAGTCACTCCTTTAAATATATGACAGTGTATCATGTAGTTGTCGCTTGTGATCGACACATTAGTGTCAATTATTGATACATCCATCCATTCTCATTACCACCTATCCTGTTCCGAATCACAAGGAGCTGGAGGCTATTGCAGCTGACTGCAGGCAAAAGACAGCGTGTACCCTCGACTGTTTGCCAGGGAATTACAGGAACACTCAACTTCACACTGTCACCAAGTGGGACTTGAACCCACGCTACCTGCACTCAAGTCAGGTGATTGAACCATGTCTTCAATTATTAATAACATAACATCATGAAATATTCAGGCACTTGAAAGGAATTTGAGGATAATAGATAATCAAGGTGGTTCTGCTTAACTCAATATGAGAGAAAGTTTATTGAAGACCACAATTCCCGAAGAGACCAGTTGAAAGTGATCACTTTGCTATGAAAGTAATGTAAAGTAATGTAAAGTAATATATCCAAGATGGCGCCTACCAGTGTGGTCGCCTCGGTAACGCGCTCTTTAGTATTGTCTTTGTTTTTGTGTTTTTCGTCCGTCTTTGGAGACCTTACACGACTCACTTACACAAGAGGAGACCTGCTAACCATCAAGGAGGCTACTCCGGACTTTCTGTCACCAACTTTCGAAAATCCGCTCAGTTTTTTCCCCGAGTTACTCACCGGAGCGGCGTCTGCGGTTTTCGGCGCATGGATGCGGAAGCGGCGCCACAGAGGAAAACGAGCCGGCATTCAGGTGAAACTCCGCAAGAGAGGACACAGATTGGCGTTCCCGTCGATCCACCTCGCGAATGTACGCTCCCTACCCAACAAAATGGACGAGCTTCATCTTCTGTTAAAGACCAGTAAAGACTTCGGACGTTGCACGGCCATGTGCTTCACGGAGACCTGGCTTTGCGACGCTGTACCCGATGGCGCCGTCACGCTTCCCGGCTTCAACATTCATCGAGCGGACCGCGACATGGAATCATCAGGGAAAACGAAGGGCGGCGGGATATGCCTCCATATAAACGAAAAATGGTGTACGGACGTCACGGTGCTCAGCACAAACTGTAGCCCGCATCTGGAGTCGCTGTTTTTGAACTGTAAACCATTTTACTCGCCACGTGAGTTTGCATCGTTTATACTGGCTGGAGTCTATATTACACCGCAAGCTAACACGAACGCCGCATTGCTAACGCTCGCCGAACAAGTCAACGAAATTGAAAAAAAACACCCGGACTCACCCCTCATTATTCTCGGGGACTTTAACAAAGCTAAACTAAACCACGAACTCCCTAAATACAAGCAGCACATCGACTGTCTTACCAGGGAAAATAATACTTTAGACCACTGCTACACTACGGTAAAAAACGCATACCGTGCTGTACCTCGTGCAGCCCTGGGCTCGTCTGATCACTGCTTAATTCACTTAATACCGACATACAAGCAAGAACTTAAATGTGCAAAGCCAACAGTGAAAACAGTCAAAAAGTGGACCAATGAAGCCAAGATGGAAGTTCAAAGCTGTTTAGACTGCACAGACTGGAGTGTCTTTGAAAATTCAGCTGGCAGCCTGGATGAATATACGGACACTGTCACATCCTATATCAGTTTCTGTGAAGAGGTTTGTGTACCAACAAAATCATTTCAGACATTCAACAACAACAAGCCGTGGTTCACTGCTAAACTTAAGCAGCTTCGCCAAGCTAAGGAAGATGCATATCAGAGTGGGGACAGGGCCCTGTATAATCGAGCTAGAAACCAGCTTACTAAAGAAATTAACATTGCAAAGAGGATCTATGCAGCAAAGTTGGAAAAACAGTTTAGCGCGAATGACTCAAAAACAGTCTGGCGTGCATTCCAATCGCTGACTAATTACAAGCGACGATCCCCCCCAAGCTGAGAACAATAGCACACTAGCCAATGACTTGAATACCTTCTATTGCAGATTTGAAAAGGACAGTTTCACTCCACACACCCACCCGGCAGCACCCGTGACCACAACCGCACCTCTGACTTCTGCGTTAATCATCCATGAACAGGATGTGAGACGCATCTTCAAACAACAGAAGATTAACAAAGCGGCAGGACCGGACCATGTGTCCCCATCCTGCCTCAAAGTCTGCGCGGACCAGCTCGCTCCAGTCTTCACTCAGATCTTTAACAGATCTTTGGTAATATGCGAAGTTCCATCCTGTTTCAAACGCTCCACCATCATTCCAGTCCCCAAGAAACCTGCAATCTCTGGTCTGAATGACTACAGGCCTGTCGCTTTGACATCTGTGGTCATGAAGTCCTTTGAACGTCTCGTGCTGGACCACCTCAAGAGTGTCACAGGTCCCCTGCTGGACCCCCTGCAGTTTGCCTAACAAGCGAACAGGTCTGCGGATGATGCAGTCAACATGGGACTGCACTTCATCCTAGAACACCTCGACAGTGCAGGGACCTACGCGAGGATCCTGTTCGTGGACTTCAGCTCAGCGTTCAACACCATCATCCCTGAACTCCTTTCAACCAAGCTTCTCCAGCTCAGCGTTTCACCTGCCATCTGCCAGTGGATTTACAGCTTTCTGACGGGCAGGACACAGCAGGTCAGGCTGGGGGAGGCCACCTCATCCACACGCAGCATCAGCACTGGGGCGCCCCAAGGTTGTGTCCTCTCTCCGCTGCTCTTCTCTCTCTACACGAACGACTGCACCTCAGCGAACCCGACTGTCAAGCTCCTGAAGTTTGCAGATGACACCACTGTCATCGGCCTCAACAAGGACGGTGACGAGTCTGCATATCGACAGGAAGCGGAGCGGCTGGAGCTGTGGTGCGGCCGACACAACCTGGAACTGAACACGCTCAAGACGGTAGAGATGATCGTGGACTTCAGGAGGCATCCTTCACCACAGCTGCCCCTCACGTTGTCCAGCTGCCTTGTGTCAACCGTCGAGACCTTCAAGTTCCTGGGAATTACAATCTCTCAGGACCTGAAGTGGGCGACCAACATCAACTCCGTCCTCAAAAAGGCCCAGCAGAGGATGTACTTCCTGCGGCTTATGAGAAAGCACGGCCTGCCACCGGAGCTGCTGAGACAGTTCTACACAGCGGTCATCGAATCAGTCCTGTGTTCTTCCATCACAGTCTGGTTTGGTGCTGCTACAAAAAAGGACAAACCCCGACTGCAACGGACAATCAAAACTGGTGAAAGGATTGTCGGTACCCCCCTAACCACCATTGAGGACTTGCACGCTGCCAGAACTAAGACAAGGGCGTGCAAAATCCTCTTGGACCGTCTGCACCCCGGTCACCAGCTCTTCCAGCTCCTCCCCTCAGGTAGGCGCTACCGATCAACGCAAACTAGAACTAGTAGACATTCCAACAGCTTCTTCCCTCTTGCGATCAACTTCTTAAACACCTAACCTATAATTCCATTACAACAAGCTGGAAATTTTTTGACTTGAGTTCGTTGTCACATTTCTGTGGGGCCAATTATGTATTACTCGTGCACTCACTGTAGTTGTCTCGCCATGCTGCACTATTTGCATATACTGGCCACTCATGCCAGAGTAGCATCTGCTCCATTTGCACACTGATTGAGGAGTATCTGTAACATTTGCACAACCAACATTGTCCCAGATGATCGCACTACTCGTCACTTTAAACCGGATACACTCCTTGAAGTCTCAGCGCCCTTTGCACAATGGTCATTGCACCGGACTATTGCAATATTAGTCGTTCAAACTGCTCTAAGTGCTAGAGGACTCTGCATCTTTTTGCACAATTGTTTTTTGTCAATGTCTTTATGTCCCCAAAGTGTTCTGTAAATTGACTGTCTGTTGTACTAGAGCGGCTCCAACTACCGGAGACAAATTCCTTGTGTGTTTTGGACATACTTGGCAAATAAAGATGAATCTGATTCTGATTCTGATGTAGAGGCATTGATCCCTGACATATTTCCATAATACATGTCATAGTATAGACACGGTGGCCGACTGGTTAGAGCATCAGCCTCACAGTTCTGAGGTCCCGGGTTCAATCCCCGGCCCAGCCTGTGTGGAGTTTGCATGTTCTCCCCGTGCCTGCGTGGGTTTTCTCCGGGCACTCCGGTTTCCTCCCACATCCCAAAAACATGCATTAATTGGAGACTCTAAATCGCCCGTAGGTGTGACTGTGAGTGCGAATGGTTGTTTGTTTGTATGTGCCCAGTGATTGGCTGGCAACCAGTTCAGGGTATACCCCGCCTCCTGCCCGATGACAGCTCGGATAGGCTCCAGCATGCCCACGACCCGAGTGAGGAGAAACGGCTCAGAAAATGGAAGGATGGATGGAGGTCATAGTATAGTCATGCTTTGTGTATTTTGGCTGTGCAACCGCATGCACAGCAGTTATATCAAAATTCTGACTAAAATTGCATATACCCTTCTGTTGACATTGGTTCTCCACCCTCAACAACGATATGATAAAAAAAATAAAAAACACACACAAATGCAGACTGTTTAATATAAAGGAATAAAATTTGGAGCAGCACGACTTTGAAGGATATTTTGCCAATTGATGAGAAATGAAATGTGTGAAGCATGATTTAAATAGTGAGCTCTGGTTAAAACATCATGCCGTATGTTATATTTTCTTCCATTGTTCCTTAATCACTGCCAGTTGTCCTTGTTAACAGGGATATTTGAATTAAACAGCCATCAATGGCAGTGAATGAGTTGTAGCAGAGAGTCTTGACTTGAACCCCAGCAGCAGTCATTATTTTGGCCATTTGTGAAAGTTCACTGTCTAAATAAGACATGAGATTGTTCTAATAAATAAACTGAAATCAGATTTGTACCAAAAAGATTCACACAAAAAGTTTTAAATCGCAAATGCGCAAAAATGTTTTTGGTAACGTCTCAGTTTTTTTTTTCCGCTTACGTTTCCGTTTTTTCCGTTTATGTTACAATTTTTTTCGCGTACTTTTCCGTCTCCGGGTCTGTGACTTTTGGCACAAACCTCCCGGGTGGGTGAGCTTTATGAAGAATGCGTCCTCATTGGCTAATTTGTTTTGAGTGACAGCTAATGCCCCCGCGTCACACTGAGCAGAGCCAACGTTTAGAATGCAAGATTCAATTTTCGATCACCTTAAAGAAGTGTAACAGCTAAATACCGTTAGCTATATTGCTAATGTTAGCTACCATACTGACTCGTCTGTAATGTATGCTAGATGTCCACTGGCCACATTTCTTTATCATCTTATGATGATTATATTACTAAATAAAATTCAACACTAACAACCGGTACGGCTTAAAGACAGAATTAGTATAAAAGGGAAGCACAAATCCTAAATAAGTAAGATTTCCTGCAAGACCTTGATTATATACAATATCTACTTTTAAAGTTAGCCAGTTTTTCTGTTGGCAAAAAGAAAATAATTACAGATGAAGACAGTTTTCCTTTCAATAGTCTCAGACTTTATTTCAATGTTTAGTTTGTATATTTATGAAATGTTTTCCCCTCTGAAATAATTTAGTTTTGAAGGAAAACAAGCATTAGGATACATACTATATGTATATGTATCACGTAAATGTGTGTGTATTTGTATTTATTTTTGTAAATGGTTACTATGAGAATCATTAATAGTAGTATGTCGTGGTAAAATGGCAAACAGATAACCTTAATGTCTTTCAACCAATGGAGTAACTTCTCCAGGATGACAGCGCTGATGCTGACCCATATGATGGGCTGGTGGTGTCAGATATCTGTAATTATTTTCTTTTTCTTCTTTTTTTTTTTTTCATAGAACTACTCCCTGTGCCTTGTTGTTGAAATGGCCCAAACCAATGGAACTGTCGTGTGTGTGTGTGCGTGTGTGTGTGTGTCTGTGTGTGTGTGTGTGTTCCAGGTTTTGTCTTCCTCTTCCTCGTTTCTCACACACCTGCTCCTGTGGGCATCTTCACCACCTGTGCCTCGTTCATACCTAATTACCGATTGTATTTAACCTCGGCTCTCGACCAAACATATTCCACTACGGGTGGAGTCCAAGAAGCTCGCTCCCAGGTTCGTTGGGCCCTTCCCCATCACAAAGCTCATCAACCCTGTCACCGTGAAGCTGAGGCTCCCAAGGTCGATGCGGGTCCACCCTGCTTTTCATGTCAGCCTACTCAAACCAGCCCGGGAGTCCCCTCTGGTCCCGCCTTCCAGGCCCCCTCCTCCCCCCCGGTTTGTGGATGGGGGCCCTGTCTTCGCTGTGAAGCGGCTGTTGTCGTCTCGTCGGAGGGGGAGGGGGTTTCAATATCTGGTGGACTGGGAGGGCTATGGGCCTGAGGAACGTTCATGCGTACCGTCTGCGTTTATCATGGATGATTCGCTCATTCGGGACTTCCACGTTGCGCATCCAGGGGCCCCAGGGCCGTCTGGGGCCGGCCGTTAAGGGGGGGGGGGGGGGTACTGTCGTGTGTGTGTGTCTGTGTGTGTGTTCCAGGTTTTGTCTTCCTCTTCCTCGTTTCTCACACACCTGCTCCTGTGAGCATCTTCACCACCTGTGCCTCGTTCATACCTAATTACCGATTGTAGTTAACCTCGGGTCTCATTCCCTCTCGTCGCCAGTTCGTTGTACCTTGTCGTCACGTTCCAGCATTCCTTGTCACAGACTCACAGTAAGACTTTGACCCTGTTCCGATTATCAACCTTGCCTCTTTGCCTCATGTTCTTGGATACTGTTGCCTTTCTTGGATTGCCTTCCCGTGTACCGACCTATGCCCGTCTATTAAACCTCTCTTTTTGGAAACTGTCCATTTGTTTTGGAGTCTTGCATTTTTGGGTCCTATCCTCTGTTCCGTTCATGACAGGAACTCAAATGCACATCACCAGTCAGAATTTATGGATATTTACTAACAAAAACCTGGTTGATACCAATTGACAGTCCTATAAAGCACACCAGAGTAATTACTAAAAAAAAATAACAGAAACAATATGTCAGCTGAATCAATCACATGGCTTATTGTCTCTGCCTGGAATGGCACTGAAATGTTTTTGATTTGATTTTTTACATCTGAGAGTTCTGTTGGCAGGAGTGACTTTGTATTTGGGTCATTCTTGAGGTTGAGGACTTTTTTTGGGGGGGAGGGGGGTGGTAGATTATGTTTTCTTTTTTTAAAAATAATATAAGCTAGATGACGTTTTTAACCTTCAAAAACGTATATTGGTCGAGCTCGAGCACCTAAAAAATAGCAATCAGGGCTGTATTGTTCAGTTATGGATTGTGAGAGCATTGCCCTTTTAGGAATATAGACAAAGGTACTGCAAAATGTCAACATTGTGTATATGTTCAACAAGACCAGCTTTTCTTACAGCTGATGTGTCCCTTATTCCATCGTGTACATTTATTAACACTAAAAATAAAGCAAGAATTATAGAGGAGAACAAGTGTTCTTTATTGCTAATTACCATGTTTGGACACAATTTACCCCAAATCATAGTTACAGCTATTTCCACAAACAATCACATGCTTTTAATCGTTTTCAATTTGTTAGCACGACAATTTACTATGTATGTGTTATGTTATTAAAATTTACTATGACCTGTGTTGCCACAGTTACCTTGAAAAAGTAACTTAGTTACTTTACTGATTACTTGAGCTTAAAAGTAACTTAGTTACTTTATTGATTACTTGATTTCAAAAGTAACTAAGTTAGAAAAAAGTAACTTTTTTGTTACTTTCAGCAGCTGTCAAGTGGCAGGAATATCATTTATCCACAGTACAAAAAAAAGCATTAGGTTAACCATGTCATGGTCTGTGCCCTGCAGTTCCTTTGTTGGAGCTTGGGTGTTGCTTTGGCCCCCCTCTCGCCTTCTCGCTCTCCCTCTTTCTCTCTTCCCAGTAATCAGCACCACCTCGGCCGCGCACCTGTTGTCAATCAGCATTCATCATTGGCTGCATTTAAGCCTGCCAGATCCAGGATTCCACCGCCAGAGTATTAACGTTCACCCGTGGTACACCGGCTTTCTCCGCGCATGTAAGCTACGCTACTCCCCGCAATTGTACTTACTTCCATGTTCTTCTTTGTCCTCAGTGCTCATTCCGTGCGCCCCACCTCGCTGTTCTCTACAGCCAGGCCGCCAACCTCTTCCACCTGCTCACGCCACCACTTCCCACACGTTCCTTGTCCTGACGGTCCACCATCACGCCGTGGAGATCCTACTCTGAACTCAATTGAAATAAACCTTGGTTTAAGTTTTGGTTTTGGTCTTCTTCCACCTCTGACCTCTTCTGGGTCCAGTCAAGCCTGATACGATTGTATCGTGACAACCGTACCCATTCCTTGGTAATGTATGTCACACAAGTTACAGGACGATGTCATCAACATGAATTCATAACCTCAATATTTGTGTAGTGAAAGCCACATTAAATCAGCAACTTAGTGCAGACTTGATTTGCCAACACAATGAAGTAAATACATAAATGTAAAAACAAGAACACCATTCTCAGTACACTGCCGATTGTGGTCAATGAAACCAACTATGCGTGTGTGGCTGTGCGTGTATGTAAACGTGAACGTGAGTGACACACACACACACACATGCCATTGCTCCCACCACAGTAATTTTGATGCGAAGAGGGAGAAAACATTTTTTTCTGACGACGTGAAGTCAGCGGTGCAGCGCGTTCAACCAGCTCACAGAGGAAGTTGAGAGTTCTCACTTTTCATTGTAAATATTATTCCAGGCAAGTATTGGAAGTTCTTCAGTGAGTCCGTCCTTACCCTCCACTATCGATTGATGTACTCGGTAGGAATAATTAACCCACAATGCATTGCGTGTTTAACACGCCAGCTGAACTGTATTCTTAATGTGTAAATAAAAAGGTAACAACAATCAAATACACTTTTTACTAGGGAAAATAACAAAAATAGTGTGGTGACAGTGGAATCGTGCATTTCTTTGCACTTTTATGGTACTGCACCGTCACTGTGCATTGTGTAATAAACAATCACTTCCCAATCGCGTTCTTCTATTTGTAGAAAATGAGTGTTGTCAGTTAAATGTCGTAACGCAGCTGACTGTTCTTTGTTTAAATCACTAACTACAAATTAGTATTTAGTGAGAAACATTGATGATGCAAAAGTAACTATTGATGGTTTGAAGAAGTAACTGTCGTCTGACTACCTTTCTGGGGAAACTAATGCGTTACTTTGCTTGTTACTCGAAATGGCAGATTTTTGGACTCACGTGTTACAAAGTAACCGGCATCACTGACTATGACTAACAAGGTGGACTGGAATACAACAGAGTGGGCAGTGAATTTCTACAAAAAAAAAACATATTTTAAGTCATTACTGACTAATTACTAATTAAACTTAACCTAGGTATATAAAACAAGTTTGTGATTTAAAAAAAAAACAAATTCAATGTAGTTTACTTTCATCATAATTCAGCCTAGGAGGCTGAAAATTTAACAGGTTAAAATACAAAAACATATACCCCCCCCCCCCAAAAAAAGGAAAAAAATAAAAACAGACAGAATGTTTTCACTCGCCTCACTTTCTGCTATTTTAAGTTCCCCCAATAAGAGTGAATTCACATCCAGAATGTGGATTCATGGAAACGATTTTAGTTTTCTTTACAGAGCAAAACTACCACAGACTTATTACATGTTCTCTGTAAACATCTGGTTTCAACTGTATAATAAGAGACTTTGATTAAATGTAACCAATAATGAAGGTGTATTTCTATTTATTTCCATTTTAATATCAAATATATCTCATTGAAACTGAAATTTTATTTTAAGACATACTTTAAAGGGAGATCTGAGTCACTAGAACAAGTTAATATTTTTTACAGGCATTATTTGTGTTCATGTTAGAAGGAAGACCACAATCTATGATAAAATATTTTCATAATAACTGTTTTATTATTAAGTAAAATATGAGTATATTATTATATAAGTTTATATAGTACCGATATATAAGTCTTTTCTTGGGGACGGAAAAGGCACCCATAGCCAGGAATGGCCCATTTGTGTCGATGTATTTCTAAAAAAGCTACGCTTGTGTTTACTGCCTTATTGTTGTGTACACTAAAGCAGCCTGATAAAACCTCTCTCTAGTCAGAAGATGTGTGTTGGCCACCCCTTGCCCCACACCGTACTGGATAACAGAAAAGCTGACATTCACTTGCTTGCTGTGTACAAGCACAAGAAAAAATGTTAGGCAAATGGTTGTTCATAAATATACCTGAGTAGATTCTGTGAGCGCTGAGACAAAGAGGTTGTCGATAGAGTCTATCAAATAATTAAGACGCTGAATTGGAGCTGACAAGAGCTTCACTGGAAGCAAGAGAATGACACGCGTTGTGACAATGAAGATGTTTTAGACAACCATATGTCAAAGCAATCACTTCCTTGTCTTTCAAAATCATTATTTATCAGTTGTGTTGTTCTTCTCAGCTGTCAGTGCATATCTCTTGTTTAGGACTCTCTTTTGCAGACCCTGAGGCACTTCACATCGTAGCACACACCATTAAATCACAACAAGGGACAACCTTGAGGCAGCATTTACACAAACTGGTAAAGCGGGAGAAAGCCAAAACTCATAATTTTGTCGTCACACATCATCTGTTGAACATGGTATTTAGCTTGACTCAATCGGCTGTCCAGCCTACGGTGTATAAATCAATAATATAATAATGAAAAAGCTTGGCTTGGCTACAGATCACAGGATAAGTGGAAGAAGATTGATCGATGGATGAATGTAATTAAAAAGATACTACCTATTACTGATCAGTTTTGGAGTTCAAGAAGGACACAGATTAAGTTCTAATTTTGTAGCGCTAATTATTGCCCATGCACTGTATTGGTCCATTATAAAACACCATTAACCTCTTTCTTTCTTGGTTTCCAGTCTTGTACTGCTTTATCTCTTCCTACTCAATTCCTTGTTCTCGCCACAGATCACACTTGCTCTACCCTATCCTCAAAAAAAAAGGAAATTTCCCACTAGGAAAAAAAGAGAATGGGCTACCAATAGGTTTATTTTAAATGGTTCTGTCAGGCACAGTATAATAATTAGCCAAACATGAATATTCAGTGTCAAAGCTCACTATACTTGACTTAAGCAGAACTAATGAAATTATACAGTAGGTATTTGCAGGGGATCACAGTGGAAACATTTGCAGTGAACTTTAAGCTGTACTTTCGTCAGGATTTGTTGTTTGGAGTTTGTTTGTTTCATGTTTTTCCTGTTTTTTTCCCAGTCACTCAATGTACCTTGTTAGTACTTTCATCCATTGTCTTCCCATGCTTCTCCTGTGTCTGTCTTTGCTCCTTGTGCCGCCACCCTCAGCTCTCTCCTTTCACTCGAGTCTCGTCTTGGTGTGCCTCGTAGGTTTGCTCTCCGTCCTCGTGGTATTGGTTCTTGTTTCTTTCTTTTACTCTTGGGACCTGTTTTTTTAAGATTCCTAAATGTGTGAGCGACATTGTGTGTTAACTCTTACAGATTGCGCATGCTGTTGGTGGGTGCGTTGCATGTCATCGTGATCGATTAAGATCGCAGACCAATTGGTAACAGGTGTAAAAGTGATGCAGACGCCCGAATTTTTTTGCGATGTAAGGAGCTATGATACTTTGCAACATGAAACGTATGGGAGAGCACCACAAGTTCAAAAGGAAGTTCGACATGATGGAATTGGAAGTGTTAGTAAAAGAGGTGAAATGACCCTGGATATTTTGTAACAACATTTGTTATCACTCGTTTTGAACCACACACAGTTTCCACTTTCAAAGAATGTATGCGTTCACAATTGCGATATATAAACTCCCTGTCTGCGCACGAGGGCACTCTATTGCAGCAATAATTGTGGTGATGCCAGCAACCACATACAACTTGTTTAAATTTTTTTTAACTGTAACTGCATTTAAAAATGCAGTTACATAAAAACAACCAAAAGTATTTGTAATGAACAAGACGGAGATATGAGTGGAGCATGTCTGTGATGTAAAGAGGTGCGAGACCATGTAAAGACTTTTAGAATTTAGATTTTAGAAACAACATGGAAACAAAAACTAAGCCAGTTAAAGGACAGAGGACAAAGATTTTAAAATTGTCGTTGATAACTCTAGAACCCCTTTACAAACCACATCTGCCATTTCGAAGTGATTATATAGAAGCTATACAGCAGTTAAATTGATAAATATGATTCAGAATGTGGCGTCTGCTTTTTGCATCCAGCGCCTTCCGGTCTTCGTCTCTTTCTGGCGCTGTGATGTCACACAAGCCAGACAGCATATTCATCCGGCATTGTGGGCTATTGTTCCATGCTGTTGTTCCTGTCCTTGTATATTTGTTGTCATATGATTTAGCGATTGTCACTATGGTTTATTGTGTGGAATTTGGTTGTACAAATGATTCAGGCAGCGGCAAGAGTTTATTTTTGGGGCCTTCCAAGTGAAAAAGGAATACGTGACCAATGGACAGGCAAAGTCAATCGATAGGGGAAGAAACATGGTCAGCTATGGGTGCCTAGCAAGCATTTCAAACTGTGCTGATCACTTCTAACCGACGTGTTTTGAGAAAGGCTTAGCAGAAAGCATTGGATGCAGAGGCAGAGGCTGAAACCAGCTGTGGTGCCAACTATTTTTCCTACAGCCATCGGGACCTCCACCGCCACCACTAAATCTCGTAGTGGCCACGATGCAGCAGCGAAGCGGCGAAGACAAGAGGTGAGCATATACCTACGACTCTATTATGGTTACTATGCACTGGGGAGTAGCAAAAAAAGACCCACACAGTCGTTTTCAGTACTGTCGTCTGTACGTTTGCCTATATGACAAGCCAACAGACACACGGCAAATACTTCCTGTGCGCCGTGTTATAACGCTACTCGAGCGAGGTGCACACAATATATAGGAATACTGTATACTATGTAAAAGCTTGTGTCGTGTCACTGAAATATATAGGAATATATAATACGTATAGTTGTGCTAAAAAATTGTCATGGTCTGTGTTTTGGTTTGGGTTGTGTTTAGTTTTGTTCCATGTTTTCCTGTGTTCCATGTTTGTCGTGTGTTCATTAAGTTGTTGTGTCCACCTGTTCTCGTCTGCTTTGTGTCAACCAATCAGCTCTCTCCAGCCACTCATGTCTTGTCCAGGTGTTCCTCGTTGTCTCGTCTATCTGTTTGTATTTAGTTCCCTGGTTTCTTTCAGTTCTTGTCGGTTCATTGTCGTTGTCACATGTCTCTGCCATGTCATAGTCGTCAGTTGTCTTTATCATTGTGGTATGTTATTGTCAGGTGTCATTCTCCCTTTCTATTCCACGTCTTACTCACAGGTCATAGTTTGTTTCCAGTTTTAGATATTCGAGTGTTTCTGTGTTACTTTGATTTGATTGGTATCTGTTGTGGGACTTTGTTTAGTTTTCCCTTTTTGAAGATTAAATATTATTTTGAGACTCCCGCACTCCTGCCTTGCCTCCCTGCTTCCCTGCAATTGGGTCCACCATGTTCTTACCTTGTGTTACTCGCCCTCGCCCTAACCACGTTCGTGACAGAATGAACCGACCAGAACAGGACCCAGCGGGAAGAAGATGGCGTCACCCTGGACACCACCAAACTGCCTCCCACCGTCCTCAGCCTGCCATCCATACCTACCCTCCTCCAGTAAGCCCTATCGTTCAGTCTTTTCTGTCCTTTTCATCGGGTCCCCCCACTTGTCCTAGTTATTCACCATGCTCTACTATTTCACATTCACATGTTTCTTTAGATTCTGATTTTTCTGATTGTGAAGATGGCCCCGATTTAGTTAACCTTCTGTCTGATTCTGACTCTGACACAGACTTAGATTTTTCTGGTTCCTTCCCTAGTTTATCCCGTCCTCGTCAGTTTTTGTCACGTCTCCCCATTTCCAACCCCAGTGAGTCCAAAACCTTTCCTTCTGACCTTTTCTTGGGCACCCGTTTGGCCATCTACCCGGGACCGCCGCGTGGTGGCCAACGGAGGCGCCCAAGTAAAGGTCAAATTTTGCCCCCTCGTTTTTTCCCTGTTCACAAGTCACTTAGTTTTTCACCTGTTCCCACACGTTGTTCCACGGCTCCAATTAAGTCACATCCAGTCAAACCTGCCCCCAATCCACCATGTTCAGTACCAGCCATTTTTCCTAGTTCACCTTCCCGAGACCTTGTGCACTCTTCCACTCCCGTACCCTCTACTCCCAAACCTCAATGGCGGCAGGCTGAGGAAGCGACTGCAGGCCCCGTTCCTGCTCCTCTCCAGCTGCGGCAGGCTCCCGTTCCTGCTCCTCGGCAGCTGCAGCAGGCTCCCGTTCCTGCTCCTCGGCAGCTGCGGCAGACTCCCGTTCCTGCTCCTTGGGAGCTGCGGCAGGCTCCCGTTCCTGCTCCTCGACAGCTGCGCCAGGCTCCCGTTCCTGCTCCTCGACAGCTGCGCCAGGCTCCCGTTCCTGCTCCTCGGCAGCTGCGGCAGGCTCCCGTTCCTGCTCCTCGGCAGCTGCGCCAGGCTCCCATTCCTGCTCCTCGGCAGCTGCGGCAGGCTCCCGTTCTTGCTCCTCGGCAGCTGCGCCAGGCTCCCGTTCCTGCTCCTCGGCAGCTGCGCCAGGCACCCGTCCTTGCTCCGGCGGCGCTCGTCCAGCGGCCGCCACCCGTCCTTGCTCCAGCGGCGTTCGTCCAGCGGCCGCCACCCGTCCTCGCTCCGGCGGCGCTCGTCCAGCGGCCGCCACCCGTCCTCGCTCCGGCGGCGCTCGTCCAGCGGCCGCCACCCGTCCTCGCTCCGGCGGCGCTCGTCCAGCGGCCGCCACCCGTCCTCGCTCCGGCGGCTATCGTCCAGCGGCCGCCACCCGTCCTCGCTCCCGCGGCGCTCGTCCAGCGGCCGCCACCCGTCCTCGCTCCGGCGGCGCTCGTCCAGCGGCCGCCACCCGTCCTCGCTCCGGCGGCGCTCGTCCAGCGGCCGCCACCCGTCCTCGCTCCGGCGGCGCTCGTCCAGCGGCCGCCACCCGTCCTCGCTCTGGCGGCTATCGTCCAGCGGCCGCCACCCGTCCTCGCTCCGGCGGCGCTCGCCCAGCGGCCGTCACCCTTCCTCGCTCTGTGTTTTGGTTTGGGTTGTGTTTAGTTTTGTTCCATGTTTTCCTGTGTTCCATGTTTGTCGTGTGCTCATTAAGTTGTTGTGTCCACCTGTTCTCGTCTGCTTTGTGTCGACCAATCAGCTCTCTCCAGCCACTCATGTCTTGTCCAGGTGTTCCTCGTTGTCTCGTCTATCTGTTTGTATTTAGTTCCCTGGTTTCTTTCAGTTCTTGTCGGTTCATTGTCGTTGTCACATGTCTCTGCCATGTCATAGTCGTCAGTTGTCTTTATCATTGTGGTATGTTATTGTCAGGTGTCATTCTCCCTTTCTATTCCACGTCTTACTCACAGGTCATAGTTTGTTTCCAGTTTTAGATATTCGAGTGTTTCTGTGTTACTTTGATTTGATTGGTATCTGTTGTGGGACTTTGTTTAGTTTTCCCTTTTTGAAGATTAAATATTATTTTGAGACTCCCGCACTCCTGCCTTGCCTCCCTGCTTCCCTGCAATTGGGTCCACCATGTTCTTACCTTGTGTTACTCGCCCTCGCCCTAACCACGTTCGTGACAAAAATATTAGCACCCCTGGGGTGCTCATATTTGAAGCCATGACTGTATAAAAAGACATGCTTTTTGACATGCCGTCACATCGAGCCAGTGGCCACTCTCTTTTTGTGTTGTACAGCTGCTACTTGGCTGCTCGTCGTCGTCACTGTCAGGTTCAGATCTCCTGATCAGCTCAAACATGTACACTTTGACGATGACAAGTTCAGTTGGGTGCTCCTGTACGTCAAAATCCTCCTCCTCCTCATATGCCAACACGTTGCTCGCCATTGCGTATAGAGTGTAGCGTGTTGTGTTTGGCAATTGCAACATTACTTCTGGTAGCCCTTGAGGTGGATAGAGTAACTACAACCCTTGAGGTGGATAGAGTAACAACACATATTTAGCTAACATATGGTTGAAAACTTGCTGGAAGTTACGTGCATGTATTATATAACATATAAACAATACAAATATGAATTTCAACTGACTCCATAACATCTATGTCATCTGACCTTTAAGGGAAGTCCTTTTAAGGGAAGTTATGTGCTCTCATTTAAGGGTAGCAGTTAAAACTTGGGCAGTCTCATTTTGGATGAACTGTAAAAGATGAAGGGAAGCCTGGCTGATACCAACATGAAGAGTATTGCAATAGCCTCGTCGAGTTGAGATGAAAGCAAGGATTACTCTTTCATAACATAGGGTATGCGTCTGATTTTTCTGTGGACTGTAAGTGATGTGAATGATAAGTTTAGTGAAGCTATGCCTTCTGGAGTGGCAACTAAACACAACGAAAGCAGGCATCAGTCATCAGTCTGCAAGTTGACTCACGCAGTGAGCTATGGAGATCAGCCAGGGACAAACCATTTTCATCTGCTTTCATCTCTTCTTCCTCTACCTTATTCATTTCTTCCTCAGTGCTCGCTTGTATAGTCCAAACATATCTATGCTTAAAATACAGCTGACAAATTATTGTTCATATGTGAGTAGTTGGTCGTCGTCCTCCTCCTTTATTTACATCACTCTCCCTTCATGCTCTCTCCATTCCTGCCATGAACATCAACAGAACAGCATTGTCATGCTGCGCTGTGATGTATTCAGTCATTAGTAGGAGCGCACTCCCCATTATCAGTGGTGCTGCATGCCGACAAACATCATGCGCATTTATGCCATTTCGTTTTAACGCTCCTACCAAACAAATTCTTGTCTTTGGTTTTCCCTCTTGTCAGATATTGAAATTTGGGAGTCTCCTCTTGGGGATATGGCAATTAAATATTTATGGATCAACATCCATTAAAATGTTTGGTGATGGAGAAAGCCTGTGACCGGAAACGTGACGTGACTTGTTTATGCATGACACGCAGTAGGGGATTGTTCAGAGCTTGTCCTCTGCAAATGTGCGGGTATGCATGTGCGCATGTGTTGAGGCGGCAGATGATATTCTGTGCCAGTGGGATTTATTTTATTTTTTTTACAGAATCACATTCCTGTTTTGACCGACAAAGGGAAATACCACTTGTATGTCTTGTTTCAATGAAGTAAAATACACAATCCAAGTGGAAAGTAAAAGGACATTAGCGCTGAAACCAACCAAAGCAAATGATTGTTACACAGGAAACCCTTTCTTTTACGGTACAGTAACGACTGGGCATTTACCCAGTAATGACTTGATATTTATCCCGTAACTAGATTGTAACAACAATGTGTTACTTGGTAAGTACTACTGGTAATAAGAAGGTAAGTACAATTAAACTATCGGGAAAGTACTGGGTATTTACCTGATAACTGTTTGATCAATTTTAGTGTGTTATTAGGTTGTAAGATGGTAATAAGCATGTAGTTGCAGTCACCTAATAACTATCTACTTATCCAGTGAAAATATGGTAACAGAGACGTGTCACCATGTATTAACCACTCTAATAAGACTGTAAGTACATTGAAACTATGGCTAAAGTACTGGGTATTTACCTGATAACTGTTTGATAAATTTTAGTGTGTTATTAGGTTGTAAGCTGGTAATAAGCAGGTAACTACAGTCCCCTAATAACTAGATACTTACCAAATTTTAAATTGTCTTAAACATTATTAAATAGTATATACAGTACCTATGACTGTAGACATTAGATTCAAAGACACTGCAACAATCACACATACACGAAAAAAAACCAGACCTGTTTTTAAAAACTAAAATAAAGTATCCTGCCATATACTTGCCGAGTGTGAAGCAGGCAGAGGCAAACTGGGAAAATATATTACCTTTCACAGGACAAATGAAATTTGGGTATGAAAAATTAGCTCAGAAATGAAGTTGTGTGTTGTGTTAAACTGTGAAATGACACAAGGGAAAGGTATTGAACACATGAAGAAAGGGAGGTGCGAAAAGGCATGGAAAGCCAAGACAACACATAAAATCTATCAATAATCAAACAGCAATCCAGCCCCTTGTCAATGCAAATGAATATCAGCTGGTTCAGTCCTAATTGATGGCCTACAAAAAGGTCTCATTGCCAAGGTGTGAGTCAAGACACATCTTATGATTGGCAAGATCAGAGAGCTGTCTCAAGACCATCGCAAACTAAGACTGCTTGTGTGGAGTAATGGGCCAAAATCACACCAGAGCAATGCAACCGACTAGTTTCTCCATCCAGGAGGCGTCTTGAAGCTGTCATTGCAAACAAAGGCTTTTGTGCAAAGTATCAAACAAATACCAGTTGGTGTGTTCAATACTTTTTCCCTCTGTGATTTCACATTACACACAACTTAATATCTGAGTTTATTTGTTCTACTTTCTTTGTATGTCTGGATTACTTGGGTTGCTCCCAACACCTGATGATATGTTCAGGTCAATAGCAAATATAAGCGTTCATCCAAAGAATTCCATACTGGATCAGTCATGGCCTGGGTTAACAACGTCCGCCACCGGTGCTGTCAATCTGCAGGGCGCCATTGGAAATTCAGCTACTGTAGGTTGAAGTCGAAGAAGAAGAAGAGCTGGAAAGCGGGTTCTTCGGCAGAAAGAGAAGAGGAAAGCACAGAGCCTAGAACTGAATGTGGGGACTTTGAATGTTGTGACTATGACACGAAAATCTCGGGAGTTGGTTGACATGATGATTAGGAGAAAGGTTGATATATTGTGTGTCCAGGAGACCAGGTGGAAAGGCTAAAAGGCTAAAAGTTTAGGAGCAGGGTTAAATTATTTTACCATGGTGTAGATGGGAAGAGAAATGGAGTCGGGGTTATTTTAAAAGAAGAGTTGGCTAAGAATGTCTTGGAGGTGAAAAGAGTATCAGATCGAGTGATGAGGCTGAAACATGAAATTGAGGGTGTTATGTATAATGTGATTAGTGGCTATGCCCCACAGGTAGGATGTGACCTTGAGGTGAAAGAGAAATTCTGGAAGGAGCAAGACGAAGTAGTTCTGAGCATCCCAGACAGAGAGAGAGTCTTGATTGGTGCAGATTGTAATGGACATGTTGGTGAAGGAAATAGAGGTGATGATGAAGTAATGGGTGAGTACGGCATCCAGGAAAGGAACTTGGAGGAACAGATGGTGGTAGACTTTGAAAAAAGGATGGAAATGGCTGTAGTGAACACTTTTTTTTCAGAAGAGGCACGAACATAGAGTGACCTACAAGAGCGGAGGTAGAAGCACACAGGTGGATTACATTTTGTGCAGATGATGTAATCTGAAGGAGGTTACCAACTGTAAAGTAGTGATAGGGCAGAATGTGGCTAGACAGCATAGGATGGTGGTGTGTAGATGACTCTGTTGGTGGGGAGGAAGATTAGGAAGACAAAGGCAGAGCAGAGAACCATGTGGTGGAAGAGGTGAGACAGGCTCTCGTGGACAGGAGTAGCTTCCAGAAGACTGGACCACTGCAGCCAAGGTGATCAGAGAGGCAGGCAGGAGAGTACTTGGTGTATCTTCGGGCAGGAAAGACGAGAAGGAGACTTGGTGGTGGAACCTCACAGTACAGGAAATCATATAAGGAAAAAGATTAGCTAAGAAGAGGTGGGACACTGAGAGGACTGAGGAGAGGCAAAAGAAATACATTGAGATGCAACACAGGGCAAAGGTAGAGGTGGCAAAGGCCAAACAAGAGGCATATGATGAAATGTATGGCAGGTTGGACACTAAAGAAGGAGAAAATGATCTATATAGGCTGGCCAGACAGAGGGATAGAGATGGGAAGGATGTGCAGCAGGTTAGGGTGATTAAGGATAGAGATAGACATATGTTGACTGGTGCCAGCAGTGTGCTTGCTAGATGGAAAGAATACTTTGAAGAGCTGATGAATGAGGAAAATGAGAGGGAAGGTAGAGTAGAAGAGACAAGTGTGGTGGACCAGGAAGTGGCAATGATTAGAAAGGGGGAAGTTAGAAAGGCATTAAAGAGGATGAAAAATGGAAAGGCAGTTGTTCCTGATGACATTCCTGTGGAGGTATGGAAGCATCTCGGAGAGGTGGCTGTGGAGTTTTTGACCAGCTTGTTCAATAGAATTCTAGCGCGTGAGAAGATGCCTGGGGAATGGAGGAAAAGTGTGCTGGTGCCCATTTTTCAGAACAAGGGTGATGTGCAGAACTGTGGGAACTTTAATGGAATAAAGTTCATGAGCCACACAATGAAGTTAAGGGAAAGAGTAATGGAGGCTAGACTCAGGACAGAAGTGAGTATTTGCAAGCAAACGTATGGTTTCATGCCTCGAAAGAGTACCACAGAGGCATTATTTGCCTTGAGGATGTTGATGGAAAAGTACAGAGAAGGTCAGAAGGAACTACATTGTGTCTTTGTAGATCTAGAGAAAGCCTATGACAGAGTACTCAGAGAGGAACTGTGGCACTGCATGCAGAAGTCTGGAGTGGCAGAGAAGTATTTTAGAATAATACAGGACATGTATGAGGGCAGCAGAACAGCGGTGAGGTGTGCTGTAGGTGTGACAGATGAATTTAAGGTGGAGGTGGGACTGCATCAGGGATCAGCCCTGAGCTCCTTCCTGTTTGTAGTGGTGATGGATAGGCTGACAGATGAGGTTAGACTGGAATCCCCGTCGACCATGATGTTTGCAGATGACATTCCCAAAGTAAGACAGAATATATGTGCATGAATGAGACGGGTGGTGAGGGAAGAGGGAGGCTACAGGGAGAAGAGATAGCAAGGGTGGAGGACTTTAAATGCTTGGGGTCAACCGTCCAGAGCAATGGTGAGTGTGGTCAGGAAGTGAAGAAACAGGTCCAAGCAAGTTGGAACGGGTGGAGGAAGGTGTCAGGTGTGTTATGTGAAAGAAGAGTCTCTGCTAGGATGAAGGGCAAAGTTTATAAAACAGTGGTGAGGCCAGCCATGATGCACGTATTAGAGACAGTGGCACTGAAGAGACAACAGGAAGCAGAGCTGCAGGTGGCGGAAATTAAGATGTTGAGGTTCGCTCTCGGAGTGACCAGGTTGGATAAAATTAGAAATGAGCTCATCAGAGGGACAGCCGAGGTTCGATGTTTTGAAGACAAAGTTAGAGAGAGCAGACTTCGATGGTTTGGTCACGTCCAGAGGAGAAATAGTGAGCATATTGGTAGAAGAATGAAGAGGATGGAGCTGCCAGGCAAGAGCGCGAGAGGAAGACCAAAGAGAAGGTTGATGGATGTCGTGAGGGAAGACATGAGGACAGTTGGTGTTCGAGAGGAGGATGCAGGAGATAGGTTTACATGGAAAAGGATGACGTGCTGTGGCGACCCCTAAAGGGATAAGCCAAAAGGAAAAGAAGAAGATCGGAATCATTGAAAAATTCAAAAATAAGTAGAGGGAGTATTTCAAAAACACAAAAAAAACGCACACCAAAACTGTTCCAGCACAAACGGCATACAGAGCCATCATTCAGAACAGGACAGGTTAAAAAAAGAAGAAATAAATAAATACATACATACCGTACATAAATAAGGCGGCACAGTGTAAATGTGGTTAGCACATCTGCCTCACAGTTCTGAGGACCCGGGTTCAAATTGGGCCTCGCCTGTGTGGAGTTTGCATGTTCTACCCGTGCCTGCGTGGGTTTTCTCTTGGTACTCCGGTTTCCTCCCACATCCCAAAAACATGCATGGTAAGTTAATTGAAGACTCTAAATTGTCCATAGGTGTAAATGTGAGTTTGAATGGTTGTTTGTTTATATGTGCCTGATGATTGGCTGGTGACCAGTTCAGGGTGGAGCCCGCCTCTCGCCCAGAGTCAGATGGGATAGGCTCCAGCACACTCGTGAGGCTATTGAGGATAAGTGGTACGGAAGATGGATGAGTGTAGATTATATATTGTTTACAAATATTTATGTTTCTATCTGTAAAGAATGCACTCCCCCACAAATCTGATTCTTTCCAGAGGCAGGTGTGGCTGAATGGAACACAGATGGCTGGGATTTATTTTCAACCATTTAATCTTCCTTTGGGACTACATCAGCCACATCTATTAGTGATTAGGGAATGCAATTATTTGTCTGTTGTTGTCTTTAACACTAACTAATGGGCCCCTCTTTTGACTCAAAGAACTCAAATCCTGGCCTCAGCTTCCTGAATGCTAAACAGTATTCCAACATGTCCCAATGAGGCTGAGAGTGTTCTACAGGATGTTTTTTGTTTTAATTTCAGCCAAGCATGACTGCACTTGGTCCCATTGATTACCATGGCGGCTGAGTTGAGCAGCGACATAAGCCACCACACTCATCATGCCCATTTGCAGGATCTACAGTCTTGCTGTCTGATTCTTGAGAAGCAAATCTGTGTGGGAATGTCCACACAGAAAGGAATCATGGGTGGCAGAAACCTAGCAACAGTACTTACAGTAGTAAGTAACTAATGTTCGAGATACAATTTATATGACTTTAAATCCAAAGTCAATCCATTTTAGTCAATCCACTCTCAACAAAAATGTTCACGGAAAAATAATATCTAAAAACAAAAATGTACACCAAAAAAGAAGAGCATATTTCATGAGAAATGAGTCTAAGCAAGAATTAGCTCCAGAGGTTTAGAGGGGAGTAGGTCAACTCCATACAGTATTTGCTATTAATGGTGAGCACATACAGTAATCAGACATTTGAGGTATTTTTAATTTTTTATTTTTTTCGCTTGGTTTTCATAGTCTATTATACAGCGGTTCTGTTATTTCAACACTGAACACTGAATCAATGTAATGAATATTACAATGTTTTTTAATTTCCTGCTAATACAGTTCATAAAATGTGTATGAAAGTGACATTTTGACACTTCTATTTTGATTGATTGATTACCTCAATTATAATTATTATTACAGCAATCTCAATGAACAAAAGTGCACGTGACACTCACAACTAATAGACCTATTTAACCTAGGACTGAAAAAGTGGCATCAAACCGGGCAGCGAAGAAACAGCAAGGCTCACCAATACACTGGGGCACGTCAGAGCAGTATGCCAGGAGTGAAGGCAATGGTTCCAGCCAATGACAGACTTAGCCACAGAAACACAGGAGAACGTTTTCATTTGACAACAAAGTGACAGCCGGAGGTAGCCTAAGGGGGATCTCGGGGTGCAAATGTACTGTTGATAATCTTTGTGTACACAAGGATCACAAGTTTAAATATATTCTTTTTGAGGAAATAATATTTCAATGGATATATTATCTTTCAGACAGTGGTGTTATTTTTTTTTACACCCTGAATTAGTAATGTTTTTTTCTCAAATTTCAAAGTGAGTCTGCAATGTAGAGAGTAATATATTTTTACCTGAATACAGGGGCGGAGACAGGAATTTTTCAGTGGGGTGGTCATAAATTTTGTGGCGTAACCCCCAAATGAAATCGTTGAACCACTGTTCAATCACCACTGGCCACCTCCTGGCTCCGCCCCTGTCTGAAGCAAATGGAACTGATAAAACTTTAAAAGTATAATGTGCTCCTGAATTGTCTAAATTCAATCACAGTCTGAATTGCAGACACAGACACTTTTTCCTGGAGCAAAAACAGTGAGACCTGCGGAAGCTCCCCTCGTTTCTTTTTCTTGTGACTGCAGTTTGAAGTCTGCAACGACAGATCCAACGTGACGGTGCATTGTGAAACTAATACAACTTAGTGTTGCAAATCCTTTGAGCCTCTAAAAACACTCTAATTATCCTAGCAAGGAGAAACTGTGAATAAACCTGTTAATTGGATTCTTCCTGAGATTTAGTATCAGTTGATGTCAGAAGGAGGGTCGACACATATAGTGCAGTTCTTACCGGTGAATCCATAAATTAAGCTGGGCTGTCAACACTAGAGACAGAACACTAAAGTGCAATAGGATAAGCGTTGCTCAAGGCTTAGTGACGCATGTTAATGCATCAGAATGGGGACTACTTTGTCCTTCAGCCCATATTGTTTGTGACACTAGGCACTGTCTTCAGGCAGATGAGAGTTCGATGTTGTCATGGGTAACATGGCACTCATTATTAGTATCACTGTCATCAGTCGTGTGACAGGGCCCTGCAATGTAAACTGTCTGTTCTAATGTTAGGTGACAGTGTTTTGCAATGTCATGATTTCAGTTTTCCAATGATACTCAAGCCCTTTGCCTGATTCCAGGGGTCGCAAAAGCAGGCTTGACAAAAGACCAAAGGAAAGTTAATAACGTAAAAATAGTGATAGCAACTTAAAAGACTTCAGTGCATTTATAGTACAACACAGTACATGTACGCAGTGGATATATGTCAGGTAAAACAAAAAACGGGTAAAATGTACCAACATTCTGAAAATAAACAAAATAAACATTCATTTTTGCTTCCAACAACAGATATTTGCACAAACAACATGTTCAGTTGATGCGATACATTAACTACACATATGATACACAGTTGCGTTACATAGTACACTATCATTTAGCAGTTAAATTTATGAGGTCAAATTCAGATATGAGTAAATGCTTCATAGCATTAAAAGCAGAAACATGGATGTAGTCAATTGAATAGAATAACATGGAAACCTGCCCATGTGTCTGCAGTACAATCAGTAAATGCACAGAACAGATTAAAAAAAATTTCATTGTGAGCCCTTAGCCATCAAAGTACTAGGCAGTGTTACCTCGACTTACGAGTGACTTTACTTGGGCTGCTAATTTTTAAAAAAGTGAGCCGTCGCTCAGACGATTTTTTGCTTTGACTTGCAAGCAAAACTTTTATGTACAAGTGCTTAGATGCAGCAACACATGTAGACAGACAATATAATAATACTCACAGGCAAATATTCTTTTTCCACTGGGACAACTGACAAAGGCAGTTGTGCATTGACATACAAGTTTAAGTTGTTCCATGGCTATGCTCATAAATCAAAACTCTCATGTCTTAAATAATCTTTCCCCATTGAAATGAATTGAAATGCCACCTGTTGCAGCCTTCCAAAACGAACAAAAGCAACATTTTGGGATGCGCATTTAACGAGGAAAAATAGCACTCTGTAATATTTTACTTTATGAAAACATTCAGTCATGACATAATCAAAAAGAATGTAAAGAATTAAACCATTTTTGTCACACTTTCACACACAGTCTCTCAGGACCTAAAGTGGGAGACCAATATCAACACCATCCTCAAAGGCCCAACCAAGGATGTACTTCATACGGCTTCTGAGGAAGCACGGCCTGCCACAGGAACTGTTGAGGCAGTTCTACACAGCAGTCCTCGACTCAGTCCTCTGTTCATCCATCACAGTCTGGTTTGGAGCTCCCACAAAAAAAGGACAAACTCTGACTGCAACCGACCATCAAGACTGCTGAAAAAAATTGTCGGTACTCCCCTACTCACAGAATTAAGAAAGGGCATGCAAAAAAAATCTTGGACCCTCCATTTGACGGTCACCACCTCTTACAGCTCCTTCCCTCAGGTAGGCACTATCGATCAATGCAAACTAAAATCAGCAGACATTTCTACAGCTTCTTTCCTCTTGCCATTAACTTCTTAAACTTAACTTAGAATTCCAATGTAACATTGCTGCCAATTTTGTCTTGAGATTGTTGTCACATGTCTGTCGGGACACTTCTACATTGTTTGTCTTCTCACTGTAATATTGTCTCATCACTCTGCACTATTTGTATATCTGTTGTTGACTAATACTGGCCACTCGTGCTTGAGAACCATCTGCACCATTTGCACAATTGTCACTGTGCCAGATTATCGCTCTGTTAGTCATTTCAAACTGCTAAAAATTGCGAGGGGACTACAACATTTGCACAATAGTAAAAAAATAATAATAATAATAATAATTGTATCAGCATTACCACATTAACGGTAACCTTCCATTGCCTCGGTGACTCTCTGTAGCATGTTTTTGTTTTTATGTCTCATAAGTATTTTTTGTTGTTGTACTGGAGCGGCTCCAACTACCGGAGACAAATTCCTTGTGTGTTTTTGACATACTTGGGAAATAAAGATGATTCCGATTCTGATAAGTGTAAACGATGCCCTTACATTTCTGTGTGTACAAAACATAGAAATTTTTTCCTGAAACAATGACGTGGTAGTCCCAGTTTTTGCAACACCATCATACACTGACACCGCCAAAAACAACAATAACAGTGATTTATCACTGTGTTGGATATTCTTTACCTTGGCGGTGATCTGGGCTTTCAAGGTGAAGCAAAAGTTCCACCTTTTTGTCACTCCGCACAAATGGCTCTTCCTTGCTCTTTTTTGCATTCCCCTCTAATACTTTATGTTTACGTCGCACGGGCTTTTCTTCTCTGTTTTTGGTGACTTCCTGTGGCAGTGTTACAACACTACTTAAATCCTGGCATTTATATGAAAGGATTTCAGCATCTTTGTGTGGACACACACATCTCTGGAAACCTTTAAAACAAAAAAAGAAATAGATCAGCTCCGAATCCATGTGGAAATAGCCTCAGTCACTTGCAACCAACAAATCACCCCAAATACAGAGATCTTCGAAAAACGAAGTACTTACTAGACATCAAAAACCTCTCACTTCAACTTGTAATAGCAAGTCCTTTTTATGACCCCTTACAATGTCTCCACAAAGGGTTGGAATTTCCCCATACAAATACCAGTGATTTACATGTCATGTTGCCAAGAGAAAACCATTTCAGATAACTGGGGTCACGAGGCATATTCCTGTGGCCCAAGGAATGCTTCCCTGTGCAGATGCACATACTGCACATAACAGAAACCATCACTGTAAAACCAGAATATGTATGTTTGCGTACAATTGGGTGTTTACCAGTCCAGAGTTTACCCCGGCGCTCGGCCAACCTAAACTGGGATAGGCTCCAGCTCACCCATGACCCTGATGAGGACAAGCACCATACAAAATGCTTGAATGTATGGATATGCTTTTGCATTTGTAAAAATTTTTCTATGCGTTTCTGTTCGATAAAAATCAAACGATTGCAAAGGGCACTTATCTTTTGCTGAACATAGATACATTAAAAACAATCAGTCTCTTTACTTCCACTAATTATAAATCATATGCATGGCTATAAAAACAATCCCATTCTATTATTTGAGGCTATTATGAAAGGCACACTCAATGCAGACACAGTCACAGTGCTGCTCAGCCATGCACTGCTTGTGTGGACGCCACAGTCGAGCAAATTGCAGTAGTTAAGCGTGGCCGTCATTAGGCGCGCATACAGGTAAGCGGTGCGGTCCAGATGTGTCTCGCGCACACAGATGGCCCCCTTGCTGTGCTTGCGCTGTGTGACAGGAATACGAATGAGCATTGAAACAAATCACTTCTGGTGTCATTACACGGGGTCTACGACATACAAGGGTGGGGGAAAGCTAAGAAGTCTTGTTTATGGAACACTGAAGACAAGATCTACACTGTTAGACATTTCATGGGGTTTTTACAGTAACTTACTAGCAACACTGTAGCTACTACTATCAAAACTTACAACTGTAAAAGCAGTACATTTCACTACTGTAAAAACAGCAAATTCACATTACAGTAACTAACTGCAGTGTCAAAGCAATGTTTCTATTCATAGTGGTGTTGATGAGTTTCACAAGGTAACTAGGAGCTATTTAGCTTTGCTAAAGAATTAGGCCAGGTAACACTGACCTTATCAGCAGAAGTGAACGAGATGTCACGCTATTGCATACAACCGACAGTCAGGGTTTCATAAAAACAAGTATAAAATACATTACATGAAATGTGAGAGGTAAATAAGACACACATTCAGCGAATTATGGGGAACATAATCACATATGATCATCCATCCATCCATCCATTTTCTGAGCCGCTTCTCCTCACTAGGGTCGCGGGCGTGCTGGAGCCTATCCTAGCTGTCATTGGGCAGGAGGCGGGGTACACCCTGAACTGGTTGCCAGCCAATCACAGGGCACATAGAAACAAAAAACCATTCGCACTCACAGTCATGCCTACAGGCAATTTAGAGTCTCCAATTAATGCATATTTTTGGGATGTGGGAGGCAACCGGAGTGCCCGGAGAAAACCCACGCAGGCACGGGGAGAACATGCAAACTCCACACAGGCGGGGCCGGGGATGGAACCCGGGTCCTCAGAACTGTGAGGCTGACGCTCTAACCAGTCGACCACCGTGCCGCCCACATATGATCAAAGTTATGTTAATCGTTATCGTTCATGAACATTAACTTCTTTATTACGGCAACAGTTCAACATTTTATGGTGCAGTACATGCTGGGAGCACACGGCTTCACAATTTGTGCTGCATGTGAACTGTGTGTTGTCAAGCAAAATCCCATGATGCGGTGGAAACTGATTAATTACTGTCAAATCACTTTAAAGTATTGTATTGAATGTGGTAAATAACTGTAGAATTTACCGGAATGTGTAACAGTTTAGTCACCATATCTTGGAATATTAGCACAATTATTTGAGCAAAGGGTATTTATTTTGATTCAGATTGATTTCATAGAACCGGTCTAATTCTGGAGATTAAAGTCAATAAAATTGCCTGACATGAAGATATATTTTTTGGATCCAAAAACAACAACAAAAATCCTGCGCTTGCAAAAATCAATAAATAAATAAATAAAAAAGATATTGGATGTACTTTTGTCATATATTTTAGTGTGTTATTTTCTTAATTGTTTGTTTGTTTTTTATTCTAATTCATAGCATTGTTACCTCTAACAGGGAGGTAAAAAAAATATTTTCATTACGACGATTACAAAACTAAAACAATTTCCACAACAGTGCATGGGTATCATTGTGGACAAGGGATTAAACACGTCCACTTCACAGTTCTGAGGATGGGGATTTGAATCTAGACTCCGGCCTTCCAGTGTGCCGTTTGCATGTACTCCCCGTGCTTGTGTGGGTTTTCTCCAGGTAATGCAGCGTCCTCCCACATTCCAAAAACATTAAGTGCACTGAAAACTCTAAAATTGTACTAAAGTGAGTGTGCATGAATAGTTGGCTGTCAACCAGTCCAGGGTGTAGTACATGGTCAACGTCATGATTCAAACAAATCCTAAGGTCAGAGTTTCAACAATTGCCTTGGGTTCCCCTTGCCAACTCGCCAGGCTCCCATAACTAATTAAAGGGGAACTAAATCCAAAATGTCAAAACTTTATATTATATTTCAAATGTTTATATCTTCTTCATTAGCTGCTATTTACTTAAATCAACAAAATCAACAAAGTGAGTAGATGCAATGTTTTAAATTTTATTTAAAGAATAAATCTTTAAATAAAATTTAAAACATCGCATCTACTCACTCATGGGGGTTGACATTTTTAGTTAAAAAATAAAAATGGGGGCTTTAGTTTCCCTTTAAGAGTCATGTAGTGTGGATTTTAACCTAAACACTCTATAAAACTAATACAAATAAATACTGAACCACCAGACAGAAAAGCAACATCACACAATGTATGTTAAAAAAATGTAATGTGGGAATATCCTTTAATGTAATATAGTGACAACATGGATGAAGGAGCAATGTGGAGAAAAAAATGTTTTTTGTCATTTATTAATGACAACAAGTAATTCTGAAGAGCTTATTGAGCAAATAGTCCTTTTGATCTCCCCCAAAAGATACCGACAGTGCTTGTGTGTGTATGTTTTTGGTTCTGCTTTTTTTTGTGTGCACTGTGCCTCGAGATGCCTCCAAATAATGTTAAATAGGGCAACCCACATGACCCAAAAATACTCCCTTCCTCTTTTCAGCTCTCTGATTCCTCTCATCTCCCCTGACATATTTCTAGCTATCTCAAATGGTGCCCCAACAACATCCTCGGGGCATTGTGACACATGCACACTCATACACAAGCACATACTCACCAGCCGATGCTCCAGGCATACAGCAGACTTGTAAACTAGCTTAGCACAGTTTACCACAGTTTAAAAAAGGAAGATATGATGCAGACTACTGTATTGTATGTTCCAGAAACGTATCCATCAATATGGTCCGTAGTTTTATCAGCAGTCCTTTCGACATTGGTAATGCACAATTTCAATTTCAGTTATCCAGTTTTCAGTTAAATATCATTTTCGTAGCAAAGATGATAGCAAATCCAGAAAATACTTCACCACCAGATTTCTGTTCCTCCCAATAGCACTTGGGTTGTGACCTATTTAGCCAGGCCAGGCTGGCTGGTTACCAGTTGTTATCGCCAACGTTCATCCCAAGCTGATAGTGCTGACGGATGATCCAATCATATTTCCTGCAAAGCCAGATTTGGTTAAAGCCATCAGCATGTTCCCCAGTGATGCTTGTATCCTGTAACATGATTGACCCACAATCCACACGAATATAAACAGGACCCAAAAGACACTCTGGGTACGAAAGAATTAGTACAGTGGCTCTATTATATGTAGCATTCAAATTACAGTTGAGCCACTATGTCATATACTGCCCTGCAGTTCCATTTTTGGAGCCAGGAGGGCGCGTTGCGTCCTCTCTTCCCCCCTCCCCTCTCTGTCTTCAGCACCTGTCTTCAATCAGCCTCATCACCACCGGTGTATATAAGCCTGCCTGTTCCCGGAAATCCTTGCCTAAGTATTGCAGCCTCTCTTAGCGGTACCATGGCCCACCTTATGTCAAGTAAGCTATACTGTTCCTCGCTTCTTTTGTTAACTCTTGTCTCCTCGTTCCCATGGCTTCCCTGTGTTCTTGACCCACGTCATTCCTGCCACCAAGCCAGCCGCCTGTTCTGTCCACTGCCTGCCACCTGTCCACGCCGCTGCCTGCCAACACATCCAGGACCACCTCCATAACCTTTCCTCAATGTCCATCATTTTACATCTGCCTCCGCCAGCTCTTGGGTCCAGCTACTCCCCACACAAATGTGAGGTCATTTTCCTTTAATCTCCATATTTACAGAAAGAAAATCAACTTGCTGGTTTCAGGATTTTAAACATCTACATTTGGCAGGTTGTGTGGTGAACAGTTAGTTGACTTCAGCTACAAGCTACAGAGCTACCACCAAGTCAAACAGGGAAAAAGAAGCACTAACCCTTTTACGGTATTGTGGTCACGTTTCCTTTTACATAGGGCCCTATTCTCCTGTGTGCAAATCAGAAAAGGCACATAGCTTCGCGTTTTCTGTCTGCCAACGGCACATAG
This sequence comes from Phycodurus eques, assembly GCF_024500275.1. Taxonomy (NCBI): domain Eukaryota; kingdom Metazoa; phylum Chordata; class Actinopteri; order Syngnathiformes; family Syngnathidae; genus Phycodurus; species Phycodurus eques. The sequence goes on from NC_084533.1 coordinate 2,028,117, forward strand.
CTTCGCGTTTTCTGTCTGCCAACACTGCTATATCAGCAGCGGAATATTCCATTCCATTGGCAGATGAATGCGGGTGGGACGCTTGGGGGATTTTTTTATAATGGCCTCTCCGATCTCATCGCCCTTTCCATTCGGCTTGATAACCGACCGTGAGAGAGAGCACGAGAGAGGAGGGTCCGCGTATGTAAGAATCCTCCCACTCAGAGCACCACGGCGTCGGCTTCCCACCCGCCTCCCGCATCGTCTCCCGCATTTCTGTTACTCTCCGTAGCTACCACAGAGCCTTTGCAAATTGATAAAAGGCGTCTAGACCCACAGGAGCGTTAGCGTCGAGTCATCCAGCGGCTGTGTATCAACTGTGGTCAATCCGGTCACTTTATTTCCTCATGCCACCTCCCATCAAAAGACTTGGCTCACCGCAACCCGAGAGCATCGTGAGAAGCAAACCGCCATTCCCTCAAGCTCTCCCTCTCACATGACTGTTCCCGCTTGCACTATAGTTTCTGCTCAGAACACCCCCGTTACTGCCCTTATAGATTCCGGTAACGATGACAACTTCATTCATGAAGCAATAATTCACCAGCTTCAGAATCCTCTCCAACCACTTCCGTCCCCGAAGAAGGTCACAGCCCTGGATCATCTCCCCCATTACCCACCAAACAGTGCCATTCACCTTGCTCATTTCTGGTTATCACTGTGAGAACATCTCACTTTTTGTTATCCTTTCCCCTGATACCTCATTAGTCCTCGGGATTGCCTAGCTCAAAAAACACAACCCAGCCATTGACTGGACACACTTAGCCATCACCGGATGGAGGCCTCACTGCCACTCACACTGCCTGCTCTCAGCTATACCACCCTCTGATAAATCACCACCCTCTTCCACGCTCGTTGACCTTTCCCAAGTCCCTGAAGAATACCATGATCTCTCTGCGGTGTTCAGCAAAGACCTGGCCATTTCGCTAAGCCCCCACCGCCTGTATGACTGCGCAATTAATCTGCTGCTGGGGGCTCTCTCTACAACCTTTCCTGACCTGAGAAAAGGGCAATGGGGGACTATATCCATGACTCTCTGGCTTCCGGACTCATACGACCTTCATTTTCTCCAGTAGGGGCCGGCTTCTTTTTTGACGAAAAGAAAGACACCATTCTCCGCCCATTCATCGACTACTGTGGTCTCAATGACATCACCGTCAAAATAAATCTCTGCTTCCCCTCATTGACCCCTCGTTTGAACGCTGCTGTGACGCCGGGATATTCAGCAAGTTGTATCTATGGAACGCCTTCCACCTCATCTGTATCCGAGAGGGGGATGAATGGAAAACCACTTTCAACACCCCTCTCTGACACTTCGAATACCAGGTCATGCCGTTTGGATTGACGAATGCCCCCGCTGTCTTCCAGACCTTCATTAACAACGTCCTCCGTGATATGCTGAACCGGTTTGTTTTTGTTTATTTGGATGACATTCTCATTTTCTCCTGCTCCCTTGAAGAACATCACCGTCATGTACACCAAGTCCTCCACCTCCTTGAAACCGCTTGTATGTTAAACCCGAAAAATGTGAATTCCACCTCTCTTCCGTACACTTCCTGGGGTACGTTATCTCTAAAGGACAACTACAACCCGACCCTGCCAAGATCCAAGCCACCGTTAACTGGCCCACTCCCATCACCTGCAAAGAAGTGCAATGTTTTGCCAATTTCCACCGTCAATTCATCTGTAATTACAGCAAGGTCGCAATTCCCCTAACTAGCCTCACATCCACCAGCTCCCCCTTTCAGTGGGAGCATTTAGTCAACTTAAGACCCTGTTCACCAGTGCACCCATTCTTCGCCAACCCGACCCAACCCTCCAGTTCGGGGTCAAGGTTGACTCCTCGGACACGGGGGCAGGGGCTGTCCTCTCGCAGCGGGACCCCACGACCCAGAAACTTTACCCCTGTGCCTTTTTTTCCCGTCTGTCCCCTGCCGAAAGGAACTACGACGTCAGCAACCGAGAGCTACTGGCCTTTGTATGGGCCTTGTAAGAATGGAGGCACTAGCTGGAGGGGACTGAACTACCATTCATCATTTTGGACAGAAGAATCTCTTACCTCCGTTCCGCCAAACGCCTTAACCCTCGACAACCTCGCTGGGCTCTCTTGTTGAGCAGGTTTAATTACAGGCTCTCCTTCTGTCCTGGCTCCAAAAACAGCAAACCAGATGCCCTGTCTCGACTTTACTCACCCCCCTCGCCCTCCTCCAGCCCTGACGGACCAGAACCCATTCTTCCTTCCTCGTGCTTCGTTGGAGCGGCCACTTGGCAGATCGAAAAGGTGGTTCAGGAGGCCCAAAAGACTCGCCCGGATCCCAAGACCGGGCCTCCAAACCGCCTGGTCATAGCTGATTCCGCACGCTCTGACATTCTTCAGTGGGCTCACAACTCCAAAGTCTCCTATCATCCTGCCATCAACCGTATCTAGGCAGTGTGGAAAGACGTCCGAGCGGCTTTGACCCGGTGCGCCGCACACAATAAACAGCTCGCCGACCGTCATCACCCCCCGACGCCCAAATACAAGGTGGGCCAATCTGTCTGGCTTTCTTCTCACGATCTCACGCTTCAGACAGAGTCCCGGAAACTCACTCCGCGTTTCATTGGTCCCTTCCCAATTACCAAGATCATCAAACCCGCTTCCGTCCAACTGAAGCTTCCACAGATCGTGAAAATTCATCCCACATTCCACATCTCTTTGCTGAAGCCTGTCTCCACCTGCGCCCTAAACCCTCCGGCCGAACGCCCTACACCCTGCGTCCCGGGTTATTGACGACCATCTGGACTTCACAGTGTCGCGCATCCTCGACGTTAGGCCTAGGGGGCAGGGGTTCTAGTACGTTGTCGACTGGGAAGGGTACGGGCCGGAGGAGCGTTCTTAGATTTCCCGGAAGCTCATCCTCGATCCTACTCTTTTTGGACGACTTCTACGTGGCTTGGCAAGACGCCGGGAGGCGTCCGTTGAGAGGGGCGTACTGTAATATATTTGTTTTTTTAAATATTTGGTTAAAGCCATCAGCATGTTCCCCAGTGATGCTTGTATCCTCTAACATGATTGACCCACAATCCACACGAATATAAACAGGACCCAAAAGACACTCTGGGTACGAAATAATTAGTACAGTGGCTCTATTATATGTAGCATTCAAATTACAGTTGGGCCACTATGTCATATACTGCCCTGCAGTTCCATTTTTGGAGCCGGGAGGGTGCGTTGCGTCCTCTCTTCCCCCCTCCCCTCTCTGTTTTCAGCATCTGTCTTCAATCAGCCTCATCACCACTGGTGTATATAAGCCTGCCTGTTCCTGGAAATCCTTGCCCAAGTATTGCAGCCTCTCCTAGTGGTACCACGGCCCACCTTATGTCAAGTAAGCTATACTGTACCTCGCTTCTTTTGTTAACTCTTGTCTCCTCGTTCCCATGGCTTCCCTGTGTTCTTGACCCACGTCATTCCTGCCACCAAGCCAGCCGCCTGTTCTGTCCACTGCCTGCCACCTGTCCACGCCGCTGCCTGCCAACACATCCAGGACCACCTCCATAACCTTTCCTCAATGTCCATCATTTTACATCTGCCTCCGCCAGCTCTTGGGTCCAGCTACTCCCCACACAAATGTGAGGTCATTTTCCTTTAATCTCCATATTTACAGAAAGAAAATCAACTTGCTGGTTTCAGGATTTTAAACATCTACATTTGGCAGGTTGTGTGGTGAACAGTTAGTTGACTTCAGCTACAAGCTACAGAGCTACCACCAAGTCAAACAGGGAAAAAGAAGCACTAACCCTTTTACGGTATTGTGGTCACGTTTCCTTTTACATAGGGCCCTATTCTCCTGTGTGCAAATCAGAAAAGGCACATAGCTTCGCGTTTTCTGTCTGTGTGCACTCTACCATTCACTTAAATCAGTCACACGCACCCTCATGCCAGGTACGCACTCTGGACGTGGGTGTTCCCTGTCAAATCTGGCCCAGCACGCAGCTTGCGTGCAATCTCCTGTGGATTTAAGCACTTTTCCTCTTCCGCAACCCAGAGACTGTAGTAAGTACTGCTCCCTGTGAAGGTGAAACATCCCATTGCACATTTTAATGACACTCAATGACAGTAGTCTCGCCACGCACTATTTTCATATCTGTTGTTGACCAATACTGGCATTTGCCCCACTTGCACACTGACTGAGGAGTATCTGCAACATTTGCACAATCAACATTGTCCCAGATTATCGTGCTACAAGTCACTTTATACTGCATACACTCCTTAAAGTCTCGGCGCCCTTTGCACAATGGTCGTTGGACCAGACTATTGCTATATTAGTCATTCAAACTGCTCTAAGTGCAAGAGGACTCTGCATTTTTTGCACAATTGTCAAAAAAAAATGCCAAAAACCATAAAATCCATCCATCCATATTTTACACCGCTTGTCTTAGTTTGGGTCAAGGGTGAGATGGAGCCTATCCCAGCTGACTTTGTGTGAGAGGCAGGGTACACCCTGGACTGGTTGTCAACCAATCACAGTGCACATATAAACATAAACATTCAAACAACATACAAACCTTCACATTCTTTGGCAATTTTGTCTTCAATTAACCTACCATGCATGTTTTCAAATGTGGGAAGAAGCCAAAGGACCCAAAGAAAACCCACACAAGCACAGAGAGAATATGCAAACCCCACACAGGAGGGCCCAAGCTAAGAGTCGAACCTGCAACTTTGCGGCAGATAAGCTAACCACTATGACTGCGCTGTCCACTAAAATGATTAATTTTTTTTAATGGAAGTAGTCTCAATCGTAAAACACATTTATGACTTGTAACTTATCCCTTATTCAATGTTTTGTTTTTCAATAGTGACTCCAGTTATGTTATATTATTCAGTTCACCTTTCAACCTGTACCATCTGCCTTCTTTATCAGTCTTCTTTTTGCATTATCTATTCTGTCTGGATATATTTCTCCTCTTCGCTCCCTCTTGTACCACAAGTCGTTATATCGCACCGCTCTCTCCTCATCTGCTTCCTTTGGGTAACTCACCGATTGAATTCTTTTGCTCATGTTGCCCCTGATTTTCTCACATTTCACTTCCTCAATACTATTTTCTCACACTTCCCACCTTCCATTTCCCACACTGCCTCAGTCCCTTGTTTTGTCTTCATCAAACAAAAAGCTACATTATTCAGTAAGGGAATGACAGAGTCAAGCAGAGCAAAGGATCATTTTATCTACCAATCAGAGCCCTGCCATAAATGTACCTCTGTGACCTGGTTGGGCCGATAGGCCGTCAGTCAGATTAAATTGGGGTTGTCTGATTGTATATGCAGGAGAGCACCCCTGCAACACCCTTTCCATCTCAATCACACAGGCTTGCCAAGTGCATGCAGACACTCACAAAGGCAAATGCAAGCACACACAAACTGGCAAGTACGCACAGCATTCACTTTTTTTCCCTGACGGAAACACACACACACACTTCCAAAAGGACTTGGGAAGCTAACAAGCATGTGACATTGAGAAGGGTGAACAAGGCAATACACATACACGCAAGCGCACACACCGACTACATCTGTATGCATAAATCAATAGGTGTTCTATGGCCGCATTTACTAAGGTCAAATGCAGCTCGGGTGGGTAGAAAATGGGAGGACAGTGTGTGTGGCGTGGGGGTGGGGCTGATGGAGCAGACAGTCTGGAGGAGAGCAATGAAAACACCTCTGAAAGGGACTGAGGGAAAGTGGAGAGTAAAGGGAAGAGGAATGCAGGACTGATAGATGAAGGGATAAAGAGGAGGAGACAAGGCAAAAACATGAAGGTGGAGCTGAAGAGGTGGTCCGCGCCAATGATGAGAGCAGTTAAATGGAGGCTGCTTTGAGTAGAGGTCAAAGGGGAAGCTGACAGAAGGAAGGACACAAGAAGGAAAGAAAGGGGCCACAAACCCATTTGCTGAGTCAGTTGTTTTGCTGACACTGTCTTGTCTGTGATACACCTGACTTTTTGATTTCTCAGGTGCAAAGACAGGTTGACTTGGAGCGACTGACTTTTGTGGCATTTGTTTGACTCTCCCCTGTGCCACTTTGTTGCAAAGGAAATTGCCAAGCTAAGCAACTCATCTAAGGCTTGATATTATTAATTTCAGAGATTGTAGTCAATAAAATACATTGAATTACAATCACATTTCAACTTTGATTTTTTTCAGCATTTTCAAAACTTGCTGTTATATTTCAAATATGCATATGAGTCACTTTCGTATAATTTAATCAATAACAGTAAACACATGGCCCACTGGATTTCCTTTTAAAAATGGATACATTTATATATATATTCATTTTTAACCTGTCCTGTTCAGCTGCATGGCCATGCAGAATGATGGATCTGTATGCCTTTTGTGCTGGAACAGTTTTCTGTGCAACAGGGGAGTTTGAAATACTGCTTATTTTAAAGTTTGTGATTATTCTGATGTTTATTGAAAATGCAGCCAAACAGAAAAGGATGTTAGGGGACAGACAGAGGGATAGAGTGGACAAGGGGACTAGGGGTGGAGAACCACAGCAGAACAATTGTGAGACAGTCTAGATATTTGAACACAAGTAACATTACATAAGGCAAATCGTGTTCTTAATTGTGGACGATTTGAGGACATGCAACAATTAACCAATAGAACAAAATGAGAGAGGACAGAAAACGGCAGGACAGGATGTGGGAAATGAGCAAGGTAGTGCTATGGATGAGTGGTGCTGCGGGATGCTTTTACAGTGTCTAAACACCTGTAAGAACCTGTGAATTGATATGTTAATATAACCTGTGTTATTAGTGGTCCCAGTACAAGCAATTAAAGCCTATAACGTGTCTATGGAACTTATTAGTGAATGAACACCATATCACATGTATCTTAGTCAATTTGTGTACGGAGTTGCTGAGCCGGCACATCGAGGAAGCGGCTTTGGGGCTGGTCAAGGTGCTTCAGTTTTGCTATCCTGGAGAGTGGGTGGCACTTTATTATACAATTTTAATCAATGAAATCATACATAATTACAAAATGGTTTTAGCAATTGAACGGCATATGATGGCACTATAAGGTAGGATACCAACTAGTAGGTTATGATAAGTAGTGGGTGTTACAAGCCAGCCGCCATTCTGAGAAAGAAAAACTGCTTGAGGGACAAAGAAGGACCATTCATAAAAGAAGCAAAAAAAAAAAAAAAAAGTAATTCTGAAGAAACTAAGATGCAGTTGTGTTAGTTTAAAAAAAATGTATTAGCATCTTCAGAAAACATATTGCAAATCATGAAAATTAATGCTGGACACCAAAAGGTGAAAACATATTGATATTAAAAGTTTGAAAATAGGTGGCACGGTAGTCGACTGGTTAGCACATCTGCCTCACAGTTCTGAGGCCCAGAGTTCAAATCCCGGCCCCGCCTGTGTGGAGTTTGCACGTTCTCCCCGTGCCTGCGTGGGTTTTCTCCGGGCACTCTGGTTTCCTCCCACATCCCAAAAACATGCATGGTAGGTTAATGAATTAATGTGCCCTGCGATTGGCTGTTGACCATTTCAGGGCGTAGTTTCAGTTCTGTTTCTCATGAGACATAGCTGACATCAACTGCTGGTAATTTGTTGTAGAAATCTTTATAAAACATAATATAAAGACAGTAAATAAAATAATGAAGGCAGAAACATTTGACCTCATATACTGCACATCGTAAGGTGTCTAAATCGGTGTGCACTGATCCAAGCAAATTATGATACCATGTGGGGGAAAAAAAAGAAGTGGCAACATGGACAGAGAGAGTGGATCTTCAGCATATATCCTCTAGAAACAATTCAAGATTCAAGTTTAATTTACTTGTTCCACACAATAGCAACGTATATATATATATATATATATACTTTATTTATTTATTGTTTTGCTGACACACAAAGAATTAAAGACCTGGAGAAAAAAAAATCCTGTATTGCATGCCGTATCACACAACAACTGGATTTTTTTTTTTTTTGCTCAAAACCCAGAATAAGAGAGGAAACAAATACCAAACGGCCATATTTTTTTAGGAATCTGCCTTTCCATTTTCTCTTTAGAAATTTCTGGGGGGATGGTAATGATTTTGCAAACAGCATCTTAAGTGCATAACTTGGAGAGAAAGCAAGTACAGAGTGTTTTTATCCACAAAAAAAACAAAACAATATATTGTGATACTCACTGCTGCAATTGGAGCATACCAGCATTCTGTCTTTTCCGAACACGGTCTGGCAGCTCAATGGAAACCGAATAATTACTTTTTGACCAATTTAGAAAATCAAATCTTAAACTGTGGCTGATACAATATCAGGTGACATAATGATAGTGACAGTTTTCAGTAAGATTTTACTGTACAAAATGCACTCGTTATGGTTACTATCTGGCCTTTATATACTGCATACTGCATTCTATGGCCCATTTATTGGGTTCGTCTAGATGATATTGCTGCATTTTTCTCTCAACAGGTCAGTAATGAACAAACCTTTCATGAGGTTTATAATGTTTTATTGAACCTCTTTGAGTGAGGTCTTGACTTATTGTGGTCATATAATAGGCTGCAGTTTCACAGTACTGTATTATATTGTGATATGTTCCTTGCTAAAGTGTAGGAAAAGGTAAATCAGAAATTCATGTTTCTAAGGCAACCATAGACTTCGTCTGACACTGCAATGCAGCACTCTCTGTTACTATGATGCATCTGCAAGATAAGGGAAAGGAAAAGAGGTCCTGTCATTTTCTGTATTTGAGGTGTAAGTTGAAGGGATGTGAAGCTTCTCCACGATCAGCATCAAGGCACATACACATCAGTGTTGCGAAATTTATATCTCTTTGATCCACTTTTAGGGTTATAATTTTAGACTCAGCACTGCAGCAAGTGCTTCAGCCAAAGGCCTCTCCAAGTGACGGTGAGAGGCACTCGGCAGAGGAAAAATTGGGATTTCAACGTGGGCTTCTATTTATGTTAATGTCCACTTGTTACTTATTTTGCTTTTCGATTACAGTCATTTAAAACATTTGACCTCAAATGCTTTCTTTGCCGTTTCCTGCTACAAGGTGAGCTTTTTAATGTTACCTTTGAAATAAAACTAGAGCTTGCTGTTACATAATTGTTGCTTTGTTATAATGAGAACAGTTCCTGTGCTAATGTGCTAACAGATAAACTGCACAGACGTGTCAAAAAGACATATCACAATAGCCTCTCCCACACTGTAAATAATATAATACTGTAACTGCTTGGAATTGGACTGCACTCACTCAGGCTTTATTATAGACAACGGAGGACTCAAGAAGACTTGACTTGAAAAGCATTGAAAACGACTTGAGTTAGCCAGCATGAAAAACAGGACAGGCTAGGATTGGACAGGACAGGATAGCACAGGACTGGACAGGGGCTGTGGGCCAAGCCAGATTGTGGTGGGCGTAGCTATGCAGTGCCTAAACACCCCAAGGGACTCAAGAATGCTAGAGAGTGGAGTCTGAGATGTTGATGTAAAAATACAGGCTGTGTCATTGTGAATGGCCCCACATCAAGCAAGTAAATCCCAAAGGTGTGTCTACAGAGATATCGTAGTGAATTAACACCATCGCACATGTGTGTTAGTCCTCTAGTGTCCGGAGGTGCTGTGGCAGTACAATTAAGATGGGCATACTAAAGGAAGCACCCAGGGAAGCATGGTCTTGGGCACCCACCATGTGTAGAACCAGTCACGAGGATACCACTAATGCCCCACAGAGGAAGTGTGGCCCAGGAGAGCAAAGAATAAAAATGAAAATTTAATTAATGTGCAATAAGCATAAACAGTGCAATAATTATCAGGTGTTGGTGTGAAGTTTTAATGAGTGATCCTATCTTATTTTGTGTTCACGAGTCTGATGGCCGAGGGGAAGAAGCTGGTCATGTGGGGGAGCTTCTGGTCCAAATGGGCCGTAGCCTCCTGCCTGAGGGGAGAACATCGAAACAGGCTGTATCCAGGGTGTGTAGGGTCATCTGTAATCCCACCTGCATGCCATTGGGTCCTAGAGATGTACAAGTCATGGATAGATGGGAGCCTGCAGCCGATCACCTTTGCAGCAGCACACACAGTGCACTGCAATCTGTGATGATTGATTGATGATGGCCGTATAGAACTGCACTTTGGCAAGATTCCAAGGAGGTGTGGAAAATGACTAACTATCCGCACAGTGTCTTATGAAGTAAGGGGAGACATTGTCAGATCCAGCGGCTATTTGGGGTTCAGCACAAAGAACCTTTTATGCACATCCTGCTCATGGATTGACAGAGCGGGTGCAGGGGAGGGTCATTGGTGACAATTGTGATGTTTTTGTGGGTTGTAGGGATGTCCGGAGAGGTATCAAGGGCTTATAGGGGATCGAAGCGAAAGTAGTTGGTGATGAGGCTCTGGGCGTGACCCAGGTCGTTAGTTTGCCCAAGACCTCTCCAAACAGCTGCAGAGTTGTTGGCAGTGAATGGCCTATCTCACTGGGGGGGACGTCGCCGAGGCTCATCAGCCGCTGCCCAAACCACAATCCATAGTGTTTGGGCAATCTTTCTGATATTCTCAGAGGTTGAAGTGGGCAAAGGTAGAGATGCCCATATAAATGTTTGTCAAGATTGCTTGGAGTTTTGAGACATTAGGCTATGTTAAGTTTTTTTTTCTCCATCGTGAGTATAGTGAGACCAAAATGTCTCTAATGAAATCCACGTTCAATTTCACTGCAGCTCCCCGGTGACTCAATTAGTCTCCAGGAGACTCCAGGAAAGATGTCTTCACAACCAGTGGTGACTCGAGCCGCCGTCAGGTCACCAACTAGTCCCCAGGACAGTGAGCTTGGGGTCTGAACTGCTGCTGGAGTCTGTCTGAATACACAAATTTAGCATGCTCATCTCCCTGCTAAAACAGTTTTTCCCTTCTTTGTAGCTGCTCCTGTCTCCACTTCTGAACGCTACCTCTTTTTCTTGACAAATATGTCTGATCTTAGCTGTA